>NW_024881702.1:0-600000 GCF_019059575.1 Amphibalanus amphitrite | reverse complement strand
CCTGTAATTATGGGATAGAGTATTGTAAAAATGTCCAAAGTTTCCGAATAAGCAAGTTTCCTTTCCCCAATGTCAAGGCAGATAATGCTATAACGTCGCAAAGTAGGACTTACCGACTGGAGATGGAAATGACTGCTGTGTACCATATTCCGTTCCCCCGATTCAAAAGCTCTCAGCGTAAAATCATTAAAGTTATTCCGTACAAAATAGCTTAAAAAAAACAGCCGGTATTTCTGCGCATGTTTCTCGTACTCAAGTTCCCGGGAACTATTTCATGCTTACTAGCAGCGGTGGGGTTTACAGTGCCTGTTCGGAACCGTGGTAGTGCAGCGACGCAATGAATTTATATAAGGATATAAAGAAAACGTCACCGAACAACACGAAGATATTTGCTGCCTGACTTTCCTCAAGGTGTATAGCTTGCTGCCCAATGCAAATATTTTGCGCATTTTTGCGCGAAATGGACAAATAAGGGTTTAACCCTCGCCGGCATAGGCCGTTTTGCATCCCTCGACGGCACAGGGGGATGCGACCCTCCTCGCATTTGGCCCCTAATTGAGCTAGAGCCTCGCGGAAAAAAACCATCGTGTAGGTCGTCACGAGACGAAGCCAACGGTACCCGGTTTTAAGGTCATAGGTCAAATGGTGACCTCTGAGGTCAGGTCAATGGCCGAAAGTCGGGACCTGTTAGAACGTCGTATAGTGTGGCTGCTAAGGGGTTTTTCGGGATGCTGATCACGAATATCATGTTAGTTTTGATCACAGATGATGTCTTCATGCATTTAGGCCAGGTCGGGTCAGCTCAGGTCAGGTCAACCAGTATGGGTCCCGCCGGGTATTCGTAGCAGGTGTCAACCCGCCTCTGACAGCTTCGTAACATGTTACGAAGGCACCAAAACTACTTCGTGAATGTTCAAATCGTTCCTAAATTCGAATTCAGCTCCAAAAACTAGCCCAGAAACATGTAAAACTCGAAAAAGTGAACCGAGGTCATCGATGGTCAATGACCTGACCTGACCTTCAGGTGACCTTTACACCCACCCTAATGCATGGGACCAACATCATATCACATGTTTGAACGCTTGAAACCACGAAAAGACTGCAAACGCGCGGCCAATGCGGCAAAGTGCCCGCCTGTCCCAGGCATATGTGCAGCGCAGAAATTAAATAATGACATCATAGGTCAGTGACCTAGCGTAACCAATCAAATTTGAAAATGGATATCGGATTCGGCTTTACCATGATATTTTACCCTGTAACGAATCATTTTTGGCACCGCAGCTGTGCTCATTGATTTAATTCCGCTTTTTTGAAGCGCCTGGCCCACTGTGCCATGTGCGTTCTAAGATGGGAAAATGGCATATGCGGGCGAGGGTAAACCCGCGCACCGACGGGGGGAGGGGGGACGGTTGCCCGCCCCCACTGTTTTTCGTGAATAGCGCGAAAATCGCGGCGCGTAGCGCCACGAAATTTGGCACGACTTTTCCCTTGTCAATTTTAAACACGGTATGCAAGTTTGAACCTCCTACCCTTTAAGGTCAGGTCGCCAGGTCACTTCGAATGACCCAGCTTCAAATCACTTTTTTGCAACTTTGTCACCGTGTCAGAGCTACAGTAGATGACGAAGGCCTTTGAAAGTCGCAAGATATACCGAGGTCATCAGTAGCTACAATTTGTACATCTCCGGATTTTGATATCGATGATCTAAGGTCAGGTCAATTTCTTGACCTCCCCATTATAAGTCAATGGGGGGAAAATCAACTCCGTTTTTTTCTCAATAAAACGCGTTGGAATGGCCCAATATACCATGAATGAGTTCAGATACGATCAACCTTGACTACTTCCAGGCCTTTTTTGCTCTTGGGCAACTATAAGGTCATGTGACGTCATCAAGGGTCACCAAAGGTTTTTTGCTAACTCCTCGCAGGAACAAGATATACAGGGTGTCTCAAAACTTCGTTGACACATTTCTCATGTCAATAAAGCATATAAGAACCGGCCAAAAATCTAAGGTTTTGGTGTCTGTGTGTACACTAGACAAATATGCATGCATTGACAACTGATTCGGAAGGTTGGAAACCAAACCCTTTGCTGCATCTCCAAAAATATTTGCCCATACCGATTTTCGTCGCTTCGTCAGCTGCCGGCGGCTGAAAAAAGGTTACCAGCTTTCAAGCTCTTGTAGGGGAATCCCCTGCAGTTCTTGCGTCGAATTTAGGTTTGACGAGCTCCCCGGCAACATCCGTTTCTCCCTGAAAGCCGACAGCTTGCATCGACACCATCCGTGAGTGTTTTGTAGGTCTTCTCTGGCGCTATCTCCTTCATGAATGACTGGCGCCGACCTCCCAAGCACCATTTTCCTTTTCAAAACAACCCCATTCCTGAACAAATGGGAAGTGCCAGTGGCAAATTTTTCGCAGCATATCGTAGCAGAATGCGTCGGCCATCTGTTTCTTAGACACATTTGCAAATTTTGCAAATCCCAAACGCTCTTCATTCCCCATGCCGAGACCTTCGCTGGGTTGCGGAGTGTTTTCCTCAGGAGAGGTTCTGCTTGGTAAACGGCCAAAACCTGTCCATCGTGCGGTTTTGTTGGGATTTTGTGTCTAAAAGAAAGCTACTTGCTCCAGATCTGCCTCTTGAAACTTCGTAAGATAAAACTTTACATTAAATGACACTTTTGGAGGGTCAGTTGCCCTGGCATTGACGATTTTCGTGTTATTTTCCCTAAAAATTTAGCGTTATAGACATTATAAACAATTTCAAAATGATTCTTTGTCTTTGTCTTATGATGACCTGCAATTTTTGAAACTGGGTAACCTCTGTCTGTGAGCTTCTGGTCAGTTTTCAATAGTTATAACCGCATTTTCAGCTGCTTTCCGGAGCACGAGTCTGCTGCCGTACGAAGGTCGTTCAAAACGCTGTTAGTCTCGCATGGTTTCGTTTCGTCCTTCACAAATTTTAGCCACCGTTTTTATCAGATAATCATCATGTTGTACTCATCCTCGCCGACACTTTGCCATGTGTCATTTCCGACTTAACCATTCCCATTACTCCTGAATCAGAGAGTTTCTCAGCCGACCCAATTTTGCGACCTCCATTTTCATGCCTGACCCATGGTTAGAGGTGAAACCTTTTTGTGAGCTCATGAAGGGTCGAATGCGCTTGAAAACAATGCGACTGCTGGGGGAAGGTTGTTACCAATGCCCATGCAAAATTTCGACTGTTAATTTCTCGTTGATTCAGAATTATTGACAAAAAAGCATGACTGGTACCTGTCAACGAACTTTTGAGCAGGGCTGCGGAGTCGGAGTCGGAGTCGGAGTCGGAGTCGGTCGGAGTCGACAGTTGTGACCGGAGTCGGAGTCGGAGTCGGAGTCGATTTTAGAAACCCGAGCCGGAGTCGGAGTCGGAGTCACCGAAAATCTGTCGACTCCGCAGCCCTGCTAGGTCTGCGGAGTCGGAGTCGGGAGTTGGAGTCGGTCGGAGTCGACAATTCTGCCCGGAGTCGGAGTCGGAGTCGGAGCTGGTTTTTGAAAGCCGGAGTCGGAGTCGGAGTCGGAGTCGCCGAAAATCCATCGACTCCGCAGCCCTGCTTTTGAGACACCCTGTATACGCGCGGATGGTCTCATCGTGTTCAGCTCGTCAAGGCGCATCGAATGATGTAACTACAGCCCACCGCTAAAGTAATGAGTGGTTTTACCAATCTCAACGGATGGCTTTGACCGACGATTTTTAAATGCGGACTGATTGAAAAGAAGACGTCAATAGACCAGTAAAACGCCTTTTGGGCGACCAACGGAGCGAGCGAGAGGATGGGCCTTGCACGTGCGAAATTGCGAGGGAGTACCTCCAACTAACTTGTGCACTGCACCCTACTAACCGGTCTTTAGCGATGTGCCAAATTTCAGCGCAATCGGCCTAGCCGTTCTCGAGATCTGGAAGCGGCACACTGCACGTGCGCACGTGCAAGCGGGGTCCAAACTGACTTTTGCACGGCACCCTACTAACTGGTCCCCAATCGTGTACCAAATTTGAGCGCAATCGGCCCAGCCGTTCTCGAGATCTGGGAGCGCCCCCTGCACGTGCGCACGTGCTGTAGCACCCCAACCTTAACACATGCAGATTAATTATCTGATGGAGACCTAACTGTGTACCGAGTTTCAATTCAATCGGCCCAACCGTTGTGCCGTTATTGAGGTTGCAATTTTGGGGGTTCTTAAAAAATGTCCAACTTTACCACAACTTTACCATCACACCACAGAACTTTTACGTCCAAGTGACATTCAGTAAAGAAGACCGCTTGTCAATCGGATGTCCCGTTCCTAAGATATTAGCTTTTGAAGAGCGTCCCCACGGCCGGCCGGCCGGCCGGCCGGCCGCTCATACTCAGGTTTTTTTCATTAATTCAGTATGAGACTCCGCTCGCTTCGCTCGCTCCGTAATAAAGTTGTAGCTGCAAGGGTGAAGATACATGTAAGCTACATTTAAAGTCTCGTTGCAGTCTGGCTAATCGTTCCTAGGCTTCAGAAGCAGAACATACCCATGACTGAAACCACACATTAGGGTAAGGGCGGGTAAGAGTACGCGGGCGATAAGAGTACGCATCAGCTGTTTCGGTTGCTTAGCAACGCGGGTTTGTCGAGTTCATGAAGTGACATGAAGCCGCCAGTACGTGCATGTCACCCACGGAACGTGGGCGTTGAGCGGCGACGCTGTTGAGTTTAAGGCGATGAATATTATTTTCGAGCGTTATGATGTTATTATGATATGGTACAATAATTTTGATACTTGGCAGTTGAGATAAGGTACATTTCAGTGATTGTTGTGGGAAACTTGTGAGGTTATCTGGGGAAATACTGTACAGTGCAATATTCTGTTTGCGAAGTTTTGCACAACGTTTCGGGGTTGTTTTGTGCGCGAATTGCATGTACGGTAAGAGGACGCACTGTTCAGGAGGCATACGAATTATACATTAAATCGAATATACAGAAATATAGAATTATTAATCTTTCGCTCAATGATGTTTGTTTTGTAGGTATATCATCAATGGAGCACTGTGATGCAGATGCGTAGCCGAAATTCTTCAAATACGAGTTAGGGTAAGGGCGGGTAAGAGTACGCGGGCGATAAGAGTACGCATCAGCTGTTTCGGTTGCTTAGCAACGCGGGTTTGTCGAGTTCATGAAGTGACATGAAGCCGCCAGTGCGTGCTTGTCACCAACGGAACGTGGGCGTTGAGCGGCGACGCTGTTGAGTTTAAGGCGATGAATATTATTTTCGAGCGTTATGATGTTATTTTGGTATGGTACAATAATTTTGATACTTGGCAGTTGAGACAAGGTACATTTCCGTAATTGTTGTGGGAAACTTGTGAGGTTATCTGGGGAAATACTGTGCAGTGCAATATTCTGTTAGCGAAGTTTTGCACAACGTTTCGGAGTTGTTTTGTGCGCGAATTGCATGTACGGTAAGAAGACGCACTGTTCAGGAGGGTAAGAGTACGCAGAATTATACATTAAATCGAATATAGAGAAATATAAAATTATTAATCCACCGCTCAATGACGTTTGTTTTGTAGGTATATCATCAATGGAGCACTGTGATGCAGATGCGTACCCGAAATTCTTCCAAATACGAGTTATTCTCCCTTTTGATTGAACAATTTTGTTAGAAACACACGACATGATTATTTCCTGATTTATAGACTTGAAAGATTTATTTCATGTTTTTCTTTTTGGATACTAGAATTAACTTTAATGCCTTCTGAGTTTGAAGTTAGCATTTGGACAGTACAAGCTGCATAGGTGTGTGTTCATATGCTTGCGTACTCCACCCGCCTGGCGTGCGTAGGTACTCTTACACACCCCATATGGTAAGAGTACGCAACTGCAGCGGTTCAGAAAATGTCAGTTTTAGACCACTTCCATTTACGCTGAAGGATCGTTGCCCCATGGATTGATGGATAATTCAATGAACTTTAATATTCCCTATTTGCGATTTCTTTCTTTCAAATATTAAACAAATGAGAGCAAGAAATCCACTTAGTGCGTACTCTTATACGACTTCACCCTACTTCTGCTGTGGACTGTACATGAGGTCACGTGACCCTGAAGTCAACCTTTGACCTTGACCTTTCGAAGTCAACACATGTAGTATATCATGCGATGCGGATTGACGAGAGGATCACGATGGTGCCCTTAGTTTGTTCCTAGCTTGGCTACTTCGAAAGTTATTCGAGGAAAACTCTCATATCTAGCGCCGCCATTTTAATTTTTTGACCCGTGTGACGTCATCTTTGACCTGACTTGAAAATGGCCTTAGTAAGAAATGTAGGCCTTGTCCGTGCGTACCCCATGCCGTTTACCGCTTGTCTCTATCTTGCTTCTTTCTCGATATCTCAGGGGGGGGGGGGTCAACCGCCCCCCCGTCGGTTCCGGGTCCGACCCCGTCGGTGCGCGGGATAAGTTACATGGAAGGAGAGGATAATTATCAAATGGCAGATGTGACATATAAGTGCATGTATGGCCTAAACTTTTGAATTCATTTTAAAAGAGATAAAACGCAAAAATTACCCAACGTTTCGCATTTATTGCTTAGTCATGGGTGTCAAGTCCTCACGAACTCAGCGCCAAGCAAGCTTCGCCCTAAATGGAGCAATAAAAGAGCAAGCGAGGTACAGGAGTTTCTCATCATTTGAAGAAAGGCGATTCATCCCAGAAAAAGACCTCTCCTCCAACAAGTGTGTGATTCAGATGCAATTTTCATATGATGAAAATTTTCATCAAAGTGTCACAACCGCACTCTAACACCCATGACTAAGCAATAAATGCGAAACGTTGGGTAATTTTTGCGTTTTATCTCTTTTAAAATGAATTCAAAAGTTTAGGCCATACATGCACTTATATGTCACATGGAAGGAGAGGATGCATTTTGTTTGCATGCCTTTATAAGGGTTCGCTAAAAGTTGTGCTCGGCTCACGTTGGTATTAAATTCAAACGAAAATGGTTGGATGTTTCCGTCGGTGGTGATCCGTCTGAAATAATTATAGGAATCGGTTTGGATTTGTATATTGTAGAAGAGTTTTACGAGATTTTGCGGATACTTTTGTTATAAACGAGTACCTATTTTAGAAGCATAGGCAACAGTATGATGGATCGACGCAGAGTTTTGATAGAATTCTACCAGAACAGGAGTATTGAAAGAGTGTTCAGAATTATAGTGTGTTTTCGAAGAGCATTGGAAGGGTTATATAACAGTATGAAGAATCTTTGTGGGATCATAATACATAGTCACAGGAGAGCTTCAGTTGATTTTATCCGGGTTTGGTGTCGAAGAAGAGTTGCATCGAGAGTCAAAAATGACAACTCTCCCTAATGTGCTGGGAAGAGTCAACTTTTCTCTCATTGCAGCAACACTATGCAGCGCAATGCAAAGACGGAACCGTCCGGCGCCGGCACAGTCTACCAGTCAGGCGACGAGTAACGGCCGGCGCCGGCCGCCGCGCCGCCCCGGCAGGATGTTTGATTTTACACCCCTGTTGGCTGTTAGTTGTTACAAGAAAAGTTGTGGACCGATAACTTATTGCTTGCATGACAAGTTCAGCAATTCAATTCTACCCAGCTTCTGAAAATTTGACGTTAATGAAATGATTACGGCGTGAGCTATTGGCGAAGAACAGGAGGAGTGGGCGAAATCCACCCCCTTCCACTGTACGTGTTAAATTTCACCCACCTTGTCAAGAGTACCCGATAAATGGTGTATTGTTCCCGTTGCCACATACCTTGTTCTTTTCTTCCTTTGGATCACCTCCACCAGTTTCAGCCATTTTATCTGAAAAAAAAATATTGGAACAATGAACAAGCTATGCACCAAGCGACTATTTGGGTTTCAACCCGAATTCACAAAAAAAAACATATAATTGAAATGAAACCATACTTTCTCTCCATCCTTCCAATTTTCACTTTAAATGATAACTAGAAAGAGTTGGTATTTTTGCCGGCAAAAACTAGTATTATATATTACTGACCGGGCCGACGAAATTATTTGGAAACGAGGTTTGCAAAATTGACGGAGGCCCCAGTGCGGAGCACGAGGGCCGGAGACAAAATTTTGCAAGCCGAGTTTCCAAATAATTTCGTACAGCTGAGGTCAGTCAAAGGTCAGTAAGATTTTTCCTACATGCCGCATACCTGCTAAGTAGTTTCGACAAGTTTTGGTGACACTTTTATACAATTGTTTTGTCCATAATTTCCAAACAGTGATTGCGCTACTGCTTTGGATAAAGCTTTAAACGAAATTTATGGAAGAAAATGCATCAAAATACCTTACTTGAAAAAGAATCTGTTACGGAATTTAGTGAACGCTTCTCTTGGCAGCGATTCAGCGACTATTTTTTTAGCAGTGGTTTAGTGTTTCGACGGTCGTCGACGTGGCCTGAGAAATGTGATGTGGTGCGCAGGAATCGTCTGATTCAATATATATACGCATTGAAATGGCTTGAGCCACGTGTCTCCAGGTCTGTGTCGGAGATTTTTTCGGATTTATTTGAGAGTTGAGAGTTGAGTCAAGTTGAATTGTCAACATTTTGGTGCCGAAACCCGGGAATATTTACTGAGTTGTTCTTTCCCGTTTCCAGTCTGTTCTGATATCGAGTATGGCGGAGATAGAGCGCTTGAAGCGTTCGAGGAACGCCGCCCGAGGGTGGCTGAATCGTGCAGGCGAGTCCCTGAGCGCCGCGCTGACAAGCAAAGATGCAAAGCAAAGTGACGCACAGACAAGCAAAGATGTGGATCTTTTTGAACTGGAAACCATGCTTACTCTCTTTGATAGGAGGATGTGTAACTTTGAAGCCGCGCAGACGGTTCTTGAGTCGGAACAATCTGAGGAGGACACCCTGTCCGACCAGTCTTCAGGGTCGTTGGACCAGTTGATCATGTTGAGAGCGAGGGCCATGAAATTGCTGGCAGCCCAAGCAGCACCAGCTTCTGGTGCTGGGATCCGAGGTGAGACCCCCAAGCTACCGAGGTTGGACCTGCCCCGTTTCTCTGGAAAACCCCAAGATTGGCCTGCATTTTGGGAGGCGTTTTGTGTCGCAGTACATGATTCGAAGTTAGCAGATGTCACAAAGCTCACCTATCTGAGAACGTTGCTGGATGGTGAGGCGAAGAGATGTGTGGAGGGGCTCGCATTGAATAGCGAGAGTTACAAGATAACATGTGATCTTCTGCAAGAGCGGTTTGGACGCAAGGATTTAATAATATTTTCTCATGTGCAAGCTCTCCTCAACCTTGATCCTATTCCTTTGGACAAGCTCCGTGACCTAGTAGATATCCTCCTCATCCACATCAGAAGCCTGGAAGCCCTCGGCATTACAGGAGAGTCCTATGGTGTCCTTCTAAATCCTATCATTCTTTCCCGACTACCCAATGCTGTCCGCCTGGAGTGGGCCCGTGAAGCCGAAGAGAAGGAGGCTGATCTTGATCATCTCATCGGGTTCCTGACGAGGGAGGTGGAGCGGCGAGGTCGCTCTGGTGTCTACGTGGGACTGGCTGGTGCTGGAGCATCATCTTCATCTTCACGAGCCAGTGGTGCCGGCGCTTCTTCACGGGCTGGTGGTGCCGGAGTCTCCGCTCGGGCTGGCAGTGCCGGCGGTTCTTCATCTTCGAGAGGTGGGGGCAGCCACCCTGCTGTCACTAGCCGGCGCCCGTCTGTGTACACGGAGGCGCGGGGCACCGGCCCTGGTCTACCCTCCGGGGCAGCTCTGCACTCATCTGAGCTTAAGTGCTCTTTCTGCGGTAAGGGACATGTCTCTGAGAGATGTAGAGTGTTCCAGCGTCTGAATCTCCGTCAGAGATTTCAGAAGCTTCGTGAGTTGTACGCATGTTTCTCATGCCTTGAGGTGGGCCATCGGGCCACTGACTGTGGTAGGATGTGTGATCGTTGTGGAGGTAACCATCACCCATTGTTGTGCATGGGTAAGAGTGTCGGAGTGCCATCCCGTGTAGAGGTAGGTGGTGTGGAGAGGGAGCAGACAGCTGCTCTGCCTCAGTCTGACTCTAGTCAGACTCAGAGTCTCAGTGTGGTGGCTGATGCAGCCCCGGAGGGAGGGCCCCAGGGGGGTGGAGGTGCGTCACTGTCATGTGATGGAGCTAAGAAGTGTTCTGTGCTCCCTGTAGCAAGGGTGCTGGTGCAGGGTCACGGGGGGAGTCTTGTTGAGGCCAACCTTCTGTTGGATTCTGGCTCAGACACTACTTACGTGAGCAGTGCGCTTGTGCGCAAGGTGCAGCCGCGTTGGTGTGGCTCCACGGAGGTGGGGTATGCAGTGTTCGGAGGAGGAAAGGTTCCCAGAGCCACCCGTGACGTGTATGAGCTGAGTGTGAGTGGTTCACATGGTTCTGTATCTGCCCCTCAGAACCTCAGAGCTGTGGCGGTTCCAGCCATATGTGCCCCCCTCGCGCGTCCACTTCTGCCGGCCTCTGTTCTGGATCAGCTTGATGGTGTAGTCCTGGCTGACCCGCTAGAGAGTGAGAGTCTGCACATCGACATTCTGGTCGGTGTTGATCAGTTCTGGCAACTGGTAAGTGGGGAGACGCGAGTACTGCGAGAGGGTATGGTGGCTCAGAGAACTGTGTTCGGCTGGGTGCTGAGCGGTCAGGTGAGTGGCGTAGATGACCACAAGGGTGGATGTCAGCTCCTGTGTCTGGGTGACATACATGAGTCGGCGCTGCGCCGTCTGTGGTCACTGGAGGGAGTAGGTGTGACGGATGTGACCACTGGTGATGAGTCTGATGTGATGACCACGTTCGAGTCCACTGTGGAACGATCAGCTGATGGTCGTTATGTGGTGAAACTGCCATGGAAGGAGAGTGCAGTTGACCTGTTGCAGGATAATCGAGCTAGTGCTGAGAAGCGGCTGACTGGTCTGGGACGTAAGCTGGAGCGGGACCCTGACCTGCGTGCCCGTTATGATGGTGCCCTGTGTGAGATGGAGGGGGCTGGGGTGATTACAGAGGTGCCTGTGGAGGAGCTGGTAACCCAGAACCCTACATTTTACCTGCCCCACCGTCCGGTAGTCAAGGAGAATAGCACCTCTACTAAAGTCCGCCCAGTGTTCGATGCGTCCGCTCGTGGGCCTAATGGTGTCTCTTTGAACGATTGCTTGGAGGTGGGACCCTGCCTCCTGCCTAACCTGCTGGAGGTTCTCCTGCGTTTCAGGCGCTGGCCGTTCGCAGTGACCGCTGACATCACGAAAGCCTTTCTGCAGGTCGGTCTGAGTGTCGAGGATCAAGACACCCACCGTTTCCTGTGGGACTGTGACGGTCGTGTGCGTGTGATGAAGTCACAGAGGGTCATTTTTGGTGTCAGTAGTTCTCCCTTCCTCCTAAATGCTACGATTAGACATCATTTGTCTCTGTACCCTGATTCTCCTGCCATTCGTGAGATGCGTGAGAATTTCTATGTGGATGACCTGTTGTCGGGTGCCAACAGCGAGAGTGAGGCCTCCGCGCTGCTCTCAGAGGCTCAGCGTGTGATGAGAGATGCCCACATGATGTTGACCAAGTGTCGCTCTAACAGCCCCCTGTTGTTCGACAAGGCGCAGGGTGTGTTTGGTGAGAGTGAGCATGTGAAGGTGCTCGGTGTGATCTGGAACCCGACTGATGACCTGTTCGCATTCCAGGGCGTGTCACTGCCTGACGACATTGTTCCCACAAAACGTGTCGTTCTCAGCTTTGTCGCACGCATGTTCGATCCCCTTGGATTCATCAGCCCGTTTGTGATGACTCTGAAATCTCTCTTCCAAGAGCTGTGGCAGCTGGGGTTGCACTGGGATGACCCGCTGCCGGAGTCCTGTCGTGAGACGTTCGCCAGATGGCTGAGTGGACTGGCGGTGCTGAAGGAGCTGCGTGTGCCGCGCCGCTACTCGCCGAGCGCGTGGAGGGACGGCCACGGCGCTGAGCTTCTGGCATTCAGCGATGCATCGCCCAAAGGGTATGGAGCTACCGTTTACATCCGTGTCCCTTTGGAGGATGGGTCATTTCATGTGTCGCTGGTGATGGCAAAGAGCCGTGTGGCGCCTGTTAAGAAGCTTAGTCTTCCTAGGCTAGAGCTTCTTGGCTGCCTGATCGCGGCCCGCCTGGTCGTGTTCGTGAGGAGTGCGCTCCGTCTCTCGCACAGTACTCCGTGCCTCTGTTGGACTGATTCAATGGTAGCACTGGGTTGGATCAGGGCCGATCCACGTAAGTGGAAGGAGTTTGTGGCCAACAGAGTGATTGAAATTCAGAGTCTGACGGATCCTGAACGGTGGCAGCATTGTCCGGGGGAGTGTAACCCGGCTGACCTCACCACACGCGGGGTGTCTGCTGAGGAGCTTGTGAGGTCAGAGCTGTGGCTCAGTGGGCCATCTTGGCTGTCACACTGTCACACACCTGACGTGAACCAGTCTGTCTTGGTGCAGCACGATTTGTCCGGCGTCTCTGTGAGTTCTCCCGGAGGTGACGTGTGCCCCCGTGCAGGTGACGTGTGCCCCCGTGGAGGTGACGTGTGTTCCCTTGGTGGTGATGTGTACCGAGCTGGTGGTGATGTGTACCGAGCTGGTGGTGATGTGTACCGAGCTGGTGGTGATGTGAGCACGCCCGTCTGCTCACCAGGCGGTACCGTGCGCACGCCTGTGTGCTCGCCTGGCTGTGCTGTGTGCACGCCTGTGTGCTCGCCTGGTGGTGCTGTGTGCTCGTCCGGCGGTGCGGCGTGCTCGCCTGGCGGGGCTGTGCGCACTCCCGGCGCAGCCGTGTGCTCGCCTGGCGGTGCTGTGTGCTCGTCCGGCGGTGCCGTGTGCTCGCCTGGCTGTGCTGTGTGCACGCCTGTGTGCTCGCCTGGCGGTGCTGTGTGCTCGTCCGGCGGTGCCGTGTGCTCGCCTGACGGGGCTGTGCGCACTCCCGGCGCAGCCGTGTGCTCGCCTGGCGGTGCTGTGTGCTCGCCTGGCGGTGCTGTGTGCTCGTCCGGCGGTGCCGTGTGCTCGCCTGGCGGTGCTGTGTGCTCGCCTGGCGGTGCTGTGTGCTCACCCGGCGCTGCCGTGTGCTCGCCCGGTGCTACCTTGTGCACACCGGACGGAGCTGTGTGTTCGTTTGACGAGAAGGTGTCTGATCCTATTACTGAGGAGATGGTTGAAGTAGAGTCCTTCTGTTTGGTGACTTCACAGTTTGAGGAAGTATTTCCTGTTGAACGCTGGGGTAAGATGTCCAAGGCTGTCCGTGTGGCGGGCTGGGTCCGTCGATTTATACGGAACTGTCGTGTCCCAGCTGACAGGTGCAGTCTTCCTGATCTGACGACTCTCGAGCTAGCTGACGCGAGGCTCGATCTGCTGCGACAGGAGCAGCGGAAGGCGTTTTCTGGAGAATGGAGCGCGTTGGAGAAGCGCCAGTCGCTGCCGAAGGGCTCGCGCCTGATCGGTCTCGACCCGTTTATCGCTGACGATAGACTTCTCAGAGTGAGGGGTCGGCTGGAGTTCTCTGACTTGATGTACGAGGAGAAGCACCCGATTCTGCTGCCAAAATGTCACTTGGCTGTGCTTTTGGCAAGAGAGCAGCATGTTCTTCTGAAACATGCGGGTGTCTCAACGATGATGACTTCGCTCAGAGGAGCGTATTGGATCTTGGGCTTGCGCTGCATCGCCAAGGGTGTGAAGCGCGGCTGTGTCAGCTGCCTTCGTCACGATTCTCGACCGTTCAACGAGGAGGCGGCGCCTCTGCCGGGCTGCAGAGTGACTCAGTCCCCTCCATTCACAGTGACTGGTGTTGATTTTTGTGGTCCCCTGTTCAGCGTCGATTTTCCACGGAAGAAGTTTTACGTGTGCCTGTTCACGTGTGCTGTCACGCGTGCCGTTCACCTTGAAATGACTGACGCCCTGTCGTTACCGGCATTCACGCTAGCACTCAGGCGTTTTTCAGCCAGGCGCGGTCTACCAAGGATCATGTACTCTGACAACGCACCTACTTTCAGGGGAGCTGATAAGCAGCTGCAGCGTGTCTACAGTCATCTGGCGCCTGAGTGGCGCTTCATTGTACCGCATTCGCCGTGGTGGGGCGGATGGTGGGAACGGCTCATCCGTTCCGTGAAAGTGGGCCTGCGCAAGTCGCTTGGGTCACGCTGTCTGTCGCGGGATGAGCTGGAGATTGTGTTGTTAGAAGTTGAGTGTTGTGTTAACTCCCGTCCATTGACGTTTGTTGGTGATGGACTGGACTCGAGCCCCCCGATCACCCCGGCGCACTTTCTGACGGGCAGAGGGACCGGGTTCTCCTCGCGGGTGGTGGAGGACCCTGCCTGTGTGAATGCGAAGGAGCTGAGAAACTGAAGAAGGAGCTGAAACTGAGAGAGCTCGTGTGTGTGAGAAGCGTCTGGCTAGATTTTGGTCTGTCTGGTACAAGGAGTATGTCAGGACCCTGCCGCCTTCTGTCAGAAGGTTCAGGCCTCAAGGTAAGCTGTCCGAGGGCTCCATGGTCATGCTGCAGGAGGATAACGTGCCGCGCATGAGGTGGGTACATGGCGTCGTCACGAGACTGATCACCGGCCGAGACGGAAAGGTGAGGTCGGCAGAAGTCCGGACTCCGTCTGGTCTAAAAACCCGTCCCATCCAGAGGCTTTTTGACCTCGACCCGCTGTCCTCTGAGCCGTGAACCGCTCACATTCGTCGGCGGTGTTAGACCGCAGTGTTCGTCAGCAGTGTTAGTTTGTTTTTCTCTCGTCTGCAGGCAAGGTAGTGTTGGGCGCCGACTGTAGATGTCGCTCTGAGCAGTGAGGCGGCGTGCAGAGGACGCGCTGAGTTGACAGTTGCGTGTGGTGGCTCGCAGAGTGCAGGGTGCAAGTGGCCCTGGTGATGTGACAAGTTTGATGTCGTTTGCGTCGAGGTTGGCGTTTGTTTGTTTGAAGAGTGGTGAATCGATTTACGTTTGCATTTGTAGACTGATGCGTTTGACTCAGATTGTCTGTCTGAATCTGTCTGAATTGAATTAAGTGATGCAGTCTTGTTCGCTGTGAACTATGGATCTGTCGTTGTAAGATCGGTTCCGTACCTGTGTGAAACGCGCCCTCTGAAGTTCGCATTTCAGGGGGGAGGATGTTACGGAATTTAGTGAACGCTTCTCTTGGCAGCGATTCAGCGACTATTTTTTTAGCAGTGGTTTAGTGTTTCGACGGTCGTCGACGTGGCCTGAGAAATGTGATGTGGTGCGCAGGAATCGTCTGATTCAATATATATACGCATTGAAATGGCTTGAGCCACGTGTCTCCAGGTCTGTGTCGGAGATTTTTTCGGATTTATTTGAGAGTTGAGAGTTGAGTCAAGTTGAATTGTCAACAGAATCTGTCTGAAAATATCAACTCAGAATGGCACAACAACTGGATATCCAAGGAACATAATACATGAATAATTTGCCACGACGTAAGAACAAGAAGAAGGTATAATATTCCTAGTGATTAACGTGAATTTTCCAGTGCTCTTGCAAGAGTCTTTTCTTTTTTATGTAATCGTACTTTGTTGATGCCCTATGGCTAAACTTTCGTGAAATACATTATATTGTTAATATTTTACATGTTTTTTCGAGGAAAGGACTACAACTGTCAAATAATAACGCATTACGCAATAACTTAGGCCCAAGGCATCAGTGGACATATCAAACGCAGATAAGACAACAAGCGATAACGGATTGCGATTAATATATATTTAATCGGACCGCGCCCTCGGTATACCAGGTATTATTCGGTGTGCCTAGCCAAGGGTGTTTTTAATAATGCCCGAACGGAGTGAGGGCATGATTATTTTCAAAAATAACACCAGTAAAACGCCTTTTGGGCGACCAACGGAGCGAGCGAGAGGATGGGCCTTGCACGTGCGAAATTGCGAGGGGGTACCTCCAACTAACTTGTGCACTGCACCCTACTAACCGGTCTTTAGCGATGTGCCAAATTTCAGCGCAATCGGCCTAGCCGTTCTCGAGATCTGGAAGCGGCACACTGCACGTGCGCACGTGCAAGCGGGGTCCAAACTGACTTTTGCACGGCACCCTACTAACTGGTCTCCAACCGTGTACCAAATTTGAGCGCAATCGACCCAGCCGTTCTCGAGATCTGGGAGCGCCCCCTGCACGTGCGCACGTGCTGTAGCACCCCAACCTTAACACATGCAGATGAATTATCTGATGGAGACCTAACTGTGTACCGAGTTTCAATTCAATCGGCCCAACCGTTGTGCCGTTATTGAGATTGCAATTTTGGGGGTTCTTAAAAAATGTCCAACTTTACCACGCGCCACGTGCGGTGTTTGGCAAGAACGCATGGTGGCCATCACACCACAGAACTTTTACGTCCAAGTGACATTCAGTAAAGAAGACCGCTTGTCAATCGGATGTCCCGTTCCTAAGATATTAGCTTTTGAAGAGCGTCCCACGGCCGGCCGGCCGGCCGCTCATACTCAGGATTTTCCCTTAATTCAGTATGAGACTCCGCTCGCTTCGCTCGCTCCGTAACGAATGAAATGAGTGTTATTTTTGCATTTAATGCACGAGCCTGCGAGTGCATTAAATATAAACACCCTTGGCAAGGCACACCGAATAATGCCTGGTGTACCGAGGAGGCGGTCCGATTACATTTATTATAACGACTTTGCGCCGTTCGTCGCTTAGCCCGTCTATTTCAAAAGGCTACATTGAGGGATTGGGAAAAGAAACGGGGCTTGGTTTTCTTTTCGGGGAAACACTTGTTACGAGCGAGCGAGCGCAGCGAGCGAAGCGAAGTCTTTTCAATATAACGGGAAAATCTCAGTACATGGTGTGTCAAAAGTGGAAATAGCCGCCCGGCTTTAGTTCGCCAGCCTTGTCAATAGATGGCAGTACCACGATATGGGCAGCGGATCGTGCAATTGACGTCAAATTTTCGTTATGTGCTAAGAATTGAATGGCGGATCTTTTCATGCAAGAATCAAGTAAATCGGTCCACAACTTTTCTAGCAACAGAGCTATGAAGTCAAACATCCTGCCAGAGCGGCGGCGCGGCGGCCGGCGGCGCCCGTTACGCGCCGCCTGGGAGACTGTCGGCGCTGAACGGTCCGACTTGGCACTGCACTAAAACCTGTTAACTGCTTGGAATAGTTATTATAGCAAAATTTTCATTCAAGTGAGGAATAACCAAGGGCAGGAAGTATGTATGCTTGTGTGCGTACTGTGTAAGCCAAGAAACTGCATTAGCAGATACTCGCTAATATTAGATCCAGCCAAGTCCAAACGCATTCCAGGGGCTGTGTTTCTGATGGATCAACAATATTTATCGTTCGAGGGCGGATACAGTTTTAACAATACAAAAAATATTTTTGCACAGCTCTATTCCTTGAATAATTCTCTTCAACGCCTCATTCCTAGTTAAGCGAATTAGCCCACCCTGGTTGAATAAATAAGGCGATTTCGCCACAAGGTCGCGGAAAACCGACCGAAAACGGCCGCGCTCAACGTTAATTTGGGCATGCAGACTCTTAAAAACTCGCATTGGGCGGGTAGGGTTTCCCAGGTATTGGCTCCAAAACACCGTATTCGGCTCCCAAATACGTCCAAGTGACCCGCCTCGTTCCTAGTTAAGCTCTAATTAGATCAAGTGACTCATAAGGAGCGAAAAAAGCGACAAAAAGCATGAATTTCCCTATGGCGGCGGGCTGCCGGGTTGCCAGACGGCGCACCGGCTATTTCCACTTTTGACACACCATGATGAGCGGCCCGGCCCGGCCCGGCCTGTAACGCTTTTGAGAGGCTTATATCTCAGCAACCGCTGGACCGATTGGCCTGCGGTCTTTTTTGCTGGGTAGCCCCATCCCTTCTACCCCGTAATTGACTACTTTTGATACATCTCAGTGACCGTCGTGGCACGTGCCACGTGAAAAGTCAAGGGTGTTCAACCTGTTTTACAAAAGTAGTGATTTTGAGAGGCTCATATCTCAGCAGCCGCTTGGGCGATTGACTTGCGGTAATTTTTATAGGGTAGCTGCATCCTTTCTACCAAAAATAGGATACTCTCCAATCTCCATGCATGTGGGTCACCCCCAGTGCACGTGCAAAATACAACAATAAGAGGTGTCAAATTTGTTCCCATTTTAATAACTCGGTAATTACTGGGGCGATTTCGCTGAAACTTGGCATACAGGTAGGCACCCACCAGGCAATGCATTCCCATGTGTTGCGGTTAAGGTGCTACTGCACGTGCGCACGTGCAGGGGGCGTTTCCAGATCTCGAGAACGGCTGGGCCGATTGCGATCAAATTTGGTACACTGTTGGGGACCGGTTAGTAGGGTGCCGTGCAAAAGTCATTTTGGACCCCATTTGCACGTGCGCACGTGCAGAATGCCGCTTCCAGATCTCAGGAACGGCTGGGCCGATTGCGTTCAAATTTGGCACACCGCTAGCGACCGGTTAAAAGGGTGCTTTGCACAAGCCCGTTGGAAATACCCCCTCGCCCTTCCGCACGTGCAGGGCTCACTATCTCGCTCGCTCGTTCTTCGCCCAAAAGGCGTTTTACTGGTTAATAACGAAGTACTGTTTAAAGGGACCCTCCCACCTTCAAAAAAGCTAATGAATTGACATGAAAGTGATGTCGCTCGGTTCAGAAAGAGCAAAAACGAATATCTACCAAATTTCATCGAAAAATATTCACCGGTTTTAAAGATATTAGACTTTTACTTTTGTTTACTTTTTGGGATCTCCGCTGTTCCTAGCGACTTTATTTGAAAAGGCGGCATTTGTTGCGCGCAAAGCAGCATATACCACCGCTGGCTACAAAACGTTTTAGTCAAACATTTAACGGACGTTCGAAAGCCTGATGACGTCATCAGATTCCCGTAATGGTTAAGAGATAGGGACCACGCTGGTCCCACCCTGCAAGTAAAGGGAAGAAATTTCTTGAACACCATAAAGCTGCGGGGGTTGCGACCAGGATAAATGGTGGTTTCTGAGCCTGGCCGCAAACTTGGCTATCTCAACTCAAAACTAATGTTAAGGTGGGAGGGTCCCTTTAATCAAATTAATAGCGCCAATTAGGAAATGCAATAGTGGAATAAGTGGATTGTGCAATGTCTCGCTCAGTCTCTTATATTCATATGCAGGCCCTTTTGCAGTACCTACTTGTAAAGAACTTATGCAGCCAGGGCCGCTTTCTGTGAGAACCGTATACTGAAAACGCGTATTTACAAGCTCTGGTCTATTCCATCATCTCTGTATCATGTTTGCCTGGGTATACCTACCAGACACTTGGCCTGCGCTGCGGCCTGCGCCTATCGTCGACAAGTGGCTACAGCCCATTCTGGGTCTTCCTTGTGTTGGTTGGAACACCTTCTGCTTCTCTGTTCGCCAGTTCTTGGGAGAGCATCTAAGTTCTAGACCTCGTACGGAAACAAAAATAGCACCATTCGATTCGCCGTGAAAAACTGCATCAGATAGACATCTTTTTGGGCCTTAACAACCAACTTCAAAAATTTGACCTCACTTGACCTGACCTTGACCTGAAATTCATCCAGGGGTGGTCCATATCACTTATTGAGTGTGCCTATTGAATTCTATGAGTAAAATGACCCATAAAACATGTGTCGCACATGCCCTTTTCTATATTTTGTTTTTGGTGACCTGACCTGACCTGACCTTGACCTTGACCTTTGAATGACATTGTATGCAACGAATATTGTCCTGGCAGTCTAAGAACACGTTTTGGGCAATCAGTCTCAGTCCATTCTTCGGCAACTACGGTGCAAGGCCGATACTGGAGAAACTTGCATTTTGTACCCTTGACCTGACCTTGACCTGACCTCTGACCTACTTAAGCAAAAAAATTTGGGCTCTTAAGACTCGCCTTGTTGAGAGCTTTCGATTGCCGTTTTCCCCGTCTTTCTACGACCATCGGTTCGGAAGTTAGACAGGGGGGGGGGGGCAGAATCTGCCCCCCCCCAGCAGGGCGCGCATGGCTGAATAGCCCAGCGGGGCGCGGGTTAACCCTCGCCGGCACAGGCCATTTTGCGTCCTTCGACGGCACAACGGGGTTGGTGCAACCCCCTCCCCCTCGCGTTTGGCGCCTCATCGAGCTAGAGCTTCGCGAAA
The DNA here is from genome assembly GCF_019059575.1 of Amphibalanus amphitrite. Classification (NCBI taxonomy): domain Eukaryota; kingdom Metazoa; phylum Arthropoda; class Thecostraca; order Balanomorpha; family Balanidae; genus Amphibalanus; species Amphibalanus amphitrite. The sequence goes on along the minus strand of NW_024881702.1, from coordinate 579,878 downwards.
AAAAAACGAGCGTGCTGCCCGTCACGAGAGGAAGCCGAGGATACCCAATTTTAACCTTCGCCCCAGAGGGGGGGCATATGTTACCACCCTGACGCGTTTTTTGCGTGTGAATAAAAAACCGCGGGGGATTCCCCTGCAAGAGCTTGAAAGCTGGTAATCTTTTATCAGCCTCCGGCAGCTAACGGAGCGACGAAAATCGGTATGGGCAAATATTTTTGGAGATACAGCAAAGGGTTTGGTTTCCAACCTTACGAGTCAGTTGTCAAAGCATGCATATTTGTCTAGTGTGCACACAGACACCAAAACCTTAGATTTTTGGCCGGTTCTTAGGTATATGCTTTATTGGTATGGGAAATGTGTCAACGAACTTTTGAGACACCCTGTAAGTGTACATAGACCCGGGAACAGGGGGTGGGGAGCGGGGGCGCTCGTCCCCCTCCCCAACTTAAGAGCCGAGGGGGCGGCGCCCCCTCAACATTGAGGCAGCGACAAAGGATCTTTCCTCCCTTTTCCGAACTTCTTTCCTTCTTGTTTCCTTTATGCATCTAAACATCAACACAAGGCATTTTCCTTGCCATCTGAATGGTTTTTGCTGATACAGTATCGATTTGACAACAACTGCTGTCTGCTATTGTCATCCCGCTTTGGTTTGGGCCTGACCTTGGCCATTAATTTGGCAGGCAAGATTTTATACTGGACCATTTTGAGTCAACTTTGAGAAATACATAACGTACAACGGTGGTAAAATCGTTGCTATAGGTATAACACAGTTTACTCGCTCTGGGTGTGAGGGAGAGGTGTGGGGCAATGAGTGCACTGACGTGGCGCCCTCGGAAGGCCGGTATGGGATTACAGCTCAGCGACACTAAGGGCTTGTGTGGTGCCTTCTGTTATCAGTAGCACCCTCAGAATCACCGGCGTAGGGCCCTCAGAGCCGCCAGTAAGGGGCCTTTAGAGGCACTGATGTGGGGCCGGTGTGGCCGCTCAGAGGTGCTAGTGTGATTCTCTCGGAGGCACCGGTAACTGGTAAGGGACCTTACAGACGTTGCTGTGGGCCCTCATAGACGCTGGTGTGGAGCCGTTACAGACGGGTGTGGGGCCTTTGGAGCTGCTGACAAGAACCCTCTACAAGCCGACAGGGGGTTCTCAATGACCGGCAAGGAGCCCTTAGGTCGGCAGAAGAAGCCCTGTGGGGCCCTTAGAGACCAGCATAGTACTGGCAGACGCCGGTGGGGCTCTCAGAGTCACTGGTGTGGGGCCCTCAAGTCACCAGGTGGGTGACCTTTAGATGCGCAGGTGTGTTGGGTACTCAGAGTTGCCGATATAGGGCTTTAATAGGCACTGGTTTAGGCACTCAGAGTTGGGTGTGTGAAACTCTCAGCGACACCGGTGTGGGCCCTCATAGGCGCCGATGAGGGCCCCCACAGTTGCCGTTATGGGGCCCTCAGAAAAATTAGTGTGGGACCATCACAGGCGGCCCCTAGAACTGGCCCCTCATAGACTGGTAAGAACTCTCAGAGGCCAGTAATAGGCCTTTGGAGACCACCGAGGCCCCTTAAAAGCCGCAAGAGGCCCTCAGAAGCCGGCATGGGGCCCTTATGGAGATCTTAGTGTGGCTATTTAGAGCCCATGAGGTGCTCTAACGAGCCCCATGGGGCCCTTCTGAGTCAAAATATAGCCATCATTAACCCTCAGCGGCCAAATAGCGCCACAGGGTTCCTCGGACCCGAGTCCCCTTAAACCCGATGGGGGGGGGGGGGGGTACGGGTCCCCTTAGACCCCTAGCTACGCCACTGTTTCATATGCATCGTGTCAGTTATTTTATGCATGCTCCCCAACTTGAAAATAGTTCCTGGGCCCCTGTGTAAGTATCATTTATGGATTCAGGATGTCAAATAATGTATTATTGTGAAAAATTACCATAAAGCGGGATGTTAAGGGACAGTTTTGAGTTGTTTTGTTATATAACTCAAGAAGGGTTAGAGATAGAAGCATCAAATTGTCAGCATTTATGTGGAATTTGGTGCTTTACATGCCTGCTACATTAAAGTTTTAAAAATATATACCTGCATATTATTTTTATTATTTTTCATCACTGTCCCTCAGCACCCCAATGTGGGGTGTTAAGGGACACTTATATTATACCAAGAAATGGTTATCAAATGCCCGCAATTGGGGTGTGAAAGGGCACACAATTTATTTATTGAAATGTTTTGCATATTCTGTCACAAAACAACTCAGGTTAATTCACCACTAATGGCCTTGTTAGCTAATTACATGCAATGCAGTTTACGCTTCTGAAAAATGTGATTATTATAAGGTAAACAGAACCAAAAAGTACCCTTCTGTCATCAACAAAAACCCATTTTGAAGCTAGTCACTTTTCATTATGTTGCCCTCTTTGTTTTGGCCTTTTCATGATGACATCTCATTTAACTACATCAGTCTTCATTGAGCCATCATTGTAAAAGAGAGTGTTAAGTGAGTTTTGAGGTGTTTTGTTATATAACTTAACCCTCGCCCTGGCAGGGCATTTTTCATAACACGGCCTGGCAGGGGGGTCGATGCGACCCCCCCCTCGCGATTGGCTCCTATGGCACCTAGAAACACCAAATTTGGTAGTTAGGTGGGCCCCATGGATTTCTCGCCCCTGTGCAAATTTAGTTGCTCTAGGTAAATATTTAGGGGGTTTTGGGGGTATAAATGTAAAAATTTCGCTAAAAACAGGTCAAAAGTTTTTCGCTTATAACTTTTGATCTAATTAAGATAGAGCAAAAAGTAAAGCACCAGTGAACTCAGCACGTCAAGGCGCGTCGAATGATATACTTTTTAGCTTGCTTAAGTGTACTCAAAGTTTTTCTTAAATTTTAAGTAAACTTAAATTAATGAATTAAGTTCAACTTAACCAAATTGCATCATATTGCATATCATTCGATTTGGCTGATCACCAGAAACACAATACCATTTTTTAAGCTCTAGCGTCACTATGTGCCAAGTTATTGGCAAAAACGTCATTTGACCTCAGTTGACCTCATTTGACCTGACCCATGGATAAGTACACCAAACAAAGAAGCACCAAGTGACCTGCTGTTAAGTACTGTGGTTTCAAAGCACAAAAGTGACAGAACGAAGCGGATATCTCCAGTATTTTCCGAATTTAGTATTTTCCCATAGGCTTAACATTACGACGTAATGATCTCTAACTGACCTCAGGTAAGTGACCTCAAAAAAACCGAACTATATGTTATACAACTCGGTGAACTTAGCACATCCTGAAAGTTTGAAGGAAATCAGTCCAAAACTGTGAGTTGGACAGGTGCAAAAAGAAAATTGAAACTTGACCATGACCTTGTACCGGTTTTTCTGACCTGGGCTGGTGACCTGACCCAAGGTCACCCGGACCTGAAATTTTCAGGTCATATGTAAAAAGGTTGCCCCATCAGCTGTGCCAAATTTGGCGGCGCTTTACGCTATCTTCGAAAAACCTTAGGGGGGTCACATCGACCCCCCCCCCTGCCAGGGCGAGGGTTAAGGTGTGTTAAAGATAAAAGCATGAACTTGCCAGCATTTTATGTGGAATTTGGTGTTTTCCATGCCCACTGAAAGAAAACTTTATGAAATTATACTTAAATTTTATTTTCCATTTTTTCTTCCCTGTCCCTTAGCACCCCACATGCATCTCAAAATATGCATGTGTTCGGAAAAGAGGAAGAGGATGATGAATGAATGGGAGGATTTGTATAACTTTTCAGGAAACATGTGCAATACACCTTTTTGCACTCAAAATAGGCATCTTTTCATTCAATTTCGGCGAATTGCATTCAATTTTAGCGATCTCTCTATTCGAAGCAAATGAGAGATCGCTAAAATTGAATGCAATTCGCCAAAATTGAATGAAAAGATGCCTATTTTGAGTGCAAAAAGGTGTAGATGTGCCAATACACCTATGTATTCATTTTCCCTGTACACCAAATAGTTTATGTGGTACACGCAGAGTTTTGGATACGTATCAATTCTCTGAAAATGTAGCATGATTTTCAAAGCCATTTTTGAACCAAATCACTTGCATGAAAAACCATGCCATTTTGTCCCACAGTCAAAAACAAAAGTGTCAACTACCACACTCAAGTTTTTATTTAACCTTCTCAAATTAGGAACTTAATATGACTCAAAGTTTTTCCCGTGCAACTGTCCCTTAACACCCTGCTGTCCCTTAACACCCCATTTTACGGTATCCTTGAAATCTTCTTAGGACTTTATCTTGACATTTACCATTTCCCCTTCCTCCCCTATACCAGTCGGGGGAGGTTTGGTCAATCGTTGTCATTTTTAGCACATGCCATTTTTGGCAGCCATGTGCCAAAAATGACAACGCTTTCAGCCATTTTTGGCAACGATGAAGCCGATTTCACTCCTCAGCGAGGAAATCACGATTTTGGAAATACAAGCACTGATTTTGGAAAAGAAGTGCTGCCACCTGGTGCAAAAAGAATAACCCAGCTTTAATATGGCCGTTGTTTGTATGGTAGTCCAACATTGACGTATACCCTCTTTGGTGGCCTGAAGTTGGAACTTCAATTTGCAGCATCCGAAAATGACCAATATTGATCGAACACATAATTTTGATGAAAAAAGAATATGTTAAGTTGAAAGAGGAGGCGATTTCATCCAGATGCGGTGGTTTACCTACTTCTTTGAATTGTTTTTGTTTATGACAACCGCCATGTAATGACGGATGATGTGCGGCCGTCAATTACCTAGCAAAAATAATTTCAAGAAGTAAACCACCGCATCTGGATAAAATGACCTCCTCTCTCAACTTAACATATTATTTTTTCATCAACATCATGTTTTCGATCAATATCGATCATTTTCGGATGCTTCAATTCAAATTTTAAGTTCCAACTTCAGGCCACAAAACAAACTACCATACAAAGGGCATATTAAGCTGGCTTTCTTCTTGCACCAGGTGGCAGCACTTCTTTTCTAAAATCAGTCCTTATCTTTCCAAAATTGTGATTTCCTTGCTGAGGAGTGAAATCAGCTTCATCGTTGTAAAAAATAGCAGAACCGTTGCCATTTTTGGTACATGTGATAAAAATAGCACATGCTAAAACTGACGATTGACGAAACCTCCCCTAATACATCAATCATCAATCTAAATAACAAAAAAGATATACCTAGGCACCTACCTTGTTATACAGCTCCAGAGAAGGTCAGGAAAAAAACGGTATTCACCAAATCGAATTCAATAAATCATTTACAATCTCGCAGCAATCATGCACCTACAAACAAATTGGAATCAGGGTATGTCATTGAAAAAATGTTAACTGATAGTTGCCGCTGAGTAGAGGCTGTTTGGTTGTTAGGTCAAGGCAATACCAAGATACCTTAAACCTAAAACAAGGCTATAGAACTAAGTCTAAACGGTCTAAACGGCAGTACCGCGCGTACGGCGTACCGCGCGCGCTTTCTAATAATGTTATGCGTCGTATTCGCAGCATTCGCCGCGAACGATGAAAGCGCCAAGGTCGGCTAATGCCACGTCCGTCCACTGAGCAGCCAATTGATATTCGCGAATATCTAACTAAGAATTTGATAATCGGACGGAGAGCGCAATAACTCAGAAATCAATGTACTGATTTTGATAAATAGACCCTCATTTGTTTTCCCGTTCCTCGATGCAGGTTAGCAGCGATTCTCATGTCAATGAGTCATGACCTTCAAGGTCAAGTTCAAGGTCAAAGGACGGGGAACGCTTTACGGCCTAAACTAACTGTTCGATTGGCTCGCAAATGGTCTTAATCAATACGGTGACCCCGACCCCAGGCAGACAGCGATTTCCAGGTCACTGGGTCATGATCTTCATGTCAAAATCAAGTTCACCCAGTAAACATGCCGACGTCGGCCCGACATCGGCTGGACGTCGGATATGCCCGCATGTTCCGACGTCCAGCCGAAGTCCAGCCGACGTCGAGCCGACGTCGGGCCAAGGTCGTTTGCCGAGGTTGACGAGATCGTTTGTCGTTGGACCGACGGGGCCGACGTCGGCATGTTTATTGGGACAACGCGCCAAAGATATCAACCGGCGGCGGGATTCAAGCCCCCCAGTCGCCGACGTCGGCATGTTTACTGGCACAACACGCCAAAAGCATCATCCGGCGATGGGATTCGAACCCCGTGTCATTTAAACGCGAGGTTAGTGCGCTAACCACTACACCACGCAGCCAGATGGCGAGTTTAGTTTGATTTGTTGGGTTATGCCCTTTCGGTCTGACAAGACCATTTCAGAGCCGGAAGGATGATAGGATGGAGACATTGGTCTTCTTGGCGAGCACCCTGGGTCCAGCTCATATAGAGTCCCTGGTCCCATTGCTGTTAGGTGACACTTATTGGAAAGGGCAACCCCACAATGGATTCATATTACATATAGGTAGCCACTCTTACACACCTGCACCAACGTTTCCCAAAGTGTCCCTTTGATATAAAGTGGCACTTTGGCAAAGTGACACTTGCCGACTGGCCTTTCTATATGAACTGGACCCGGCCCTGGTGAGTTGCCGTGGCTAAGCCTGACCAAAGGATAGGCCGAGCAGCCCCCAAGCACTCACCGCACCCGGCTACGGGCGAGCTCGGCTTACGGGCAATCCCAAATGAGATAAAGTTTCCCGTCCAGTCCGGATCAGGGGGTTGCGCCGTGGAGGAAGATTTGAGTTTCCTGAGGATATTTTGAATACAGAAGCTCTTTATGAAACATGAAACATGTATTTTATATTATTTTAACGGTCAAAACAGCGGCCGATGTCGGTTCGACGTCGCCCCGACGTCGGCCTGACGTCGGCTTGACCTCAGCAATTGATCTCGGTCCGACGTCGGCCCGACGTCGGCCGGACCTCGGCTGGACGTCGGTACATGCGGGCATATCCGACATCCAGCCGACGTCGTGCCGAGGTTGGACCGACGTCGGGCCGACGTCGGCATGCCGATGCCGAGTTGCCGACGTCACCCCGATGTCGGCCGACGTCGGGCCGACGTCGGCATGTTTACTGGGCATTTAACTAACAATTTGATATTCGGACGGGGAACGCAAGAACTCAGAAACCAATCAACTGACAACTGATGTTGATGAATAGACCCTCATTCGATTTTCCATTCCTCAATGTAGTTTCACAGATGTCCGTGAAGATAGCCAACATCCAACACAGCAGAATTTGCAACGTTGAGCTATCTATAGCCATAAAAACTGGGTTGTAGGTCAACTCGACCACGCTGGTCATGAATATAACCCTTAAAATTCCATTAAATGAATGGAAACCCCCAAAATAAAAAAAAACAAAACAAAAAAATGACAGTGTAGGGGAGAGCGGGGAGAGTTGTATCATGTCCAAGTTGTATCAGGGCGAATTGTGCCAAACTTATCCAATGGATAGCGCTCGCGACACGACCAGCCGACGAGGTTTTCCGGGCGCCATCTTTCCCTGTTCTGTCTTGTGGCTGAGTGGAAGCGTCTCGAGGTGAGAGCCGATTTTATGTTTTTTTTTAATGTCATCCTAAAAAAATAAGTTGCAAGAAAATGTGTGTTTTGGGCATTAAGATGTGCACGAATTTGAAAGATCTCCGTAGCGGTGGTGAGGGTAGTTTCTAAGGCTGCGCGAGTGAAAACGGATTTCTCCAGCTGTCCGCTGTTTTTTTAGCACGAGGATGTTTTTTCCAAGATGGCGGCTAGGTACATGTTGTATCAGAGCCGGGTGGGGTATGTTGTAACATGTATGTGTGTATGTATGTATGGGTATGTTGCTTTTGATCGCGAAAGCTAAGCCCTGGGTCGCGTTTGTAGGTAGCTAGTCAATGCTCGTTCCATTTCGGCACAATGTGTTGGCTTCTTTGCTCTTAACGAGCCACTTTTGCGTCTAGTCTGTTGATGTTTCGTTCGGATTGCATTGACCTAAGTTTGGTCTAATAAAGTGAAGCCTTTGAGCATACCTATACATTGTATTAGCCCCATTTAATGTTGTTGTTATGTTCAAAAACCAGAAGCAAGCACACTCCCTGAAACGTGAAATAGTGATACAAATTACCCCACCATGTGATACAACTCACCCAAGCCATGGGGCAAGTTGTATCAAAAACATTGTTCTATTCGGCAGACCGTAGAAGAAAAACTGGTAGAGGTAGCGGAAAAGTTACCTTGCACAAAAAAGCAGAAGAATCAAGGAAGGGGATAGTATGGAAATAATGACTTTATCACGGATACTTACGAGGTTATGGGTCTCGGAGTAAAAACTGATACAACCCACCCCACTCTCCCCTACCTTTTTTTCGGAAAAAAACGGTGCATTGCACGGCGTTGCGCAGGGGCGCAGGAGCTAGGTAAGTACTTTCAGACTGGGGGGGCACACCATGATAGAGATCAACCTAGGGTACCGCCAAATTTAGTTTTCTCGCCGGTTTTAGGCCACTTATTTTTCATCCCTTGGCTTTTTCAACGAAAAAGAAAACATTTGCAAAAAAAGGGCGGTATTCCGTCTTAAAGTTGTGGGGGCACCGCCCCCACGGCCCTTAACCCTCGCCGGCCGAGGGGGGGGGGGGGCGGGTGCCGCCCCCCATAGGGTTTTTTTCGCGATAGCTCCGAACACGCTGGCGATAGAGAGCTGAAACTTGGCATACCTGACCTTTGATCCAAGCCGGATCTTTCGACACCAACCGCATTTTTTTGGGTCAGGTCAGGTCACTGACCTATGACGTCATAAGTGAACCTCTGCACGGTCTTCAGATGTCGCAACTTCGCTGCCAGAGGAGATGTCACAGGGAAATGAAACTTGCAGGATCTAGTATCCATTATGAGTCCCACAACTTGTATATCTCGGATTTTTCCTAAAGGTCATATGAGGTCAGGTCATTTTCGTGACCTCACCATTATAAGTCAATGGGGAAAAATGAAAACTGCTATTCTGGCGCCGGGAACGATCTCCAACTATCTCAAGCACACAGAATCGTAATTTGATGCACTCCTTGCAAGGTTAGATGCGTCACTTTTGCAATGTTGACCTTGCGTGACGTCATTTATGACGTCATCAAGGTCATTTTAGTTTTTCGTCAATAACTCTTGATCAAATTGAGCTAGCGAGTCGGGAAAGCCACCAATGGACTCAGGAAGGCCTGCCGAATCGAATGATATGCGACATGACCTCTTTCGACCAACTTCGTGACCTTGGGTGCTGACCTGACCTTGACCTGAGGTCAACACACCAAGTTGACCTGACCCGGACAAAAAGTATATCATTCGACGCGCCTGGACGAGGCAAACACGATGCTGCCAAAATCGGCGCTCTGCGGCCATTTTTTGCGAAGTTATTCACCAAAAACTGAACCGTACCTTGGGGCACTTGACCTGACCTCAGAGGCAGGGCTGCGGAGTCGATGGATTTTCGGCGACTCCGACTCCGACTCCGACTCCGACTTTAAAAAACCAGCTCCGACTCCGACTCCGACTCCGGGCAGAATTGTCGACTCCGACCGACTCCAACTCCCGACTCCGACTCCGCAGACCTAGCAGGGCTGCGGAGTCGACAGATTTTCGGTGACTCCGACTCCGACTCCGGCTCGGGTTTCTAAAATCGACTCCGACTCCGACTCCGACTCCGGTCACAACTGTCGACTCCGACCGACTCCGACTCCGACTCCGACTCCGACTCCGCAGCCCTGCTCAGAGGTCACCGGTTGACCTAGGATCTTAAAATCGGGTACCAATCTCTGCGTCTCGTAACGGCGCACACGCTCGTTTTTTCCGCGACGCGCTAGCTCCACCAGGGGCGAAACGGCGAGGGGGGGTCGTACCCGCTCCCCCCCCCCTCGGCCGGCGCGTATGTAGAAAACCAATAGGTCCGGCGAGGGTTAAGTTAGGGGGGCAAGCAGCCCCCACTGCCCCCCCCCCCGGTTCCCGCGCCCATGGCGTTGCAAATGGTCCCAAAGGAAAGAACGTTTTAAAATGCAGGTGGGTCATTTTTCCGATGTTTTATTTAAGGGACCCTTGTCCCTTAAAAAGATCAAAACCCTAAAAAATGACAGTGTACCTTTTTCCGGGAAAACGGTGCATTGCACGGCGTTGCAAATGGTCCCATATGAAAGAACGCCCTAAAATGCAAGTGAATCTTTTTTTCGATTTCTTATTTATGGGGCCCTTGTCCCTTAAAAAATCAAAAACCCTATCTCGATCAGGGGCAGAACGACAGGGGTCCAACCGACTCCCCCTCTCAAAACGTTAGACGCTGCAAAACGCCTCACACAGACGAGGGTTAAATCATTCATGGGTATATCGGAGCCTGGAGGGACGTCCCCCGGGCTTACTCGACTGAGGGGGTGGGGCATCCCGGCCGTCCACCTCCCTTCCCGGTTTCGGCGCCCACGCGTGGCAGGCCCGGTGTGGTGCGCTCGGCCGCGCGCTCTGGCGGACGGCGGTAGGGCGGCCTCCGCGGCCTCCGCGCCCCCGCGCAGAGCACACTCGGCGCCAAGCGCCCGCCGCGTGAGCACTGGCCAGCAGCCGAGCCGGCACCATGCACGAGCTGCACGTGCACGACGTGCTGGGGAGGAAGGCGGCCGGCCACGAGCTGACCGCCAAGGAGATCGAGCTCTTCGTGGAGCGAGTCTCCCGAGAGGAGATCGACCGACTGCAGCTAGGTGAGACAGCGGACCAATCAGATTATCAGACCAACCAGCCGACCAGTCAGCTCAGACCAGACCAGGCCGGCGGACTGGTCAGACCAGGCCGGCGGACCGGTCAGACTAGGCCAGAGGACTGGTCAGACCGGACCAGTAGACCGATTAGACCAGACCAGTGTGGACCGGTCAGGCCAGTCTAGCGGAGCGGTCAGACCAGCCCACACAGACATACAGATGCGGATATGAGGCAGAAGAACTAAAGAATTAGCAAGCAGTGCGATATTTTCAGGCACGTATCCAGGATTTTGCTCGGGGGGGGGGGCGACAGCCGAGAAGGGCCCGGAGGTCAGCTCAAAGGGGCCCCACAGCGACTGCCCTGGTGTGAAAAAAAATCGAGCGAAAAAACAATAAATTTACGATAGAATTCGGCATATTGTAAAAGAAAATGCACTTTCTTGCGTTTGTCGACCTTGATAAAATTTTCGCAGTTAACTTCAGTTGAAGATCGTAAACGTTTTTGCAATTCACTTCATTTGAAGTTCGTTAGCCCACGCCGTGCTGGGGGAGCGTTTTCACGCCCCCCCCCAGGTTTTTCGTGAATAGGCATATTTTTGTACACCTATTCATACTTTTTCCGCACATGCTGTGAAAATTTCAGACCTACGTGACCTTGCCTCTGAAAAAAAGTTCCAAGACTTGTTAATCTAAACCCTCTAAAACATCGGTTCATAGGCAAATATGACGCACTGAATCGGAACTTTGCACCTGTGATCCCTCTGTGTACCTACCCCGAGGTCATCTCAGGTCGTGAAAGGTCACCAGCAGTTTTTTTTTTACTATAACCTTTGATAGAAACGTGCTAGAGCGGTGAAAACACGTCAGCTGTGTTTAGCTCGACGATACGGATCGACTGATGTGCAAGATGACCCTTTCCGGTCCGGTCATGACCTTGGGTCAACGTATAACTCATTCGACGTGTCTCGACGAGAGGAACACGATGCTGGCAAAAGCTATGCATGGCTCTTTTGAGGAAAAAGTTATTGCCGAAAAAAGTTCGTTAAAGCGGCTATTTCTACTATATTTCTAGAGTTTTTGCCCTCTGTAGGCTATTGTTCAGTATTGTAAGACATGTTTATAAAGTCTGATGGCCAAGAGTTGCGAACGAAAATTATAATTAAAATCTAAATCTTTTTGTATTTCAGACGTTTCGACAACACTGTGTCATCGTCAGTAATTGATATAAAATGTTTCCTGAAGTCACAAAGTCACAAATATCAATTACTGACGATGACACAGTGTTGTCGAAACGTCTGAAATACAAAAAGATTTAGATTTTAATTATAATTTTCGTTCGCAACTCTTGGCCATCAGACTCTGTAGGCTATACCGTTGACTTGAGGTTAAATCTGAGAAAACTAAGAGGGGTCTGTACAAGGGCTATCGAATGCGGTTTTCCGCAGCGCTGTAGCTCTATTGGTTTCCAAGTTAGTCCTTGGGTGTTTCGAAATTGTTGAACAAGACAAAATTTGACATTTGATGGCCTCTGGTGACCCGACCTTTGCCCTGACCTTAAGAATGATTGGAGCATTTCCGCCATTATTTTTGACGCTCTTTTGATTGTCGCTTATCGCGTGTCGCTACGTGGCCCAGGAGCCGAGTTAGACGGGGCACGTGAAAACGCCCCAACCCCTAGCACGACACGGAAAACTCAGGTCACAAGTACGGCGCGGGTTAACATTATGAACATCAGTGATGAGTTATTAATCTTGTATTACCTCTTTGCACCCCACTAACATTGGCACACGATATTTGTCAGACACATTTCCATATACCTATTTATAATATTGTATATTCTTCTGGCTCTCTCTCATTACAATTTGGGCATAACACCATTAAAGCACCTTTCTGCACTCATTGGTGCGTTTATGTAAGTGGCCCGTCCGGCAAAGCCAGGACAGGGCTCACGGGCCAAACGTCCCGGCCCGGGGAGAGCTGGGGGATACCTCCCGGCTCCCCGGCCGGGGAGGTCTGGGCTGCATTGTTCACCCATTCACCCATTGTGTTGCATTGTTGACGCTAGCATATTGCTTATTCTTGTCAGTTTAACTGCGAAATCAGTTCAATGAGCAGCTCAAAGAAAAAACATTTGAACTGGAAATGATACGTTACGTTCTGTACAGGGTGCTTATAGTAGTACGAACTATGGAGCTCATTTTGTTTGGAAAGTTGCCGCAAGTTTAAAGCAGGAGCATCCCCACGAGGTCAGTCGAAAGGGGCCCATCATCGGCTGTTGCCCGTTCCTCGGGCCCGATGGCCTGAGCAAGGCCTTCTCAGCGCGCACTTTCGTTTCTGGGGCACGGCCAGGACAAGCTGTTCCTGAGACTGGGCCCGGAAGCGTATATCTGGGCCCGTTTTCTTGATACTTTATCGAGGCCAAGGGCCCATTCCTTAAGCTCACAAGCCTGGTTCAAGGCCTTCTGAGAGGGCCCTTCCGCTTTTGGAGATCTCCTGGGCCCCAGGTTGTCATTGGTTTGGCCTGGTCGCTTTTGGGGCCCGGCCAGGGACCGGCATGGGCACCAGCAAGGCCCCATGGGACCCTATTTTGGACCCGAAAGCCTGAGCAAAATTTTCTCAGCGGGCCCTTCCATTTCTGGGGCCCGGACAGGCCAAGATGTGTCTGTGACTGGGCCCGGAAAGCATTTTTTCGGATCCGCTTTCCATAACTTCTCCATGACCCTTGGGCTTCTCCATGGCTCAAAAGCGGGATCTTCGGGCCCGAGAAGGGTTTGGGGCCCAAAATCGATAAGGTTTGGGGCCCGGCAGGGCTTTAGGGCCCTTCCTCAAGCCCGAAAGCTCGAGCATCTTCTGAACGAATCCTTCCGCTTTTGGGGCCCTGCCGGGCTCCAAATTGCCCTGGCTCTGCCCAAAAGTGGGGCCGAAGGGCTCAATTACGGACCAGTTTGTGGCCCGGCAGGGCCCAGGGGCCCGTCACTGAGCCTGAAGGCTCGAACAAATCCTTCTGAACAGGCCCTTCCGCTTTTTGGCCCTGCCGGCTCCAAACTATCCCTGGCTAGGCCCAAAAGCGGGCCCTTCGGGTCCGCTTTCGGGCTCTAAGGGAGCCTAAAGGTTAATATCAAACTGCCTTAGAGTATAAAATCCTCGGAAATTTAATATTGGAGAAGATTGGTAGACACCCGCTGACGTCAGCTGTCAAGGTCACCGATGTAAACAAACGGCTAACCATTCTACCTCCTATATACGGCCTTGGGTGTGCTGAGGTGCAAGGTGTGCTTGCTGTGCGCGTGCAAACCTTTTAATGTTGCACTTCGTGTCACGTATGTGGGTAGAACGGGTAGCGCTGGCAAGTTCAAGGTGTCAAATTTACACAGGCCACACAGAATACATTGCGGCCACGTCTGAATATATCCATCTCCTGGTGGACCCCAAAAGTGCATTCTGCGCGTGCAAAAAAAAAACCGCGCCGGGCGGTGGGGATGTTAGCCGTAAGGGACACCCCATGTGGATTTATGTAAATATCTCAAAAACGGCGTTGCGGAGCGCCGCCGCTTTCGGCACACCTTTTTATATATATTTTCCACACATGCTGCACAACTTTCAAACCCAGGTCACTCAAGGCTAGGTCACCAGGAGGTCAACAAGGTTAAAGGAGATAATATCGCATATCAGTTAAAGGAGGTCATATCGCATATCGTTCGATTCGACAGGCATTCCCGAGTCCTATAAGCTATAAGGCTATAAGCGAGTAGCGACTAAACTTGAGACGTTTCCAACAAGGTTTAAGTCATTCATGTTATTTGATATTCCTTAGGTACTACATACTTGATGCATTTGGAGGAATACAAAACCAGAATACATAAAAGTGCATTAACTGAACATCATTGAAATATTTGCAAACCCAGCAACGCAAATTTACGTTATAATCGCCGGCCAGCGCAACATACCTATCTTTGTTTCCACGTTGTTTGCGCCTGCAGTGATGCTGTACCGCAATAACCATTACCTTCATCTTTCACCCATAGATGGCAGTAGCAGAGCGCCTGCATCTATGCTGTGCCGCAATGCTCTTACAATGCGAAATAAGCTGGCGCGGTTGCTGTGATTGAAGATCACTGAACTTGATTCACTTTTTTGGAGTTGTATATGTTTCCAGGATAGATTATAGTGGATTTCAAACTTAGCATCTATTTGAATATTTAAGAAGTAGTTTGTGTACCTAGCCTATGTGAATTTGTCATTTGAGTGTATTGTTTAGTAAGTACCTACGGCTGAGTTTCGTACAAGAGGAGCGCAGTTCAATTTTCTCCCATTGGCTTACCTATAATAGAAAGGTCGCAAAATTAACATACCTACCCCTAGGCCAATGATATTTAAATTCCGATGTATCCGTTATGTACCTAAGGGTGCTCTTATGAATCGCTGGACGTTTTAAACCGATTATTTAGTCGTGTAGCAATGACGGGCATTATAACTTTTTCTGTGTGTTATTACGGAGCGAGCGAAGCGAGCGTAGTCTTTCCTTAGATTAACGGAAATTTCTGAGTATGAGCGGCCGGCCGGCCGGCCGTGCGGACGCTTTTGCGAGGCTTATATCTCAGCAACCACTTGACCGATTTACACGGGGTGATTTTTGTAGGGTAGCTTCATTCCTTCTACCAAGTATTGGACTATTCCCGATGCATGTGGGTGACCCCTTATGCACGTGCCACGCGCAAAACGAAGAGGTGTCAGTTTTGTAATTGTTGCAATATCTCGGTAACTACTTGGCCGATTGCGCTGAAAGTTGGCATGTAGGTAGGCACCCACTAGGCACTGCATATCCATGTGCCAGAGTTGGGGTGCTGCTGCACGTGCGCACGTGCAGGAGGCGTTTCCAGATCTCGAGAACGGCTGGACCGATGGCGTCCAAATTTGGTACACGGTTAGGGACCAGTTAGTAGGGTGCCGTGCACAAGTCAGTTGGGACCCATGCTGCACGTGCGCACGTGCAGGGTGCCGCTTCCAGATCTCGAGAACGGCTGGGCCGATTGTGCTCAAATTTGGCACATCGCTAGAGACCGGTTAGTAGGGTGCCGTGCACAAGTCAGTTGGAGGTACCCCCTCGAAATTTCGCACGTGCAAGGCTCACCCTCTCGCTCGCTCCGTTAGTCGCCCCAAAAGGCGCTATACTGGTCTATAAAAAACAACAATATATTCAAATACACGATTAAAAACAGAGCTTTCGGTAACAAATACCTTGATCACTGTGCGTGCTAAAATGAAGGAATGTTTTCAAATATTTCAAAAGGTAAATTGACTTCATCGCACGGGATACAGTTCAGGGACTACCTATTACTAGACGAACAGCACCAGACGCTAAAGGAATGAATCCACTCCTAGTATTAAATGTTTCGCGTGAGATAATATGAGCGGCTTCGATGATTTTGCGTTTTCGTTTGGTCATGTTCTTTTCTAAAATATGGGTTCCATCCCAGTCAGGCAGATGGTTACACTTTTCAATGTGAAGTACGATCGCATTCGATGTGCGATGGAACCTGACGTCATTCTTGTGTTCCTTTAACCTTACATATACCCCCTCCCTGTTTCCCCTACGTAACTTTGTCCACACTCCTTACATGGAATTTCATACACAACACTTTTCGCATTCGCTTCGGAACCATGTTTCGTTTTACGTCGTTCGATCATTTCGCCTATCTTCTTTCCAGAACGGATCGCTACGTTCACACCTCCCTTCTGTAGAGTTCGTGATATTTCATTGGCTTCTTTCGAGTTCGGAATCGTTATCCATCTTTTCAACTTTGGCCTCGCTTCCCTCTGAGACCTGTTCCTTATCTTCTTGGCTGTTTCTTTTTGTTTGATCAAAAATCCTTTTGGGTACTTGAGCCTCATAAACGAAGAGTAGATATGCTCGATCTCATCTTGTAAATATTCGTCGTCGCATACACGAAAAGCACGCAAAAAGAAACCAATCATTTATCAAACCAATCATACACGAAACGCAAAGAAACCATCAGAAACCAACCAATCAAAGAAACCACTTTTTCTATGGCAAGGCCACTTCACCTCACGTCACCTGGTGACCTGACCCTGAGTGACCTGGGTCTGAAAGTTGTGCAGCATGTGTGGAAAAGATGTATAAAAAGGTGTGCCGAAAGCGGCGGCGCTCCGCAACGCCGTTTTTGAGATATTTACATAAATCCACATGGGGTGTCCCTATCATCCCCACCGCCCGGAGCGGGTAATTTTTTTTTGCACGCGCAGAATGCACTTTTGGGCTCCACCAGGAGATGGATATACTCAATCAGGATATATAGAACCAGGGTATATAGAACAACGGGTACACCAACGACGCAGGAAGCGCCCATTTTACCTAGATGAGTTACATGGTAGGTGATATATTTTTTGAATATGGGAAAAATAGAGTATTCTATTCTGACGAGTAAAGCCAAATTCATAAAGCAGTTATTTTTAAATTATATGTACCAGAAATAACATACTAACCATATTTTAAAACTTAGTCTAAAGTTAGTTGGAAAGCGTATAGTTGATTCTAAGATGGAAGGAATCAATGGAAGGCGGAAATGGCGCAGCTGTTTCATTCTTAAAATGCGACGCTCATTGGCTGACCGAGTCCGTTAGCAGTATCACTAATGTACGCCAGTACAGGGTTGAGGCAATGTGCGCATGCGGAGGAACTTATGCTCTCATGGAGGGGCTTTTGGTACCTCGGGCAGCGCCCAATGCTTTTTGGACCTGTTATGGCCTCCGCATCGAAAAATGCTAGATAAAAAGGTTGTAGAGGAAGCTTGAGGCTACCTTTCTCACAATAATATTGGCACTTTATCTTTTAGCTTACGTGTGAGGCGCGCTTGAAAAATGTCGATATAACATGGAAACCTTATGGGGTAGTAGTTTTTGAGCGCCAATTTGGCCTAATGCTACCAACTGTTACTGGCTACCCCTGTAAGAACAACGGGTACACCAACGACGCGGAAAGCGCCCATTTTACCTGGACAAGTTACAGGGTAGGTGATATATTTTTTTTGTATATCGAAAAAAAAACAGAGTATTCCATTCTGAAGAGTCAAGCCAAATTCATAAAGCAGTTATTTTTCAATTATATGTACCAGAAATAACATACTAACCATAGTTTAAAACTTAGTCTTAAGTTAGTTGAAAAGCGTATAGTTGATACTAAGATGGAAGGAATCAATGGAAGGCAGAATGGTGCAGCTGTTTCATTCTTGAAGTGTGTTCGCAAGCATGGGTGGAGAACCTGCCCCGGCCACCCCGGCCGTGGCCGGGGTAACTTTCAGCCGACCCCGGCGCGGCCGGGGTAACTTTTTCCACTTTTGTAAATCCTAAAAGCTGTCTCCATACGAAAAAACTGCCATCTATAAAAGCGTCTCTCATTATTCTTATCTACCTTGAAAAGTTCTTGAAAATGTACTTTATTTTCATTTTGGAGCTTCTATGTTTTTAAGTCTTTTCATCGCGGAGCCCGACATGTTTCATCAAACAGAAGTAAATCATATTTAAGGGCCGTTATCGTAAGATGGCACTGTACCTAATAACATCACAAGACAGGACGAGGACGAGGGTAATATCAGTGAGATAGAAGGGCGAGCTGCTGGGTCTCAAGGCTCCCCCAACTTAACCCGCGCCAGGGTGGTGGCCCTATCGTAACACGTTGAGTCGAGACTCGAGAGGTGGGCTTTTCACGCTTCTTTTAACTCGGCTACTGGGCTACGAGGCGAGAAGCGGAACGACGTTTGAAAGAGCGACAAACGTGATCAGAGAAATCTGGTCATGTTTTAGGCAAGCTCAATTATAAAATCACCATAGAACATCAAAAGACAAATTTTTCTGATTTTAGCGTTCTCCGACAACTTTTCTCACACTTCATGAACATAACGGAGCTTAAACACTGCAATCAAAACATTCGATTACTCGTTTAAGGCTCGGTCGCGAATAATATTTCAGGTGCGAGCTCAAATCAATAAGAGGGTCAAAACGGTCATATTTGACATTTTGTTTTGTGTGGGAAGGTTGCAACTTCCACGGAATAAGCTTTGCAAAGGGCATGATGGCATTTTTAGCACGACCATCCAGCAAATTTGACCTGATGACCTGACCTATCACTAGGTGACATGCGTCCGAAATTTTAAGGAGTGTTGCAAAATTGTAGTTACAATTACGAAATCTTCCGCACCTGCGTGCAGCAGTTTTCCCTAAAAACGTACAAACGGCAGACATCCATTATTCTATGCCACAGAATAGGGGTTTGTTGATAACCGTTGACAAATATTTGACCATCATCGTCTTTCTGACTTTCGGTCGCCGGCCGGGGTAACTTTTTCAAACATTCTCCACCCGTGTTCGCAAGCAGCATTTACGTGATGCTAGCGACATCTATGAATGTAATCGTGGATGCTGATTGGCTGAGCGAGTCCGTGAGCACTGAGCAGTATCACTAATTTACGCTAGTACAGGGTTGAGGCAATGTGCGCACTGCGCATGCGCAGGAACTTGTGCTCTCATAGAGGGGCTTTTGGTACCTCGGGCAGCGCCCAGTGCTTTTTGGACCTGTTATGGCCTCCGCATCGAAAAACGCTAGATAGAAAGGTTGTAGAGGAAGCTTGAGGCTACCTTTCCCCACAATAATATTGGCACTTTATCTACCAGTATAACGCCTTTTGGGGCGAGTAACGGAGCGAGCGAGAGGGTGGGCCTTGCACGTGCGAAATTTCGAGGGGTACCTCCAACTGACTTGTGCACGGCACCTTACTAACCGGTCTCTAGCGATGTGCCAAATTTGAGCACAATCGGCCCAGCCGTTCTCGAGATCTGGAAGCGGCACCCTGCACGTGCGCACGTGCAAAATGGGTCCCAACTGACTTGTGCACGGCACCCTACTAACTGGTCCCTAACCGTGTACCAAATTTGAGCGCCATCGGTCCAGCCGTTCTCGAGATCTGGAAACGACCCCTGCACGTGCGCACGTGCAGCAGCACCCCAACTCTGGCACATGGATATGCAGTGCCTAGTGGGTGCCTACCTACATGCCAACTTCCAGCGCAATCGGCCAAGTAGTTACCGAGATATTGCAACAATTACAAAACTGACACCTCTTCGTTTTGCACGTGGCACGTGCATAAGGGCCGGAGTCACCCACATGCATCGGGGATAGTCCAATACTTGGTAGAAGGAATGAAGCTACCCTACAAAAATTACCGCGTGTAAATCGGTCAAGTGGTTGCTGAGATATAAGCCTCGCAAAAGCGTCCGCACGGCCGGCCGGCCGCTCATACTCAGAAATTTCCGTTAATCTAAGGAAAGACTACGCTCGCTTCGCTCGCTCCGTAATTAGCTTACGTATGGGGCTCGCTTGAAAAAGGTCGATTTAACATGGAAACCCTATGGGGTAGGTAGTAGTTTTTGAGCGCCCATTTGGCCTAATGCTACCAACTGTTACTGGCTACCCCTGATACTCAATGACGTTGCTGCAATGTACGAGGATTCTGTGTGGCCTGTGTAAATTTGACTCCTTGAACATGCCAGCGCTACCCGTTCTACCCGCATACGTGACACGAGGTGCAACATTAAAAGGATTGCACGCGCACAGCACGCACGTCGCACACCGTGCACCTCAGCACACCTATTTGCACAGCACCTTAAAACGCTTGTCCAGTAGTGTCAGTGTGCCGAATTTGGTGTGCCTAGGTCGAGGATTTCCGGAATCGGAGGATGCCTCCTAAAAACATGGTTTTCGCCCCTAGCACGTGCATTTCGCACCCCCCGGTACCTGGCATACCATATGTTAGTGGTCAAACACCGGGACATGTGACCTGTGAGTTTGGCACCTGTGCCGCCCTCCGTTTGATTTGAAACGTCGCGGAAAGATTTTTGCCCTTCCTGAGTTTGTCGGCACGACGGCACGTAACACGCGCCTCGTGAAACCGGGTGACATGTGGCATGTATCATCACCTGCCGGCATTACACGTCGAACGGTACCACCAGCATCTCGATCCGATCATCCGTTTAGACGCAATTCCAATTGTATTGGCTCGATGACCTTTCACGGCACGTTTTTTTTTGGCAACGTTAAATGGCGCCTTGTCGGCTTCACTATCTTCCATAGGAGGTGCATTGGGATTGTCAGTCCAGTTTATACGTCCGTGACCCAATGTCCGTAAGATAGGACAAAGTTTCGACGAATTTGGGGGAAACTTCGTTTTTCACTGTTCCCGAGGTTATAATCGAGTAAGCGGATTCGTCCATGGTAGTTATACGTTACATTGCAATACAAGTTCGACAGCATGACGTCATCACTGTTCTCATATCTGGTTCCAAAACGCACGTATGGAAATTATTGGGAATAATTCACATGTTAAAATTAGGCGACGTTAGACTTTCTCTGGTTCAGTTTTTGCTCGTTTTGCTCGCTGAAACGCGTGCTTTTTCGAAAAACATACTTGGAGCCAGAGTCCTTTTGAAAAAAAAACTGAACTCTATTACCGGGGTTACATGAGCGATCCGTTCCAAATACGCACTACGCTAATGCGCATCAGCTCCCCACAAACGTATCTACGGCACCGGTTACATGAGACTAATTTGTTTTATCTACGTCAAACGGATCTTGTTGGCTCACCCGGGCTGACTCCTCGACGGCCGGTAATTCGTATCACAAACGGAATAGGATTAGCGTACAGTCATGGCGCAGTTGCGGCATTTACCGGGACGACTGAACTAAATTTTAAATACTTATATCATTTGATAGGCTCAAAAACATTTGAAATTAACATGAAATCAAAAAATGAAAACAAAGTTTTCTTGTTTTAAGTCAGTGGGCACTGATTCGCCATGCAGCGAAAGCAGGGTGGTCAGAAAAAAATATCTATCAAAATATTTCATTCATTTTATTTCACATGCAAAGACTAAACCAAAATACCAACATTTTTTTTTGCTATTTTCTACGAGGCAGCCAATAAAAAATGCTTAGTATTCTGCATTTTGACGCTTCCAGTAAGCAAAGAATAGTTCTTGTGAAATACGGCCCGAATCGTGTGCCTCGGTTACATGAGCGATCCGTTCCAAATACGCACTACGCTAATTCGCATCAGCTCCCCAAGAACGCATTCAGTGCACCGACTACATGAGCAAATTCGTATCAGTGACGTCAAACGGATCTAGTTTGGCTCTCGGCCCTATGCGCATTACAAACGGAATAGCATACAAATGTGGCGCACTTCCGTAGCAATAGAGGTGACTGAATTAAAAACTTAATATCTTATGCCTTTTTTGCGTTTAATCTGCTCAAAACATTCTCAATTAACTTAACAAAAAAGTTAAACATAAAGTTGTCTTGCTTTGACTCATTGAGCACTTGCCTCTCTTGATTCGTCTGTAGTGCTGTCAGAAAAATGTTTCAACTGAAAGTACTTTGATATTTTCTTTTTGGTTTTCACTATATTTATTTTTGAAAACTTGACAAAATACCGACATAGTTTTTTTAATTATTATTTCAAAAGAAGCAAATGAAAAAAAATACCTATTATTTTGCATTTTAATGTTTCTTTTTGGAAAGAAATAGTTCCTGTAATGCGTATCTTGGTCCTATTCGCTTCTAAGCCTCTTTCCCTGCGGATTTTGTTCGGACCGCCGATTCGTATTAGCAGGTGGATACATGAGTCGGTAGTACGCTCCTGATTCGCATTAGCGGTGAATCCGATCGTGATACGTATTTGCTTTGCTCATGTAACCGCGGATCGGATCGCCGATTCGTACTAGCAGGTGGCTACATGAGTCGGTAATGCGTTCCTAATTCGAATTAGCGGCTAAATACGTATTTACTGTGCTCATGTAACCCCGATAAGAAATGTGGAAGGCGCATCGGCGCCAGATGGTGTCCAACGGTGCCGCCGATGAAATCCTAAAAAATCCTCAGCTGCTCTACAAGGAACTAATACGTTAAACGCTTATAAGTCAATGGGGAAATATGAAAATTGCTATTTTGGCGCCGAGAATGATCTGAAACTATCTCAAGCAAATAGAATCATGATTTCATGCACTCCTTGCAAGGTTCTATGCTTCATATTTGCATTGTTGCCCTTGCGTGACGTCATTTGTGACGTCACAAGGGTCACAATTTTTCTTCAATAACTCTCGATCAAATTGAGCTAGCGAGTCGGGAAAGCCACCAATGGACTCAGGAAGACCTGCCGAATCGAATGATATGCGACATGACCTCTTTCGACCAATTTCGTGACCTGTGGGTGCTGACCTGACCTTGACCTGAGGTCAACACCCTAAGTTGACCTGACCCGAACAAAAAGTATATCACTCGATGCGCCTGAGCTAGCTGAGCACGATGATGGCAAAATCGCGGCTCTACGGCCATTTTTGGCGAAGTTATTTACCAAAAACCGAACCCGTGCCTTAGATCACTTGACCTGACCTCAGAGGTCACCGGTTGACCTGAGACCTTTAAAGCGGGTTTCTACCAGTCACTCTGCGTTATACTTTGCCGCATACGACCACTTTACCGCTTAATTCTAGTTTAATTAGCGGCGCATTAGCGATGTAGGTTCAATCAACCCCCTCGGCCGGGGCAAATGTAGGTCCGGCGAGTGAATTTGAGGAATTCTGAAGATACGATCGTGTTCCCCACTCAATTCTGCGCAAGGTGCCGGGCTCCGTATCCACGTAACTTGATCGTAACGGATACGGCGGCCGCAAACGTAAATCGAGGTCCCGAATTCCC
The DNA here is from genome assembly GCF_019059575.1 of Amphibalanus amphitrite. Classification (NCBI taxonomy): domain Eukaryota; kingdom Metazoa; phylum Arthropoda; class Thecostraca; order Balanomorpha; family Balanidae; genus Amphibalanus; species Amphibalanus amphitrite. The sequence goes on along the minus strand of NW_024881702.1, from coordinate 556,438 downwards.
TATTCCTCAACACAGGCGGCAGCCGGTTCTTGGTCTGCGCAATATGGCCGCCACCGTTAGACACTACGGCCAATAGGGTTGAAGCGGCAGTGCTCCCCTGTGAAAAAACGAACTTTACTCACGGACGTATAAATAAACTTTTTATGTTTATAGGTTTATTTATAAGTCCGTGACTATACTATACGTTGGAATGCATGTGGTACCTACAGCACATTTTCGTACCCGAAGAAATGCTTGGCCTTGTGAATTCGCTGGACTGGCCAGCTGAGTACGTTTTTCCGGGAGTCTAGATGTTTGGATTACTACACAGGAATGTCAAAGCTGACACATGGCCCAAACAACTTAACGGAAGTGAAGCGACCCAGGGCTCGTATCTAAACAAAACAGGAACCGAAGCGGAGTTGTCGATCAGCACTCCTGTGCGACGGCAAGGTGACGAAATAAAAATAGTGTAAATAGGTACCTACCTAGCGCTTTTGAGGCTATATAGGTATTGGTTGTATCATTATAATTGCCCGGTCCTCACCAATATGTCCAGACTATTACCAGTGGAAGCATTATAGTAGCGGTTCACGGCCGGCCAGTATTTACTCATGGCCACCGGATTAAAAACGCCAACAGTGAACAGTGAACGGCAGAGGATCAAAGAGCATCTGAGCAAACTGCCCCGTGAAAATGAAAAAAAAAATCATTTGAAAAATGTCGTTTTCCTTGAATGAGATTAATTCGAATAGCATCTATCATTGTGAAACTTTCAGGACTGATTTTCTCTTTCACACATATTTCGTTTTGTGTGTGCGTGTGTGTGTGTGTGCGTGTGCGTGTGTCGTCGGCAGGCGCTCTGCTGATGGCCATCTACACCCGCGGCATGGTGCAGCGCGAGGTGACCCAGCTGACGGCGGCCATGACCCGGTCGGGCGAAGTGCTCCGCTGGCCCGACGACTGGACCGTGGTCGACAAACACAGCACCGGTGGCGTCGGCGACAAGGTGTCGCTGCCGCTGGCGCCGGCGCTGGCCGCGCTCGGCTTCAAAGTGCCCATGGTGTCCGGCCGCGGCCTGGGCCACACCGGCGGAACGCTCGACAAACTGGAGGCCATTCCAGGTACGCCACGGGACAGCAGTCAGATTCACGGCCCACTGCACCGACATGATCGTTAAAGGGACCCTCCCACCTTCAAAAAAGTTAATGAATTGGCATGAAAGTGATGTCCCTTAGTTCAGAAAGAGCGAAAACGAATATCTACCAAATTTCACCGAAAAATATTCACTGGTTTTCAAGATATTAGGCTTTTACTTTTGTTTACTTTTTGGGATCTCCCCTGTTACTAGCGACTTTATTTGGAAGCAATAATTTGGCAGCCTTAAAGTGCGGCAGACGTTGCGCGCAAAGCAGCGTATACCACCACGTGTTAACGATGGTTTTAGTCTAAGATTTAAAAATCGTTAGATCTCCGCTGACGTCACAAATTCTAAGGGGGCATTCCAATGCATTAGCCCCTTAGAATCCAAAAACTGCAAGTTTGAAATTCCATATCTTCGAATTAAGGCATTTTTCGATGTTGTGAGTGCCCAAACCGGTATTTGCAGGCCATGGCCACCAATTTGGCTATCTCAACTCAAAACTAATGTTAAGGTGGGAGTGTCCCTTTAAAGAAAACGCACCGGGTGGCCCAAAAAACTTATCGAACTTTGGAGGCTGGAGCCTGGAGGCCTATATCTCCAAGTTGAATGAATGCAAATAATGAGCAAAGAATTTCATCGAAGTTGCGTTATTTTTTTTTACATTGGTAGGCCACATTATAACACTGTGCCATCATTTTCAAACAAGCAATCTTATGTTGAATTAAGTAATACGCTTTCGGTTTTCGCTTCTTTTGCCAATGTTGAACCATTATGATGATTGTCTTGGGTGCCATGTTGATATATGTGATAATTGGCCTAGAAAAGACATGGGGGCACTCGGAGGACCGTATGAAATTTAGAGAGATGCGCTGGGTGGGACTTCTGGGGACGCAAAAAGACGATGACGGTGAAAATGTCAGAAGGCAAGGCTACAGTAGGTACGGGGCATGTCTTTTTTACTTAGTTGTGGGGGGTGGGGAGGGTGTAACTGCCGCGGAGGGAGTGCAACTGCGTCTCCTCCGGGCTCTAACTTACCGTCTTGATTACGGAGCGAGCGAATTCTTTTGTAGATTAACGGAAATTTCTGAGTATGAGCGGCCGGCCGGTCGTGGTCACGCTTTTGCGAGGCTTATATCTCAGCAACTACTTGACCGATTTACTTGCGGTTATTTTTGTAGGGTAGCTTCATTCCTTCTACCAAGTATTGGATTATTCCCGATGCATGTGGGTGACCCCTTATGCACGTGCTACGTGCAAAACGAAGAGGTGTCGGTTTTGTAACAATTGCAATATCTTGGTAACTACTCGGCCGACTGCGCTGAAAGTTGGCATCAAGCCTGACCGAGGAATGCTATAATTTGAAAGTCACCGAACCAATTGAGCTGGGGGATGGACGAAGATGTCAATTGCTTCGGTGACTCAAATTTAGCAGGCCCTTCCTCGGTCAGGCTGGATGGATCCACCGTTACTTTGCGCGGTACTTTTAACCCTCGCCCGTATTGGTGTTTTTCCAGCCGCGAACGTATGGGGGGTGGTCCGTTGGACCCCCCTTGCCGTTTCGCCCCTGATCGAGCTAGAGCTTCGCGGAAAAAACGAGCGTGCTGCCCGTGATGAGAGGAAGCCAATGATACCTTCTTTTAAGGTCCTAGGTCATAAGATAAGGTATCAAATTGATGCAGCCGAAGGTACTGAAAGTTTGGCGTCAACACGTCGAGCGGTTTGGAAGTTATTGCAGAAAAACGGGAGGGGGGGGGGGCTATGAATAGCCCCCCCAGTGGGGCGCGGGTTAAGGCCTAAAAAGGTGTCTATCTGATGCAGTTTTTCACGGCCAATCGAATCGAATGGTGCTATTTTTGTTTCCGTACGAGGTCTAACACTTCCAAAAAAATCATTTTCAAAAATTTTGTGTGTCATGACGTCATACAATTTTGAATAACTCCCACATTTTTGAACGGATTCTTCTAAAAATTGGTATGTAGGTGCACATAGACCACTTCTCTGACATTTATTCCGGTTTTTTGATACTATCAAAATTTTGGATTTTATAATTATTTTCCCCCAAAAATCAGTTTTTTTTAGAAAAAAATTGGGCCAAAATCTAAAAGTTTCAAAAAACCGAGATTGCCATTTGACAGACAAAGTAGAATCACGTATAACCTTTTTTGTTACGTCTTGGTTCCTTTAAAGATGAAGATGTTAGCGGCGTTTGAAATTTTGCCATTTTTTTTGCGAAAATGGCGGACATGACGCCACTAAAACGTCATTTTCTCAAAAAGTTCCGACGGATTTCGCTCCAATTTTCAGGAAACGTCTAAAATTGATGTATTATAAGGTACTGAAAATTTGACGTCGCTGGCGTAACGCGTTTAGAAGTTATTGGCGAAAAACGGGAGGGGGGCAGATTCTGCCCCCTCCCCCCCCCCAGCGGGGCGCGGGTTAAGCGTGCGTGCGGCAGGTTCAGGACCTGGCTTGAGATGATGGTTGCGGGAGAAGGTGGGTACAACGAGTGAAAGTGCTGGAGAACGACGATATTGTCCACCTATCAACATTATTTTGGCTATTCAGTTTTGGCTTATCAGCAGTCAGCCTTTATCCGAGAACACAAAGGCCTTGCACCTTGCAAGGACGTTGCAAGGAGTGCACGTTTGCTGACGATTCTGAGTGTTTTCGATAGTGTTGGCTCATTTCTGACGCCGGACTGACGGAGTCGCCGTTCCCCGGCCCGTTCTTCGGTCTGTTCCGCGGCCCGTTCTCCGGTCTGTTCCGCGGTCCCCGCTGGCCACTGCAGGGTTCAGCGTCAGTCAGACGGCCGGTCAGATGCGCGCCTGTCTGGAGCGCGTCGGCTGCTGTATCGTCGGCCAGACCCAGACGCTGGTGCCGGCCGACCGGGTGCTCTACGCCAGCCGCGATGTGACTCACACCGTCGACTCGGCACCGCTCATCTGCTGTGAGTTCCAGCCGGGGGGGGGGGGGAGGAGGGGGGATAGTCTGCGTGTGTGTGCGTGTGTTCTGTGCTGTGCTGTGCTGTGCTGTGCTGTGCTGTACTGTGCTGTGCTGTGAGCAGGGCTATATAACCGCTGTGAGCGACAGACTCTGTCAGGGAGGAGACCTGCGGGGAGTCTGGTAAGACTCTGTTTCGTGGAGTCCGGTGTGAGTCGGATTTGGCGGGGAGTGGGGAGGTCTGGTGTGAGTCGGATTTGGCGGGGAGTAGGGAGGTCTGGTGAGAGTCAGACTCGGCGGGGAGTGGCAAGAGTCAGACTCTATAGGCGGCGGAACGGGGGGGGGGGGGGGGGGCACCGGGGCACCGTGCCCCCTTGATTTTGCCATTTTAACATTAGCCCTATGGGCGTTGCATGCATGGAAAGAATGGGACCAAAAGTCGACAGTGCACCCGCCCCCCCCCCCCTTAACCCTCGCATGTGTAGGGGGGGGGTCGGATGGACCCCCCCCCATGGTTTTTCGCGAATAACTCGCGTAAAAAGCGGCCGATCGCGACAAAACTTTCAGTACCCTCGCATTGATCAATTTGACACCTACCCTGAAAATTTCATGACCCTGACCCAAATGACCTTTGACCTGTGACCTCTTTTCCGAGACCATGTTTGGCCGGAATCGCGATTTCGCGTATGTCGGCTCGCACTAGCCGCGTGTTTGCAAGCTTTTCGTGGTTTCAAACGTTCAAACATGTGATTTGATGTTACTCCCGTGTGTGTCAAGGTCACCTGAAGGTCAGGTCAGGTCATTGACCTTTGGTGACCTCGGGTGACCTCGGGTCACTTTTTCGAGTTTTACATGTTTCTAGGCTAGTTTTTGGAGCTGAATTCGAATTTAGCAACCATTTGAACATTTACGAAGTAGTTTTGGTGACTTCGTAACATGTTACGAAGCTGTCAGAGGCGGTTGACACGTACTACGAATACCCGTCACGACGCCTACTGGTTGACCTGACCTGACCTGACCCGACCTGGTCTAAATGCTTCAAGACATCATCTGTGATAAAAACTAACACGATATTCGTGATCAGCACCCCGAAAAACCCCTTAGCAGCCACACTTTACGACTTTCTAACAGGTCCCGATTTTCCCGACTTTGGGTCATTGACCTGACCTGGAAGGTCAACCAATGACCTAGGACCTTAAAATTGGGTATCATCGGCTTCCTCTCGTCACGGGCAACACGCTCGTTTTTTCCGCGAAGCTCTAGCTCGATCAGGGGCCAAACGGCAAGGGGGGGGTCCAACCGACCCCCCCCCTACACATTAGAAGCTGGCAAACGCCGCACACATGCGAGGGTTAATTAAAGTGTTCCGCCGCTACTGTCTGCTTGCTTGGCTGAAAAAGAGGACGCCTTTGCGGGTGTTTATGTTCTGACGCGAGTCGTCTGCTGAAGCTAATGTTAGATCAATGATGCTCATTTGCCGAATCCAACACCAATCATGCTGGGCTGTACCACTGGCACTGGGGACATGCCCATGAACCGGGCCATGTTTTGTCCTCGTTTAAATCAGGATACGGCGTACCTACATGCTACACTACACGTAGAAGGTCACATGTGCAATGTCTGCACCCCGTGAACCCATTCGCTCCCGGCCATATGGCCATCTTCTACCGAAGTCTGTCCACAACGGCAGCGTCTATGGATGCCAGTTAGTGCGACCCGGCTCTAAAAAAGCTGGTGCTCGTATAAAACGGCAACCGGACGTACAACCTTCTTGGTCGCTATCATGAGCTTGACCCTACCCGGACCCTGCAGCGTCCATCGTTAGCAAGAAGGCCGCCGAGGGTCTGCAGGCGCTCGTGCTGGACGTCAAGTACGGCGCCGGGGCGTTCCAGCGGGACGCCAGGCACGCCGCCGAGATCGCCAGGATGCTGGTGAGTATACCCGACTGCCGGGGCTGGTGAGTATGCCCGACTGCCGGGGCTGGGGAGTATGCCCGACTGCCGGGGCTGGTGAGTATGCCCGACTGCCGGGGCTGGTGAGTATGCCCGACTGCCGGGGCTGGTGAGTATGCCCGACTGCCGGGACTGGTGAGTATGCCCGACTGCCGGGGCTGGTGAGTATGCCCGACTGCCGGGACTGGTGAGTATGCCCGACTGCCGGGGCTGGTGAGTATGCCCGACTGCCGGGGCTCACAGCAGAGAACATACCTAGTACCTACCTAGTACCTCTGGGACCATATAGCAGAGTACCGCCGGGACCTCCATCCACCCCACAGAGCATCACCGCTCCACCACACTGACACAGAGCAGAATAGCAGGGACCTTTCACCGCCTCACTCCACAGATCAGTACCGCTTCACCCCACAGAGCAGTACTGTTGGTGTTCTGTGCGTTGCTGTTGGTGTACAGTGGAGTAACACTGCAGTACACCCAGTGCAGTACCGGTGGTGTACCGCAGTGGCCCGTTCTCGACAGGTGGACACAGCGAACGGGATGGGGATCAGCACGGCGGCGCTCATCACTAGCATGGAGTCGCCCATCGGCCAGACGGTCGGCAACGCGCTGGAGGTGGCCGAGGCGGTGCGCTGCCTGCGCGGCCGCGGCGCCGCCGACCTGCGCGAGCTGGTCACGGCGCTGGGCGGCCAGCTGGTGCAGCTGGCCGGCCGCGGCTCGGCCCAGCACGGCGCCCAGCTGGTGGCGCGCGCGCTGGCCGACGGCTCGGCGCTGGACAAGTTCCGACAGATGCTGGTGTGCCAGGGTGTCAGCGAGCCGGACGCGCACCAGCTCTGTCACGGAGACGAGTGGACGGTGCTGCCGCGCGCGCCGGCCATCGAGGACGTGTGTGCCACGGACGCAGGTGAGCCCTGGCGCCGGCTCTGAGCGGAGCGACGGCGGCCCTGCAGACAGCGTGGTCGGTGCCTCAGCACTGGATACCTAACTCAGACAGCGCTGACTGGCGCTCCGAACGCCGGCCGGCCGCCAACACCTCATTTTGCCAGGAAATCCGATAGTTTTTGTTCAAATGCTTTGTTTTCCACTCACTGTGGCGCTCGGCCGCCGTGTAGTAGGAGACCCACCTGCACGGCGGGGGCCCAGTGACCGTCCATCCGTCAGTCCGGTGACCGTCCGTCCGACCGTACGCTCACAGGCTTCGTGCACGCCGTGGACGCGCTGGCGGTGGCCCGCGTGTGTGCCGCGTTGGGAGCCGGCAGAAAGCAGGCCGGCGACTCCGTGGACCACAGGGTCGGCATCACGTTTCTGGTCCGCCTCGGAGACATGCTCGAAATCGGACAGCCGTGGGCGCAGGTATGTATTTACCGAGATGGGACAGCCGTGGGTGTGTACCGAGATGGGACAGCCGTGGGTGTATACAGAGCGGGGACAGCCGTGGGTGTGTACGGAGATGGGACAGCCGTGGGTGTATACAGAGCGGGGACAGCCGTGGGTGTGTACCGAGATGGGACAGCCGTGGGTGTGTACCGAGATGGGACAGCCGTGGGTGTGTACAGAGCGGGGACAGCCGTGGGTATGTACTATGTAGGGGAGAGTGGGGCAAAGCGGCCACCCGGGGCAAAGCGGCCACCCATAGTTTTAGCCCTTCATAGCTGTCGTCAGTTCCAATTTATGGTTTCCAATTATACTTCTCTTCACGGTCGTTCGAATGAGCCAGACCGGGGTTTCAGGCCCATCACCATTTTTCTGTGAAACACGGAAAAGCATTTCTTGCCAGGTTACCTGCAATGTTTACAATTTTTAAATGTTATGTTATTCCATAACCGTTTGGAATTTTTATAAGCGTTCTTGTCCATGCATTGCATGGTTATCGTACATGTATTCTACCAATTTTAATGTTTTTTTACCCCACTAATAGCTAAGCTGGAATATTTTTGTCTCGGACGGTATGCGCGGGGCAAAGTGGCCGGGGCAAAGTGGCCACCCCCCAATTGGCCATAAGTGGCTTCCATCTGGATAAAAAATATTATTTATATTCAAATGTGTCGTCATGCATCCATCTTGGCCACTTTTCAGTTGCATGAGTTATCAAATAATGCAACTAAATGTTTATTTTCATAAAAATCCTTTCTTTGTTTACCTACAGGTGGAAGATGATAAAGTAAACATCCATCCTCGCTTAACCTTGTCACCATCAAATACCCTAGTCGTACACGAGGCAACTATTTTGTTTCTCATATCGGGACTTGAGAAGACGCCGGTGGCCGCTTTGCCCCAGGGTATGGGGCAAAGTGGCCAATATGCATAGGTTTAAAGTTTTGTCAATATCTTTCATATGTTAACACCTTTGGAAATAAAACGCAGTTGAAATAAAAGGCAACTTAATAGGGATCACATTGGTATAGAAAGAATCTTTCCAAGTTTAAAAATCAAGCGTTGGCATCGTGAGAAGCGTTAGGGTGGCCGCTTTGCCCCACTCTCCCCTACAGAGCAAATTCCTGGGTTCGTGTCTGGATATAGTGGATGCCACCACGAGTATAAGGTTTAAAAATCGCTAGATCTGCGCTGACGTCACAAATTCTAAGGGGTATGTATTCAAATTCCTTAAGCCCCTTATAATTCGAAAACTGCTGACTTTGAAATAAAATATCTCGGAATTAAAGCATTTCTCGATGTTGTGAGTGCCCAAACCGGTAATTGCAAGCCAGGGACCCCAATTGGGCTACCTCAACTCAAAACTTATGTTAACCCGCGCATGACTGGGGTATTTTCCATAACGCGAGTGACTGTGGGGGGGGGGGGGGGGGCTCTCCAGAACCCCCTCCTATCTCCGAAACTACTGGGCCGATCGTCAAAAATCAAACGGCGTCTGATAGCCCTCGAAAAACTGTCCAGCAAAACCTATTTTCATTCACCTCAATGTCACCGATGACGTCACAGGTCAGGTCAAAATAAAAAGTGTCGGCATTTTTGCTTGTTTACAATTTAGCCTCTGCACTGTGGGGTTTATATCGATCCTAGCACGAATTTATTTATATCGCATCCTCCGCTACCTTAACTAATTTTATTTCACCTTCAAATGGTTAGGCTTAGGGTGTATGATCCCTGACAACATGGTTGGCTCTCCTGCTTGACCCCATCCCTCCCCCGCCCCCTCCCCACGGACTTAGCACTGAAGCGTTTTCGGCTAGCAATGCATCGTGGGCGTGGAAGCGTTAAAAAAGTAGAACGAAACTACAATCGTTTTAGAAGTAGATATTTGTTCATGTCTAGCCCAATCACCAAAAGGGATTTCGGGCTTGACCTTTGCACTTTGTTAGTCCTAGCACTTTTAAAGGGGGAGGGGGTTGCACAGACTTCTGTCCTCGACTTTTCGCATACTAACTCAAGCAAAACGTGGCGGATCACGACGAAACTTTCTATACCTTCGATTCGATCAATGTTACTCACACACTTAAAATTTCATGACCTTGACCTTAATAAAAATTTGACCTGTGACCTGTTTCACCAGACCATGTCAGGCTGGTATCGATTTGGCGCTTATCAGCGCACATTATCGGCGCGTATCCAGTCTTGTTGTGGTTGTTAACTCTCCAAGGTATGAAATGCTGTTTATTCTCTGCATTTTAAGGTCACGTTAAGGTCATATCAAGGTCATTTACCTTGGATGACCTTAGTTGACTTTTTCAAGTTATACGATTTTTCTAGATAAGTGCTTGGAGCTTATTTCGAACTTAACACCCATTTGAAGATTTAAGTAGTTTTGGTGCCTAACGGAACATGCTACGAAGCCGTTAAAGGTAATCGACGCCTACCTTCTATGGATAGCCGGCAAGACACCTACTGGTCGGACCTGACCTGACCCGGCCTAGCATGAAAACATCATCCTCGATCAAAACTAGCTTGAAATTCGTGATTAGCACCCCAAAAACCTCCAACCTCACTTGACAAAGTTACAGCATTTTTCGATTTACCTATATCAAAGCTTTGTACTGAAGTTCAATAAGGTGAACATTGGCGGCGATAGCCAATAAAATGGACGTAGCGTTGCAAGGGTGTTGTTGTTTTGTTCAAAAAGAACATTTGGCGATAGAAAAATAATGTCAACATGGTATCACCCCTTCCTCCCTCCTCCCAACTCCTATACTGACCGGAAACCCCCAGGCGGTGTGCTGCGGTCGGGTAACCCGCCGCGGCGCGGCCCGGCGGGGCGTAAGAAACCACGCGGCACCGTCTGCTTTGATGTCTCATAGTGACTGGTTTAGGCAAATTTCGGCAAAAAATGAGAGCTGCCCCCGATGCAGAAATTATTGGAGAACATTTTGATATACATTTCCACGCGTAACACCGCGTATCAAACTTTGTAAGGCAATAGTTTGCTTGTCAACTCTGTGAATCAAGAAGCATTTTAGCATTTTTAGCATTTCGGTCAAAAATTATACATTTGGATAAATTTTGGAAATTTTCGTGCATGCCATCAGCTTCCTTATAAGTCAAAGATAATGAAAACATGTCGCAACTATAACCTGCTGTTCAGGGAAACGAGTGAGAGGGCGTTTTATTGTAGTGTGCTTTTTCGCTGTATGCAGGTAGCACGACGCTGGTCAGGACGAAGCTACACTTTGAGAGGTTTTTTGAGGCATAAACAATCATTTTACAGACGATTGAAGGCTTGATTCGGATGCGCTGGACAATTTTACGTGGAATGAATAACAAAAAAGTGGAAATCGAAATACTTTATCTTGCCACTTAATGCGTGCTAGGATGGCATAAGTCCCCACGGTGCTCTGGTCGCCGGCTGACAAGTCTGATCAGGCTCATTTTTTGTTACGCACTCCTTGATATACATATGCCTTAGATACCCTGAGGGTACCGAACTTTTGCTTTGAATTTTTCAGGTCGAGGCCAGGTCATCCTAGGTCAGTGGTCACGAAAATTGAATATCATACATACATACATACACATTTATTTTCAACATTACAAATGAGCAAAACATACACAAAAAATATTATAAGATTGGTGCAAAAGAATAAAAATTCTTAAATTAAAGCACCTCTCTTAATCAATCAGTATAAAATAAACATGAGTATTACATAAAAAACACAACATAATATGAAAACAAGTCTGTTTGACCACCGCCTAGCCGCGCCACTCCCACCGCTCGCTGGTTGAAATTAAAGTTGCTACCACCAGGCGACACGACGAACCGTCCGGCCCGCCGTCCGCCGCTGGATGCTATTGGTTCTGGAATCTTTTAGTTTTGATAATATAATTTTGGAATAATTTCGCTACTTTGATCTGATCGTTTTTGTTGAGGCCTCTACCATACAGCAATAAGTTAAGTTTAGATACGCTGTTACAGTTGGGGCATTCCACGTCAAATCAAACACCGAAATCCGTCATCCCCTTCGATTTTTCTGAAAATTTGTAGGCAGACTGGGCATGGTTCAAAACTGAGTTACGTATAATATTTTCGAAATTTGATAACGTATCGCTGAGATATAGGTCATCGAATATAGCGAAAAATGCCACACATCAATTTTTTAAATGGCTATAACTCTGGTTCCTTTTCTGGTATCAAAATGATATTAACAGGGTCTTATAGGCAATTGATAAGGCTTTGATTTTTAATTATAAAATTAAATTGAAGTGACCTTGAAATGCATTTGACCTTGAATTAAAACAGAAAAATTTAAATAGCAAAAAACACGTCACCTTAGATTTGGGTAATTTTTACATATTATGTCCGTCACAATGTTCCCAACCATCTGTGAAAAAATTGGAGTGGGCCATTCATAACTTTCGCGGCAAACGCCGTTTTCATGCATCAACATCACGCAACCGCGCGTGACCTTGAAAGACAGAGTCAAGACATGCTTGCTTGTGTAATGTGTACACTTTCTGAAATGAATGATTGCTGATTAGTGATATCCCAAACTCTGCGAGAATGGAAATGCATAGTCATCGTAGTCAAGCATTCACGTTCCATAGTAAAAGTGTCTCAGGCAAACGGTATTTTGCGGTGAATTTTGAGCCGTGTGGAAATGCATCATGAAGTAAATTCAACGAAAACATTATCACGCAACGATATCTTCACGTCTTTTGATCTTCACTATCCGAAAGAACATACATTTTTTAGTATGTATGGGGAATTTCTAGTTAATCCAATAATAAATATGGCAGTTAGAGGCCTGCTAAGAGTAACATGTCGCCGGCTGAGGCAGGCTCGGCCGGTGCGGGAAACGCAGCAATCACAATTTTGTGTTTACACGTTCATATTTCAATTGTTTACCAACCGATTTTCAAAATTCTTTCACCATAAGATTGCCTGTACATTTCTTAGTCTTCTCACAAAATTTGACGCGAATCGAACGTAATCAGCGGTAGGGAGCGCGATGTAAAGACGGAACCGTTCCGTTCCGTCCCGGCACAGTCTACAATTCAGGCGGCGCGTAGCGGTCGGCGCCGGCTGCCGAGTCGCCGCGTCGCTGCGGCGACAGGATGTTCACTTTACACCGCTATTACTAGAACAGTTGTGAACCGATTTTCTTATTGCTTGCACGATGAGATGTCCAATTCAATTCTTGACAGGTAGCCATAATTAATTTCGCATTAATCTTATGAGATATTGGCGAAAAACAGGAGGGGTGAGCGAAATTCGCTCTTCCCCCTCCACTGCGCGTGCTAACATACGTTTGCATATGTGCAATTTTCTTCAAAACTTATGAATGGCCCACTCTAATTTTTTCACAGGTTGTTAAGAATATGGTAGGCAATAAAATATATGAAAATGAGCCAAATCGAAGGTGACGTGTTTTTTGCTATTTCAATATTGTGCTTAAGAACAGAGTTAAGCAATTTTCAAGGTCATATATTTAAGTAGGTGCAATTCTAAACAAATGCTTAAGAAATTACCTAAACAGTAAGGTTTATTTCATTCAAATCAAACAAGTACAACCAAAGTTATGGTCGTTCAAAAATATAAAGATGCAACATTTTGTAAAAATTTGATGCCCTATATTTAGAAGACCTGCGGTCAGAATGTGCAAAAAACATCAATGTAATGTCCGGGGCCACACAGGAACTCGCTCACAAATTTATACTGAAATCGCTGATGGTAAGGTGCAAAACAGCCGATTTTTGTTCGATTTGACGTGGAATGCCCCAGTTGTTAAATATGGGTATAATTATTGAAACTTGTCCGAAAAGTTCAGAGCGTAGCACTTGGAAACGGGGACAATTTAGAACGAAATGTGCTACAGTCTCTTTTGGGCTCCCACACTCACAGCAGGGAGAAGAAGATTTTTGGATTTGGTAGAGATGAGCTTTTAGGACAGTTGCGTTCAACCTAAGTCTTGCATGCTGAATGTTTCCAAACTTTGATCCAGTATTATTATATGGTGGGACGGTCCCTGCACAAAGTCTGGTCTCTATCGCTCGTTGGAAGGATTTGAGGCTGGGATCGGTTCTGATGGATTCTGGTAAAATGTTCCAATCTCTGGTCGTCTTAGGAATAAAAGATTGTTTAAAAAGTGATGTTCTGTTGTTTGGGAGTGTGAGATTGGTGGCATTGCGAAGAGCACGACCCGTGTTGTCTTGTCTGGTTTGTGGTAGTATGTCCCTTATGTATTGCGGCAAGTCAGCGAAATGATTTATCAGCTTGTTGTAAAATATCAGTCGGTGTTTTTTTCGTCGTGTTTCTAAGGTGTCCCACCCTAGGTCTAAAAGGAGCTTGTTATGAGAGTAGGTAATAGGTATCATGAAGGTATCGGTCACGTGACGCATGTGTTATGGTTCATTTTACTCGTAGATTTTGAAAATAATACCGTCTGTGTCATTTGAGGTCATTTTCAGCGGAATTTACCGGAGGTCAGATCACTTTCAGAGGTCATAAAAGGTCAAATTTTGAAAATGAAATTTGTCAACAAAAAGGGCCTATCAGATGCAGTTTGGGCTCAGAAACACGATGGTGCCATTTATATTGCTGTACGATGTCAAAAACGTGCTGAAAAATGGTTTTGAAAAATATATAATTGTAAAATTTGGACAATACCTAATGCAAATAATTTGGTTATTTTTGCAGATATTGGGCTAAAACTTGCTAGAGTAGTTCATCAGTGTGTATACTAGGTATCACATATATTTCGGTTTTCGCGAAAAATCCAAAAACTGTTTGAAAAAATAAAAAATGTAGTTTTTTTGTAATTGAAAAATCATATTTTTCAAAATATTCAAAACTTTGGAAATTCGAGATAGCTGTTTGATAGCTACGTATATTTGTATGCAGTCCACTGATGCAAAGAAATTGGACGTCACTCTGACGTCATTTCCGGCCAAACAATGGCCGCAAGAAAGTTGAAATTGAAAACAAGGTGTCAGTGATGTCGCTGAGGGTACCGCAAGTTTCGTGTTTATCCGTGAAACGGTGAAGATATTGCCGAAAAACGGGAGGGGGCTCTGTAGAGCCCCTCAGTCATGCGCGGGTTTACCCGCACCCCACTGGGGTGGGGGCTATTCATAGCCCCCCTCCTGTTTTTCTACCGTTATACGCATTATAGCAAAAAAATCCCGTATATAATTTTTCAAATCAATTTTTCAGTACGTATTTGACATCGTACACCAATAATAAATATCACCATCGTGCTCCTAAGCTCAAACTGCATCCGAAAGACACTTTTTTCTTCAAAAATTTCAACTTTGAAATTTGACCTTTTTTTACCTGAAAGTGGCCTGACCTCAGCCAAATTCAACTCAAAATGAACTCAAATGACACAGAATTCGAAATCTATGACCTAAATGGACCATGAAACATGTGTCTCATGACCAATTCATGATATGGTGACCACTAGTGATGTCAATTTCAGAAAACATATGTCCAATGTCCAATACTTATGTCGACTGTCCGTCCAAAAATGTCCAAGCCAGCCATTTGTCCAAGGATGTCGGACATCTACGCAATAGTTTACACTCAACACCGTTAATTAATTTGCTTTTAACCCGGCAGTTGCTGGGGTATTTCGCCACCCACCGTTTGCTGGGGGGGGGGGGGGCGTTAAACGCCCCCAGCCGATAACTCGAGAACCAATAGGCGCAGCGAAACGCACGAGGCGGCAAACGAAAGAACGCGACGAGACGCTTCAGATGAGTACTTTAAAGTTGAATTTTGAGGTCACAGGTGGGGTCAAGGTCAGGTCAAACACCTGAAATCGGGCTTTCAGTAGCATGGACTTCAGGACTTCGCAATTGGCGCCTCTCGTCATAAACTCTGTCAAAACGGTGCACAATCCATCATATAAGGCCTACAAGAGTGTCAGCTCCATGTAGAGGTCAGTCAAGCATAGGTCAGGGTCAAGGTCAGGTCAACCGGGTAGGCAAATATCCCCGAAAATCAAAACTGATATTCGCAGCCTGTGACACATGTTTTATGGGTAATTTGGGGCGTAGAACACGATGGTGACATTCATTTTATTATATGTTTACGTGTTTGGCTCAAAAAGTTAAATTTAAAAAATGCATGTATCATGGTGGTGAAGTAGTCACGAGAAATTGCCGAGATTCAGTTCAAGATTTTGGAAAATGCGGAACGATAATCAATAATCGAAGATAGCCATTTGATTCTTCATGGTATTGGCAGTCTAATGGCGTTTACGGCATGTCTGTATGTCTATTCTGTGATTTTATATTGTTTTTTGAACATATGCCGTTTTTGGTCGAAAACTCAGAAATCATGACGTCACTAAAACCTCGATATCTCAAAAATTTTCCGATCGATTTTTTTGAAACTTTGTCACAATAAACTTAAATCAATTCTCTACAGGTACCCAAAACTTGGCGCGCCGCAGGCGCGCCGTTTTTATGCTATGGCCCGGCGAAAAAAGTGGGGGCGTTTAACGCCCCCCTCCAGCAACTCGCGGGTTAATGTATCGTTACCAGCTCATGGTAATGATATCGAAAGCTGAGCTTTCTAATAGCCAATCAATGTTAAACACGATTACTTTATAAAAATGTTGAGGTGTAGCAACTAGCAAGCGATTCTCCAAAGTTGTCCAAAGTCTGCTGTCATTGTCCAACCGAATTCCGAATTGGACATTGGACAAAATCGGAATTCCGAAGATTCAAGTTCCGATTGACACCACTAGTGACCACTGACCTGACCTGTGCCCTGACCTGGTATTCTAAGTGACCTCTAATAGTAGCATACTAGGGTTACCCGCGTGCTCCGCAACGCGAAGAAGGGTTATTTTAGACCCGTGGGTATTGGGTTGGTCTGTGTCGATTTGGCTGGTATCCTTTTCGTTCGATTGCTTTTCGACAGCCAAGCATTTTGTAATAAAAAAGATGCATCGCATCGAGGTGCCCGTGTCGTATTATCATGCGTTCTACTTTAGAATGATTCGAAAACTGGCGTGAAACCTTTTGAGGGCTATCGATGAATTTCGCTAAAAATGACGATGTAATGATTTCGAATATTTACATTTTTAAGGATACTGTTGCTAATCATGCAAAAATGAAGAGTGAATATTGGACAGAATTGAATGCTCTATCCAATGGTACCATATTCAATTGCCAAAGGTATCAGGTTATGCAGCAAACCCCGTGTGATTAATAAAGTGGCACAAAATTGACAAACACCATTTTCTCCTGTGATTTGCACTACCTTGATTTGGATCAATCAGCTTTTCACAATTTTTATATGAGAAGCGGTACCTTTCTCTTGCAAATAGGCGTTGATTCAACTCGCTCCATTTAACGGTCACCTAAAAATAAAATTAATTCCAAAATCCCTCAAAAACCGCAATTTTTCAAATAAAAGTGCCCTCTCCGGTGCACGTGGCGCGTGCTATCCTCTGCATTGCACACCATTCAATAGCCCGTTCAATTCTGTACACGATGCTGTTTTCCCCGTGCCGGTCGGACCCCTGGTCACCAAGATATTGCACGGGAACTGGACCCGTGTCGGCCAAAATTAGCCGTTTTCGCCCGATTTCGCACGCCGATTTATACATGTAAAGTCTATGACGCGAATTTGCACTTTTTGAGCACGCGCCACGCGCTCCCTATCAATCCGATCGAGCTGAGACTCCTCAAAGGCACGTCGCGCATCCTTGATCTATAAGTTGTGCAAATTTCACCGGGCTAGGTGCAACGATCTGGCCTGTAGTCCACGCAAAGCACCACCAAGTCGGGACCTCGGTAACGGACAGACGCACCCTCCTCAAATAGTAATATAGACAAGCGGCTGCGCCACTTGCTTTGCTGCGTGGTAGGAAAAAATTGCGGCACCAGCCAATTTGCTTTCGAATGGTGTTTGATTCATGTCGATGTGTTGTCTAGAAGCGTAGATATGGACGGAAATGTGAAGAGCATGTAAAAAATAACAGTTCTGAGGGCGTTGTTGGATGAAATTTGGGTGATACGGGGTCAATACGGGTCAAAGGGGTCAGTCCCGGTCACTTTGGGTCAGGCCAGGTCACATAGGTCACCTCTCGTCCGATGGGATCAGCCCGGGCCACTGGTCTACTTTTGCCTCCACCACTACCCCTACCACTACCCCTACCCCTACCACTACCCCTACCACTACCCCTACCTCTACCACTACCCCTACCACTACTCCTACCACTACCCCTACTACTACCCCTACCCCTACCCCTACCACTACATCTACCACTACCACTACCCCTACTTCTACCAGTACTACTACCCATACTCCTACCCCTACCACTACCCCTACCACTACCCCTACTACTACCCCTACTACTGCCCCTACCACTACCCCTACCACTACTACTACCCCTGCCACTACCCCTACCACTACCCTACCTCTACCACTACCCCTACCACTACCCCTACCACTACCCCTACCCCTACCCCTACCCCTACCAACACCGCTGGGTCATGTCAGGTCACAGAATAATTGGATCCAATCAGTACTAAAATATCAGACTTAAAGGTAGTGTGCCACCTTTGAAAGATTTCCCGTTTTATTTTTCCTAGGATAAGAAGCTTCTGTTTTTACCTAATATCGCAAAAAAAATCAAAAATGGGCCTGGAATAGTGCCTTTTTCGCCTAAAAGTTTATCGGTTTTTAGATATGTATAACAACTGTAGTGGGCTCACCTGCAAACAAGCGTCGGGCAACAATCGCGAATGCGGCGCACTTGTGACAATAAGCAAAGGTCATTATAGTGTTACGACCATACGACGTACGGGAATGAGTTATCAGCTGTCTAATCGTAGACAACACTTGGACAACACAATGTCGAGCCTTAAACTGTAAGCCTGTATTGGTATTGTTTCTTAAATTTGGCTGTCGAACATTAATTTGTGGTTTGAAATATGATTTTATGTAAAATAATTGATATGAAACAGCCGTCTCTTAAGTTATGACCCCATTACACCACACGCAAGTGGCAGAAATGACAATGATCAGCTGACGCATTTTTCTTGGCCGAAGTCAGAGCGCGCGGCCCGACGCACCACGCGTATTTGGAAATTCCGACCTCGACGAGCATCAGAAGCCACCTAACAGGCGTGTTCGAAACCGCAGGAGATGATGATGAACGGGTTTATCGAAACTTGATTGGATGAGCCTATCGGTAATAGCGATTTTAGTGTGTGCATTTATTGTTCATAGTGGTGTGAAATGTGGTTGGGGTACGACCGACAACCCGTCGGGGCGAATTTCGCACTGGGGTACTCAAAATTTGAAGAATTTAAGACGTTTCCATAAGTTTTGAAGGTATGGATAAGTTCTAAAAATCCGGTTCTCCTTATCCGGGTCATTAACTCCATATGGTCCAAGAAAGCTGGCACACTACCTTTAAAGTGTTCCCAGCCCTGCCCCTATTCGTGCGATTCCATTACGCTTAATCGTATTTGTCGTAAATGGCGCTTTGTGGCATATGTGGCGCATTGCGACAAACGCGGCGCATTCTCACCCGGCGATTGAGCATGCATCTTTGCACCAAATTGCACCCATATCGGACCATATTTGACAAAACTGTGCGATTTGCGGCAAAAATGACGCCCTGAGATAATTGTGGCGCATTGCGGCAAACTCGGTGCATTTTTATACTTGTATAATAAACTGTTCCCATTGAATGAAAATCAACACATTCTCTCGCCACTTTTTATTCAAATTAAAAACTTGCCCATCCTCCAATGCGAGGCACCCGCCACCGATCGGCATGCATTTAGTTCACAAAGTTTGTCGACCCCGGCTCTCAATGAAGATATAAGAACCGATCAAAATTTCATTGGCGTTCTTCCAGCGCGCCCCACGCGCGAACCGTGCACCCCAGCGAGTCGGAACCTAGAAAAGGCGCTGACCCGCTCTGTCACCTATAAGGTGTGCAAAGTTCAGCCCCCTACGATATACCGTCTGCCCTGTAGGCCGGCTAAATTGAACCCACTACACGGCGTGGCGGACAGACAGACAAACAGATGGATCCTGTTGAAATAGTAAGATAGATGTACTAGGCAACTGACGTCCTATCGCTGATTTTGATAAAATGCGTTTTATTCGATGTTGTAGCGCATTCCCTAGAAGACCCGTGACTGGCAAAACATTTTATCTTTGACCTGACCTGTGACGTCATCGGTGACCCCGAGGTCAGTGAAATCGGATATCCCGTGACAAATTTGACTGGGCTTTCGAACGCCGTTTGAATTTTGCGGATCCGTCCAGAAGTTTCGGAGATACGAGGGGAGGGGGCAAAAAATAACCCCCCACCAGGTCGCGTTATAAACAGACCCCACCAGGGCGCGGGTTAATATTAAAAGGTGTAGCGGACAATTCGCTCCCGATAAGCTGTTGGCAGCTTATCCTGCCAACATGATAAGGTCCTGTTGGCGGCAACATGACCTTATGCCGCCCGATAAGGTCGGTCGGCAGCGGCTGACCGGCAGCTACCCCGTGTTTCAGATCCACCACTGTGGCACTCTGACGGACGCCATCCCGTGTTTCAGATCCACCACTGTGGCACTCTGACGGACGCCATCCCGTGTTTCAGATCCACCACTGTGGCACTCTGACGGACGCCATCCCGTGTTTCAGATCCACCACTGTGGCACTCTGACGGACGCCGGCCGGCTGCAGGTGCGCCAGGCGCTCCGTCTGACCGCCCAGCGGCCCAGCCCGGCCCCGCGCGTCACCGGGCTCGTGCAGAGACAGTGATCGGGCCGGGCCCGCCGGCCACCGCGCCCCCGTGCCACACGCTGCAGCGGCCGACGGGCGCACAGAGGGGCCGCACCAGCTGCCGGCGTGGCGCTGGGCGACCCCATCAGCCGGAGACCAGCGAGGCAGAGCCGGCACGGGATCCGTCGACCGGACCGGGTCGGGGGACACTGAGGACAGTAGGGCACCGAGACGCCGCCCTGACCTGGCCAGTAGTGTATGCAGTGCACCGAGGCGCCGCCCTGACCTGGCCAGCAGTGTATGCAGTGCACTGAGGCGCCGCCCTGACCTGGCAAGCAGTGTATGCAGTGCACTGAGGTGCCGCCCTGACCTGGCCAGCAGTGTATGCAGTGCACCGAGGTGCCGCCCTGACCTGGCCAGTGTATGCAGTGCACCGAGGTGCCGCCCTGACCTGGACAGTCCGGCCAGGATGTGGTCTGTACAGTAGTGTGCGACCTCACTGCTCAAAGTTTAAAAACAAAGCAAGAAATTCGCTGAGAAAATGATTGTGAAAACTGGCTAGCACACATGGTACTGAAGAGATTGAAGCCATTTTCAAAGTTGTTTTAACGCCAATAAAGCGCCATGACGATTAACGCCGTGCGATCGACTGATGAGTTGATAATTCCCGACTAATCGAGCATTGCTAGGGTTGTAAATACAGGCAACTATGAATTGAGAGTCGGTAAAATGAGAATCATAAAGAAACGGTTTTGACACGTTACCGATCTGTTCAATGCAATGTGTGCTAACCAGCTTTTTAAGTAATTCGCCTAGCAAATCTGGTACACTGTTTATAGAGACGTTTACAGGGATAAAGACGACGTTTATAGACGTTTATAGATATGTTTATTGAGACGTTTACAGGGAGTATCGAACCTAAAAAAACTTAACTCAGTCAATTCACATACGCCGCCGATAAAAGACGTAACTTTCGCCAGGTTTCATACCAGCCCTTTTTTAAATTTTGCATCCCGGCTAGCCGAAGTCATGCCCAGGGAGAGTGTACTATGTATCACTAAACATGTAGTTCTTGTATCGGTTATGCCTACACATGTACACTATACAGCGTCTAATGTTCGCAGGCCGAGAAGTGACGATTTTACTCGTACGCCAGTGCATGCAAAACCAATGGAGGAAATAGAATGGTGCAATAGCCAATAAACGGTACCACAAATACACAAGCGTTTCATCATTATTCAATAATATTTTGTAGATGATTATGCTGATATTGTATTAATGATAAAACATACGAGTACAGCATTTTACATGGATCATCGTGAAACCCAAAACGGATAACAAAGCCCTCGAACCTAATACCAAGCTAAAAGCAAGGCATTGCTAACATCTAACGAATATAAATATATCAACTTCCCAGGAGTAGCTCACGACTCACGACATGGCAATGTGTTTACAAATGTGACTACACCACACATGACCTCGTGGACCCAATGGGCCGCGCACACGACGCATTCACTGCGCCCCGGACGGCGAGCCCCGGCCGGGCCGCCCCTCGCCGAATTCCTTGGCCTCAGCCCGCCCCCCCCCCGCACACACAGTCCGCCGGCACCGCCCCCGGCAGCGGCCAATGGCCGGCCGACGTCGGTGGACGGCCGGGGCCGGTCACGGACAGACGTCGGGTCCGTGTCGGGCGGCGGCAGGGACCGGCGGCCGGCCCGGTGCGCCCGCCAGCCTGTCCAGACAGCGGGCCGTTCGGCCGGCGGCTGACCGCACCTCCCCCGGGAGCGTCGACCGGCTGGCCCTCCCGGCGCGGCGTCGACCGGCTGGCCCCCCCGGCGCGGCGCCGAGCGACTGGCCCCCCCCGGCGCGGCGCCGACCCGTGTCTGGACTCTGGTGTTGACCAGCCGACGCGTGTCGTCAGGCCCGTACACTGGGCCGGGGGCCGGCGGGCACCGACGGGGGCCGCGGCGCCCCAGTGTCCCACTGGTCTCACAGGGCCGGCATTGCCGCGGCGTCGCGCAGCGGTGCCCACACCTGCCCTGCTGCGCAGCGACGGCGTGCCGAGAGTTGAGACACGCAGCGTGTACTGAACACCGAGCTCAGTGCCACCCGGCCGTCAGAACGGAGACGGATCCCCGTCCAGCCGCAAACGTGGGAGAAACACAGTCACACTGCTAGACAAGGCAGCCAATGCGGCCACAAAAACGAGACAAAGACTCCTAGAGAGAGCTCCGCCTGCAGACAGGAGTGTGACGCGACCGATGTGCCGGTGCAGCGTCTGGCCGGTGCCGTGCCGTCCTGTGGCCGCTAGCTCTGTCCCCGGGCGGCGCGCCGCCGGGCGCCGAGCCGCCTAGTTGAGCATGGTGCGTCGGACGTAGATGTTGTTGCGCTGCTCCTGGACCTGTCGTTTCCAGCGGTCCTGTCGGTTGCCGACCCGGTTGAGCACACCGCCCTGTTCGTACAGCGGCTGGGCCATCCGGCCGCCCAGGTCGTCCTGCCGGCGGCGCGTCGGCGCGGCGTCAGCGGCCGCGCGGGCGACAGCACAGGGGCAGCACAGGGGCACGGGACAGCACAAAGACACGGAGCACATGACAGGGGCACGGGACAGCACAGGGGCACGGAGCACAGGGGCAGCACAGGGGCACGGGACAGCACAAAGACACGGAGCACAGGGGCAGCACACTGACACGGAGCACAGGGGCAGCACCGGGACAGCACAGGGGCAGCGGGACACGGAGCACAGGGGCAGCGGGACAGCACACTGACAAGGAGCATCACAATTCACAATGCATGGTACGCATTAGAAAGCTAGGAACGCGCCGTCATACGACTTGTTATCACTTGAATCTTACCTTCGAATTTTGCCAACCATCAAAGATGAAATTTCGTTTTAAACAGAATGAGAAAGAATCACGATTCACTGGCTGGGTGCTGTGGGTGGGTGGGTGCTGTGGGTGGCTGGGTGCTGTGCCCGCTGTGGGTGAGTGGGTGCTGTGCCCGCTGTGGGTGGGTGGCTGGGTGCTGTGCCCGCTGTGGGTGGCAGCCGCGCTGTACCCACCTCGTCATCCGTCTGCTGCTGGTAGGCGGAGGCGGCGGCGCGGCGCTGGTTCAGGATCGGGTCCAAGCAGCTGAGGAACGTCATGTAGATGACTAGCACCGAGATGATGCAGATGATGAGGATGACAACCACCTGCAGCCGGCCGTGGGCGTCACGTCACACACGTCACGGGGCGCCACGAGTGGAGCGGTGGCGGGACCGTCAGTCACGGAGGGAGCTCCAGGCGGCTATGGGTCGCAGAGCCCGACGTGATTCATCAGTAACATAACAGCCGCCTTTGACACAACCTAAAAACCTACACGAGCACTTCAGTCGTCCTGCGGTCGACACGACCGCTAACCCACGCCCTGCTGAGGGGGCGGGGGACAGTGTTTCATGTTTCAGAATTTTGGGTGGAATTCTGGGACCTAACGGGACAATATCTTTATTTTTTTTTTTACCGGCACACCCAACTACAATCCAATTTTATTAGAGGGAGGGGGAGAGGGTGGGGGTGGGGGGGGGGGGGTGCACGTTTGAACACCCTCCGGTTTTTTGCAAGCATCTAAAACGGCACACCTATCATGCATCTTTTCTGAACAAGCTGTGAAAATTTCAGACCAAGGTCTCTCAAGGTCAAGTCACTAGGTCACGTCATGTGACCTCACCTTAGAAAAGGTTCCAAGCTTGCCATATCTACACCGAATGATGGATCGCTTTGACACTTTCAGAAATTGATAAGGGCAACAATTGGTATGTATAAAAATGTATATTTCCGAATTTCAACACAGGTGAACCAAGGTCGGGTCAATTTTGCGACCTCCCCATTATAGGTCAATGGGAGAAAATTAAAGGCGCGTCTTTGGACGAACGCCATTTTAAACAATTTTAAACACTCACAAACACCATCGAGTTACAAATAAACATGACACACTGAACCGGATAATGGCACCCATCATGATGCCTCCTTATGTCCCTGAGGCGGCTGAGGCCATTTTAGGTCACGAAAGGTGTCCAATAGTTTTCGCTAATAACGTTTGACAAAGGCATGCTAGAGCGATGAAAACACCTTAGACGTGTTCAGCTCGGAAGTGTTTCCGCAAGAAGTCTATTTTGACAGTTTTTTTTTGCCCTCTGGATGCTAAACAGTTGAACTTAGGTCAAATCAGAGGACAGTTAACAGAAAGAGCGTTACAAGAGCTATCGAGTGCCCTTTTCCGCGGCGCTGCAGCTCTATCTCTTTCTGAGCTATGCGCCGATTGTTGGAAATTGTTAATGTTAGACTTAAAAATTGGTTAAATCTGACCTTCGATGACGTTTGATGACAGCTTTGAACTGGTCTAAAAAAAATGACAGAAGTAATTTCGTTTTCACACGTAACACGCGGTAAGCGGCGCTCTTTCAAGCGCTGCTTAGCGCGTGTCGCTACATGGTCAGGAGCCGAGTCAGAAGGTTGTCAGAAGGTGTTCAAACGACCCCTCTCCCCAGCACGACATGGAAATTCAAAAGCCCCCAGCGGGGCGGGGGTTAACAACATCAACTACTGAGAGACAGTGCTTCCACCAATGAATGAATGTGGCCCGCCGGACATGCACGAGCGCCTCTGAGCCGCACCTTGATCGTGGTGGTGTTGCGACTCTCAAACTTGCACTCGCAGAGCGGACAAAACTCGCGGCTCTTGGAGAAGTTTGCCGGCAGCTCGGGTAAAATCACGTTGTCGCAGTTGCTGTAGTGAGAGTGAACAAAGTCAGACGGGCTATGTGGTGGGAGCGGAGCTGTAACGAAAGCCGCTGCGTCCCGTATTCCCCCTCCCCCCGTCGACTGAACAGAACCGACCTCACTAACGGCAGCCGATCTACACCTTTTTACGTCCAATTTAGGCGGCAGTGCACACATTACAGTAATAGTGGAGGCGATTTCGACAGTACGGCACAGTGCATTAATTAACCCGCGCATGACTGGGGGGTGGGGGGCTCTACAGAGCCCCTTCTCCCGTTTTTCAGCATTATCTTCTAAACCGCTTGACGGATCAACACGAAACTTGGGGTATCCTCAGCGGCATCAATTTGACGCCTTGTGTTAAAAGTTCAGCTTTCTAGCTACCATAGTTTGGCCGTAAATGACGTCAGAGTGACGTCATATCGGCCGATTTTGATGCAAAATATTGAATTACGGCAAACGCTCTCAAGAGCTCAGTTTTAAAGCTAGATTCATTTTCTTTGCATGAGTGGACTACAAATACACGTAGCTATCGAACTGTCATCTCCAATTTTCGAAATTTTGAAAATTTTGAAGAATATGTTTATACAATTACAAGAAATACAATTTTTTTTATTTTTGCAAAATGTTTTTGACTTTTCGCAAAAACTGGAATATATATGATAGAACACACACTGATGAACTACATTAGCAAGTTTTAGCCCAATATCTTCAGAAATAGCCAAAAATAGCCAGCATGCATTCGCATTATTATCAAAATTTTACAATTATATATTTTTCAAATCCACTTTTAGTACCTTTTTGACATCGTACAGCAATATAAATAACACCATCGTGTTCCTGAGCTCAACCTACATCTGATAGGCACCTTTTTTGTTGAAAAATTTCATTTTCAAAATTTGACCTTTCCTGACCTGAAAGTGACCTGACCTCCGGTAAATTCAGCTGAAAATGACCTCAAATAACACAGACGACACTATTTTCGAAATCTACGAGTAAAATGGACCATAAAACATGCGTCACGTGACCGATACATGATATACAATTTTCGTGACCTAGGATGACCTGGCCTTTACCTTAAAAATTCTATGTAAAAGTTCGGTACCCTCAGGGTATCTAAGGCATCTATCAAGGAGTGCGTAAACCAAAAATGAGCCTGGTCGGACTTGTCAGCCGGCGGTCAGAGCCTAAATTGTGAACTAGCAAAAATGTCGATAATTTTTACTTTGACCTGACCTGTGACGTCATCGGTGACCTCGAGGTCAATGAAAATGGGTTTCGTTCGACAGTTTTTTTCAGGACTATCAGACGCCGTTTGAATTTTGACGATCGGCCCAGTAGTTTCGGAGATAGGAGGGGGCTCTGGAGAGCCCCCCCCCCCAAAGTCACTCGCGTTATGGAAAATACTCCAGTCATGCGCGGGTTAATATGGGATTGGGTATCGTAAACGGGGGTGACTTTGCCATGTTTTCAACTTAACCCTCGCCGGACCTATTGGTTTTCTACATACGCGCCGGCCGAGGGGGGGGGGGGGGCGGGTACGACCCCTCCCTCGCCGTTTCGCCCCTGGTGGAGCTAGCGCGTCGCGGAAAAAACGAGCGTGTGCGCCGTTACAAGACGCAGAGATTGGTACCCGATTTTAAGGTCCTAGGTCAACCGGTGACCTCTGAGGTCAGGTCAAGTGCCCCAGAGTACGGTTCAGTTTTTGGTGAATAACTTCGCAAAAAAACGGCCGCAGAGCCGCAATTTTGGCAGCATCGCGTTCGCCTCGCTCAGGCGCGTCGAATGATATACTTTTTGTTCGGGTCAGGTCAACTTGGGGTGTTGACCTCAGGTCAAGGTCAGGTCAGCACCCCCAGGTCACGAAGTTGGTCGAAAGAGGTCATGTCGCATATCATTCGATTCGGCAGGTCTTCCTGAGTCCATTGGTGGCTTTCTCGACTCGTTAGCTCAATTTGATCGGGAATTATTGACGGAAAACTAATATGACCTTGATGACGTCATAAATGACGTCACGGAAGGTCAACATTGCAAAAGTGACGCATCTAACCTTGCAAGGAGTGCATCAAATCACGATTCTGTGTGCTTGAGATAGTTGGAGATCGTTCCCGGCGCCAGAATAGCAGTTTTCATTTTTCCCCACTGACTTATAATGGTGAGGTCACGAAAATGACCTGACCTCATATGACCTTTAGGAAAAATCCGAGATATGCAAGTTGTGAGACTCATAATGGATACTAGATCCTGCAAGTTTCATTTCCCTGTGACATCTCCTCTGGCAGTGAGGGCGTTGTGAAGTTGCGACATCTGAAGACCGTGCAGAGGTTCACTTATAACGTCATAGGTCAGTGACCTGACCTGACCCAAAAATGCGGTTGGTGTCAAAGATCTGGCTTGGATCAAAGGTCATGTATGCCAAGTTTCAGCTCTCTATCGCCAGCGTGTTCGGAGCTACCGCGAAAAAACCCTATGGGGGGGCGGCACCCGCCCCCCCCCTCGGCCGGCGAGGGTTAAGACGCCTGTATTATTTAAGCTTGTTCAAGGGACCCTCCCACCTTCAAAAAGTTAATGAGTTGGCATGAAAGTGATGTCGCTCGGTTCAGAAAGAGCAAAAGCGAATATCTACCAAATTTCACCGAAAAATATTCACAGGTTTTCAAGATATTAGACTTTTACTTTTTTAGGATCTCCGCTGTTTCTAGCGACTTTATTTTGGAAGTGCGGCGTTTGCGACAGATGTTGCGCGCAAATAGCATATACCACCACTGCTTCACAAAAATGTTAGTAGGTATAAGGTTTTAAAATCATTAGATCACCGCTGACGTCACAAATTCTAAAGGGGCATCTCAATGCATTAGCCCCTTAAAATCCAAAAACTGCAAGTTTGAAATTCAATATCTCCGAATTAAACATTTTTCGATGTTGTGAGTGCCCAAACCGGTATTTGCAGGCCATGGCCACCAATTTGGCTATCTCAACTCAAAACTAATGTTAAGGTGGGATGGTCACTTTAACTTATTGGGATGACTCTATGTTCAAAACACGGATGAAGATTAGCTTTTTGGGTGTTGCTATCATCGTATTTATATCTTGCTTAAAAATATAAACTTTAAAGGAAAATGAGTCGTGGCAAAGTTAAACTGAAAAAGGGGTGACTTTGCCACTATGCCAAATAATAAATGTTTTTTTTTTAACGTTAGCAAATACTTTTCAAGCATTTTTGTTCCATTGTATGGGGAAGGGTAACCATCCTTAATTGTTTAATAGGAAAAAATGAAGCAATTCGATATTTCTTACTTTTAAACGATGTACAAAAAAGGAGAGATACCTTACTTTTATAATACATTATATTTGTTGAAAATAACTGAGATTTGATCGTAAATAGAAACTGAAAATGGTTCAGAATAGATAAATAAGTAAAGATGTTATTGTATCGGTACTCTAGGACCTTGCCGCGTTTTTCCAGCGGCATTAAGAGGAACAGAAAGAGGACGTTCTTGCGGGAACTTACCGACACCCTTATTATATCACTATGCAACAATCATTTGTTCCTGAGTAACGACCGATTTTTTTTTGGACTCATTGGGTCTCATTATAACCGAAATGGGCATTTGTTTTGATCTGAAAATGCTTTTCCGGTTTTCAGAGACGATTTTCGATTTTTAGCCCCGAAATTCGGTTTTTGGCCCACCGTGTCCGGTGTAATTGAGTAACCGACTCGCGGTAACTTTCATCGCCTTTCCTATGCCACAAGCTATCGAATGATATCCGGTTTTGCATATTTGCGTGTAAAAATAACGTCATAAATCTACGTTAAAGTAAGAAAATGTTTAAATTTTGTAAAAAAAATTGTCATTTTTCCTATTTCATTTCAAAATAGAGAAAAAAAACTAAAGGCCCTATCCAAATTCTGAGCCCAGTTCCTTGAAGAGCATTCAATTTCTGTTCGGAAGGTACTATTTTAGTGCATTTTATCGGTAGGGGAAGTTGGGGCAATGCCGGAGTTGGGGCAAAGCCGAAATTCGAGATATTTCGAAAACCGTAAGACATGGATGCCACCTGTCAATGATGCTCTGAAGCTTAAGTGACTACAATTATCGCATGTTTGTTACGAGTCGTCATTCGGAATACTTCGGCTGTGAGGGCGCCAAGAGCGTTTTCAAGGTACGCGTTCCTTGTACTACATGCGCCTTTGAAGCTGCATTTCTTACTCATTATGCTACCGTTTGTCTGGCCATTTCGGTCAAGTAATCTTCAGCATGTCTTTGCATAAGTGTGCTGCCTATTTGAAATTTATACGGCACGTTGAAAAGTTATGGGCCTGCAAATGAAAGTATGGCTGGCTGGGGTAATGCCGAAAACGTGCAATTACGCACGTTAAAGCACGCTACGTGGACATTACTGCTGTAGAATAGCAACGCGAATTTTTAGTCACACAAATTACACTTTCAACCGACACAACGGCCTGTTACCTATAAGGAATTATTTACCTGGCATTTTCTTGTTAGGTATATCACACAATTATAACTTCCAGTGTGCACCAAGCGTCCTCAAGCTCTTAAAACGCGTGTCAGCTTTGATAAATTCTGGATAAAGTTTGAGATAAAGTGGCAAAACATCAATGTCGGCATTCCCCGTAGATCATTTCTCCCATTTTCGGCTTTCCCCGCAGTCCGGGGCAACGCCGAAAAAGTCACTTCTTTGATATTTTTAGTTTGTGCGCTTAACGGTATGCGAATTCATCAAATGCGCCTGGTATGTTTGAAAGGCAAAAGACTGGCCTCTCGAATGACGCCAACAAGAATAGCTTATCTTGTCTAACTTGCGTGCTACGGGCGTCAGAAAAAAGTATTCGGCGTTCCCCCAACTTCCCCTATACTGGGGCGTCCAGATTGAGTCACTTGAAAAACGGG
Organism: Amphibalanus amphitrite; assembly: GCF_019059575.1. Classification (NCBI taxonomy): domain Eukaryota; kingdom Metazoa; phylum Arthropoda; class Thecostraca; order Balanomorpha; family Balanidae; genus Amphibalanus; species Amphibalanus amphitrite. Next base: position 526,617 of record NW_024881702.1, on the reverse strand, counting down.
CCCCCAGCCATTTCCATGACAATATGTGTTCAGTGCATGAAGAATCATTCTAACAAATGGAGGTACCGAATACCGATCAAAATTCTGAGCGACAGGACTGCTCAAAAGTAAGTTCCTGCGTGTGACCCGAGGTCACAAGGGGTCAACAACATGACCTCAGTTGACCCCTCGTTGACCCTATGGCGTTAACATACGTTATAAGGTTAAGACTATGTGATATGACCTAGGATATGTGTTTGGGTTAACTTTTCGCTCTTAAACCGAATCTGACCTTCATTTTGTTCTCCAAAAGTTCCCAACATACTTTTTTGGTTACTATATGGGGAGGCTCGGGAAATCGGCGTTCGAGGAAATACTGAGCACGTTTTCCTTTGTGTATTGCACAATGGCCAAATGGTCATCACGAAACCATTTTTAGGTGACTCAATCTGGACGCCACAGGAATTCGATAAAATGCACTACAAAAGTACCTTCCGAACGGAAATTGTATGCTCTTCAAGGAACTGGGCTCAGAATTTGGATTAGAGATGTCAATCGGATACCAACTTTTTGGTATACCGATACCAAACCGATACCAACTTGGTATTTGGTATTTCAATCGTAATGTGTTTGGTATTTTGTTGGTATCATGGATCCTCACTTATAATGTATAAGAGGCTAAGAAATCGGTAAAAAGTTGGTAATTCCCTCATCTCCCAAAGTTGGTTTGGTTTCGGTATTTCCCCGTGGTTTTGGTCGGTATTTGGTTTGGTATCGGTATTCCGATTTTCCATAGGGTGAAGTCGTATAAGAGTACGCACTTAGTGGATTTCTTGCTCTCATTTGTTTAATATTTGAAGGAAAGAAATCGCAAATAGGGAATATTTAAGTTCATTGAATTAGCCATCAACCCATGGGGCAACGATCCTTCAGCGTAAATGGAAGTGGTCTAAAGCTGACATTTTCTGAACCGTTGCACTTGCGTACTCTTACCATATGGGGTGTGTAAGAGTACGCACGCCAGGCGGGTGGAGTACGCAAGCATATGAACACACACCTATGCAGCTTGCACTGTCCAAATGCTTAACTTCAAACTCAGAAGGCATTTAAGTTAATTCTAGTATCCAAAAAGAAAAACATAAAATAAATCTTTCAAGTCTATAAATCAGGAAATAATCATGTCGTGTGTTTCTAAAAAAAATGCACAATCAAAAAGGAGAATAACTCGTATTTGGAAGAATTTCGGGTACGCATCTGCATCACAGTGCTCCATTGATGATATACCTACAAAACAAACGTCATTGAGCGATAGATTAATAATTATATATTTCTGTATATTCGATTTAATGTATAATTCTGCGTACTCTTACCCTCCTGAACAGTGCGTCCTCTTACCGTACATGCAATTCGCGCACAAAACAACCCCGAAACGTTGTGCAAAACTTCGCAAACAGAATATTGCACTGTACAGTATTTCCCCAGATAACCTCACAAGTTTCCCACAACAATCACGGAAATGTACCTCATCTCAACTGCCAAGTATCAAAATTATTGTACCATATAATAATAATATCATAACGCTCGAAAATAATATTCATCGCCTTAAACTCAACAGCGTCGCCGCTCAACGCCCACGTTCCGTTGGTGACATGCACGCACTGGCGGCTTCATGTCACATCATGAACTCGACAAACCTGCGTTGCTAAGCAACCGAAACAGCTGATGCGTACTCTTATCGCCCGCGTACTCTTACCCGCAAGACAAACTTACAAGACTACAAGACCCGCCCTTACCCTAATTGACATCACTAATTTGGATAGGGCTTTTAGTTTTTCCTCTATTTTGAAATGAAATGGAAAAAATGTAAAAAATCCATATTTTAACATTTTCAGGTATCATTCGAAAGCACGTGGCATAGGAAAGACGATGAAAGTTACCGTGAATCGATTGCTCAATTACATCGGACACGGTGGGCCAAAAACCGAATTTCGGGGCCAAAAATCGAAAATCGGCCCTGAAAACCGGAAACACATTTTCAGATCAAAACTAATGCCCATTTCGGTTATGATAGGACCCAATGAATAAGAAAAATTCAGTCGCTTTCCAGGAACAGAAAATCTTTCATTTTTTGTTGCATAGTGAATTATCAGCGTTTTGATCTATAAAATGATAGATTTCTTCAGCCAATCTTACTGGCAAACTCAGGAGTTGTAGATAATCATGGCTGTGCTGAAAAGTTGGGCCCAGCTTTATCCATTTTTTATTTTGGTAACCTTTGCCTTTTTTTACTCCCACTGTGCATTCCTGTGTTAATTTTCAAAATATAAACTTTTACATTTAAAAAACCAGTTTGGAGATCAAAATGATGCCACATTTAAAACTTATTTTGAATTGCATCGGATAAGTATTCCATTTTTGCATTGATAACATGGTGGCAAAGTCACCCCATGTGGCCTGCAATTCACTTGGAAGGATCGCCACCAAAAATTTTAGCTAAATGAAGTGACAAATGCCAGTTTTCATGGATATGCTAATTTAACAGCCTTGTCATGATCAACCATACCAAGTTTCAGCATCGCAGTAGGTCTAGAACATGGTTAGATAATAAAAAGTTCGGACCTCTTCAAATTTGACTATTTCAATGACTCCAATAAAATGGAGCCCAGTTCGGTATTTAGTGGTAACTTATCTCTCAGTGTTGGTTATGTTGGAAGGCCCCCATCAATTATCTTTCATTTGTGCATACAAAATTATTACATTATTCGTAAAATATCACCGGAGATCACCCTAAATCATTTTTTTTTTTAGAAGCATGGCAAAGTCACCCAGCAAGGCAAAGTCACCCCCGTTTACGGTATTGAATCGCGGCACGATATTCGTCATAGTGCAGCCATTTCACCGTAGTGCAGGTAAAAGTGGCCCAATTTCAGACACATCAGACATAGCGCACATTATTCGTCAGATGGTTTCAATTTCGCGGTGCCGCAGGTAGTTTAGACACTATTCAGTAAGTCCGGCATTGCATAAAAAATATTTGTCAGATCGTTTCAATTTCGCGATACCGCATGCTATTTAGACACTCTTCAGAAGTCTGGCATTGCATAAAAAATCAATAACAATTTCTTTGACATCCCACGATACCTGAGCCTCCAATGACACTCGTAGGCAGTCAGCAACGCGAAAAGTCACGTAGCCAGCTGCACTCACTGGCGGATCCAGGGAGGGGGGCGGCAGGGGCTAAAGCCCCCCCATTCGAAACTCGACAGGGGCGGCAATATAAATTAGCCCCCCCCCCCCCCAATGCATCGGGATTGGTCATTAAAATGATTGATTGCTGGTAAGTTCCAGCCTCGATAGTGAACTTCCTTTAGAAATTTCTTTCCGCTTTGAAGTTGGTAGCGATTTGGCAGCTATTCAAGAATGAAAAAGTGGCGCCCAACTGACTTTCAGCGTCGAAGATTTATATCAAGCCTTGGTTGATGTCAATAGCACCGCACCGGTACGGCCTTGGGTACGCCGGTGAGTCACCGTCAAACTCTCCGTAAGTCGGCACGACTCGACTTAAAGGGACCCTCCCACCTTAACATTAGATTTGAGTTGAGATAGCCAAAATGGGGTCCCTGGCTCACAATTACCGGTTTCGGCACTCACAACATCGAGAAATGCCTTAAATCGGAAATATTGAATTTCAAAATTGCAGCATTTTGATTCAGAGGGGCTAATGCATAGGAATACCCCTCTGAATGTGTGACGTCAGCGCAGATATCTAACGATTTTTAAATGTTTGACTAAAACGTTTTGTAGCACGCGGTGGTATATGCTGCTTTGCGCGCAACAAGTGCCGCACTTTCAGCTGCCAAACTATTGTGTAGGTACTGTGTTTGTTACCGTCGGTATTCTGCGGCTCTAGTGGTCAGCCAATGAGAGCGCGGCCACGTAGCCTGAGGGCCGGCCGGCGCTCGGCCGATCAGCCGGCGCCGTCAGACGGGTCAAACTGATCGGAGCGCCAGCGAAAGGCGTTGTGCTTGTTTGTGCTGTGCGTCTGCTGAACGGTGAGTTTATCATTTTGACTGATTTGCGGATATTTGTTATGTTCACTTCTGTAATGAGTTTGTGTGCTTTAGTCAATTTGGTTCGCGCTCCTATTACGGGATTTTTGTTAATGGCATTGTAATACGTTTCAGGACGCGGAGAGCGTTAGACATGTTGATGTCGGTACTCGATGCTCAAGGCATTCTGGCGTGAGCGTTTGGGTTATAATATACTGGAAGCCGGAATCAAGAGAGAGACGATTTTGCACTCCCAACCGCTTCGGCTTACATTTGGTGGCAGCCTGGTCTTTTCGGACCCACGTGGCCGATCGGGAGTGCTGTGGCACCATTCGTCAAGAGTGATGGGAGTCTCCAGTCGTTTCCCATCTTTGGGAGGCCGGAGTTGCTCTGCAACTGCAGACTGGATGGCTCAGAATCGCCTGTGAGCTTCAGTTGACTCGCCAACCGGCCCGATTCCCGGTTCAGCGGCCGGCTCAGCGCTGGCGGACACCGGGCTCCGCTGAGTCGCGGCGGCCGTGGCCTGGGGCGGTTGGTCAGCTGACCTGCCTCGCCCGCCGGCCGGGCGGCTGTCTGGCTCGTGATCAGCTGACTGCGGCCTGACCAAGGCGCCTGACGTGGCTCGCCGGGAGGACGGATGCACCGGCGATGCACCGGCGGACACGGGTCACCGCTGGAGCGTCAGCTGACTGCACCGTGAGCTACTGCGTGCGCTGTGGACTGCTCGCGCGCGTGAGCTACTGGTGCGCCGGACTGTGGATTTTCGAGGTGAGGAAGTGGGGCTAATGACTTTGTGAGGGGCCTTACTGTGTTCCTGATAGGTGCAGCGGGGGAGGGAGACCAATTGAGGGTGAGAAGGTGACAGTGTATTGTGCATTGTGTTTTGTTATTTGCTTTTTGTCATTAGTTGCCGTGCTCCTTGAGTTGGTATTGTGTCATTGAGTTGATATAATTAGCTTGTGTTAGATAGTTAGATTATTTGGCGGCCGTGCAGACGTTCGTACTGGGTACTTCCCACTTTTCTCTCGATCAGCTCCCAGGCTCGGGTTACTGCTGCTTTGCACTTTGATTAATTTTTCTCTTATAAATTCATTCCCTATTTCCAAATTACCTTTATACTGGTATCATGGCTCAACAATCTGGTATTACACTTGGGTTACCTACCTTTGCTGGGAACACGGGGTCCGTCTCTAGATTTATTTCTGATTTCCGGACATTTGCAGCTTTTCAGGGTTGGGATGACACTAAACAAGTTAGTTTACTTCCCTTGTGTTTATCGGGAATCGCCCGTGATGCATACGATTGCTTACCAGAGCCGTCTAAAAAGTCGATTTCGTTGGCATTTGCTGGTCTCAAGCAGGCTTTTCCTTCACACAGTGCTGTAGAGGCCCAAGTGCAGCTCCGAGGTTTGCGATTCGAGCCGAACTCTGATCTGGATGCGTTCGCGATTCGGTTAAGGGGACTAGTGTCTGCCGCGTTCCCTGACAGTGAGTCGGACGCTCTGCTTTTCAATTACTTCATGCAGGCACTACCGATGCAGTTCCAGTCGCGGTTGGTTTCTGATGGGGTCACTTCTTTTGATGCTGCGCTAGTGACCGTCCGCAACATGTGCTGTGCAGCTCGATTGCACATCGGTCAGCCTGCCCCTGTCCGTCAGGTCAGTTCAGAGACTGATCAGCTCCGCCAGAGGGTACAGGAACTGGAGGCCAAGCTGGCTCGGTTCCAGGGGAAAGGGAGTTTCGGGAGCGGACGTAGGACGTGTTACTGTTGCGGTGGAGAGGGACACGTCCGTCGGGATTGCCGCAGTCGCAATTCCGTCTGCTACCGATGTGGCGTCAAGGGACACTTGGCCAAGGTTTGTCCGTCTGAGAGCACGGAAAACCCGAGCGGGGCCGTCGGTTCCGTCCCGCCCGGGCGGCCCCAGCCCGGTTTCCGAGGGGCGATGAGCGCAACGCACCAGAGCGGCGCTCAGTGGTCGCACCAGCCGCGCGTGCAACCGCCGGTGGTTACGTTTCCACATCCACAGGGAATGGCTGTTCCCCAGATGCACCTGCCGTCGCCGGGGCATCAGACTCGAGCGGCACCAGAGTCGGGTCCGCCGAGGACTTCGAGCGCGTAATTCCCTTGAGACCGGATATGACCTTTGATGGAGTAGTCGGAGGAGTTCAATGTTGTCTTTTGCTCGATACAGGGAGTAGTATCAATTTGATGAACAAGTCTGTTTTCGACGTTCTAATTAATCGGCCGCCTCTTCAGAAGACGTCGGTTGTGGCCAAGACCGCAGCTCAGGACCCTCTGCCATTGCTCGGTAAGGCAAACGTGTCACTTAAATTGGCGGGTCAGACGACAGTGATGCCGTTCTTTGTGTCTGAGTCTATCGATGTCCCAGTCCTGCTCGGCCTTGAATTTCTAGCATCCTGTCCGTGTGTTGTTGATTTGGCTGGGGGACAACTGGTTTTGACGCCGTCACGAGTAGTCCGGTCTGTTTCTGCTTCGCTTGTCTCTGTTGGACGAGTGATCGTGCAGAAAGACATCTCTGTCCCTCCTGGTCATGAGCTTGTGATACCGGCCTTCATCCCGAATTCAGACTTTCGAGGGCCAGCCTTGTTTGAGCCGAACGCTGATATGGAGGGAGTGGAGCTGGTGCCCTCCTTTGTTTCAGTTTCAGGCCAGTTTGTGCCCTGCATTGTGAGAAATATTTCCAGCGAACCGGTGACAATTCGGAAACGATCTGAGCTCGGACAGCTTGAGGTAGGCGTTGCCGAGTGTCCGCTAGCTGAGACGGAAAGCAGCAAAACGACTTGGCGAGAGCAGCCCGATCTTTCTCAGAGCGATCTCAGTGATCCGGAGCGATCAGCTGTCATTTCTCTGCTCGCCAAATACGAGGACGTGATTGATGGTCGATTGGGTTTCACGCCTCTGGTTCAGCATCATATTGATACCGGTGATGCTCCACCTACCAGGTCCGCGGCTCGCCGGATCCCTCCGTTTCTTCAAGGGAAAGTCAAGGCAGAGCTGGACCGCATGGTGGATGCTGGCATTCTTGAGGAGAATTTCGGTAGCAGTTGGGGATCTCCCATCTGCGTTGTGTCCAAGAAGGATGGAAATATTCGAATATGTGCCGATTTAAGGAAAGTCAATGCCGTGACTCGAATTCCCGCTTATGGTATTCCGAGAGTTGACACTCTTCTTGATTCTCTCGGTGGCAATTATGTCTTCTGTGTCCTCGATCTCAAACAATGCTACTATCAGATCGGAGTCGCCCCCGAGGACGCTGACAAAACCACTGTTGTGACTCCGTTTGGATCCTACAGGCACAGGCGCTTGCCTCTAGGCATCAATGGTGCGCCAATGACGTGCGCCAGGCTCCTCGATTTGGTTCTGCGTGATGTTCCTCCAGAGACCGCCCTGGCGTACTTTGACGATATCTTGATTGGTGGCAAAAGCTTTGATGACGTCATTGGAAAGCTCGAGCTCGTTTTGCAGCGACTTCGCAGTGCAGGTCTGACCATCAACCTGCCGAAGTGTTCACTATTCCAGAAGACGGTGAAATTTCTGGGTCACGTGATCTCAGCTGAAGGAATAGCTGTCGATACAGAGAAGGTTGAGAAAGTTCGAAGCTGGCCCATTCCTCGTTCTGTTGCACAGCTGTCTTCATTCCTCGGCATGGCCAGTTATATGAGGAAGCACATTCGAGACTTCGCTATGATCGCCGCTCCGCTGCAGCGTCTGCTGCACAAGGACAAGGCTTTTGTCTGGACCGAGGAGGCACAGGCGTCATTCGACAAACTACGTGCCGCGCTATGTGAAGCGCCAGTCCTGACTGTTCCCGATTTCAGTTCTGATGCTGGCACTTTCATCTTGGAGACCGACGCGTCTCAAGACGCTGCAGGTGCCGTTCTGAAGCAGCGTGTCGGTGACGACGAAAAGGTCATAGCTTATGGTAGCCACAGATTCTCTAAGAGCCAGTCGAATTACAGCGTCACAAAACGTGAGATGTTTGCTGTTGTTTTCTTTGTTGACAAGTTTGCCCCATACTTACTTGGTCGCAGGTTCATCATTCGAACCGATCACGCCAGCCTCCGTTGGTTGTTAAACTTCAAAAATCCGACGGGTGTCTTGGCTCGTTGGTATGAAATTCTCGCTCAGTTTCAATTAACAATCGAGCATCGTCCTGGCGCTGAGCATGTCGTGCCTGACGCGCTCAGTCGCCGACCCCTGGATGTCACTGACAAGTCCTGTCAGACGGACGAGGCTTCTCCCGATGTGTTTCGTGTGTCCTGTTCTGACTGGTCAGTCAGCTATCTCAGAGATGAGCAGGACCAAGATGCAGATCTGTCTGTGATCAGCAGGCATCTGTCGGCCGGTCGAAAGCCGAAAAAGAAGGAACTTTCGGCAACAGCAGCTCGGTTTCTCTCGCAATGGTACCGCCTGCGACTACTGAATGGTGTACTGTACCGAGTGTACAAGCGAAGGCCGTTTGACACCGACCAGTTACAGATTGTTCTACCGCGCTCTCTGATTTGCAGTGTGTTGGCTTCTCTTCACACCGGACCGACTGGTGGCCATTTCGCCTCTGACAAACTGTACCAACAGGTCAAGCTCAGGTTCTGGTGGCCTCGGATGCTGTCAGAGATAGAGTCGTTCTGTAAGAAGTGTCCTCAATGCGGTTCGCGGAACATTCCAGTTCCGGCGCCCAAAGCTTCGCTGGGGGAGCTTGCAGCCTCTGAGCCGCTCGACATAGTCGGTTCAGACATTCTGTCGTCTTTACCAGAGACCCCAAGTGGGCATCGCCACCTTCTTGTTGTGGTTGACCACTTCTCACGGTGGGTAGAGGCCTATCCACTGAGGACGCAGGAGGCTGCTGAGGTTGCTTCTGTTTTTGTTCGTGAATTTGTGTCACGTTTTGGGTGTCCGAGAAGAATCCACTCCGATCGTGGCGCGAATTTCACTGGTGAGATCATGAGAAAGACATGTGAGCTGTTGGGTATCAATCGGTCGACCACGACAGCTTTTCATCCGATGTCCAATTCCATTGTCGAGCGCACTAATCGTACTTTGATCAACATGTTCGCGAAGTTTCTCGAAGAGCACGAGCATTCAGAGTGGGACAAGAATCTTCCACTGCTGCTACTGGGCCTGCGAGCTCAGGTCCACCGCTCACTAGGTGTATCACCGTACTGTGTTCTGTTTGGGAGGGAGCCACGTCTTCCTGCTCAGATGGAGCTCGACGCTCCTCTGCGTGGTCGCACTCGGGGCATCTCAGAGTATCTCGATGAGCTGAGGTCCAGTTTGAAGTGTTTGCATCGCGTAGCTTTAGAAAACTCTAGGTTAAGTCACCAGAAAAACAAAGCATTGTACGAGAAGAAAATCAACGATTTTAATTTTTCCCCTGGTGATGCAGTGTATCTTCATAAGGGTGTGGTTCCTAAGGGAGCTTACTATAAGTTTCTCAGGCCTTGGAAACCTGCAGTTGTAGTGGATAAGGTGGGGGAACTGAACTACCGTGTTAGATTAGAGGGTGCCAAGTCGACTCTTCTCGTGCACCACAATAGACTAAAGCCCCGGATTAGCCAGGGGTCTGCGGCTGATCTCTCATCTGGGACCCAGGCGCGTGTGTCTCCCCGAGGGATGGAATGTGAGAGTTGTAACTCAAAGGGGGTGGCGGGTGGACCTCAGTGGAATGGCCGTTTTGATGAGCCAGCTGATCCTACCAGTGTAATCCCCGAGTCTCGAGCTCCAGTCATTTCATTACTCAATCCGTTCGCGTTGAGTTTCACGCCCGTTGTGCCGTTCAGTTCACCGAGTGAGTCCCCTGGTCAGAGAGTGCAACAGGAACCTGGTCTGGGGACTGATGTCGGCGAGAGTTCCGTCGCTCAGGAGAGCGATGGGCAGGCCGATGCCGTTCCGAGACGATCGGACAGGCGAACCAAAGGTGTTCCGCCTGATCGGTTAGGTACGACGATAGGTGATATTTACTGTGTTAGATTTCATGCCGATCTGTAGAGTGTGATGTTTTGTAATATGTAAATCGTTGTGCACGGACACGGTCAGATAAAGTTCTTGACCCGGGCTGGTGAAGGCTGAAATGGATTGTGACAGACGACTGAGGTGTCTAGCGCGCAGACTCCGATGTTGCCATGTTTCCACCACATGGAAACGCGTCTCTTTCTACGTCGACCACCTGGATGTGTGAATTGTGACCTGTTTGTAATGCTCAACTTGATTGATGTTATGCTTAGTTTTTGCCCGTTTTGTTCTGTGCTTTTGTTCTGTTGTTTTTTTCAGTTAAGGGGGAAGAGTGTAGGTACTGTGTTTGTTACCGTCGGTATTCTGCGGCTCTAGTGGTCAGCCAATGAGAGCGCGGCCACGTAGCCTGAGGGCCGGCCGGCGCTCGGCCGATCAGCCGGCGCCGTCAGACGGGTCAAACTGATCGGAGCGCCAGCGAAAGGCGTTGTGCTTGTTTGTGCTGTGCGTCTGCTGAACGGTGAGTTTATCATTTTGACTGATTTGCGGATATTTGTTATGTTCACTTCTGTAATGAGTTTGTGTGCTTTAGTCAATTTGGTTCGCGCTCCTATTACGGGATTTTTGTTAATGGCATTGTAATACGTTTCAGGACGCGGAGAGCGTTAGACATGTTGATGTCGGTACTCGATGCTCAAGGCATTCTGGCGTGAGCGTTTGGGTTATAATATACTGGAAGCCGGAATCAAGAGAGAGACGATTTTGCACTCCCAACCGCTTCGGCTTACAATTGCTTCCAAATAAAGTCGCTAGGAACAGCGGAGATCCCAAAAAGTAAACAAAAGTAAAAGCATAATATCTTGAAAACCGGTGAATATTTTTCGGTGAAATTTGGTAGATATTCGTTTTCGCTCTTTCTGAACCGAGCGACATCACTTTCATGCCGATTCATAAACTTTTTTGAAGGTGGGAGGGTCCCTTTAATGCAGGTCGAGTGGCCCCATACGCCAAATTAACGCTAGAAAACTGGGTGAATATTCCTATTAGCGTCTGTTCCCAAGAGGATATGGTGCTTAAAGGGACTATCCCACCTTCTAAAATGTTGTTAAAACCAGTTGAATTGTGCCCGACTTTATAGATTGGATGACCAGGAACACGGTTCTGGCATTTATTTTTCATTTAACATCTTAGGCTTCCCATATTCCAAACACAAACTTTCAAATATGTGACGTCACAGCCCAAAATTACCTCCTTCCCCAGGCCACATTACTGTCATAAAGCTGATTCTTTTTACTCTGTAGGCACCACAACAAAGTTCAGACCAAGTTTTAAGCGATTTTTCAACGAACAAACCCATTTAAATCAGAATGACTAAACGAGGTGACGTCACACTAACGGTCGCTCCATGTTGAAGATAGGGCCTTGTACAAGGCCCATTTTCAAATGAAGGGAACGAATTTCTTCAACATCAAGAGGCCGCGGGGGTTGCAACCTAGATAGATAGTGGTTTCTGAACCTCGCCGCAAACTTGGCTATCTCAACTCAAACCCCATGTTAAAGGTGGGATAGTCCCTTTAACCCACAACCAACCAACCACAACGGCACAGAGATTGAGATGTGGCGCCTGGCGGGGACGGGTACCCGTGGCGTGGTGTCTGCTCTGGAATGGCACTGCTACATCTAAATAACTAGTACATCTATGTAAACTTGTCGAAAAGGCTGCCGTGGCTGATGGCTCTGTGTATTCCTATTGTTATGGGAGAGGAGTTTTTGAAGTTGACAAAACAGCACAATCTTGCAGAAACTTACCCTTAAAATCCCAACATGTAGCCAGGCATTAAGATTATGTAAATTTTCTGGAAAAATAAAAAGACCTCAAAAGTGAAGTCTGGAATGATTGATAGAAATGAAACTGTTAACATGAAACGACGAAACTGGTGATCACTGGTGGACCCAGGGGGGAGGGGGGTCGCATTAGGAGCAATACCCCCCCGCAGAGCCCGAAATCGACGAAAATTTGCGTTTTTTTAAAGAATAAAACGAAAACTAGACAACATTAACCCGGCAGGCGGTGGGCCTCCCGGCCACCTTCCGCGCGGTGGGGGGGGGGGGGGGGGCATTTTTCGCCCCCCGTAATATCCGAAACTACTGAATGGATCCGTAAAATTCAAACGTCATTCGATAGCCCTGTCAAATTTGTCGAAAGAAACCAAATTTCATTGACCTCGGGGTCACCGATGACGTCACAGGTCAGGTCAAAGATAAAATGTTTCGCCGTTCACGGGTCTTCCAGGGAATGCGCTATAACACCGAGTAAAACGCATTTTGTCGAAAATCAGCGATAGGGCGTCAGTTGCATAAACATATGTTGCTATTAGAGGTCACTGAAAATAACAGGTCAGGTCACAGGTCAGGTCACCAAGGGTCAGCACATGAACCCAACTTTACTAAGGTTGTGCGATGCATGTTTTATGGCCAATTTTTCATTTCCAACTTAATGGTGTTGGTTATAAGACCATCAGGTACGGTTTAGGTCACTTTCTGCCTTCTGGTGGAGGTCAGGTCAAGGTCAGTTCAAAAAAGGTCAAATTTCAAAGTTCATTGTTTTGCATAAAATGGGTATTGATTCGATGCATCTCGTCACGGGGAGTCTAATGGTGGTCTTTGTTTTGTTTTACGAGGTCTAGAATTGCTAAAAATTGAGTTTGAAAATTTGACGTCATCAATTTTGAACAGTTTTTTTCGCTATAACTTGGCCAAAAAAGACGTATCGATCTCAAATTTGGTATGTGGATAGAAGGCGGTACTAGGGACTATAGCATATGTTCCGTTTTTCGAAATTCAAAAAGTTTTTGGATTTTTCGGCTACTATATTCAGAAAATCTATTTTTTGATTTTTTGTTCAAAATCCAAATGTTCAAAAAACCAAGATAGCAGTTTTGTAGCCCTGTTAATTTTACACCCTTTATCTCTGAAACATTTTTTTTTTGTATCTCTAAAGCTGTAGGCCTGACAGCTTTTCCTGCGAAACCTTTTTATGGGTCGAAAATGGCAGAAATGATGTCACTCCGACGTCATTAGCGGCCAACCTATCATAGCATTTGGAAGAAAATTGGCCACAATGTGCAATAGCTATTCACGGGAGGGTACTGAAAGTTTGGTGACGATCGGCGCAGCGGTTCTGAAGATATATCGAAAAACTAAACGGGGGGGGGGGGGGCAAAAAAATGTCCCCCTCACCGCCTGGAAGGTTAATCTACGTAAGAATCCGCTCGCTTCGCTCGCTCCGTAATAAGACATAGAACACATTATTCGTTGGGCGTTTTAAAGTTCGGCGTGAGCAATATTTTTTGGCTTTGTTATATCAAGTTTCCCAATGTGCCACGATGATGAAAGGTGATAACAAAAAATTTAAGGCATTCCTGATATTTTTGAGCCAACAACGAAGTTATGCGGCCGATTCAGAAGCCCTGAATGCCACGTGACCACCACGTGTCACTGAGTTCTTAGAGCGAGACTAATGATAAGCTAACTCCCGAGACCTGAAGTTGCATTGAAGTAGCTCTTTGACCAAGTTTCGCGCTACCCTTAACACACAGGTAGGAGGCTTTTAGAAATATTTGTCCCAATCCAGCAGCGAATTCACTTGAACATCGCCTAAATTGCTTTGCGGGACGCCGAATGTCATGCCACATGACGAAATCGTGCACTATGGTGAAACTGAACGTACAGGTCTCGCGAGATTAAGCGGTAAGTTTTGCACTTTTACATTTCCGGTTATATCTCAGAAACTAATCGATCTACGATGAAGCCATTTTACAAGATCATGGCCGGCTTGTTACCCAACAAGTCGATCGCATCTTCGAACACTTAAAAGCTTAACCCGCGCCCCACTGGGGGGGGGGGGGGGGCTATTCATAGCCCCCCTCCCGTTTTTCTGCAATAACTTCCAAACCGCTTGACGTATCGACGCCAAACTTTCAGTACCTTCGGCTGCATCAATTTGACACATTGTGTCAAAATTTGAACTTCGTAGCTACCATAGGTCGGCCGGAAATGACGTTACAGTGACGTCATGTTCGGCCGATTTCGACGCAAAACATTGAAACACGGCAATCGCTCTCAAGGGCTCAGTTTTTAAGCTAGATCCAATTTCTTTGCATGAGAGGACTCAGAATAGACTGCGCTATCAAACTGCTATCTCGGATTTTCAAAATTTTGAAAATTTCGAAAATTTTATATAGTAAAATTCAAAATTTACATAAAACATTTTTTCAAAAAGTTTTTGATCTTTCGAAAAACCGGAATATATGTGATAGAATGCGTTATTATGACTAACTCTAGCAAGTTTTAGCTAAATATCTTCAAAAATGGCCAAGTTATACGCATTATTGCAAAAAATCACAATTATTAATTTTTCAAATCAATTTTTCAGCACGTATTTGACATCGTACGCCAATATAAATAGCACTATCGTGTTCCTGAGCTCAAACTGCATCCAATAGACGCCTTTTCTGTTGAAAAATTATAACTTCAAAATTTGACCTTTTTTTGACCTGAAAGTGACCTGACCTAAGCTAAATTCGACTCAAAAAGACCTCGAATGACACAGACGACATCAAATTCGAAATCCATGGCCTAAATGGACCATAAAACATGTGTCACGTGACCGACGCATGATATATTTTCGTGACCTGTGATGACCTGAGCTTGACCTGAAAATCAAAGTACAAGTTTGGTACCCTCAGGGTATCTAGTGCATCTGTTCACGAGTGTGTGAACCAAAAATGAGCCTGATCTGACATGTAAGACGGCGGCCAGAGCCCAAAACGTGAACAAGCCAAAATGCTAATAATTTCTACTTTGACCTGACCTGTGACGTCATCGGTGACCTTCAGGTCAATGAAATTAGGTTTCGCTCGACAGTGTTTCCTCGACACCTTTTTTTAAACCCCACATCTGTTCTCCGGTGAATTTCCGGGAAGCACGAAAGATATCTTTTTAGAAGTGTCCAATCGTCCGATCCTGATCAAATTTGTGTGTTCGTAAGCTTGCTCTGGCATTGCTTGATCTGCCAAGACAGACAAACTTGAGAAAAATCGAGTGACTGTACCTTTTTTGAAGGTTTCTTAACAACTTGTCTGAACTTCACGGGAGAACAAATGTGGGTTTAAAAAAAGGTGTCGATATAGCCTGAGCCCTGAACTACACTAAATTTTCTAGGTGTAAAACCTACCGCTAAAACCCGCGAGACCTGTACGTTCGATTGAACTTGAGCGCAGTATCTTCCTAATTAATTGCTCGTTTTTGGAAACGAGTGCACTTTTACTGAATATCATGCACTCGGCCGAACTAGCGGTGCACTATGCGGAACTGTGTGGAAATCGGTTGAACTATTACCCCGCGCACCGACGGGGGGGGGGGGGCGGATATCCGCCCCCTGAGGTTTTTCGCAAATAGCGGGAAAACCGCGGCGCGTAGCGCCGCGAAATTTGGTACGACTATTCTCTAATCAATTTTACACATGGTGTGCAAGTTTGAACCTCCTAACTTTTAAGATCAGGTCACCAGGTCACTTCGAATGACGCAACCTCAAGTCACTTTTTTGCAACTTTGTCACCGTGCCAGAGCTACAGTAGATGTTGGAGGCCTTTGAAAGTCGCAGGATGTTATAAGTTCATTAGTAGCTACAATTTGTTTATCTCGGAATTTTGATATCGATGACCTAAGGTCAGGTCAATTTCTCGACCTCCCCATTAGAAGTCAATGGGGGAATAATCAACTCCCTGTTTTTACCACTAAAACGGATCGGAATGGCCCCATATACCATACATGACTTCAGTTCATATACGATCAACCTTCACTATCTTGAGGCCTGTTTTGCTGTTGGGCAGCTGTAAGGTCATGTGACGTCATCAAAGGTCACCAAATGTTTTTTTGCCAATAACTCCGTACAGGAACAAGATGCAGCCAAGCAGATGGTCTCATTGTGTTCAGCTCGTCAAGACGCATCGAACGATATACATGATGACCTCGAGGTCACGTGACCTGAGGTCAACCTTTGACCTTGACCTTTCGAGGTCATATATATCATTGCGGATGCGGATTGACGAGAGGATCACGATGATACCCTTAGTTTGTTCCTATCTTGACTAATTCGAAAGTTATTGGAGAAAACTCTCCATGTCTAGCGCCGCCATTTTGACTTTTTTGATCCCTGTGACGTCATCTTTGACCTGACCTGAAAATGATCTTGGTAATAGTAGACCTTGTCCGTGCGTATCCGATGCCGTTTACCGCTTGTCGCTATCTTGCTTCGTTCTCGAGATCTCAGGGGGGGGGGGCGGTCATCCGCCCCCCCTGTCGGTTCTAAGTTGGCGCAGACTCCCGTCGGTGCGCGGGTTACTGAACTGTGTGCACTATTTCTATATTTGGCCGTAGAAAGGTGTATGCACGCCGCGCCGAGAACAGAGCATGGACGAAGAAGGCAGCGATGGGAAGGTGGATAACCAGGGGATAAGGCGATCCGGACGCCGACACCCACCGGCTGGCCAGCAGCCGCGATAGGACGACGGCCGGCTCCTCTCATCCGGCACCGCCCAGTGACCAGAAGAATACACTATGGGGACGGAACCGTACAATTGACTTGGATCAATAGACTGCTTCACGGCACCAGGTAAAAGTATCGTAAAAACAGAAGAGGAGCGTAATATATCTGAAAGTGCAAGCGCATACAACGTGCATGATACAACTGATGTTAAGTCAATAAGTACACGATCAACACGTATAGGTAGGGGAGAGTGGGGCACTTTCGTGCATGGGGCATTTCGTTTTCAGCAGTTTATGGGAAAACGAGTGACTGCAGGAGCTCAAGGTAAATTATGAAAATATGTCTATCATTGCCGCCCCTCGTGTACTGTAGAACACAACACTGTACCATGCTGCCTGCTGTCTCAACGTTGTAATATTCGTTGTAATAATTTGTTTAAAAAGTGTCTTTTTTCAACAAGAATTTTTGAAATACAGGGTGTCTCAAAAGTTCGCTTACACATTTCCCATGTCAATAAAGCATATAAGAACCGGCCAAAAATCTAAGGTTTTGGTGTCCGTGTGTACACTAGACAAATATGCATGCTTTGACAACTGATTCGGAAGGTTAGAAACCAAACCCTTTGCTGTATCTCCAAAAATATTTGCCCATACCGATTTTCGTCACTCCGTCAGCTGCCGGAGGCTGATAAAAGGTTACCAGCTTTCAAGCTCTTGTAGGGGAATCCCCTGCAGTTTCTGCGTCGGATTTAGGTTTGACGAGCTCCCCGGCAACATCCGCTTCTCCCTGAAAGCCGACAGCGTGCATCGACACCATCCGTGAGTATTTTGTAGGTCTTCTCTGGCACTAACTCCTTCATGAATGACTGGCGCCGACTTCCCAAGCACCATTTTCCTTTTCAGAACAACCCCATTCCTGAACAAATGGGAAGTGCCAGGGGCAAATTTTTCGCAGCATATCGTAGCAGAATGTGTCGGCCATCTGTTTCTGAGACACATTTTGCAAATTTTGCAAATCTCGAACGCTCGTCATTCCCAATGCCAAGACCTTCGCTGGGTTCTGGAGTGTTTTCCTCAGGAGAGGTTCTGCTTTGTAAACGGCCAAAACCTGTCCATCGTGCGGTTTTGTCCGGATTTTGTGTGTAAAAGAAAGCTATTTGCTCCAGATCTGCCTCTTGAAACTTCGTTAGATAAAACTTTACATTAATTGACACTTTTGGAGGGTCATTTGTCCTCGGCATTGACGATTTTCGCATTATTTTCCCTCAAAATTTAGCGTTATAGATATTATAAACAATTTCAAATGATATTTTGTCTTTATTTTATGATGACTGACCTGCAATTTTCGAAACTGGGTAACCTCTGTCTGTGAGCTTCTAGTCAGTTTTCAATAGTTAGGACTGCATTTTCAGCTGCTTTCCGGAGCACGAGTCTGCTGCGGTACAAGGGTCGTTCAAAGCGCTGTTAGTCTCGCATGGTTTTGTCCTTCAAAAATTTTAGCCACCGTTTTTATTAGATGACCATCATGTTGTACTCATCCTCGCCGACACTTTGCCATGTGTCATTTCCGACCTAACTATTCCCATTACTCGTGAAGCAGAGAGTTTCTCAGCCGACCCGAGTATGCGACCTCCATTTTCATGCCTGATCCATGGTCAGAGGTGAACCCTTTTTGTGAGCTCATGAAGGGTCGAATGCGCTTGAAAACAATGAAGCTGCTTGAGGAAGGTTGTTACCAATGCCCATGCAAAATTTCGACTGTTAATTTCTTGTTGATTCAGAATTATTGACAAAAAAGCATGGCTGGTACCTGTAAGCGAACTTTTGAGACACCCTGTATATTACAAATAACGTGGTGGGGCAGGTTCGTGCACGCCCTGCCTAGGGGCATATTCGTGCATATTTTTTTTCGTTTTTGCGATTTATGACTTTATCTGTAGTAGGTTTCACTTATGACGCTCGCCTGACCCGTCTTGGCTGCTTGCGACGTCGTGACAAGAAATTCACGCGACCTTGGCGAGGACACGGAGGCGGGCCGATGGTCGGCAGTTGGCACATTCTTGTTGGCCAGCCCATTCTTTCTATATTTGTTGTGCAATGCATTCTTGTCGAAAGGAATCAAGTGAAGTGACCCCTGACATTTTTTTTTGTGTAAATTTCTGGTAATGCCCCGCAATTCCTCGAATTTTGCAGGGTGCGCGCAAGTGTCCCACCCCTTGCACGAATGTGCCCCATACCTGGGGCAGGTTCGTGCAAACGTTCAGTTAGTAAAAGTCATTTTTTTCTTATAGAAGCGATTGTTAAACCATCACCAAGAAATTAAAGTAATCGGCGTCATGTACATTTTTTATTCTCTGAGCACATTATCTCGCATAAAACACACATTTGAAAAAAAAATACATTCCTCGCGCCGAACTCGTGGAATTTTCTAACGATCCCTCAATTTCACGACATTACTCGTGTCGTGGAATTTCCCAACGATCTCTCAATTTCACGACATTACCCCCCCTCGAGTGTGCGGCGCGCAACACCTAGTTACAGGCCCCTATCTAACAGATCATAGGTAGACATGAATGCTCATTACACATGGATACACAATCTTGTTCGACATGGGCATACACAAGTTATATGACACGTTCACATCCTACAGCTTAAAGTCGAACACTGGCTTTGTAAATTTTACGTGCGTACGGTGCAGCCTTCCAGTTGTTCCATCCATATATTCAACGTGACGACGTCCAACCATCCCCACTACAGTGTGTGTGCGCGACCACGGATGCTCCATCTTAAGAGCAACCCCAGCCTGGTGCTTGAAGTTACGCACACGTATGCGATCCCCGGCCTTATACAGCAAGTCTTTTGCTTGATTACGACGATCATATGCGGCTTTGTCAGCTGCGGCGGAAATACGCCGCTGCTCCTGAGCCTGCCGCAGATCTTGGGATAGCGTGCGCAGCTTTTGATGGACAAAGTTATCCGAATACATAGGGACGGATTCATCCACCAGCCGAGATAGCGGAGCGGTAGGATGGCGCCAAAAGTACAGAAAATATGGCGAGTACCCCGTTGTCCTAGACACTTCGTTGTTCAGAGAGAATACGATCCCCGGCAAATGCACTTCCCAGTCTACGCCATGACTGTCTGACAGAGCGCGTAGTCGCCGTTTCATATCGAGATGCTTCCTTTCAACCTTTCCAATCGCCTCATGGTGATATCCTACTCCTGATACGTGTTTCACACCAAAGTACCGACAGAGCTCAGATATTTTTGAGCTTTTAAGGTTTTTACCCGCGTCAGTTTCCAATCTCCCTGGAGGGCCAAACACAAGGAAATGACTTTAGAGAGCGTTTGCAATGTGATCGGCTGAGCCTGACTGAAGTGGATAAAACGATAAGTACCCGGTGAATTTATCAACGCAAGTGAGGACGAGAGAAACGCCTGTCGTCCTGCTTTTGGGCATGTGTACGATATCCACGACCATCGCTTCGTTGGGAAGATAAGCTTCCTGCGGTATCA
This sequence comes from Amphibalanus amphitrite, assembly GCF_019059575.1. Lineage (NCBI taxonomy): Eukaryota > Metazoa > Arthropoda > Thecostraca > Balanomorpha > Balanidae > Amphibalanus > Amphibalanus amphitrite. The sequence continues at coordinate 506,557 of NW_024881702.1, read as the reverse complement.
ACGGCGGTGGCTGCGCACCCTTAGTGTCTTTGCGCTCGCTGCAGCGTTTGCAGCTCCTGACGTAAGCGCGACAATCGTCTTTTAATGCAGCGTACCAGGCATGTCGTGAAACTTTCTCAAACAGCTTGTCTACGCCGCAATGACCATGGTGCGATGGGTCGTGATTTTGGTACAGAAGCTCAAAACGCTTGGCAAATGGCCAGACAATCCGACCGGTTTCCGGTGTGCTGTCGTCGTACCGATACAAAATGCCATTCTTTAATCTGAATTTAGTTACATCATATCGCTTCAACGTTGGGCTGCAATGCCTTGGCCACTTTCCAAAGCGCAAATGATGGACAATGGCCCGACAGTCCCGATCGTGTTTTTGGTACCAAATCATTTCTTCGCGACTAAACGCTGGTTGAACGTGATCTGGCTCAATCAGGCTGACGCGGAGCTGATCCTGAGTTCCTGAAAGCGAGGGAGTGGCATTTTCTGACCGTGTTTGTGGCGGAACGGGGACCGTTTTACCGTCTCCTTCGGTAGCCACTGCCGTGCCGCTCGGGGCCATTTGGCTGGTCATCGACTTGTCCTTACTTTTCTCGGTCGCGGTTGGGCTGGATCGCCCCTGTGGCATGTTCTTATCCGGACACTCTGTGTCTGGTGGCATACCTGGTGCGCGCGACAGCATGTCAACGTGCTCCATAAAGTTTGCACGGCGGTGTTCGGGGCTATAGTGAAACTGACTGACGAACGATCGCCAGCGCATCAGTCGGGGGTTGACGCTGTCTTGATTGTTCAAAATCTGCAGAGCGCTTTTGCAGTCACATACCCACGTAAATTCCTGACCAGCCAAATATTTGTAAAATTTATTTAGACCTTGAATAAAACTGTAAACTTCTAATTCATAGATAGTCCACTTACGCTGGTGTTTGTTATATTTGCTGCCACTGAAAGCAATCACTCTTTCCACTCCATTTTGGATCTGACACAAAATTTGGCCACTGCCGATCGTACTGCTATCAGTATACAGGATGAACCTGTCACTTACGTCTCTGCTAGGGTATGCTAGTACACGGTCAGAGAGCAGAGCCGCGCGTAAAGACTCAAATGAACGTGATAATTCTGGATTCCAATAAAATTTCTCAGAGTTTGCTAAGTTAACCAATGGAGCTGACAGATCAGCGAATCTTGGAATAAATTTCCGAAACCAAGAAAAAAATCCATATAATCTCTTGGCCTCTTTGACAGTGGATGGCGGTTGCATGGTCGAAATACATCTGAAACGATCAGGGTCTATTGAAATGCCCTCAGGAGTAACCAGGTGGCCCAGGTATGACAGCTTGTTCATCCCGATCTTACATTTTTCAGCCGAAAGCTTTAAACCTGCTTCGTTAAGTCTCTCGAATACTGTGTGCAGCAACCGATAATGTTCATCCATACTGGCGCTTGTTAAAAGCACGTCATCAGCGTAAATGAAAACTCCGGGTATGTCACCCAAAACGCGATGCATAACCCGATGCAAGAAAAAAGAAGACTGGGCACACCCCATTGGCATCCTCTGCGGGTAATATGTGTTGCCCATCGCGTAGAACGCACAGATCTGGCTGGAAGTTTCGGAGAGACGCAAATTCCAAAACGCGTGTCTAATATCCAGGGAGCTGGCCACTTTCCAACCTCCCAAACTATTGAGGAAATCATCAATACTCGGGAACACGAACTTTTTCGGGAGTAAGCATTTGTTTACCTGCCGCATGTCTTGGACTATGCGGTTTTCCCCATGTGACCCCGGTTTTGGGATCAAAACAACTGGGGAGTTCCAGTCAGCTGGCTCTCCTTCTGCTATTACACCGCACGCCTTTAGTTCATCAAGCTGCTCCTTTAGTTGTTGTTCTTTTGACCAAGGAATAGGATAAGGGCGCACAAATTGCGGTGACACCCCGGGTTTCAGCTCTAGGTCAATGGGGTCCCCCTTGTAGCACCCAATGTCAGAATATCCGTGGGAGAAAACACCGGGAAACGACTGGATCAAACCAGCTAACCTGTCCCGTTCTCGATCCGTAACCGCCTCACCCATCATAAACCTGGCTAGGATTTCGTCCGTCGTCTGACCAAAGAATTGACGATCCTCGCTCGTGATGGCATTCACCTCACTGGGACCTGAGTCTGAACACCCAGGCTCAGCCGATTCATGACATTCAATTCTCTCCAAAAAGCCAATGACAGTCTTCCTCGGGAGAGTGATATGACGATCTGAACTATTTCTGATATAAAGAGGGATTTCTTGTGAAGAGAAAGGGCGTACTAAAGAGTCAGTAATCTCTAAGCTTTCCGAGTTAAGGCCAACCATAAGGTAAGTACAGTCTGTTGATAGCTGACTGTCTACTTTGACGCTTAAGCAAACTGCGGATTTTGCGGGAACACTAACGGGTTTTGAAAGTCTGGTCTTAACCTGAAAGGAAGCATCTGCACAGTTCATGATAGCACCCTGACTACTAAGATAATCCCAGCCAATAATACATTCATGTGACAGGCCCTCTACCACCTGAAATTCGAATGCCGTTTCCTTAGTCTGGCCACTAGATGCCAGCATTTTTACGGGCAGGACACACTTTCCAAGCACATTCATATTATGCCCAGACGCTGATTTGAGATCGGCTGCACGTTTCAGTTCTGTTCGAGGGGCCATTGTTCTCAATACTTTAGAGTCTAACAAAGTCAGCTGACTTCCCGTATCCACTAAGCAGTCGTTTAGAATTGCCCCATTTATCATAACTTTCGTCACCGGCAGCGACATCAGGCCAGCGTTATGAGCCTGCCCGGCTATTCGTTTGGGCACTGAGACTTGCGGTGTCCCCAGCCCCTACAAGACCAACAGCGGATCATACCGTGAAAGCCGTCAGGTGGGTGTTCGTTGTTTGACCCTCCTCGGGGCGGTGTGCGCCTTCCCCAGGCGCCGGGAGGCCGCTGACCTCGCCAGCCACGGCCGCCCCGTCCAGGTGGCCATTGCTGCTGGTAGTAGTAACGGCCGCCCCGTCCGGGCTGCAATTGCTGCTGGTGATAGTCATCCCAGCCAGGCTGCCATTGCTGTCGGTGGTAGTCGTTCCGTTCTGGTTCAGATGGTGAAGGGCTGCGTCCGCGAGCTCTGTTTGGACTCCGACGGCTGCCCGGCCACCTATGTGAGTTATCACTCTCGTAAGGCGGCGAAGGACTACGTCTGTGCCGCCAGGGCGGGGAGGGCGAGCCACTTTGCCGGTGCCGCTCCTGCTGCTTCTGTAGGTGACTGTGTGGGCCAACCCCGTCCGGAGATTGGTGCCTGATCTTACTTTGGCTCTGGATCACGGGCTGGGTCTGGGCTGCATCGTCGCTGTACGGTGAAGAACTGCGACTGATCGGATTGGCCCATTGAACCGATCTTGGGGCTGTGCGCACTGAAGAAGATTCATGCGCTGTCTGCACAGACTCTTGTAGTGACTCCTCGCGCGATAACTCAGCTATTGCTTCCTCGAACGTAGTGACTTTAAGACGCGACAAGAGGGTGATGTCGTGTTGGTCTAGGCCGGCCACAAAATGCCGGTACAATGTGGCACTATAGGCCGGCTTGCATATGTTCTTGACCTGGCCGTTAGTGCAGAAAAAATCGGGGCATGCCTGTCGCACCAAGCGCCGCACTGATATGCCATAGTCACGAGCGCGTTCTTGTGGTTGCTTCCGGAGCTGTGAGAGTTTCATAGCAGCTTGTGTTGTGGAAGTTTGGTCCGAAAAATGACTCATGAGTTCCGCACACAATGAAGTAAATGTTAGGCCACCGTTCAAACTTTCTGTCTCATTGACGACACGCAGAGCCTCACCGGAGCAGCGTGTAGCGACGATCATGCCCAACTTGTCTGAAGTGAACCCACCCAGGTCGCCGAGACGCTTGCATTGAGCGAGGAAGTCGTCTGGCCTTGAAAAGCCGTCATAAGTCGGAAAATCCGCCACTGAAACTTTTGGCGAAGGCGCCGAGACAGCTCCTTCTTCGTCCATGATTCGTAATTCTGGATATAAAACTAACTCCACACCGCTGCCACCATGTTAAACCATCACCAAGAAATTAAAGTAATCGGCGTCATGTACATTTTTTATTCTCTGAGCACATTATCTCGCATAAAACACACATTTGAAAAATACATTCCTCGCGCCGAACAGTGGCGGCGCCACGAATTTTCGCCAGTGGGGGCAAGCTTGAGGTGACCCGACTGTTGTCTGATACGCCGATCTGCAAAATCCATGAACACCTTGCCCCTAGATGTTGCCATTCAAGTTATTATGGTTTCAGGTTTCATGCATGCGTATTGAGCTGAACCATTAACCCTCGCGGGCCCGCGCTGAAGGGGGGGGGGAGAGCGTTTTTCGCCTCCCACTGGCGAATATTTGCGATACCTCACGAACGCTTAGGAATAGAAAGACGCAACTTGCTGTACCTTATCCCCAATTAACTTGACAACTTTTGAAGCAAAAAATTTGGACCTAGCCTCCTTGATAACGGCTCAGGGCCGATTTCTCTAGGCAAACTTCGACGCCACAGACGTGAACTTCAACCAGCTGCCAAAAATAGAGTTTTAGAGATAAAGACAAATTACGAGCACAGTTGTGTAGCATTTGACCCAGAAAAAATACGCAAGTAACTTTGGTGAACTGAGGTCAGAGATCAGGTCAACGACTTCGAGCTGGGACTTGAGTTTTTTTTTCGCAAATAACTTCAACAAAAATGATGGTCCTGGAGCTACGACAGTGGTACCTTCGCATCCGTCTCGTCGAGTCGCGTCGACATATATATTGTTTGGAAAAAGTCAAGTTTTATGTTGACCACATGTGACCTCGAATGAACTTTTGTTGACTCTGACACATGAAAGGTCGTTTGTGATTATTTCGTAGCCGCTGATTACGATTCTGGCATCCATTTTGCTCAAAGCATTTGTTTAGAGCCTCAGGATGGCAAAACGTGTCTTAATTATTATGCCTGTCTTGAATAAGTGAAAGAGAAAAAAAAGTATAAGAAAAAGTGCAAAGTTTGTGGTCAATTTTGAGCATGACCGTGACCTTGAATTTGAATGTTATTCACATCACGGGAATTCCAGACTCTCTTCTTTCGTTTAACATCTGCATTTTAGCCGGTTTTATGCACCATGCCGTCCTCTGGAACACGTACTTTGAGACCACTACAAAGGTACCGGTTTTTGCCTTTGACCTCGACTTCTGACCTTGAAAATTGACGTGAGGTCAAAAGGTTTAGGTGCTTTAAGAATCTTCTCGTAGATATCTTTCGTCTGTTACCATTTTTGTTTCCGTAACTGCCTTATTTACGGAGTTAGACAGGTGGGGGAGGGGGGCTACCCCCGGGCTGCGGACTGCGGTGGTTGGGATTACCCCCAGGCCCGGCCGGGTTAAGGTCGCGAGCAAATAAAACTATAAAACTAGATGTAAAATGGTGTATTCTTCAAAACAATAGTCAGTACCTAGTTCTCTTTTTTCCCGTAGTACGTAAAAAGTGCGATTCTCTCACACACGATTGATATACCAGAATAAGCTCCATTAGTGCGACCCACATACATTTCCAGGTAACCCACGGATATACATACATATCACATTTTGTCATACCTCCCTGAGCTCAGTCTCAGTCTAAGGGTTCCCAAAAGAGGGTGATCTCTTCTCTGGCCGACTTTTGACAAGCTGCCTCTCAACCTCCTCGAGGTCAAGCTCGAGGGCAGCCTTCTGGTGCAAATGAAAAAGAGTAGGAGGAGCATGAGTGGGAGTAGGAGATATGCGACAGACGGTCCGAGAACGAACGTTCTGCTGATGCACTTGATAACGGGGACCGTCAAAAACAGGCGCACTATTATGTTATTAACCGCCTATCATGAATGTTGCACCGGTCTTCTGTTCCCTTTTCAACATCAGCCAAATTTTGTGGGGGCAAAAACATAGTCTTGCCCCCACGGCCTCCTGCCAGTGGGGGCAGTCTGCCCCCACTGCCCCCACGGTGGCGCCGCCCTTGGCGCCGAACTCGTGGAATTTTCTAACGATCCCTCAATTTCACGACATTACTCGTGTCGTGGAATTTCCCAACGATCTCTCAATTTCACGACAGCGATAATTTTAGAGGATAGCTTTTAAAGAGGAAAATATCTGGAATAGTTCCTTTCCATACTACAATCATCACTTTTGCCATTGCACCAACCACCACCAACCAAAGAACAGTTATATGGATTTATCCATTTTTTTGCACGAATGTGCCCCACTCTCCCCTACGCTTCATGGCCATTGGCCACAATCCAAATGTACACTTACCACATATTTGGGACGACATTGGCAATGTAGAGTTTGCGATCCGATGATGAGCCATTGACGACATTCGGATTAGGACAGACGCACTTGCAGCGGACGTCCTCATACAGAGCCTGCGGACAGAGCCCCAGTCACTAACAGTGTCTGTTAACAGGGCCCAGTCACTAACAGTGTCTGTTAACAGGGCCCAGTCACTAACAGTGTCTGTTAACAGGGCCCAGTCACTAACAGTGTCTGTTAACAGGGCCCAGTCACTAACAGTGTCTGTCAACAGGGCCGGGGGCCCAGTCACTAACAGTGTCTGTTAACAGGGCCCAGTCACTAACAGTGTCTGTTAACAGGGCCCAGTCACTAACAGTGTCTGTCAACAGGGCCGGGGGCCCAGTCACTAACAGTGTCTGTCAACAGGGCCCAGTCACTAACAGTGTCTGTCAACAGGGCCTAGTCACTAACAGTGTCTGTCAACAGGGCCCAGTCACTAACAGTGTCTGTCAACAGGGCCCAGTCACTAACAGTGTCTGTCAACAGGGTGAGGGCCCAGTCACTAGCAGTGTCTGTCAACAGGGCCCAGTCACTAACAATGCCTGTCTGGGTTCTATAAAATGAACACATCTTTCCTAATGGATCGAGAATATGTACCATTAATAGAAAAGACAATAAGGGACACGACCTTAGTTTATGCTCTTCCAGTTTATTCAGTTACTTTTGTCAGAGAAAAACCAACAGAAGTTGAGGTGATGATCAGCTGGAGTGCATTTTGGGAAGCTCTGATTCTGAACATGCGCACTGTAACGATTTCCTATTCAATTCATAGACGTAGGAAGTTAGTAGAAGAAGAGTTCAAAGTAATGAAGGAAATTCAAAGATTGGAAGATCATGAAGAAGGCGAGACGCCCGACGAAGTAGGTACAGTCAAGACTATCAGTCTGTAGGGAAAAATTAGAGGGCCTTAGGAAAATAAAAAAATGGAGGGTATTGTGACACGAAGCGGGGCTCGCTGGTACGAAGAAGGTGATAAATCGACAGCATACTTCTTGGGGTTAGAAAAAAGAAATTATGTTAATAAAAACATCGCTTGTCTGTGTGATGCAAATAATGAACGGCGAACAAAACAAACAGAAATAATGGATATATTAGTGCAACAATTTTCTGAGTTATTTACTGAACAGCCCATTGATTGCACAGAGGCGGAGAAATTTGTAGATGATCTACATATGGAAAAGCTCTCACAAATACAGTTGAAGGAATTGAATAGAACGGTGACGCTTCAGGACCTTACAGATTCCTTAACCCGCGCATGACTGGGGTATTTTCCATAACGCGAGTGACTGAGGGGGAGGGGGGCTCGCACCACAGAGTTTAGCTCAACCAAATGTGCACTATTTTGGAGGCCTTGCCTGGGACTACCATTGAACCGATGTTGAAGTTGATTGCTCAAAATTTCTTTGAACCAGAGGACCCCACGTCAAAACGGTTTTCCGCCCCCAGCACGTGCAGCCTGCACCCCTCGCAGACTGTGACCCCCCTGGAAACTGGTTCAAGGTGTTACCGATGTGTCCCGCCAGTGTGACTTTGTGACCTCGGGTTTACCTGTAGCCTTGACAAAAAATTTCGTGTCACCGAAACTTTGAAGCGGAATAGCATGTGCCACGAAGCACTGAGCCATGGATGAGATAATAATGGATTGGTGTCTTCGCAGTTTTTGGCGACATTGAGCTCAGGCCTGCCATCTAGCGGGAGAATTGTCGTAAGTTAGGAGCAAGCCGAGTGAACGCCGATGATTAGCATTGTGACACACGGGAGTGTGGTGTAGTAGCAGGCTTGTTGTGCAATTTTTCAACAGGTTATGTCTTTATATGCCAGTAAAGGCGAAGAAATTAATAAATTTATGTGCAGGGTCAGTAATAAGATAAGCAGTTCCATGTTATTTCCTCATTAAATCGTGAAACAGGGAGTTATTGGAGACTTCGCCAGCACGTGTCGTTTTCGCTATTTTTCACATGAGTCTTTACTTGGCCTAAATCAAACAAATTGTCCGGATCAAAGAACAAAACGAACGTAAGTACTATCTATAAGTATAATGAAAAAGTTAAACAGAATTGCTAGCGTCATTGTCGCTCAATATGTAATTCAAGACACTCTATAAAAAGGACCCAACCAGGGCTGCGTAGTCGACGAAATTTCAGTGACTTTGGCTCCAACTCCGATTCCGGTATTCAAATATCGACTCCGACTCCTCCGGGCAGAACTATCGATTCACACAGACTCCGGCTCTGACTCCGACTCTGCAGCCCTGGTAAGTCTGTGGAGTCGATGACTTTTCGGTGACGTTCCACTCATACTCAGACTACAGCTTTTAAAAATCAACCGACTTCGAGTCGGAACAGAACCGCTGGCTCTGACTACAACTCCGCAGCCCTGGTCCAAGATAGCCGCCTAAAACAGCCGCCCTTGTACGCAAGATAGCCGCCTAAAACAACTTTGATGTGTGATCTTCTTCGTACGTACATTGTTATGTTATTTTAAACAAGGAATGGAAAAGGGAGACGAAGCCTTCACAAACAGGGATCTCCTGTTGCAGATCAATCAGCTGCTGGAACAGAAAGGCATAAACACCACGCATCTCATTTCATCGTTTTCCTAATGACTCTGCACCAATGTAAGCACTGTCCAATGCAGTGCGAGCATCGATGTGACATTTGTGTACCAAGTTTGAGTGTTATCCGCCCAGCCGTTCTTGAGATATGGAAGCGGCACCCCGCACGTGCGCACGTGCAGTAGCACCCCCATAGTGCCACATGGAAATGCATTGGCCACTGGGTGCCTAACTATTGACGAAGTTTTACTGTAATGGGCCCAGCCATTGCGGAGCTACTTTATGTGGAACAATTTCGACACCCCTAAGTTGGCACGTGGCACGTGCCGTAACATTAACTAAGATGAAGAAAATCGGGCGAAATTCGGAGCAGAAGGAATAAGCCTACCAAATATGTATGACATATTGTCAAACTGCTGTACCCTTGTGAGTAAATGACCACATAAAAGGTCGTACAAGCCGATCAGACTGGGCGTTTCAATACACACCGTCTTACGCATTTTATTTTCGTTATTACCTAAAGGCTGCTTGACGTTTTTGGCTTTCAAGCATTTAAGACATTTGTTGTCGTCTCAGGTCAAGTAAGATTACCTCCAACTCGTGGGAATATGCACTTCAAGCCAACTAACACACCACACCCACGTGTGTCATAATGCTGAGAGATGGCGTTCACTCGGCTTGCTCCTAACTTACGATAATTCTCTCGCTAGATGGCAGGCCTGATCCCAATGTCGCGGATCCCAATGTTAATTTCCAAGAGACACCAATCCAGTGTTATATCATCCATGACTGAGCGAACCGAGGCCAGCACCAAGAGTTTACCTCGCCGGAGACGAGTCGAACGGTCCCACTTTCGTCCCGATCGGTCCACCCATTTTGACTCCAGGTCCAAAAAAGCTTGGACAAACTCACATACTCACATACTGACAAACAGGCTCGGTCGAACTTTTCTTCAGCGACCCACCCCCCACCAATGGGAATTTCCGGATGCAAAAGCATGCTATCGCATGCTTTTGATCATCCAATGCTGGATCATGTCATACCTGTCCCAAATTCACGATATGAGCACCAAATAGACCCCTGGTCTACTCCAAGCTCATTAAACTAACCTTAAACTTATCGTGATAATATGCAATTTTCTGGGGGTGTACTGGCTTCACTGCATTCATGTAACCATAAGAGAATGGTTTATTCACTCCATAAATGATTATTATACCGTAAAACGAAGTGTTAAGGGACAGTTTTGAGGTGTTTTGTTATATAACTCAAGAAGGGTTGGAGATAAAAGCATCAAATTGTCAGCATTCTATGTGGAATTTGGTGCTTTACATGCCTGCTACATTAAAGTTTTAAAAATATATACCTATATACATAGCTCCTTCATCACACCACTGGTCAAACACAGTCCCTTTCCTACCCTGATCTCCTTCAGCATTTCCGCCTCCCATCCTTAGCCGCTCGAAGAGTGCAACCAGGCCCATGTCACTCCACTTTTGATGACATCATATGGGGGCCTCAGGACAATAATGGCGCGGCGCGCCACAATCGCTTCGAAGCTACTTACCAACAGTTGCCATTTTTGAAAATATTATTTTGAAATAAAGTTCCAAGTAATAAAAATATTGTAATAAAGTTCTTTAATAAATCGATACCATATCTAAAAACATACTGAAAAATGATTTATTCATAGTAAAAATATAAGCCCGATGCGTTTTTACGTTGCTTTCCTGCAACTGCAGAGGGTTTTTAAATCGTCTATATCTTCAAAACCGGCCATTTCTTAGCATATTGCTGCTCTTTTTTATCGCTAGAAAATTAGTTGGACTTTCCAATGACATCAATGGTTGAGCGATATGTGTAGAGTGTCACCAACAATCTTCAAATGAAGTTAGTCATTTTTACGTTGTAAAGGAATGGAGTACCCCTTTCGAGCATCAGGGGTGACGTCACTCAGGATCTGTCTCTGATTGGTCGGCGGGGGAGTGACTGTACCTTCTATAGATGGCCTTGAGTGCAACATGATCTGATATTCCTTTGCAATGTAGTCCGCTCAAAGTACAACTCCTCGCTTCTCCTCCAGGCTCCAATCCTTCCCCCTTCATGTGCCGGCTCGACCGACCCGCACAAACGCCCTCTTCACTGTGCCGCGGGCGAGGGTAAATATAGGGTGAAGTCGTATAAGAGTACGCACTTAGTGGATTTTTTGCTCTCATTTGTTAAATATTTGAAAGAAAGAAATCGCAAATATGGCAAATTAAAATTCATTGAATTCGCCATCAACCCATGAGGCAACGATCCTTCAGCGTAAATGGAAGTGGTCTAAAACTGGCGTTTTCTGAACCGCTGCTGTTGCGTACTCTTACCACATACGGTGTTTAAGAGTACGCACACCATGCAGGTGGAGTTCGCAAGCATATAAACATACACCTATAGGCAGCTTTTACTGTCCAAATGCTTAACATCAAACTCAGAAGACATTTGATTTAATTCTAGTATCAAAAAAGAAAAAAAACATAAAATAAATATTGCATATCTATAAATCAAGAAATAATCAAGTCATGTGACTAAAAATGTACAATCAAAAGGGAAAATAAATCGTATTTAGAAGACTTTCGGGTACGCATCTGCCTCACAGTGCTCCATTGATGATATACCTACAAAACAAACGTCATTGAGCGTGATATCAATAATTTGATATTACTGTATATTCGATATAATGTATAATTCTGCGTACTCTTACCCTCATGAACAGTGCGTACTCTTACCCTACATGCAATTCGCGCACAAACAACCCCGAAACATTGTGTAAAACTTCACAAACAGAAAATTGCACTGCACAGTATTTCACCAGAAAACCTCACAAGTTTCCCACACCAATCACGAAAATGTACCTTATCTCAACCGCCAAGTATCAAAATTATTGTACCATACCATAATAATATCATAACGCTCCAAAATAATATTCATCGCCTTAAACTCAACAGCGTCGCCGCACAACGTTCACGTTCCGTTGGTGACAAACACGTACTGGCGGCTTCATGTCACTTCATGAACTCGACAAACCCGCGTTGCTAGGCAACCGAAACAGCTGATGCGTACTCTTATCGCCCGCGTCCTCTTACCCGCCCTTACCCTAATTAAGTTCGGGCTATTCTGCAGGATACCGAATGAGATGAATGTGTTTCTTGCCAATGTTACACCAGTCGATGTGTTTAGTGATACCCTGTGTACGTTTAGAGCCCATGTAAAGTTATACGTCTCGTCTTTGAATGTGTAGTTTGCCGATGAGACGTTTTTTTTTTACTCACAGTTTACCATAGTTTACACTTTACGTACAATGTGTTTTGCTTTTAGCCTGGGCTCACTTACTATAGTTAAGGTATATAGATTTACTGGCTTTTATTATGCCTCTTATTCTTATTGAGGTACTTGGTGGGCTGTCCTTTGCTCATTTTATTGTGTGCATTTTTACTGTATATTTTTAAACGTGTAGGGTAGGTACTATTGTACTCAGCATTATATTATATGTTGTGCTGTTTTTTTGTGATTTACTTATTTTAGGCCTATGACTTCGCCTGTACCTAAGTGGAAATTGCTCTGTTGGCGATTATGCAAATAGATAAATAAATAAATAAGTACCTGAATATTATTTTTTATTACTTTTCACCACTGTCCCTTAGCACCTCAATGTGGGGTGTAAAGGGACACCTATAGTATTCCAAGAAATGGTCATCAAATACCCACAGTTGGGGTGTGAAAGGGCACACAATTTATTTATTGAAATGTTTTGCGTATTCTGCCACAAAACCAGTCAGGTTCATTCACCACTAATGGCCTTTTTAGCCATTTACATGAAATGCATTTACGCTTCGGGAAAATGTGCTAATTATAAGGTAAACAGAACCAAAACGTACCCTTCTGTCATCAACGAAAACCCATTTTGAAGCTAGTCGCTTGTCATTATGCTGCCCTCTTTGTTTTTGGCCTTTCTATGATGGAATCACATTTACCTACAGGGTGAGCAATAAAGATTTACCCATCGAAAATTTAACTTTGTTTCAAGGCGCGCTGACATAGCTATGTCATCTTTTACATACATATAACAACGTCATCTCGTAACTAATAAATGTAGTCTGTTTTCTGTATGCTTGCATTCTTCTTATGTTACGCGCCCGAGACGCAAGAGCACTATGGCACGCGGCCGCCGCACCGTCTTTTCACTTATTTTCCTCGGTCACCCATGCTATAACAATGCTGCGCCGTATGTCATTTGCGGTGTTTCAGGGACTCGGTAGAGTCGGGTTTTCAGGATATTTCAGTTTGCGAAGCCCGTGGGGCTGAAGTCGGGGATATACTGTGCCCAGCATTCTTTAGACCAAGGAGTGTTCAGCAGCCAACACCCAGTGGTGATTCCTGAATTTCAGGAGCGGCGGATGTGCGTTAAGACGACCTCGCATTTCAGGAGCGTAGCAGAGACAGTGGACGAGCATATACAAAATGAGCTACACTGTCAGGATTGGAGACAAATTTGCGACATATATGCAAAAGATGGCATACCTACGCCAACCCGTTTGGAAATAAAGTGAATTTATCGATGGGTAAATCTTTATGGCTCACCCTGTACATCAGTCTTCATTTAACCATCATTGTAAAAGAGTGTTAAGAGAGTTTTGAGGTGTTTTGTTATATAACTTAACCCGCGCCGGGCCGGTGCTCTGAGATTCCGCGCCGGGCCGGGGTGTCTGAACACTCCCCCCCCCCTTCTAACTCGGCTCCTGGGCCACGGAGCGACACGCGGTAAGCGGCAATCGAAAGAACGTCCAAAATAAGGACGAAAACACTTCAGTCATTTTTTGGGTCAGGTCAAAGGTCAGGTCACCAGAGGTCACCAAAGGTAAAATGTTGACTTTTTCAACATTTTGGAAAGTTCCAACGGCTATCTCAGGAACCAATATAGCTACAGCGCCGCGGAAAAGCGCATTCGATAGCCCTTTTACAGGCCTTTCTGAGTAATGTTCTCAGATTTGACCTCAGGTCAACGGTTTAGCCTCCAGAGGGCAAAAACTCCAAAAATAGCCGTTTTTACGAAAAACGTTTTTTTCGGCAATAACTTTTGACTCAAAAGAGCCATGACATTTCTTTTGCCAGAATCGTGTCCCTCTAGTCGAGACGCGTCGAATGAACTATTATTTGACCTTGAAAGGTCAACTTCTTGAAAGGTCAAATTTGACCTCAAGTCAAGGTCATGACCTGACCGGAAAAGATCATGTTGCATATCAGTCGATCCGCAACGTTGAGCCGAACAAATCTAAGGCGTTTTCAGCGCTCTAGCACGTCTCTATCAGAAGTTATTAGCGAAAAACTATTAGATTCTGTTCGTGACCTGAGATGACCTCGGGGACATAACGAGGGGTCACAGTTGCCATTTTCCGGTTGTGTGTCAATTTTACCTACATCTCGATGTTTGAGTGTCTAGAATAGCGTTCATGCAAAACAGACGCTTTTCAATTTTCTCCCATTGACTTATAATGGAGGGGCCGCAAAATTGACCTGACCTTAGGTCAAAGATATCAAAATTCCGAGATATACATTTTATAGGTAATGCTGCTCAGGGGCGGATCCAAGGGGGGGGTCACATGGGTCATGGCCCCCCCCCTTGAGGCCCGGGGGCCCAAAGACCTGCCAGGGGCACCACCGGCCTATCAGGGGTATCACAGTCCTGACAGGGGCACCACAGGACCGCCAGGGGCACCACAGGCCTAGCAGGGACACCACGGGCCTGGTGCCCCTGGGCCCTGACAGGACTGTAACGCCCCTGACAAGCCTGAAGTGTCCCCGGCAGGCACGTGGTGCCCCTGACAGGCCTGAGGCGCCCCTGCAAGGCCGGTGGTGCCCCTGGCAGGCCTGTGGTGTCCATGGCAGACCTGTGGTGCCCTTGCTAGGCCTCTGGTGCCCCTGACAGGCTTGTAATGCCCCTGGAAGGACTGTGGTGCCCCTGGGCCCTGACAAGCCTGAGGTGCCCCTGACAGGCCAGTGGTGCCCTTGCTAGGCCTGTGGTGCCCCTGGCAGGCCTCTGGTGCCCCTGACAGGCTTGCGGTGCCCTTGGAAGGATTGTGGTGTCCCTGGGCCCTGACAAGCCTGAGGTGCCCCTGACAGGCCCGTGGTGTCCTTGTTAGGCCTGTGGTGCCCCTGGCAGGCCTCTGGTGCCCTTGCTAGGCCTCTGGTGCCCCTGGCAGGCCTCTGGTGCCCTTGCTAGGCCGCTGGTATCCCTGCGCCCGGAGAGGACTGGTGCCCCTGAAAAGTCTGAAGTGCCCCTCGGCAGGCCCGTGGTGCCCCTGACAGGCCCAAGGTGCCCCTGCGAGGCCGGTGGTGCCCCTAGCAGACCTTTGGTGCCCCTGGCAGGTCTGTGGTGCCCCTGGCAGGTCTGTGGCGCCCCTGGCAGACCTGTGTTGACTGGTGCCCCTGCTAGGTCGCTGGTGCCCCTCACAGACCTGTTGTGCCCCTGGGCCTTGACAAGCCTGAGATGCCTGGGCCTGGCTATGACAGGCTCGTGGTGCCCCTGATAGACCAGTGGTGCCCTTGCTAGGCCTGTAGTGCCCCTGGCAGGCCTCTGGTGCCCCTGCTACCCCTGCGCACGGAGAGGACTATGGTGCCCCTGAAAAGCCTGAAGTGCCTCTCGACAGGCCCGTGGTGCCCCTGGGCCCTGACAGGCCCAAGTTACCCCTGCGAGGTCGGTGGTGCTCCTGGCAGGCCTCTGGTGCCCCTGGCAGGTCTGTGGTGCCCCTGGCAGGCCTGTGTTGACTGGTGCCCCTGCTAGGCCGCTGGTGCCCCTCACAGGTCTGCGGTGTCCCTGGAAGGACTGTGGTGCCCCTGCCCCTAGGGGTGCTCATGGGCCCAACAGGCCCGTTGTGCCCCTGACAGGCCTGTCGTGTGTACTTGCTAGGCCTGTGGTGCCCCTGCTTCCTGGCAGGCCTGTGGTGCCCCTGGCGGGCCTGTGGCGCCCCTACAAGGCCGTAGGTGCCCCTGACAGGTTTGTGGTGTCCCTGGAAGGACTTTGGTGCCCCTGACAAGCCTGAAGTGTCAAGGACAGACCCTTTAGACGCCAGGGTCAAGTTCGTCGGACTGACAACGATTTGCTTACCTCAACGTTATCAGGTAATTTACCTGATAACGTTCCTGGTAAGTTCTCACTACTCAGCGTCCACAACATATATACACATAGCACATTCATATATACTTGCTTACAATTGGTAAATGTGGTTGTGGCTAAGAGTTAAGATACTGACTAAAAATAAAAAATAAAAAATAAAAAACTGAAAATGGGGGCACCACCAAAATGAAGTGGACGAAATCCGTTGAGTTTTTAATTTTGGGTATAGGTAGGGGCACCACTTCGATTCATGACCCTCCCCTTGGAGTTTTCCTGGATCCGCCCCTGATGCTGCTCTGATCAATCGCTGAAAGTTTCAAGGCAATCAATCAGTTGGTGTAGCTATGACGAGCATTCTTATTTTTTTCTGAGGTGAGGTCACTTGGCGTGACCTGGTGACCTGACCTAAGGCGACCTGGGTCTGAAATTTTCACAACATGTGCGGAATAGATGCACGAACAGGTGTGCCAAAAACGGCGCCGCCATTTTTGAGATATCTGCGAAAACCCGCAGGGGGGTGTTCAAACACTTCCGGCCCGGCGCGGGTTAAGATGTGATAGAGATAAAAGCATGAACTTGCCAGCATTTTATGTGGAATTAGGTGTTTTCCATGCCTACTGAAAGAAAACTTTATAAAATTTTATTTAGATATTATTTTTTGTTTTTTCTTCCCTGTCCCTTAGCACCCCATCCACCTCAAAATATGCATGTGTCCAGACAAGAGGAAGAAGATGATGAATGAATTGGTGGATTTGTATAAGTTTTTCAGGAAACATGTGCAATGCATGTGACAATACACCTATGCATTCATTTTCCCTGTACACATACTAGTTTAGTATAAACCACATACTAGTTTATGTGGTACAAACAGAGTATTGGAGATGTGTAGTGTACGGAGCGGCCACTGGTGGCGCTGGTGTCGTGACCTGTGAGAGCAATAAACAGTTGACCGCTACATCTGGTGGCAGGCGGAGGGCGCTCCGTAGACTGAGACCCGCGCGATGCCGACGACCGGTGACTGTGAGGGAGTGGTGACGGGTGCAGTGGCGGTGATAGTGCCACCCCAGCCCAAGAGTGAGCACTGCTCAATTTCGGAGTACCTGGAGTATTTCGATGCAGTGGCGACTGCGAATTCGTGGGACGACGCGGTGAGAGCGCGCATTTTTCCGGCACTGCTTGGCGTTGGGAACAGTGTTCTCACGGACTGCCCCGAAGCAGATCGAAAGAGCTTTGTCAAGATTAAAGCTTTTCTGACTAAAGTGAGTGAGCCATACCGAGATGCATATATGTTGGACCTATTTCGTAGTCGGAAAAGTGAATCTGAGTCAGTGGAAAAGTTCCGCGATCGCGTGGTTTCGATGGTGGAGCAAGTGTATCCGAGGTTTGCAGCTGCTAACAAGGCGACTCTGGCGCGCGACTTTTTCGTCTGTGGGCTTCCGGAGCCTGTCCGGTCGGCAGTGCTGAACTCTGGATCTTCTAAGAAGTTAGAAGAGGCGGTTAACACAGCGCTGATGTGTCAGAGCCTGGGCGAGCGGCTGGGGACGCGCGGACTCGCCGGCGGCGGTCACGTGACCGGCCAGCGGCCGCTGCGAGCGCCGCCCTCCCCGGTGGGGAGGGGTAGGAGCGGTGACCCGAGCCGGGCCGGCCCGGTCTGCTGGCGATGCGGCGGGCAGGGTCACGTACGGGCGCAATGCAGAGCGCCCGGAGTGGGACACGGAACAGAAGGCAGAGGCCGTCGGCTGGACGGCATGGTAACGACGCCGACTTCCGTGTCGAGAGACGGACGAATCTACATCGACGTGGACATCGATGGAGAGGCCGTGAGACTACTGGCGGACAGTGGAGCCACGGTGAGCTGTCTGCCGCCAACGTTCCAGCCGAATGCCACGTCAGAGGAGAACTTCATCACGGCTGCTAACGGGGCACAAATGACCGTTTACGGCCTGCTCCGGTGCTCCGTCACTGCAGGGAGTGGTGGCACCAGGCAACATGAGTTCTTCATCACCGAGGTTCAACAGGGCGTGATGGGGGCAGACCTGCTGCGGAAATTCGGCGCGTCAGTCGATTTCGATCGACGCGCTGTGCACGTCAGTGTGCCCAAGGCAGCTGAGTCGGCCGCGGGGAGCCGCGACGGTACGGACGCCGCGCCCTCTACTGCCTGTATGCAGCACACTGGTTCTGGCACGCCATCTACCGGGGCGACAGGAGCGCCGCCTAGCGGCGGACCGCGGCGGGAGCAGATGCCTGCGATCGAGGCACCGATTATGGAGTGGGACGAAGGAGACTTTCATGAAATCGGGATGTTACTTACTGGCGAGGACTTGGTGAGTGAATGTGATGACTCCGGATGTAATGCAGTGTCGCGCGATATAGAGAGTCTTAAGCAGGAGTTTGCAGATGTTTTTAGTGGCATTGGTCGCACTACCTTAATAGAGCATAAAATCGAAACGACCAGTGAACGTCCAGTAGTGTGTCGTCCACATAGACTGCCGGCAGCTTTCAAGGACAAAGCACAGAAGGCCATTAATCAGATGCTTCGGGATGGGGTTGTAGAGTTGAGTGATAGTGACTATATGAACCCTGTGGTGCTAGTACGGAAGAAACATAGTGACGATGTGCGTGTATGCATTGATTTCAGAGCTCTAAATGAACTGACAGTGAAAGACCGGCAGCCGGTACCGCTGGTGTCGGAGGTCGTCGCGCAACTTGCTGAGGCTCAGCTATTCTCGGTGCTCGATGCTCGCTCTGGCTACTACCAGATACCCCTACGCGAGCAGGACCGGAAGAAGACAGCGTTCCAGTTCAACGGTCAGCTTCTGCAGTTCCGTGTGCTTCCGTTCGGCCTCTGTAACGGACCCAGCACCTTCAACCGCCTGGTGCACAGGCTGACGCGGGATCTACCGTGTGTGGCTGCCTACTTCGACGACTGGTGCGTCCACAGCCGCGATGTGAGGTCACACCTCTCTGATCTCCGCACCGTGCTGCAGAGGCTGCGCGAGGCCGGACTGACGCTGAACGAAGACAAGTGTCAGTTCATGATGACGTCACTGGAGTCGTTCCTCGGCTTCAGCATCGAGGGCGGAGTCATTCGACCTACCGTGGAGCACGTCCGGGCAGTGGAGGCTCTGCGCAGGCCGGAGGACCAGACCGCACTTCGTAAATTTCTGGGCTTGTGTGGCTTTTATAGGTCACACATTCCTGAGTTCAGCTTGATAGCGCGACCGCTTCATGATCTTCTCCAGAAGGGGAACACGTTCCAGTGGGATGGAGCGCATGAGGAGGCCTTCCGGCGTCTCAAGGCTCTTCTCGCAGAGCGTCCAGCGCTAAAACTTCCGACAGAGACGTCACGCTTTTCCGTGCGCACCGACGCCAGCGAGGCGGGGTACGGCTGTGTGCTGGAGGCGGACGGGCAACCAGTTGAGTTTAGCAGCAAGGCCTTCAACAAGTCTCAACGCAAGTACTCTGTAATCGAGAAGGAGGCGTGCGCCATCGTACACGCTCTGAAGAAGTGGCGCCACCTACTGCTTGGAAGGCCGGTGGTGCTGTTCACGGATCACAAGCCGCTCCAATGGCTGAGATCCAAAAAGGACCTGACGGGACGTCTGGGTCGGTGGGCGCTGCTGTTGGAGGAATTCGACCTGACCATCAAGCACGTCTCGGGCTCTGAACACGTAGTTCCGGACGTGCTCAGCAGGTCTCTCCCAGATCGGCTACAGTGCGTCGCTGGAGTCGCCGACTGGCGGTCGGAGCTGGCGACAGACGAGGACGTGCAACGGCTGCGTGAACAGAAACCAACGGAGTTTTCGGTCAACGCTCGTGGCGCGCTCTGTCATCTGCATCCGACGTTCGGGGAGCAGCTGGTGGTGCCGTCCTCTCAGCGCGCCGCCGTTATTCAGGCTCTTCACGACGACAAGTTGGCGGGACATGCTGGGTCCAGGCGGACGATTCGGCGCGTTCAGGAGCGGTACTTTTGGCCTGGTATGACGAAAGACGTCAAACAATACGTGAAAGCGTGCATGGTCTGTTGCACTGTGAAGGACACGCCGGTGACGACGGTGCCGATGGAGCCAGTGGACACTTCTGCGCTAAATGTGTGGGAAAAAGTGGCGATTGATATAATTGGTCCGATCATGCCGGCATCGGAAAATGGCGCGCGATTTATTGTTGTATGTCAAGATTATTTTTCGAAGTGGCCGGAGCTAGTGGCGCTATCGTCGACGGAGGCTGAGGTGATTCAGCAGTGGTTATTCGATGACGTATTTTGTCGCCATGGATTTCCGTCTGAAATTGTCACTGACCAGGGCACTCAGTGGACGAGCGCGTCATTTAAACAGTTTTGTGAGAAGTTAGGCATAAGACACCGTATGACGTCACCGTACCACCCCCAGTCAGACATGGTGGAACGCTTCAATCGTACTCTGTTAAATATGATTCGATCGTACGTAGACGAGCAAAAAGAGTGCTGGGACAAACACTTGCAGGCGTTAGCATTCGCTTATCGTACCGCGGTGTGCGAAACGACGCAAGCGACTCCGTTTGAGCTGGTGTTCTGCAGGCGCGCGCAGCTACCGATAGACACCATGCACTCGAGCATGCGGTCCGCGGCGGATTCTGGTCTGATGAGCAGGCTGACTGATGTGCGTACGGGAGCCCGTGATGTGTCGCGGCGGGCGGCGGCGAAGCGAGCACGTGACTATGATGCTGCAAAACACGTAAAAATTCGCGGGCTCAAGGTAGGCGAAGACGTGTTTTGGAAACGCCCCATCAGGCAAGCAGGTGTATCGCCTAAACTTCAAGCCATATGGTCGGGGCCTTTTGTTGTCGTTCAGAAAATGTCTGATGTCAACTATCGTATCGAAGACAATGAAGGGAAAACTGTCGTCGTCCATGTAAATAATTTAAAGGCGTCTCATGTTCCGCGTGACACTGTCCGCGCGGGTGCAGTTATTCGTATGCGTGGTAGACCGAGGCAGAGACGCTGAGTGTGTGACAGCGGTGTGTCACGTTTTGGTTATGTTTCTTTTCTTGAAGGGGAGGAGATGTCGCAACTTGGTGGGGAGGTGTAGTGTACGGAGCGGCCACTGGTGGCGCTGGTGTCGTGACCTGTGAGAGCAATAAACAGTTGACCGCTACAGATGTTTTAATTTTGTGAAAATGTGGCATGATTTTCAAAACCATTTTTGAACCAAATCACTCGCATGAAGAACATGCCATTTTGTCCTATGGTCAAGAACAAAACATTGTCAACTACCACATTCAAGTTTTTATTATAACCTTCTCAAATTAGGAACTTAATATGACTCAAAGTTTTTCGCACGCAACTGTCCCTTAGCACCCCACTGTCCCTTAACACCCCCTTCTACGGTAGCCGCGAATCCAAAACCAGCACACTCTAAACCCGCATGCGAGGTCCAGTGTGGGGCGGCCTTAAATTTGACTCCTGCATGAGTTGCCCCCCCCCCCGAAAAAAAACGCAAGTCTGGATCGGTATATGTCAAGTTTAGGTCCTAACTATAATTGTGGCGCTGTTGATATGAAAGTACTTCGTAAATGTTCAAATGGTTGCTAAATTTGAATTCAGCTCCAAAAACTAGCCTAGAAACATGTAAAACTCGAAAAAGTGAACCGAGGTCACCTGAGGTCACCAAAGGTCAATGACCTGACCTGACCTTCAGGTGACCTTGACACCCACCCTTATGTATGGGAGCAGCATCAAATCATGTTTGAACGTTTGAAACCACGAAAAGCTTGCAAACGCGCGGCTAATGCGAGCCGACATACGCCGAATCGCGATTCTGGCCAAACATGGTCTTGGAAAAGAGGTCACAGGTCAAAGGTCATTTGGGTCAGGGTCATGAAATTTTCAGGGTAGGTGTAAAATTGATCAATGCGAGGGTACTGAAAGTTTCGTCGCGATCGGCCGCTTTTTACGCGAGTTATTCGCGAAAAACCTTAGGGGGGTTGCATCAACCCCCCCTGTGCCGGCAAGGGTTTACCCGCGCCCCGTAGGGCTACCGGCGGACCCTACCACCCGTAGGGGGGGGGGGCCGTTTCGGCCCCCCCTAAGATCTCGGAAATTTACCGGCCGATTTTCAAAATTCAAACGGCGTTTGATAGCCCCACCCGGGAACTACCTTGTGACCAAATTTCATTGACCTAGGTCAAACCGATGACGTCACAGGTCAGGTCAAAGGTCAGATTTTCACCGTTCACGGGCATTTCAAGAAATGTGTTGTGAAATCGAGTAAATTGACAATTTATTGAAAACCATCGATGGTACATTGTTCGTCAAACATATACTTTGGTATCTGAGGTCACTGATACCAGGTCAGGTCACAGCGAGGTCAGGTCACTGGGGGTCACAATATGAAAGTGTCGTGTGATGCATGTTTTATGGTCCATTTTACATGACAAATGCGATTATGTGGGTTAGGAAGCCTTTGGGGCCAGCCTAGGTCACGTTTTGGTGAAGGTCAGGTCAAGGTCAGGTCAAATTAGGTCAAATTTCAAAGTTGATATTTTTGCATAAAATGGGTATCGATTCGATGCAGCTCGTCACGGGGAGTCTAATGGTGGTCTTTGTTTTGCTCTACGGGGTCTAGAATTGCCAAAAATTGAGTTTGAAAATTTGACGTCATCATTTTTGAAGTGTTTTCGCTATAACTTGGCCAAAAAACGAGGTATCGATCTGAACTTTGGTATGTAGATAGAAGACGGTAGGTACTATCACATATATTCCGGTTTTTTCGAAACTCAAAAAACTTTTTTGATTTTTGGCGAATATATCCAAAAAATGTTTTTTTGATTTTTGGGGGTAAAAATTCAAAAAAATTCAAAAATCCGAGATAGCAGTTTTGTAGCCCTGTCAATTCTACACCTTTTATGTCTTGATCATTTTTCTGTATCTTCAAAGCTGTAGGCCTGACAGGTCTTCTCGCGAAGGTCTTTTTTCGGTCGAAATGACAGAACATGACGTCATTCTGACGTCATTTGTGGCCAACCTATCGTAGCCTCTGGAAAAATTTTGGTCACAATGTGTAAAATTGATGCCCGGAGGGGTCTTAAAAGTTTGGTGGCGATATCTCCAGCCGTTTACGAGATATCGACCGAAAAGGACAGGGGGGCCGTTTCGGCCCCCCCCCCCTACGGGGCGCGGGTTTTAAGAGGAAAAAACTATTGACCTAGTTCGGTTTGACAGTAGGTACAAGGCAGTAAAACATGTGGTATTCAAAATAGCCTAGTTATGCAAATACAGAAGCAGCGTGAACCAATCCCTCATCTCTTCTCTTCCACCCGTATTTAATTGTATAGAGGATGTACTGAGTAGAGTACTGGAGCCGGAGCTGGATCCGGAGCCACCGGAGCCGGATCATTTTACTCGGAGCCGGAGCCGGAGCCGGAGCCGCCATGACATTCCACCCGGAGCCGGAGCCGGAGCCGGATCCGATTTTTCTCCGGAGTCGGAGCCGGAGCCGTCTGAAATTTCCACGTCTCCGCATCCCTGGTTAGAGGGACCCTGGCCGGCCGAGGGGGGCGTGGGTGCCACCACATCGTTTTTTTTTGCGACAGCTCGGAACACGTCGGCAACAGAGAGCCAAAACTGGGCATAGCTACCTGACCTTTGATGCAAACCGGGTCTTGTGACACCTGCATTTTCACGGGGGGCCTCTGGTCGTCTTAAGGACCCTCTGTTACCCTCAGAGGGACCCTATGATGGCCTCTGAAGACCATCACTGGCCTCAAAGGGCCCTCTAGTGGCCCCCATGGGCCTTCTGGGTACCTGAAAGGGCCCTCTGTTTTCTCTCCAGGGGCCCTCTTTACCTCAAAAGGTCCTCTTTTACTTCATATGGCCGTATGTTGGTCTAATACATCAGGCCCCTGGTGGCCTAAAATAGCCCTCATATCATCTAAGGTGACCCCTGTTTGCCTTAGGAAAGATGGCCCTCCGGGTGCCTGAGAGGCCCTGTTTGTGTCCCAAAGGGCCCTTTGTTGGCCTCATAAGGCCCCTAGTTGGCCTAAAAAGTCCTCTGATTATCCTAAAGGGCCCTCTGATCGCCTCAGAAGGCCGGCTTTTTCCTCAGAGTGCCTGATGACCTCAAAGAGCCCATAGTGGCCTGACATAGCCTTCATATCACCTCAGAGGGCCCTCTGTTGTAAGGCTCAAGTGGCCTTCTCAGAGGACTCTGACTGCCCTGTGACTGACATTTGTCCACTCTTATCCCCCTTTTGGGTGACCTATTTCCCCCCCCTGACACCCAAGCCAAAATACAATTTTGGGACACTGACTCCGAGGGCCACTTGATTTTCAGAGGGCCCTCTTTGAGGTGGATGTGAGGGCCCTCTGTTCGCCTCTGGTGGCTTCAGACTTCAGAGGACCCTATCTTGGCATCAGAGGGCGCCTCTCTGTGGCATCAGAGGGCCCTCGGAGGCCTCAAATGGCCCTATTACATCTCAGAGAGCTGTCTTTGACCTCAGTGGGATCTTTTTTACTTCTTTGTGGTGTCTAAGGGGGCCCTCTGGCCTTTGTTCGCCTCAAGGGACCTCAAGGGGTCCTCCGATGACTTCCAAGGACCCTCTTTGATCTCAGAGGGCCTGATGACCTCATGGGGCTCATGGTGGTCTGATATAGCCTCATATCACCTCAAAAGGCCCTCCAGTGGCCTCAGAGGGCACTTTGTGGCCTTTGAAGGCCCTCCATTCGCCTTATAGAGGGCCCTCTTTGATCTCTTTGATCTCTTCGATCTCAGAGGGCCCTCTTTGAGGTGGCTGAGAGGGCCCTTTGTTCACCTCAGAGGGCCCTCTGGTGACTCCAGGGACCATCTTTGATCAAAGAGGGCCGTCTGGTGGCCTCAGGATACCTTGTGGCCTGAAATCGACCCTCGTACCTACCACAGAGGGTCTTCTGTTCGTCTTTCTCAGAGGACCCTCTGTGTACCTGATAGGGCCCTCTGTGTGCCTGAGAGGGCCCTTTGTGTGTCTCAGAGGGCCTCTGTGTGCCTGGGAGGGCCCTCTGTGTGCCTGGGAGGGCCCTCTGTGTGCCTGAGAGGGCCCTCTGTGTGCCTGAGCCCTGAGAGGGCCCTCTGTGAGCCTGAGAGGGCCCTCTGTGTACCTGAGAGGGCTCTCTGTGTGCCTGAAAGGGCCCTCTGTGAGCCTGAAAGGGCCCTCTGTGTGTCTCAGAGGACCCTCTGTGTACCTGAGAGGGCCCTCTGTGTGCCTGAGAGGGCCCTCTGTGTGCCTGAAAGGGCCCTATGTGAGCCTGAGAGGGCCCTCTGTGTGCCTGAGAGGGCCCTCTGTGTGCCTGAGAGGGCCCTCTTTGTGCCTGAAAGGGCCCTCTGTGTGTCTCAGAGGACCCTCTGTGTACCTGAGAGGGCCCCCTGTGTGCCTGAGAGGGCCATTTAGGTATGTGTCTCAGAGTGCCTTTGTTTGCCTGAGAGGGCCCTCTGTTTACTTCACAAGGTCCCTCATTGGCCTAAAGGTGTCCTCTAATAGTTCTCAAAGGGTCTCTAAAAGAGTTCCACAATACTTTTTCTTTTTGCGAATAAAATGGGAAGAGGTCAAAAGGGCCCTTAAAGTCATTTCACTTTTTCCGTGTTATAAAAACTTTTTGTCTAGGCTCCAGCCTCCAGAGGGGTCCTAGGACCCCCAGGACCCCCCCCCTGGATACGCCACTGACGTCAACGCAGATAATGATTTTTTAATGTTTGACTAAAACGTTTTGTAGCACGAGGTGGTATATGCTGCTTTGAGCGCAACAAGTGCCGCACTTTCAGCTGCCAAACTATTGCTTCCAAATAAAGTTGCTAGGAACAGCGGAGATCCCAAAAGTAAACAAAAGTAAAAGCCTAATATCTTGAAAACGGGTGAATATTTTTCGGTGAAACTTGGTAGATATTCGTTTTCGCTCTTTCTGAACCGAGCGACATCACTTTCATGCCAATTCATAAACTTTTTTGAAGATGGGAGGGCACTGGCGGATCCAGGGTGTCAGCGCGGGGGGGGCATACCAGGTCACGGAGCCAAACCTAGGGTACCCCCAAATCCTGTTTTCTCATCGGATTTAGGCCACTTATTTTTCGTCATAGCCCTGACACGAGTTTTTTTCTTAAAAAAAAACACAGAAATGGTAGGACACCTGACCCCCATTGGCAGATCCAGGAGGAGGAGGCTTTTGGGACAAACACCCGGGCAGCGCCAGAAATCGACGAAAATTGGTGGGGCCGGTGGGGCCCTCAGAATGACTGGTGTAGGTAAAGAGCCGACCCAGGGTCGCCGGTGTGGAACCTTAACCCGCGCCCAGATGGGGTCTGCCGAGCAACGCGGTCTGATGGGGGGGGGGCCATTTTGGCCCCCCCCTCAGATCTCGAGAACCACGCAACATAGCGACAAGCGGTAAACGGTGTTGGATAGCCCCAACGGGGAACTACCTTGTGACCCAATTTCATTGACCTCGGTCAAACCGATGACGTCACAGGTCAGGTCAAAGGTCGAATTTTCACCGTTTACAGGCATTTCAAGAAATGCGTTGTAAAATCGTGTAAAATGCATTTCATTGAAAATCATCGATGGGGAAATGTTCTTCAAACACATATTTTGCTATTTGAGGTCACTGATACCAGGTCAGGTCACAGAGGTCAGGTCACTGGGGGGTCACAATATGAAAGTGTCGTGTGATACATGTTTTATGGTCCATTTTACATGACAAATGCGATTATGTGGGTCAGACAGACTTTAGGGCCAGCCTAGGTCACGTTTTGGTCAAGATCAGGTCAAGGTCAGGTCAAGGTCAGGTCAAATTAGGTCAAATTTCAAAGTTGATATCTTTGCATAAAATGGGTATCGATTCGATGCAGCTCGTCACAGGGAGTTCAATGGTGGTCTCCGTTTTGCGCTACGAGGTCTAGAATTGCTAAAAATTGAGTTCAAAAATTTGACGTCATCAATTTTTAACAGTTTTTTCGCTATAACTTGGCCAAAAAAAGAGGTATCGATCTAAAATTTGGTATGTATATCGAAGAGCGCAGGGACTATCACATACCTATATTCCGGTTTTTTTGAAATTCGAAAAATTTTTGGAAATTTTTTGAGTTTTTCTAAAAAAATCATTTTTTTGATTTTTGGGGGACAAAATCCAAAAATTTCGAAAATCCGAGATAGCAGTTTTGTAGCGCCGCCTTTTCTCTACACAACCACATAAAGAACTTTAAAATTGCTTGTTAACTGTAGAATTGGTGAGCGTTTCAAGATGTCATGTTTTTTGCTCATTTTTACTCGAACATGACCTCAGTTTGACCTCAATAACTCCTGACCTGAGGTGACCTGTGACTTGAAATTTTGTGTGAAGGTGTCAAATTGATGTCCGGTAAGGTACCCAAAATTTGGCGGCGCTGCGCGCCGCCGTTTTCTCGCTATTTAAGAAAAACCACAGGGGGGGGCCAAAATGCCCCCCCCCCCATCAGGGCGCGGGTTAAGAGGTACTGGCGTGGGACCATCAAAGGTATCGGTGTGGGTTCCCCAGAGGCAGTGGTGTGGGGCCCTCAGAGGCACTGGTGCAGGAACCACAAAGGAGCCGGTGTGGGCCCTCTAAGGTGCTGGTGTGAGGCCCTCACATGGACGCCGTTGTGGTGCCTCAGACACTGGTGTGGCGCTAAGCCCACACCATTCACAGATAGCTGTGTGTGGGGCCCTTGGAGTGGTTGGTGCGAAATGCGAATGCTTAATAACCCAGTAGGACCTCTCAGAGACCGACAAAGGGCCCTCAGAGGCCGGTAACGGGCCGTATGATGCCAACAATGGGCCTTCACAGGCCGGCAAGTGAGGGCCGGCAGTATCTTCAGGAGCCCTGTGGAGTCCTTAGAGATCGGCATGGTACTCTCAGACGCCGGTGGGGCCCTCAGAGTCACCGGTGTAGGACCTACAGAGTTACCGGTGGCTGACTGCCAGAGGCACTGGTGTGGGGCCCCAGAGGCGCCAGTGTGGGACCCTCAGAGTCGCCGATGTGGGACCTCAGGAGACACTGGTGTGTCAGAGGTGGCGGTGTAGCGCCCTCAGACGTGTCTGTGTGGTGCCCTCACAGTCGCCGGTGAAGACTTTCAAAGGCATCGTTGTGGGAGTCCTCACTCCTCAGAGACACATGCATGGGGGCAAGGGGTCTTCAAGAGACCAGCAAGGGCCAGCAGAGGCCTTCAGGAGCCCTGTGGGATCCAGGAGACCGGCGTGGTACTCTCAGGCGTCACTGGGAGCCCTCAGAGTCACCAGTGTGGGGCCCACAGAGTTGCAGGTAGGTAGCCGTCAGATGCGCCTGTGTAAGACCTTCAGAGGCGCCAGTGTGGGGCCCTCAGAGCGGCCGCCGATGTAGGGCCTTAAGAAATATTGGTGTTAGTCCCTCAGATTGGCGGTGTTGGGCCCTCAAAGGCGCCAGTGTGAGACCCTTACAGGCGCCGTTATGGGCCCTCAGAGGCACTGGTGTGGAGCCGTTCCATGCGGGTATGGGTCACTGGTCAGGACCCTAATTAAAGCTGAGCTGACGCTTAATGGGTCAGCAAGGTCACTCAGAGGTCAGCACAGGGCCCTCAGAAGCCGGAGTGGGGCCCTTATGGAGATGTGTGATGTGTGGCGACTCAGGAGGCCGTGACTCCGTGAGGTACTCTCACGAGTCCTGCGGGTCTTATCTCAGTCGAAATAAGGCATGCTTGGACCCTGAGCGGCCAATTGGCACTGCAGGGCCTCTCGGGCCCATAGGGCACCATGCATCTAATGAGGCGGCTCGCGCCCCTTGTGCCCCCCCCCCCCCGGTTACGCCGCTGCACTGGCTGCGGCCATACAGGTAAATCATATTCTAACCGTCCCTATTCTCAAGCATAGGCGGCGGCCGATACCTGGTTTTCGCAATATGAGTGCCATCGTTAGACAATACGGTCAAAAGTGTTGAAGCGGCATGACTCCCCTGTGGTAAGAACTAAGAAGCAACATACTTACAAAATAAAGCAATGACAACTAAATTGAGGCTACTAAAACGACTCTGATCACAAAAGTAGTTACTAGGAAGGATTTCTAATCCATTTTTATTTAGTTCCTCGTTATAGGCGTAAGAAGTGTAAGTCTGAACGGGGGGGGGGCATACTTGTACTGAATGCCCTCCCCAGGCTCCTGTCGGGGGGGGGGCATATGCCCCTAATGCCCCCCCTGGATCCGCCAGTGTGGGAGGGTTCCTTTAATAGGTTTCTTGTATTTTGAATGGATTATGTCCACTATCTCGAACAATGTTTTCCAGGTACTAAATGCTCAATGTTATTGATAGACAGTCACAGACAGTGATACATGTACAGATACAGATTGTGATGTGCATATAAAGGAACCACTGTGATTTATCGCCAATGTTACATTTGTGAACTGTGTCTGTCCATAGTGGTAGGATCAGGCAACGTAGCACAAATGACCTTTAAAAAGATATTTTGAAATGCGACAATCGGAAAAAAGATGCAAAAGTGTTCTTTTGGATATTTCACTGATGAAGGCCTGTGGCCCATATATTTGAAAATGCTTAAACAATATAATTTTGGCTCAGCATATTTTTGAAAAGGAGGAAAGGTCATGATAAGAAAGAAATACTTGATTTTCATGAGAATCATTATTGGATTCAGGATGTCAAAGAATGTAAAAATATTAAAAATTTATCAATGAAATCTGCTTAGGACTTTATGGATCCACCAGTGATTAGTGAATAACCCAATTCCCCTCATTTAAATCCAGTGAATGAAATACACTTACCTCGGTACCATGAAGAGTGGAGGCAATTGAAAGGAATATGAATATGTAAGAGTGAACTGAAAAGCCCATTTTGAAAATTGTCTTATCCTCCCATCTGCCAAGGCCGTATAAGTCAGGATATATAGAACAACGTATAAGTCAGGGTATATTGAGTGAAGGGTAGGACGAACTTTGGTAGGAATTTCTAGTATAACTACTAGAAAACCTACTATATGTGGTCGGGACTAGCAAAAAGTTAGTTCAATCTAGAATATGGTAGCGCTTATGGTTGGCAGTCGTGACGCGCACGTGACAATCATTTCTTTTATTTTAAAGGGACCCTCCCACCTTAACATTAGTTTTAAGTTGAGATAGCCAAATTGGTGGCCATGGCCTGAAAATACCGGTTTGGGCATTCACAACATCGAAAAATGCTTTAATTCGGAGATATGGAATTTCAAACTTGCAGATTTCGGATTCTAAGGGGCTGATGCATTGGTATGCCCCCTTAGAATTTGTGACGTCAGCGGAGATCTAACGATTTTTAAATCTTTTACTAAAACGTTTGGCAGCACGCGGTGGTATATGCTACTTTGCGCGCAACAAATGCCGCACTTTCAAATAAAGTCGCTAGGAACAGCGGAGATCTCAAAAAGTAAACAAAAGTAAAAGTCTAATATCTTGAAAACCGGTGAATATTTTTCGATGAAATTTGGTAGATATTCATTTTTGCTCTTTCTGAACCGAGCGACATCATTTTCATGCCAGTTCATTAATTTTTTTGAAGGTGGGAGGGTCCCTTTAAATAACAGGTTTTAAGGGCCGATTAGTGGGCAGATACATTCAATTAGCTATTAATAATTGATTATGCAAACATTCAAGAATCTACATCATTTAATTCTAGGGGCATTCCACGATAGATCGACCAAAATTTTATCAGATTTACACCCGACCATTTTTGATTTTGATGAAATCTTGTCTACAGGGTTCTCTTATGCCCTGAAGTCAATGGTGACAACGCCAGACCCCTACGGTCAGCGGTTTAGGAGATATAGCCCCGGGCATTTTGACGAGGTCACTCTGCAGAGTGATTTTTGAAGTGCTATATCTCCTAAAGGAATGAAGGAAATGCATTAAACCTTTGCATCGTTGTGATCGTGGTGAAATGGGCAATTAATTGGCCATCTCGGATTTTCAAAAAAATGATTTTGATTTTTAGCTGTGACGTCATCAATTTTTAAACTTTCTGGCTACCCCCCTAGTACATTAAAATTTGCCATTATTTTTGCTCAGAAATAAAGTTCCGTCAATTTCCTTTCGACTGGAAAAAAAACAAAAATGGTAATCTTTCTACAAATATTTTATTTTATTTTTTGAAAATCGCACTACAAACTCTGATTTACAGAATCGGGTTATTAAGCAATATAAGACACATCTGCGAGGACCAGTTACTTCCAAAAAGAGGTTATCTGGGTTTCGGCATATATGTAGGGAAATACAGAATGTAAACCCTCGCCGGACCTATTGGTTTTCTACATACGCCCCGGCCGAGGGGGGGGGGCGGGTACGACCCCCCCCCTCGCCGTTTCGCCCCTGGTGGAGCTAGCGCGTCGCGGAAAAAACGAGCGTGTGCGCCGTTACGAGACGCAGAGATTGGTACCCGATTT
This sequence comes from Amphibalanus amphitrite, assembly GCF_019059575.1. Taxonomy (NCBI): domain Eukaryota; kingdom Metazoa; phylum Arthropoda; class Thecostraca; order Balanomorpha; family Balanidae; genus Amphibalanus; species Amphibalanus amphitrite. The sequence continues at coordinate 475,089 of NW_024881702.1, read as the reverse complement.
TAAGGTCCTAGGTCAACCGGTGACCTCTGAGGTCAGGTCAAGTGCCCAAAGGTACGGTTCAGTTTTTGGTGAATAACTTCGCGGAAAATGGCCGCAGAGCCGCGATTTTGGCAGCATCGTGTTCGCCTCGCTCAGGCGCGTCGAATGATATACTTTTTGTTCGGGTCAGGTCAACTTGGGGTGTTGACCTCAGGTCAAGGTCAGGTCAGCACCCTAAGGTCACGAAGTTGGTCTAAAGGGGTCATGTCGCATATCATTCGATTCGGCAGGTCTTCCTGAGTCCATTGGTGGCTTTCCCGGCTCGCTAGCTCAATTTGATCAAGAGTTATTGACGAAAAACTAATATGACCTTGATGACGTCATAAATGACGTCACGAAAGGTCAACATTGCAAAAGTGACGCATCTAACCTTGCAAGGAGTGCATCAAATCACGATTCTGTGTGCTTGAGATAGTTGGAGATCGTTCCCGGCGCCAGAATAGCAGTTTTCATTTTTCCCCATTGACTTATAATGGTGAGGTCACGAAAATGACCTGACCTCATATGACCTTTAGGAAAAATCCGAGATATACAAGTTGTGAGACTCATAATGGATACTAGATCCTGCAAGTTTCATTTCCCTGTGACATCTCCTCTGGCAGTGAGGGCGTTGCGAAGTTGCGACATCTGAAGACCGTGCAGAGGTTCACTTATGACGTCATAGGTCAGTGACCTGACCTGACCCAAAAATGCGGTTGGTGTCAAAAGATGCGGCTTGGATCAAAGGTCAGGTATGCCAAGTTTCAGCTCTCTACCGCCGGCGTGTTCGGAGCTATCGCGAAAAAACCCTATGGGGGGGGGGCGGCGGCACCCGCCCCCCCCCCCCTCGGCCGGCGAGGGTTAGATTAAAATATCTTACGCTTTGTTCCAGTTGCGAAAAATATTCAAGAAAATATTATTTAGGTGTTTTATAAATCCAGTCCTTCCACTGTCCGTGCCAGCTGCACCTATTTGTCGTTTCAGAGCAAATGTATGCAAATTTCATATTACAGAGTTGTTTTCAAAAAATAAAATAAAATATTTATAGAAAGATTACCATTTTTATTTTTTGACAGTCAAAAGAACATTGACCGATCTATATTTCTAAGCAAAAATAATGACAAATTTTAATGTACTAGGGGGGTAGCCAGAAAATTTAAAAATTGATGACGTCACAGCTAAAAATCAAAATAACTTTTTTGGAAATCCGAGATAGCCAATAAATTGCTCATTTCACCGCCATCACAACGATGTACAGGTTTAATGCATTTCCTTCATTACTTTAGGAGATATAGCACCTCAAAAATCACTCTGCAGAGTGACCTCGTCAAAATGCCCGGGGCTATATCTCCTAAACCGCTGACCGTAGGGGCCTGGCGTTGTCACCATTGACTTCAGGGCATAAGAGAACCCTATAGACAAGATTTCATCAAAATCAAAAATGGTCGGGTGTTAGGCCTTGGTCGATCTATCGTGGAATGCCCCTCTAGCCAAAATCACGCGGCGCTCCCAGGATTCGAACTCACGACCCTCGGATCTGTAGCCCGATACGCTACCGACTGCGCTACCGAGGACCGCGAACCGACGATCGGAGAGGCGGATCGTGGGTGCTGGCGTGCAGAGAAATCTTTACCCTGTACGCCGTAGAAGATCGGCTGGGTTTCGTGAAAAATGGTAGAGGAATTGTCGAAAGAAAATTCATCGATCTATCATTTGAGACTAAGAACCATTGATTCCTTCAAAGGTTGACCGAGATATCGCTCGCCGAAAACAGGCCATTTAACATGTAAACCCTATGGGCTGGTAGGAAATGTACGCCGTGGAGCAGCAGTGCTACCAACTAACTTCGGCGGGGGCCGAGTATAAGTTAGGTAAGTTAGGTAAGATATGTTTTAGGGCCTTGGGTAAGATCGTCAGAGCTCGCTAATGTTACAAATCTGCAACACTACGGTGACGTCACCGGGGCATACGCTCCCTGGCTCCATCCGGACCCTGATGCGGAGGCTGGAATCGCTGCTAATCGAAAAATTACTTGTGCAATAGCGCTTTTAAATGACTTTAAAAAGGGAAAAAATATGATAACGAAATAATTATGAGAATCCCTTGTCCTGACTGGGATTGTATGACCCCACCACCTAGCGGACAACGTCGTAATTAGGGTTGAGTTGGCGATCGCCAGGTGGCTTGTCAGTAAGCTGTCAGCCGCAGACAGGAGAGGGGCCGTCAGGCGCTTAATATTATGTAAACGCCAGATCATGCTCAGGAAAATGCGATACGCTTCAGAACGGTCATTTATCCCGAAAAAGATGCGGTGCCCTGTGGTGATATGGCCCACATGACTCGGGACCCGAAGGTCGTATACGGCCTACGGGTCCCGAGTCATCAGGGGCCTTTAAGGCCCCTGTGGTCACCGGCAGCTCCCAAGGCCCCTACGGACGCGATACATACTTCGAAAATCGCTAGACAAAGGACACAGGGGCGCAGCCAAGGGGGGGCCACCGTTCCGTGCTTCTATCCTCAGGATACTGAAATCCTTCTCCTCCACGCCGCAACCCTCATCCGGGCTGGACAGGCAACTTTATCTCATGCGGGCTGCTCCCTTGGAGCGGCACCGCTGCTCCCGAGGGAGCGCACCCCGTAGCCGGGTGCAGTGAGTGCCTTGGGGCTGGGTGGCCTGTCCTCTGGACGGGCTCAGCCCCGGCGACTCACTAGGGTGCCTGCCCAGACCAATGTCTCCCCCAATATCCTATCATCCTCCCGGCTCTGAAATGGTCTCATTGGACCGAAAGGGCCTGACCCAACAAAACAAACAAACAAAAGCCAAGGGGGGAGGGGCACACTGGGCTTTAGCCCCTCCCAAATCTAGCAGGCGCCCTCCGATCATTCTGTGCGCCGATGGCGCCTTTTCAGTGTCCCGACTCCGAGCACTCTAGTCGCCCTCGACGGTAAGCCATTGCGGCGTCATCATGCGGTGCTGGCGCCCAGATTTACAATTTTATATCTCTTTGTGGGTGAAGACGCACCCACAATCCTGAAATGCCGGATATCCACTCCCAATCTCCTGACCATCGATAGCGCCCTGGGCTCACCTTCAGCGCCCTTCTGTCTGCTCGGCACCCTTCTGATCTGCAATCTGCAACATTCAGTACACGGCCATGGATAAAGTATTCCTGGATAGGACACTCTCCCTATTCCCTAACACTAGCGCCGGCGACCATGCGGCCGCCTGGTGGCGGAGCGCCGAAACATCGGTGGCGAGTGCACCGGCGGCCGCCGCAGCGGCTTGCGTGCTGAAAACGCGGTACCTAATGGAGAGCGAAATTAGCGAGCTTTAGCTCGTAAGACACGATTTCAGACACTGAAAGCATATTTTTTAGTCCTTTCTTATCATAGATATGGCTCCATTTAGTCACTATCATCACATACAGAGCCATTATATTTATACACGATTCGCCCATAGCCCGCAATGCTAAATGGTGCCTACGCCCTCGCCGTCGTGCGTGGTCGGAAAATCGGCGGAGTGTCCCATCCAGGAATACCTAATCCATGGTACGGCCCAAGGCTATATAAATTATCTGTAAGAATCTTTCCCCGCGTTCGATGTCTCACGGACGACGAAGATTCTACGTCGTCTGGCCAATCTCGTTCAAGGTCAGCGGGGGCTCGGCTGCGGTTATGGAGCGTGATTGGCCGGACGGCGTAGAATCTTTGCCGTCCGAGAGACATCGAACGCGGGGTTGATATAAACCTGCGGCCTTGAGGTGGGCCCAAGGGTGGGCCAACTCGACCCCCGCCGAAGTTAGTTGGTAGCACTGCTGCTCCACGGCGTACATTTCCTACCAGCCCATAGGGTTTACATGTTAAATGGCCTGTTTTCGGCGAGCGATATCTCGGCCAATATTTGAAGAAATTAATGGCTCTTAGTCTCAGATGATAGATCGACAAATTTTCTTTTGACAATTCCTCTACCATTTTTCACGAAACCCAGCCGATCTTCTACGGCGTACAGGGTAAAGATTTCTCTGCACGCCAGCGCCCGCGACGCGCCTCTCTGGCCGTCGGCGCGCAGTACGCGGTAGCGCAGTCGGTAGCGTATCGGACACGGACGTATGAATAAACTGGACCCGCAACCACCTCCATTCAGGTGAAGCCGACAAGGCGCCATCTTACGTTGCCAAAATACCGTGCTCTGGAAGGTCGTCGAGCCAATAGAATTATAATTGCGTCTAAACGGATGACCGGATCGAGATGCTGGTGGTACATAAATCCACCCCATGTGGATTTATGTACCTAAATATCTCGAAAACGGCGTTGTGGAGCGCCGCCATTTTTTGGCGCACTTTTCATGCATCTTTTTCACAAATGCTGCATAACTTTCAGACTTTGGTCGCTCAAGGTTAGGTCACCAGGTTACGTCTAAGTGCCCTTACCTTAGGAAAAATTATAATGCCCGTCATAGCTAAGCAGACTATAAACAAATGGTTTAAAATGTGCAGTGATTGATAAGATCAATAGTATATACGTAGAGTACCTACCTCTACCTCGGAATTTCAAAATCACTGTCTAGGGTTCTGTTGATTTTGCGACCTCAGACCACCAGCACGGCAAATCATTTATGTTGTCAAATTCGGGCTCCTAAACTTTTTGCTACCCACCAACGCAAATTTACGCCTCAATCGCCGGTCAGCGCGGCATACGGGCATCTTTGTTATCCACGTTGTTTCCGCCTGCAGTGATGCTGTACCGCAATAACCATTATCTTCATCTTTCACCCATAGATGGCAGTAGCCAAGCGCCTGCATCTATGCTGTGCCGCAGTGCTCTTACAATACGAGCTGAGCATTGAGCAGGCGCGGTGTAATACAATTACCTATGTGGTGGCCTGGACCGGTGACCGCGGCCAAGAAATGGTTCGAACTTGACTGAGTAGCGGAAAATCGGTATGTGATATCTCACGAGACCGTGTTGGGTCAAAATCGTGATTCGGCGTAAGTCAGCCCACATTATCCGCGCGTTTCCAGTCTTTTTGTGGTTGTACAGTCCACAGCAGAAGTAATGTGTGGTTTCAGTCATGGGTATGTTCTGCTTCTGAAGCCAAGGAACGATCAGCCAGACTGCAACGAGACTTTAAATGTAGCTTACATGTATCTTCACCCCTGCAGCTACAACTTTATCTATTGACGTCTTCTTTTCAATCAGTCCGCATTTAAAAATCGTCGGTCAAAGCCATCCGTTGAGATTGGTAAAACCACACATTTACTTTAGCGGTGGGCTGTATACGGGCTGTACGTTCGAACATGTGAAATGTTGTTGGTCCTATGCAATATGGTAGGTGTCAAGGTCACGTGAAGGGTAGGTCAAGGTCACTGGCCTTTGATGACCTTGGTTCACCCTAGGAAATAACCATAGGACATAAAGATAGGTCACAGGTGAAATTTCCCAATTAAGTTCGTCACGTTTCCCTGCCACCCGTGTCCCGTTATTTGAGTGCATTGTTACGGAGCGAGCGAAGCGAGCGTAGTCTTTACGGAGCGAGCGAAGCGAGCGTAGTCTTTCCTTAGATTAACGGAAATTTTTGAGTATGAGCGGCCGGCCGGCCGGCCGACCGTGGTCACGCTTTTGCGAGGCTTATATCTCAGCAACTAGGTACTTGACCGATTTACATGCGGTAATTTTTGTAGGGTAGCTTCATTCCTTCTACCAAGTATTGGACTATTCCCGATGCATGTGGGTGACCCCTTATGCACGTGCCACGTGCAAAACGAAGAGGTGTCACTTTTGTAATTGTTGCAATATCTCGGTAACTACTTGGCCGATTGCGCTGAAAGTTGGCATGTAGGTAAGCACCCACTAGGCAATGCATATCCATGTGCCAGAGTTGGGGTGTTGCTGCACGTGCGCACGTGCAGGGGTCGTTTCCAGATCTCGAGAACGGCTGGACCGATGGCGCTCAAATTTGGTACACGGTTAGGGACCAGTTAGTAGGGTGCCGTGCACAAGTCAGTTGGGACCCATTTTGCACGTGCGCACGTGCAGGGTGCCGCTTCCAGATCTCGAGAACGGCTGGGCCGATTGTGCTCAAATTTGGCACAGCGCGACCGGTTAGTAGGGTGCCATGCACAAGTCAGCTGGAGGTACCCCCTCGAAAGTTCGCACGTGCAAGGCCCACCCTCTCGCTCGCTCCGTTAGTCGCCCCAAAAGGCGTTACACTGGTTCCTTAGATTAACGGAAATTTCTGAGTATGAGCGGCCGGCCGTGGTCACGCTTTTGCGAGGCTTATATCTCAGCAACCACTTGACCGATTTACATGCGGTAATTTTTGTAGGGTAGCTTCATTCCTTCTACCAAGTATTGGACTATTCCCGATGCATGCGGGTGACCCCTTATGCACGTGCCACGTGCAAAACGAAGAGGTGTCACTTTTGTAATTGTTGCAATATCTCGGCAACTACTTGGCCGATTGCGCTGAAAGTTGGTATGTAGGTAGGCACCCACTAGGCAATGCATATCCATGTGCCAGAGTTGGGGTGCTGCTGCACGTCCGCACGTGCAGGGGTCGATTCCAGATCTTGAGAACGGCTGGACCGATGGCGCTCAAATTTGGTACATGGTTAGGGACCGGTTAGTAGGGAGCCGTGCAAAAGTCAGTTGGGACCCATTTTGCACGTGCGCACGTGCAGGGTGCCGCTTCCAGATCTCGAGAACGGTTGGGCCGATTGTGCTCAAATTTGGCACATCGCTAGAGACCGGTTAGTAGGGTGCCGTGCACAACTCAGTTGGAGGTACCCCCTCGCAATTTCGCACGTGCAAGGCTCACCCTCTCGCTCGCTCCGTTAGTCGCCCCAAAAGGCGTTAAACTGGTTTAGTATGTTTATATGAGTTTCGTGCACAAAAGCGCAGTTTAATTGTCTCCCATTGACTTAACTGTAATAGAAAAATCGCGAAATCAACAGAACCCTAGGTCAGTGATATTGAAGTTCCGAGATAGAGCTACTATACGTATATACTGTTGCTCTTATCAATCGCTGCGCGTTTTAACCCGATTGTTCAGTCTGTGTAGCTATGACGGGCACTATAACTTTTCTTAACCCTATTAGTGGCAGGCTCCTGGCTACCCCATATTAGTGGCAGGGGGGCTGTTTACGACCCCCCTTGATATCTCGAGATCTAACAGTCCGATTTTCAAAATTCAAACGGCATTCTATTTCAGTGGCGGCGGAAGGTATTCTAGGATAGGGGTGCAAACGATATTGAAGCGCCCCTTCCCGCTGGGCGCCCCTTGCCATATACACGGTTGTAGTAACACAAACAGTGAAGAGACGTTTGACAATGTGCTGTACCTGTTAACACGTTCAGAATTACAGTTTTTATGTAACGAGAAATAGTTAGGTACATTCCATAGCGTAAATGTAACCTTCAGAATGTTCGTTTAGAAACAACCTCATCACCATATCATAAGATTCTCCGAATAAGGCATATCGAAAAGAGTTCCACGGTTCCAATACCTTCGTGTGGACTAGTGAAAAACCCGCGCCCCAGTGGCGGTCTCAGCCAACTTCGCCCTAGTGGGGGGGGGGGGGAGCATATGTTACCACCCACCTCTAACTCAAAAACTAAGAGGGATAGAAAGACGCGGTAAAAAGCAGTCGATAGCTCTTAATGCGTACGTTTGAAAGTATTTCGATCATTTTTCATCTTAGAGCAATATTGGGGTCACTAGAGGTCATCAAAGGTCAAAATTTGCCAATGGTCATTATATTTTTCAGAAAACATGCCATTATCTCAGGAACTATGGTAGCTAGAAAAACGCATGGAAAAGCAACCGATAGCTTTTGAACTGTTCACACACACAGCTTTTGAACTGAACACACACAGGCGCCCCTCTTTCGCATGCAGGCGCCCCTCTTCCGCATGGCGCGCTTCTCGAGTGGCTGCGCCCTCCTAGCCTTTATCGCCTGGCAAGATTATATTCGACAGGGTCGGCAGCATCTGCCTTTGTTTCAGATAAGGATGCCCTCCACTCTTCAGCATATCAAAAGATACTTTTCCCACGTCATTGCCACCCTCTTCGTGTCACAAGTGCCTTTATCAGTTGCGGTGTCACACTGCTCAGCTTTATGGCTGCCGCACCTCTTAACTTCCTGCCTCCTCTACAGATTTTCGAGGCGCCCCTTTCCATAGCTTTAGGGTGCAGCTGCCCCCCTTGCCCCCCTGCTTCCGCCGCCACTGTTCTATTTGGCTCAACGAGATCTACATTTCTAAAAAAAAAATTAAAAAATGTCAATAGAGGGGGGTAAAAACGGGCAAATTGCAGATACATTTTAGACTGTTTATCACGGCCAGGTTTCTGAACCAATCTTAACGCAACTTTTGCCGATCGATAGAGAATGAACCAGGAATTCACATGGATCCTAAAAATATGCATTTTCAAAAATCATAGGCGGATACAGATCATTGAGATTGGGGGTACACAAAAAGTATAGTAAATAAGGTTTTTGTTGGTACTGTTTCTCAAAAGGGTGGCAATGGTCTTGTTATGTTACAATTTTCTTATGAGAGCACGACTAAAATTGTATTGGTCATGCATAGGCGGTGTCAGGGCACCTATGTTGGGAGGTAAAAAATAACCCCCCTTTTTGGACGCCTGGATCCGCCTATTATAGCAAACACGTGTCAAAAGAGGATGCACAATAACTTTGTATATGTTATCACATGATACCTTTCATTCACTGTTCGTAAAACCGGTGCAGCATCGTGATATTCGCCCAAATGACTCGCTTCACGAATAGGACCCCCCCAATTCCCAGTGCTCTGGAGCCGCCCCTGGTAAAGTTATGAACTTGAAATTTTCAGGGAATGTGCCCAATTTAGTTTTAGGAAAAGTCAGAAAATTTCAGCATCGTAGCTTCAGCGGTTTCGGAGATATTCCCGAAAAACCTGAGGGGTGGATAAAAACAACCCCCCCCCCTGCCACTAATAGGGTTAAGTTGAGGTCACTTGGACGTAACCTGATGACCTAACCTTGAGTGACCTAAGTCTGAATGTTACGCAGCATGTGTGAAAAAGATGTATGAAAAGGTGTGCCAAAAAACGGCGGCGCTACACAACGCCGTTTTCGAGATATTTATATAAATCAACATGGGGTGTCCAAGCATCCCCATCGTCCGGCGCGGACAATTTTTTGCACGTGCAGAGCGCACCTTTGGGGTCCACCAGGAGATGGATATGCTCAATGACTATGCTGGAATGCATTCTGGGTGGCCTGTGTAAATTTGGCACTTAAAGCTAACCAGCGCTACCCGCCCTACCCGCACCTATCACCTGACACGCTTGGGTGCCCGGGGGCGGGGTCGCGAACCTCCCTAACCGGTTTGGCGGGAGCACGTGCGAGATACGTGAATATGGACAGTGCGCAATCAATTTCCGGACACCCTGTACAATGGTGAAGTCTGTATTTCGCCACATATTATACTTTAACCCCTAGAGGCATTCAAAGTTTTTTTGAGGAGCAAGGGGACCCCTTTATATTAAAAAAAAACTGGTCAATGTGTACAGTTTTTGACGCTGTGTTGAGTCTTTCTACTTATTTGTGCCTTAAATTAATGTTTCAATTCAACTTCAGCTTGGTAAATTACGTTAATGTCATTTTTGCCCAATGTACTAGGTCATGCTGTGTCTAGCAACTCAAATTACTCAAATTAATATCGAAATCAAAGTCTACGATTCAACAATATCAGTTCTATTTTCTCTCTCTCCCCAGCTACTTTCCATTCTCAATTTCTTGTGACACACATTCTCTGCACGTACACTTTTGACAAACATACTCTTTTTTCTGTAGAGCTTAAATAAATGTGCACCTCCCGTTAGCAATCACAATCATCTTTGGATAATCTACATTCTCCCCCGGGGTGGAATTCATTCCTCAGGTGGAGAGGCCGCCTCCAGCAGGTACAGCTTCTGAATAGGACGCCGCACGTCCCCCCGGAGGGTGTGGACGGTCGCGGCCCGGGACCGCCCGGCCCGTCCCGGCCAGGGTGCAGGGTCTTCACTATGCCCGTGGTCCAGGCGAGCCGGTTGGATGACCTCTCCCCCTCGATCAGCACAACATCGCCCGGTGCCGGCTCGAGGTCCACTCTGGAGGAGTTGCGACGGAAGTCTCGCAGGTTCCGAAGGGACTCGCGCTGCCACAGAGTCCACAGGCTGGTGACGACCCTCTGCTGGTAGCGGCGCCTCCGCGTCAGCTGTTCCGATTGCCTCCCGGCAGCCTCGCTCCGTTCGAAGGCACAGTGCAGAAAGTCGGCGGGTCGCAGCGGTTGAACATCATCGGGATCATTGCTGACGGGCGTTAGGGGTCGTAAACCATCCTTGCAGTTGCGAGACTTCTTTCGACATGACTTCTGCCTGCTTCTTCCAAGCAGCCTCCTTCAGGTCAGGTCTTCTGTAGTGCGTGGCCTTCTTATTCCACAGCATTTCGTTCGCCTCCAGGAAGGTGACCATCAACTCCTCCTCCTCATCAGACAGCTTATAGTCCCCCTTTTGCCTCTTGTTTTTGACCATTGTCGACGACTGAGATGCCTGCGATGAAGTCGATTCTGTCCGTGAGTGCGTGGGGGAGCCCAGGGCACTAAAGAGTCCTTCCGCGAAGAGGGTGGTGAATGAGATGGGTCCACTTCCAGGCTGGGGAGCTTGTCTTTGAGCTGACGACCTGCACGACCACGGCCGCGGGCGCCAGGATCAGCAATTGCTTTACGTCCCTGTGCCTTGGGAGGCATCTTGACAGCAACTCAAGAGGACCAATGAGGATGTGCCCTCCTTTGCGTACAACGCGTCCAACTCTGATATGACAGCAGGCAAGACGGGCCACTGCGCCGCTGCCAATTGCCGCCAATTTTTGCGTTGCTGAGAAAAGGAATTTCGAATTTGTACTCGTTGTAATCTGTTACTAAGGTAAGATTTTAGCCAGTGGAGAAGTGTTCCTGAAATTCCGAATTTATTTTCGCATTTATATAGTAATCCTTTATGCCAGATCTTGTCAAAATATTTCGAGATGTCTAGGTATATTGCCGTGAAGTCTTGTCCGGTATCTAAAGCTTTATATAGGTTGTGTGTTAAAGGGACTATCCCACCTTTAGGTACATTAGGTTTGAGTTGAGGTAGCCAAGTTTGCGGCGAGGTCCAGAAACCACTATCTATCTTGGTTGCAACCCCCGCGGCCTCGTGGTGTTGAAGAAATTCGTTCCCTTCATTTGAAAATAAGCCCTGCGCAAGGCCAAATCTCTTAACCATTAACGGTAATCTGATGACGTCATTTGCCATTTGAACGCCTGTTCAAGTGAAGTATCACTTGATTTACGAATAAGCCAATCAGAGACACTTTTGTTATTGTATGAGCCGAGTCATATCTGAGAGCAAATACCTATATTTGCTGCCAAATTTCCCCCACACTGATATGAAGTAAATCCTTCATTACGTCACAGATCCGATCTAAATGACGTCACGATGAAATATAAAAGTCGCAATATCTCAAAAAGTATACGATGAAAACGCGTAAAAACTTGCAGAATTCGTCACAATATCATGAGTAACATTTCCGAATCCTAAACGGGACTTTTTTGAAGGTGGGATAGTCCCTTTAAGTAATGAAGTTGAAGTTCGGTGCCATGTTTTTTTTTGCGGTAGCCACATTGTTTATAGTCAAAAGGTCGTGTTCTGTAATGTGTCCGTAAATTCCTCTATACATTTTTTTTTTCGAAAATTTTAGAAATGGCCGATAATATACTTATGGCCGGTAGCAAGTTGGATCAGAAGGGGACCCTTTATTTTTGAAAATTGGTTTGATGTTCGCCTTTTTTAGCTCGTCTGGATAAATGCCTATTGATAATGATTTGTTAAATAGTTGAGACAGTGGTTTTGCAATTAGGAATGCTGTTAGTATTAAGAACTTTACGGGAAGGCCGTCTGGTCCGGTAGATTTGTTGGTGTCTAGAGAGTTAAGTATTTGAAGTACTTCATGTTCGGGGTATTCCATGTCAACCGGGACAGCCAAAATCGGCCGCCTCTGCGATTTTGTTCAAACTTGGTATACTTATTGGCTATTGGGTGAAACCTCTGAGGGTGAAAGGTGTTGTGTAATGTGTATGTGGTGGCCAAGGGTTGAAACGTTCTTAAGCTGTTAAGAGGGAAACAAATCAGAGGTATCTCGGACCGGTATTATTCGTGCTTATCTCTCGAGCTATTATTTTTCCGAATACGGGCTTGGGGGAACTGTGACAAAAGAAGAGACCGAAGAGACTAGACTGAAGGAATTTTGTGAAACGCCTGAAACGTGTACCTATGGACTTTCGAAAACGAATAAATAACTTTGGAAGTGACATATAATTTTGGAACTTATTTGGGAACATTTGGCGATCCTGCCAGGATACTAATGGAAGAATATCTGGAATTGGCGCAGAGATATGGACTGACGGGACCAGACGTGCTGAAATATGCAACGGAACAGAAGGAGAAGGCCGAGGAAAGAGCGGAAAGAGCTGCAGCGAGAGAAAGAGAAAGAGAAGCACTGGAAAGAGAAAGAGAAGCAAAGGAAAGGGAAAGAATAGAGAAAGAAAAAGAGCGAAATGAGAGAGAAAAGGAGAGACAACATGAACTTGAGCTCGAACGCCTCAGGGCAGACAGAGAACACTCGGCGGAACACTCGCCGACAGTGACGGCCAAGAAACCGAAGTTACCATCCTTCGTCGACGGCCGTGACGATTTGGATGCCTACTTAGCGCGCTTTGAGAGGACGGCTTCTGCTAATGGTTGGGCAAGAGAGGAATGGGCCACTAACTTGTGTGCCCTTCTGACGGGGCGGGCTCTAAATGTATATTCGCGTCTAAGTGAGCGCGACGCGAACGATTACGGCCGGCTAAAAGAAGCCCTACTGCAGCGCTACGGGCTGACGGCGGAGGGTTATCGCCGAAAGCTCCGAGAGAGCGGACCCGAGCCGGACGAAAGTCCCGCTCAGTACCTGGAGCGACTGGCTGGTTATTTACGCCACTGGGTCAAATTAGCGAGGACCGACGTCGAAGACCTGATTTTATACGAGCAGTTCATGACGGTGTGTCCAAAACCACTGGAAACTCACCTGAGGGAGCGAGTCGACTATGATTTGAAGGAGCTGGGTGAGCAAGCAGCGAAATTATTAGAAGCCCATGGCCGCTCGCTGTACAGTTGGGCCAGACGCTCTGGTCCCGGCGGTGATTCATCGCCATCGCGTGACAACCGATCTCACGCCTCTGCTTCAGCGCTGCCGGTAGCCATCCAAGAGGGATGTATGTTCTGTGGATTTCCTCATCCGTCTGAAGAGTGCAGAAAGGTGAGGGACCTCACACCAGCCGAGAGACGAGAGCGCGTGATGCGCCGGGGTGGATGTTTCTGGTGTCTGAAGCCGGCCTCCCACCGGGCAGCGGACTGCCGCCAGGGTAAGCCGCGCTGTTCGGTCTGTAGCGGCAGACATCACCCGCTGCTGTGTGACCCGTCGCCTGCCGGGACAGCCGCCAGCGGCAGCAGGTCAGATGATGGCGTGCCAACCCGCCAGTCTGTCGCGGTAACAGCCGCGAGCTGCGAAGCCAGCGAGCACCACAATGTGGTCCTCATGCAGACGGCAAGGGTGGAGGCATCAGGTCTGAACGGCACGCGCCGCGTGCGCGTCATGTGTGACTCAGGGAGCAACACGACCTTCATCCGTTCCGACACCGCGCAGAAGCTGGGTTGTCGAGTTCTTGCTGTGGAACCACTTAGGGTGAGCACGTTCGGAGGAGGCCAGTCAGTAGATCAAACGAGTGCAAAGGTACAGGTGGGGCTTAAGATACAGGACGGATCTTTGCTCCAAGTAACGGCATACAAAATCCCCAAAATCTGCAGTCCGCCTCCTGTCATCAGCCGTGACGAAGTGCAGCAGCACGAGCATCTCGGGGGCTTAACACTCGCTGAAGAACAGAGTGGTGCAGCAGTCGAAGGCGATGAAATAGAAATCCTTACCGGACAGGATTTATTGCGGGGTGTCTTTGACGGTGAGACGCGTCTGGGTCGGTCTGGACCAATGGCAATCAGTTCGAAGCTAGGGTGGATCTTGTGCGGCCGCTTGAGCGGAGCTTCTGGGACACAGCAGCCGATGATGACCAACTTCGTGCGCACGGAGTCGGTGAAGACGACGCTGGAGGGAATTGGCATAAGCAGTGTGGGTGCAGACGACGCTAACTCGAAGGAATTGCTGGAGATAGCGGCTGTGAAGCAGTTCAACGAGACTTGCACTCGTCTCCCTACCAAACAAGGCCACTATCAAAACCGCTGGCCGTGGCGGGACCTTCCCTCGAACGAGTCCACATCTCTCTCTCTCTCTCCTGAAGACCTGCGAAGTTGCCTCTGGTCGGGCGCATGCGCTTTCTCACCACGCGGTCTTCAAGAACGACTCAGTGTGTGACGAGGGCACCGGTGATGAGGAGGTGAAGGAGCACCACTCGGAGGGCGGCAGCAGCTGTCTGACCGTGCTCGTCCTTCTGGTCCTGCTGGCCGGCGTCGGTGTCCTTCTGGCGCTCTTCTACGTCCAGTCACAGGGCATCCCCCACGTGGACACGCCTGCCCCTCAACCGGCAGCAGCGCCGCGCGTGAAGACTATCGTGGTCGAAAGCGTCAACTCACCACCACCTGCCATCGACCGGGGAGAAGGCGCACCAGCCGGCCAGCAGGAGCAGGATTCCGATGAACCAACAATTGATCAGGCAGCTTTGAGCCGGACCAGCAGCAGGCTGAAGAGGTGACCCCGGTGGCGGACGCTGACGAGCGCGTGGACGTGACGGAACCGGCAGTCGAAGAGCCGCGCGAGGTCGCAGAGGAGGCAAAGACCGTGGAACACGCCGAAGTAGTAGAAGAAGTCGAAGTAGCGAAGGGAGCAGTAGTAGCGGAAGAAGTTGGGGTAGTTGATGAGGTGGAATTCGCGGTGGAGGACGATCATCAGGAGGAAGTGCCAGAGGTTGCGCTTGAAGCGGAGGAGACAGAGGAGGTGGTACCCAAGGTCGCCTTAGAGGAGCAGCAGGAAGAACAGGTAGCTACACCGTCCAAGGAGCCGGCCCTTAACACTTTTCCGTCCCCTGACAGTGCGCCAGCAGAAACTAATACACCGCCCATGCCAGTCCAGGGCCGCGGAGTCAGTAAAGCAGCCTGGGATAGAGACTCCCAAGGAAGCTGTGAGACAGAGAAGCCCGTTGGAAAGGCGGCAGAAAAGGTTTGAACCAAACCGACAAAATATCCTGTAGCAAAAGAAACGTGACTGACTTGAACATGATCCAAGAAGGGTGGGCTGAGCTCCACCCCGGGGGAGAATGTTGTGTAATGTGTATGTGGTGGCCAAGGGTTGAAACGTTCTTAAGCTGTTAAGAAGGAAACAAATCAGAGGTATCTCGGACCGGTATTATTCGTGCTTATCTCTCGAGCTATTATTTTTCCGAATACGGGCTTGGGGGAACTGTGACAAAAGAAGAGACCGAAGAGACTAGACTGAAGGAATTTTGTGAAACGCGTGAAACGTGTACCTATGGACTTTCGAAAACGAATAGATAACTTTGGAAGTGACATATAATTTTGGAACTTATTTGGGAACAAAAGGATTTTGTCATATGCCCTCGGGCTACAGAGATACAAGTCGCTAAACTTCTGCTTTTTTAGCAGAATTGGACGTGTATTGCAATCTTGAAAGATCTATAGCTTCAACATTTTTGAAGCTATTAATTTCAAACAAACTGAAACGTGTACATAAGGAGTTATGCTAGTACAATTTGACAATTTTACATTTTTTGGTGATTTTGAATTTATTTTATTTTGAATTTATTTCTTAAAATGTAATTTGTGAAAAATGGGTACCCTTCGATTTTGCTCAAATTTAGATATTGTCTTCCACTACACGTAAGGCACACGTGCTGAGAAAATTAGAGAGGGCCAACGATAACTTTGGATGATGTAGCAACAAGTAGTGCAACGTAGCACGGGCGGTGGAAGGGGCCGATTTCGCTAACTCCACCTGTTTATCGCCAATAACTCACGCCATAATCATTATATTAACGTCAAACTTTCAGTATCTGTCCAGAATCGAATTGCAAATCCTCCCGTGCAAGAAATAGGTAAATCGGTCCACACCTTTTCTAGTTATAGCGGTGTAAAGTCAAACATTCCTGCCGGAGCAGCTCGGCAGCCGGCGCCGGCCGTTGCCGCCTGAATGGTAGACTGTGCCGGCACGGGACGGTGCCATCTTTCCACCGCGCTTCTTACCGCTGATTATGGTGCAAACATAATATGTGACTATGACGTTTCCCGCGTCGGCCGATCCCCGCCTCTGCCGGCGACATCTTACTCTTAGCAAGCCACTAACTGCCAAATTTATGGTAGGATTAACTAGAGATTCTCATAACACCACAAATGTCGTATAAAGGAAGAAATAGGAAAATCGGCCAGTATCTCTTGGAGCTATGGGCGTATAAACGCAAAATAGTCACTATAGCAAATTTGATCACGTTTAACCTCATTTGATCTGGAATATATTGATCTAGGGCCATGAAATTCGCACACGATAAAGTTCCCACCTTTCTCATTAATAGAGTCGGTCAAATAGAGTCGTTCCACTGTGCTGTGCGATAGGGTGGTCAGGATAAATGTTTCCCGCGTTAAAGTCTCCCAATGAAATTATTGCCGTCGGTGTATGTGTTTGTGCCTTACATATAGTTTCAGAAAAATTGTCTAAGAAGGTTTGTAGTCGGTCGCTGGGAAGGTTAGGTGGGAGATAAATACTACTGACTATGAGTGTGAATTTGTGTGTTTTAATTTTGGCCCAGACCCATTCCTCGTTCCCAGACTCGATATTTGACAGCCGCCGACCGGCCGCTGCCGCCGTCTTGGACTGCTGCTGCTGCATTACCTACCGACTTGTACCCAACCAGACCAAGACCAGTCCTATCCTTACCAAATGTGCACACAACCAGACATGACCTACCTTGCCCTATTTTGACTAACTCACAGTGGTCACTACTCGGCTCCTACATGAACATACTAATGTTGCTCACCATGCACGGCATTGAACTCAATCCAGACCCTACCGAGACGAAACAGATCACGATTGCGCATATCAACATCAATAGCATTACCTCAGAAAACAAAATCGCTGAACTTGAACAATTCATACAAACAAATGACATACAGATTCTAGCACTAACAGAAACAAAACTTGACAATTCGGTGGCTGACAACCAGTATACACTAGATGACTTTCACCCGCCCATTACAAAACACAGAACGCGACATGGAGGAGGCGTAGCACTACATAAATGTACACAAATCTTTTCCGGCTCAAAAATTGTCAAATATCGAGCCCTGATTTGTGCTCGTCTTAGCTCAAGCTACAAAACTGCTATTCCAGTTCAAAAGCTCATCTTAAAAGTGGTATGTTTCCTTTAAACATGGAACAATCTCTTATCTCATATCATCGCCACGGCACGTCAATGAAAAACTTAAGTATGCAAAAATAGCTGCGCGAATCTCTACAGCGACGATAGATGATCGAGCTCTCAATCTTACCACAGATTGAAACCGGCTCAATCCAAACAGCGACACATCAAAGGCACCTGATTCAATCTGCACGCGGATCCACGATCATTTGATCCCAGAACACACTCGTACTGACAAGGCTGGATGGGGCACATAAGCACAGCAGATGGAGTCTCGTTTGGAGGCCAGACACGGGGCATAAAATGATCTGATCATTCCACGCCAGAAATGGCTTAGTAGCCACCTGCGGTTAGACAGAGCTATTAGTTTACAGATCAATCGATCGGTGTGTGAGAAAATCTTACTAATACGAGTATGTACGAGTATGTACATATAATGTCGTGCATCACGGCATGGCGGCACTCCGTACTGTCCGGAAAACGACGGAGACACACCAGTTGTTCGCCACAATCACAGTCGCAGCGGCACAAGTCACTGGACATTAGCAATTACAGTGGTTTGTGGATTATGGGCCTCTCGTCTTAACCAAGTCGAAGTCCATGTAGCGTCTTACCATAGCACCCTATGGACCGTTCGGGACCCTAGGATGCTATGGCCGGGACGCCACCTCGGTGGCCAGCTAGCGCCGGGTCAGAGCCGTGTTATCCAGGGTGGCCGAGGCGGCGCCGGCGCGCTGGCGGCGCCACGCGGGCGCATCGCTGAGCGCCAGCCAGCGCACCAGCTGCCTCAGGTGGTGGAGCGTGCCGCCCATGACGCGCACCATGTGTAGGTGGCGGCCATAGGAGCCGCTCCGCGGCCGCAGCTGCTCCCGGCGCGCCACCACCGCCTCGGACAGGTAGTCGCGCGCCGCGCGCAGCTCGCCCACGCTGCGGGCCTTTAAAAACGGTACCAGCGCGTCCAGCGTGTGTACGATCGGGCCGCCAGCGTAGCCGGCGCGATCAGACCACGTGCCGAACAGGTCACAGTAGCTGGTGCCGGGCGCGCAGCCGCGCACCAGCACGTGCGCGTTGGTGATGAGCGTGCGGCCGCCGCGCCGCGCCGAGACCAGAGGCCGGGTGCTGAAATGGAGCGGCAGCGCGCGCTCCAGCGCGGCGAAGAAGAGCCGCTCCAGCTCCCCAGAGGTGGGTGGCGGCGCGGCGCAGGGTGCCCAGGCCGACTCGGCCGCTGGCGGAGGTCCGCCGCCGGGGCAGGGGGAGAGAGCTAGGTCGGCGGATTGGTGGCGGATGGAGCTGTCCGGACGGGTATAAGGATGGCTGCGCCGGGACGACTGCGGTGGGTCGGCCCCGCCGGACTGGCTGACCACCGTCCGGGGCATGGAAAGGATAATAGGATATTCAGGATCGCAGAGCGCTACACTTCACGGAAACACTGAAACACAGAAGGAGGTCAGTGCTACCAACAACTCTGGTACAGGTCACCACTGAAGTAATGAGCGCATATACTGTAATCAGACGAAACCTAGCACCAATCATTAATGGAACTATACCACCTTCTAAAATGTTGTTAAAACCAGTTAAATTGTGCCCGACTTTATAGATTGGATGACCAGGAACACGGTTCTGGCATTTACTTTTCATTAAACATATTCCATATTCCATATTCCAAACACAAACTTTCAAATATGTGACGTCACAGCCCAAAGTTACCTCCTTCCCCAGGCCACATTACTGGCATAAAGCTGATTCTTTTTACTCTGTAGGCACCACAACAAAGTTCAGACCAAGTTTTAAGCGATTTTTCAACGAACAAACCCATTTAAATCAGAATGACTAAATGAGGTGACGTCACACTAACGGTCGCTCCATGTTGAAGATAGGGCCTTGCGCAAGGCCCATTTTCAAATGAAGGGAACGAATTTCTTCAACACCAAGAGGCCGCGGGGGTTGCAACCTAGATAGATAGTGGTTTCTGAACCTCGCCGCAAACTTGGCTATCTCAACTCAAACCCCATGTTGAAGGTGGGATAGTCCCTTTAAGGGTGAGGTCTATCATCAAAAGTGAGTATCGCACATATTCGTGTTCCAGTTGGACAACTTTCTCTAAAGCGTCACAGTTCCACCTGCCACGGAATGCTCGCTGTAATCGTAAACGGGAATATTTATTCCATTCGGGCACCCCGGAGTCCAATTTCTGTGACCGCCACTGAACAGAGAGTTGTAAACCTATGCACGTGCGTACTACGCCGTAGTAAAGTGCCATTGCTGGACCCCTGGACCCTCCAGTAGAGTGTAGCCATTGATGATCGCGGGACACCAGCATCGACCAATAGGGGCTCTCTCTGCCACAGGCGAGAAGCGGGAGGGTGGGGAGGGTCAGCGGTGGGGAGGGGGTGACCGCGGGGCTACTGGCCGGCGCAGTGAGAGACGACCCCCCTCCTACACATGCACCTTCCTTCACGCATTGGTGCGTTTGTGCGGGCTGCAGCCCGTCCGACCAACTGCCAAGGCGGGACGGAGCTCACGGGCCAAACGTCCCGGCCCGGGAGAGCTGGGGGATACCTCCGGCCGGGGAAATCTGGGTTGCATTGTTCACCCATTCACCCCTTGTGTTGCATTGTTCACGCTAACATATTGCTCATTCTTGTCAGTTCAACTATGAAAGCAGTTCAATGAGCAGCTCAAAGATTAAAGAATACACATGCGAATTAGAAATAATACGTACTGTAAAAAATGCTTATAATAGGGGAAGGTGGGGTAAGGCCCAGTGGAGCAAAACGGGCAGCCATTGCATCCCGGCTGAACCGCTGCTGTTATCTGCTGCTTTATGCACTTGTAGCGAGTTCGATATATTCGGAGACGGACAATAGCCGTTTTCACGGCGGCCATCTGGTACACATTTGATGCACATCTGGTGCAGATTAGGTGCAGATTTCAAATCTGCACCAGTGGTCAAATTGACCAGTGGTCAAATTAGTTTCAGTGTGTCTCTTAGTAGCTATCAGCTAGGGTTACGTACTAATTGCTTATATGGCTGCTTTGTCATATTATCAGAGAGCATCATCGATTAAAACACTGAAATAAATTCATAAAATAAAGATATTTGCTGTAAAAGAGATAAGGTGCAGATGTGGTCAAATTAGGTGCACGCGCCGGATAGCCCGTCGTGAAAACGGTTTATATGTAGGACGCGTGGACGGCATGTGAAAAATGAATGGAAAGAACGAGAGAAAATGACAGAAAAAGGGGGTTGTGGAAAAAATGCAGTGAACATTATGTGAAACATGGTTATATTTAAGTTTGAGATTAAGTATTAAAAGCGAACCTATTAAAGTGGTGGCAGCGGTGTGATTGTCAGAATGGCGGACCATCTGACAATTGAGCGATTCATTGTGGGTACGGTGCATAATTGGAAATTGTGGCTAGAAGATTACTGCATCTACGGCCAACTAAAGAAATGGAAATCAGATAAGCTGGTCGCCAACCTGCGTTTCTTTGTATCCGGTGACATCAAGAACTGCGTCAGACAGATATGTTCAGAGTCACCCACAGCAAAGTTTGAAACTGTGTCTGCAGCCGTCGTGAAGCTGCTCGGTGGGACGCCGGATCCGATCATTGCCATCCGACAGCTGGACTCCGTGTGCTACAACGGCAATGTCGGACAAACACTGCTGTCCATCGGTGACCTCATCCAGCTGGCGTACCCAACTAGTTATCACGGATAAGGTCCACAGGGATCAGATGACCTGGATCCACCTTCAGAAGCTTTTACCTGCCGAGTACCAGCGAGACCTCATCAGGGCAGGAGTAGACCAGCTAGACCCCGCGGTAGAGCGCATCCGGGTCTTTGAGCGAGCCGATGCCACTGTCCGGCTCCCACCCTCGGGCCTGAACAGGACCCAGAGCAGCACTTCCACCGCCCATCAACCGACGCAGCCGCAAACTACGGATGTAACGGAAGTTAGCCCACATTCAGCCCACATTCGGCCCAGCCCAGATTGGGGCTGCCAAATCTAGGGAAAAATCTAGAAATCTAGGGAAAAATCTAAAAACCGTTTTACGCCTAAACGGCTGGACGAAACTGAAAAATAAGACCACCATTTGAAAGATCTCTTCACCCCGGACCTAATGATATGGTTAAATACCGGATCAATTTAACCAAAAGCATGATTTAACCAGGATGAAAATTTTCGGTCAACGGGGCGGCCCCTACGATTTTCTTCAAAATCGGCATGGTGATACTACAGGCCGAGATGATCAATCTGGCTGAAGAAACCCCTATGGGCATTGAAATCTATGGGGTAAAAACGCCCTTGGAAAGTTTTACCCACGCATTTCTGGCAAGTGTATCGCACGCATCCCCCCAATATGGGTATCATATGAAAGCCCATGAAAACCCAAACAAAATGGTGGGGTAAAATTTACCCATTACCCCATCCAGGGTAAAGTTTACCTAAGATGAAAATTTTCGGTCAATGGGGCGGCCCCTACGATTTTCTTCAAAATCGGCATGGTGATACTACAGGCCGAGATGATCAATCTGGCTGAAGAAACCCTTATGGGCATTGAAATCTATGGGGTAAAAACGCCCTTGGAAAGTTTTACCCACGCATTTCTGGCAAGTGTATCGCACGCATCCCCCCAATATGGGTATCATATGAAAGCCCATGAAAACCCAAACAAAATGGTGGGGTAAAATTTACCATTACCCCATCCAGGGTAAAGTTTACCCAAGATGAAAATTTTCGGTCAATGGGGCGGCCCCTACGATTTTCTTCCAAATCGGCATGGTGATACTACAGGCCGAGCTGATCAATCTGGCTGAAGAAACTCCTATGGGCATTGAAATCTATGGGGTAAAAACGCCCTTGGAAATTTTTACCCACGCATTTCTGGCAAGTGTATCGCACGCATCCCCCCAATATGGGTATCATATGAAAGCCCATGAAGACCCAAACAAAATGGTGGGGTAAAATTTACCCATTACTCCATCCAGGGTAAAGTTTACCCAAGATGAAAATTTTTGGTCAATGGGGCGGCCCCTACGATTTTCTTCAAAATCGGCATGGTGATACTACAGGCCGAGATGATCAATCTGGCTGAAGAAACCCCTATGGGCATTGAAATCTATGGGGTAAAAACGCCCTTGGAAAGTTTTACCCACGCATTTCTGGCAAGTGTATCGCACGCATCCCCCCAATATGGGTATCATATGAAAGCCCATGAAACCCCAAACAAAATGGTGGGGTAAAATTTACCCATTACCCCATCCAGGGTAAAGTTTACCCAAAATGAGAATTTTCGGTCAATGGGGCGGCCCCTACGATTTTCTTCAAAATCGGCATGGTGATACTACAGGCCGAGATGATCAATCTGGCTGAAGAAACCCCCCTATGGGTATTGAAATCTATGGGGTAAAAACGCCCTTGGAATGTTTTGCCCACGCATTTCTGGCAAGTGTATCGCACGCATCTCCCCAATATAGGTATCATATGAAAGCCCATGAAAACCTAAACAAAATGGTGGGGTAAAATTTACCCATTACCCCATTCAAGGTGAAGTTTACCCAAGATGAAAATTTTCGGTCAATGGGCATTGAACGATTTTCTTCAAAATCGGCATGGTGATACTACAGGCCGAGATGATCAATCTGGCTGAAGAAACCCCTATGGGCATAGAAACCCCTATGGGCATTGAAATCTATGGGGACAAACGCCCTTGGAAAGTTTTACCCACGCATTTCTGGCAAGTGTATCGCACGCATCCCCCCAATATGGGTATCATATGAAAGCCCATGAAAACCCAAACAAAATGGAGGGGTTAAATTTACCCATTACCCCATCCAGGGTAAAGTTTACCCAAGATGAAAATTTTCGGTCAATGGGGCGGCCCCTACGATTTTCTTCAAAATCAGCATGGTGATACTACAGGCCAAGATGATCAATCTGGCTGAAGAAACCCCTATGGGCATTGAAATCTATGGGGTAAAAACGCCCTTGGAAAGTTTTACCCACGCATTTCTGGCAAGTGTATCGCACGCATCCCCCCAATATGGAAATCATATGAAAGCCCATGAAAACCCAAACAAAATGGTGGGGTAAAATTTACCCATTACCCCATCCAGGGTAAAGTTTACCCAAGATGAAAACTTTCGGTCAATGGGGCGGCCCCTACGATTTTATTCAAAATCGGCATGGTGATACTACAGGCCGAGATGATCAATCTGGCTGAAGAAACCCCTATGGGCATTGAAATCTATGGGGTAAAAACGCCCTTGGAAAGTTTTACCCACGCATTTCTGGCAAGTGTATCGCACGCATCCCCCCAATATGGGTATCATATGAAAGCCCATGAAAACCCAAACAAAATGGTGGGGTAAAATTTACCCATTACCCCATCCAGGGTGAAGTTTACCCAAGATGAAAATTTTCGGTCAATGGGGCGGCCCCTACGATTTTCTTCAAAATCGGCATGGTGATACTACAGGCCGAGGTGATCAATCTGGCTGAAGAAACCCCTATGGGCATTGAAATCTATGGGGTAAAAACGCCCTTGGAAAGTTTTACCCACGCATTTCTGGCAAGTGTATCGCACGCATCCCCCCAATATGGGTATCATATAAAAGCCCATGAAAACCCAAACAAAATGGTGGGGTAAAATTTACCCATTACCCCATCCAGGGTAAAGTTTACCCAAGATGAATCTCGGCCTGATATCACCATGCCGATTTTGAAGAAAATCGTAGGGCCGCCCCATTGACCGAAAATTTTCATCTTGGGTAAACTTTACCCTGGATGGGGTAATTTTCACCCCACCATTTTGTTTGGGTTTTCATGGGCTTTAATATGATACCCATATTGGGGGGATGCGTGCGATACACTTGCCAGAAATGCGTGGGTAAAACTTTCCAAGGGCGTTTTTACCCCATAGATTTCAATGCCCATAGGGGTTTCTTCAGCCAGATTGATCATCTCGGCCTGTAGTATCACCATGCCGATTTTGAAGAAAATCGCAGGGGCCTTGACCGAAAATTTTCATCCTGGGTAAACTTTACCCTGGATGGGGTAATGGGTAAATTTCACCCCACCATTTTGTTTGGGTTTTCATGGGCTTTCATATGATACCCATATTGGGGGAATGCGTGCGATACACTTGCTAGAAATGCGTGGGTAAAACTTTCCAAGGGCGTTTTTACCCCATAGATTTCAATGCCCATAGGGGTTTCTTCAGCCAGATTGATCATCTCGGCCTGTAGTATCACCATGCCGATTTTGAAGAAAATCGTAGGGGCCGCCCCATTGACCAAAAATTTTCATCTTGGGTAAACTTTACCCTCGATGGGGTAATGGGTAAATTTTATCCCACCATTTTGTTTGGGTTTTCATGGGCTTTCATATGATACCCATATTGGGGGGATGCGTGCGATACACTTGCCAGAAATGCGTGGGTAAAACTTTCCAAGGGCGTTTTTACCCCATAGATTTCAATGCCCATAGGGGTTTCTTCAGCCAGATTGATCATCTCGGCCTGTAGTATCACCATGCCGATTTTGAAGAAAATCGTAGGGGCCGCCCCATTGACCGAAAATTTTCATCCTGGTTAAATCATGCTTTTGGTTAAATTGATCCGGTATTTAACCATATCATTAGGTCCGGGGTGAAGAGATCTTTCAAATGGTGGTCTTATTTTTCAGTTTCGTCCAGCCGTTTAGGCGTAAAACGGTTTTTAGATTTTTCCCTAGATTTCTAGATTTTCCCTAGCTTTGGCAGCCCCAATCTGGGCTGGGCCGAATGTGGGCTGAATGTGGGCTAACTTCCGTTACATAAACTACGGCACCTTCAAGAGCCTTCTATGTCTGCGGCCTGCCCGATCACGTCCGAAGCACCTGTCCATTTCAAAACGACATATGTGCTCAGTGCAAAAACGGGGACACATCTATATTACTATTTGAGGTGACGTAGTTTCTGTCTGTTACAGAGGTCGCGACATGGTGCTACGTAGCGCGGGATACAGGTCACACCGTTGCACCCAGCACGCTAAAATTTGCGCAACTCATTGAGCAAGGATGGACAACGTGCCTTTGAGCGGTCTCGGCTCGATCGGATCGATAGCGAGCGCGTGGCGCGTGCCCGAAAAGTGCAAATTCGCGTCATAGACTTTACATGTATTAATCGGCTTGCAAAAACGGGCGAAAATGGCTAAATTTGCCCGACACGGGTCCGGTTTCTGTGCAATATCTCGGTAACCGTGGGCCCGATTGGCACGGGGAAAACACCATCGTGTAGAGAATCGAACGGGCTATCGAATGGTGTGCGGTGCGGAGGATGGCACGCGCCACGTGCATACGTGAGGGCAATTTTATTTCAAAAAGTGCCGTTTTAAATGGATTTTGGATTTGATTTTATTTTCACGTGACCGTCAGAATGAGTGAGTCTAAACAACGCCTATTTGCAGGAGAAATGTACCGCCTCTCATGATAAAATTGTGAAAAGCTAATTGATCAAAAACAAGGTGGAACAAATCGCTGGAGAAAATGGCATTTGCCCATATTGTGGCACTAAATAATTACACGGGGTTTGCTGCTTAACCTGATACGTTTGACAATTGAAAATGCTATCATTAGAAAGAGCATTCAATTCTCTCCAAGATCCAATCATCACGTTTGCATGACAAGCAACAGTATTCTTAAAAATATAAATGTTTCAAGCCTCTGCAAAACCATTTTTAGCGAAAATTATCTACGCCTTTCATTTGTCATTAAACTACGCACCTCAATTATAAAACACATTTGACAGGTTCACTGAACTTTAATGCAGTTTCTGAAGTAGAAAGCATGCTTATCAGACACGGGCACCTCGATGCGATGGATATTCTTTCCAAACCAAATCGTTTAGCCGCCAAAAAGCAATCGACCAAAATGGATAGATAACCCAACCGACACAAGAAAACCAAATACCCGCCGATCGAAAATACCCCTTTTCGCGTTGCGGAGCACGCGGGTCACCCTAGTCAGCACTATGTGTCGGGGAAGGCCTCGGCAGTCGCTTGGACGCGGATCGGTTCCAGAGAGAAGCTGGGGAAACGATCGACAGTCTGCCCCACGGGGCCCGAGGCAGACTGTCTTCAACGGCAGTGCAGTACCGTGGCCCCTCTGACGTGGACCGGAGAGGACCAACTGACGACACCAACACAGCACCAGCAGGAGCCGCTGTTGCAGTCAGCGATACCGTGGATACCACTGCAACAGCCTGAGCCGCCGCCTCCCGAGTCGCAGCACGGGCCGGGGCGCATATTCGCCAAGTGTATTACACGAATCGGCCGACCAATAGCGTGCCTCTTTAGTGACGTCAACGTGGCGTCATACGTTCGGTCCTCGCCCTTGGTGGCGTCTTTTGAAGCTAGGTTTTACCTTAACGATATTTGAGCTGCCTTAAATGTAGTGTCGCCGTGGGGGAGTGGTTAGAGTATTGAACTGGTGATACGGGGCTTGGTGGTTCGGATCCACTCGGCGACTTCAATTTTCGTGTCATCTGTCATTAGGCGTTTTTTTTATACATTTGCAACGGTGTGCACCTAAGAAATCAGAGGTAAGCATTCTTCTAATGAACATGTTGCGTAACGTAAGAGAAATATTTGCAGTCCAACCGATTGCTTCGGTTTCGGCATTTTCCAATGACTTTGGTTTGTATTTGGTTTGGTATCGGTGTTCTGATTTTCTGTGATTGACATCACTAATGCATAGTGCATACTATGCGAACGTAGCCAATGAAAAGACAAGTGGTGCTGGGCGATGGCCATTGATCAATATTTCTCACTGCCAATGGGTGATAGCACGCATCTCCTGCTGGATATGACAGGGGCGGCGCTGACCTTTTGAAAGTAGGTGGGCACTTGACAAGGTAAAGTACCTAAAAGCAGCGAAAACTAAGATGAAAAGTAAAAAAATCGCACGCTGGTTAGCAGGCTATTAGATAATTTTTCGTGAAAGAATCACCATGTACCAAAAAAAAAAAAACATTTCGGCATAGCTGTTAGCGTATCACGGGACGAAATTCTCAATTTCCAGCCGTCAATGAGCGTCATCTATAGGAGCAATGCTCTGACTATAGCTTCTGCTTTTACCCACCTGCCGCCAGGGAGATAAATCCCTTAGTTGGAATCTAGTTAAAGTAAAAAATATTTATATTAGACGTATATGAAGATAACTCGGGACCTGATTGTTAAGTTGCATGCTCACGGCGGGCTGTCATCGATTTATCTCTATACCTACATGTCTTATCTGATCGATGAAATAAAACAGGAATCCGTTGTCATTCGAGTGTGTTTCACAATAGCTCTTCCGACTGACGAATATCGACAGTGCCGTAACAAAATTGGTAGTTGGGGTACAGACTGCAATCAAACTGCACCCAGTTCTTTTGCAACTTATTCCTTAATCAGATGAATACTTGTCATAGATTTATTGGGCGTACGACATTGGCGTGCGAACGTAGGGGCCAAAAATGCGTGTCTACCACAGACTTCTTTTTAACCCGCGCGGGGCTGGGGTCTCCAGCCGAACGCGCGGGGCTGGGGGGGGGGGTAAATTTTACCCCCCCTGTTATCTCCCAAACTAATGGTCCGATTTGGAAAATTCAAACGCCAATCGAAAGCTCTCATCACGAACTACTATAAACATGTACTTAATTTAAAGTTTGAGGTCAAGGTCAAGGTCAGGTCAAGGGTACAAATTGCAAGTTTCTACAGTATCGGCCTTGCACCGTAGTTGCCGAAGAATGGAGTCATGGACTGAGACTGATCGCCCAAAACGTGTTCTTAGGCTACCAAGACAATATTCGTTGCATACAATATCATTCAGAGGTCAAGGTCAAGGTCAGGTCAGGTCAGGTCAGGTCACCAAAAAACAAAATATAGAAAAGGGCATGTGCGACACATGTTTTATGGGTCATTTTACTCATAGAATTCAATAGGCACACTCAATAAGTGATATGGACCACCTCTGGATGAATTTCAGGTCGAGGTCAGGTCAAGGTCAGGTCAAGTGAGGTCAAATTTTGAAGTTGGTTGTTAAGGCCTAAAAAGGTGTCTATCTGATGCAGTTTTTCACGGCGAATCGAATGGTGCTATTTTTGTTTCCGTACGAGGTCTAGAACTTCCAAAAAAGTCATTTTTCAAAAATTTTGTGTGTCGTGACGTCATAAAATTTTGAATAACTCCCACATTTTTGAACAGATTCTTCTAAAATTTGGTATGTGGGTGCACATAGACCACTTCTCTGACATATATTCCGGTTTTTTTTCGATAGACTCAAAATTTTGGATTTTATAATGATTTTCCCAAAAAAGTCAGTTTTTTGAAAAAATTTAGGCCAAAATCCAAAATTTTCAAAAAACCGAGATAGCCATTTGATAGACAAAGTAAAATTACGTATAACCTTTTTTGTTACGTCTTGATTCCTTTAAAAATGAAGATGTTAGCGGCGTTTGAACTTTTGCCGTTTTTGAGGCGAAAATGGCGAACATGACGTCACTAAAACGTCAATTTCTCAAAAATTTTCCGACGGATTTCGCTCAAATTTTCAGGGAACGTGTCAAATTGATGTAAGAAAAGGTACTGAAAGTTTGGCGGCGCTGCGCGCCGCCGTTTTTGAGATATCGCAAAAATTCGCGAGGGGGGGTAAAATTTACCCCCCCCAGCCCCGCGCGGGTTAAGAGAAAAGAACCGCTAAAGCAGGATCCGATCCA
This sequence comes from Amphibalanus amphitrite, assembly GCF_019059575.1. Taxonomy (NCBI): domain Eukaryota; kingdom Metazoa; phylum Arthropoda; class Thecostraca; order Balanomorpha; family Balanidae; genus Amphibalanus; species Amphibalanus amphitrite. The sequence continues at coordinate 445,856 of NW_024881702.1, read as the reverse complement.
CCGACCTTTTGTTTACCAGACCGAGACTCTAACCACTCGGCTACGACAGATAAAATGATAACTAGCCATATACATTTGAAAAAGTCTCAACTCAAATCTAGCCTCAATGCATGCATTGTCGCGTCGGATGGCTATGACGTCGCACTAGAGATGTCGCTAGTTGGTGGGCCGATTCGTGTAATACACTATGCGGCCGGGGCCGCTACAGCAGCAGACCGCGCAGTAAGGTTGTTAAAAAGAAAACGAATTTTGGAAAAGTATACGGGCTCATGGCTTATGTGGGGCGGTATTCTTTTCTAAGTCCAATAATGCCCTTTTTCTAGAAAGTATTAACTGTTAGGGGCTCCTCAAATGGTTTAAAGAGAACCATGTTACGCTGGCCGACCGCGCGGTGTCAATAAGGGCGAGAATTCGACGCCGCGCACGGGCGGCAGCGCCTTATCGGCACCGCGCGGCGCGCGCCACGACATTTGCCGGGCGGCCGGCCGGGCGGTTGAAAGTTATAAGTGCGTGGTCTTTATCACGCGATCGGGGTGCGCTATCCCATGTTTTCGGGGCGGAAAGTTTCAGTGCAGCATCGGTGCGTCTGCCGCGGTGATCTATGTTAATGGTACAGAAAATAAGGCAAACAGAGCAAAGAAAAGACTGAACGATTCCGGGTAGTTGCCTCGAAACAATCCGTTTTAAGAATACATATGCCTTCCTAACGTACCGTATCACTTTTCGATTCTTCAAAAAGCAAAATCTGAGCAATAACACCTCTTTGCATTACTGTTGACAATTTACGTTACTTTTGGACGGTGGCTCGTCGCCCCAATATGCTGCCGCGCAACTTTAATCTAACGGCGAATGGCAACTTTGCGAGAATCGAAAATTCCCGATTTACGTACCTACAGCAGGAGCTGGCAATGCTCAAGGACAGAATATGGAGACCCGACAGAAGGGTTGTTGAAAAAAGTTTTTTTTTGCATTACGGGCTCACAACTCATGTGGTGCGATTCTCTTTTCTGAATTCAATGATACCCAATTCAACGAAAACAAATAACCCTTAGGGGTTCCTCAACCGGCTTAAAGGGAAGCCTACAGCCCCCGGCTGTTGGCCGGTGTCAATAAGGGCGATAAGCAAACAACATAGGACAGACAAGCGATTTTATTGACATCGTGACGAGGCTGATTTTCACGCAGCAGGGTAGAGCGGTGGGAAGGGTGTGGAGGCGGCCACGGCCACCTCACAGACTGTCGAGGGCGCTCTTTTTGAAGGAAGGCAGGCGCTTCCGGTGGTCCTCTACAGCTTGGAGAAGCCACTGAAGCTGGTCTTCGTCGTGGGTGACCGTGTTGGCGAAGCTCTCTATCATAGCAGCACCTCTCTCGGCGACATCGTTCGTCACATTTAGCTCACGCACGAATGTTTTGAACCTTCGTGTAGCCGCTGTCGTCCTCCCATGCACATGCTGGCTGTCGCAGCCAGGATCGTGGGTCCAGCTTCAGAAGCTGGAACAGCTGCCAGCTGGCGTCGGTTACGAGGTCGGCCAGCTGCGTGTGTCTCTCAAGACACAGCGCGGCGTCCTCTGGGTCGGCGCTCTCCGGCTGGGTGAGCAGAGCCTCTGCCAGGGCCTGGCGCTCGCCCTCGCCGACGGCGTCTGACGCCAGGCTCAGCACCACCGTCTGCGGCTGGAGGTAGGCTGTGTGGCGTCGCAGCACCGCGGCAGCGCGGCTGATCAGCCGTCGGCTGGTTCACGTCCCGCAACCTCTGCAGGTCCCGGCAGAGCTGCAGGTCACGCACGGGCGCGTCAGCGGCCAGTGGAGCCGTCAGCCACGCCCGCGCGTAGATGAGGGCAATGAAGGTCACCATCCGGCGCAGCCGCTCCTGCTCTTGCGCATCGTAGCCGAGCTGTCCAGCGAACAGGTACATCTTGATGTAGTACAACACCTTTGCCATCCAGCGGGCGTGGTGACACGCGCCGGGGCGGCGAAACCGTGGTCGGGACGGTCCCACATCAAGCACCAGCAGCACGAGCCGCGCCAGCTCCCTGTAGTCCTCTCTCAAGAAGTGGTCCTTACCGGGGCGCGCCAGCATCGCCTGCAGCTGCTCTATAATGGCATCCCGTAGTTCCTGCAGCCACGAGTCTTCGATGAAAAGGAACCTCATTTCACTCGTATCCAGCTGCGGCCATCTGCGTTTCAAGTCTTGAAACTTGGTGTCCACGGGCCCGCTGGTGGGGCCAAACAACGCAGTAGAGACGGCTCCCAGCACGAGCTCGAGCACGTGGTGACGACATTCGAGCCGAAGCAGCTTTTTTCCAGCATCGCCTCCAGCTTCACCACTGCGCCCTTCAGCCGGCCGGTGTTGCTTGAGGTGGTGTCGTGTAACACAGGCCGACGACGCTGTCGCTGACGCCCCAGTCGTCCAGAGCTGTGGCAGTCGCCTCGGCCTGAGCGAGCCCGGTGCCATCGGCAATGGTCGGCACCGCCAGCAGCTTCCCGCCCGTGTGGTCGGGCCCACCGGAGACGAGGATGGCCAAACGATGTTCGCTGGTGCCCAGTGAATCCTTGATCATCTTGCCGTCCCAATGGACGACAGCGTGTTGCGGCGGAGTGAATGAAGCTCGGAGGGCTCCCGCTGCCTGGTGCCGGCGATGCAGCCACCGCTGGCGCCGTGACGTTGCCATTGACAAATTGAAGTCGCCGAGGTTGGCAGGGGGCTGCGCTGATTTTAAACGGCAGCCACTGTCGCCGTAATCTGAGAAAACTATAATGTTCGGTTACCATTTTGTACGTAAAAATGGTTATATGGTACTGAATGCACAGTGCGGTGACAAAGTGGTGCCTTAATGGGCTGGACCTCTGCTGGCATATGCTGGTACGGAGCACCCATTCCAGTGCGTTCTGCCAAATAGCATATACAGCATATGTAGGCATGCTGTATACGCGCCGCGCCTACATATGCTACATATGTAGCATATGTAGGTACTGTTGCTATGAATCGGCACCGGGTACCGACAAAAGCGTTGGTTCGGATACGAGTCAGACAATCATACGGACATACATATATAAAACATACAATATCCAAGACATCGTTTAATAAATCACAGATATTTGTAAAATGCAAAATTAGTTATACGATGTAATCGATAGACGCTGATACCTATATTGTACCTATATTATTGAAACTTACCTGGCATGTAGACAGACGGAATCGGTCAGCCACGTCCAGTATAGGCGCAGCCGGCATAATGCGCCGGGGAAACGTCAGCGTTACCTCGGTATCACGGCGAGATTTCTTCGCCGGTCCCGGGTGTAATTCTTGACCCGTGTCACTGTCGGCAGACTCGGCTTGGCTGTCGGACCCGATGCCGCTGCTGTTGAGGACCGACGGCCCCTCAGAGCCCGGCTCCATGCGCTTCCGCCGCTTCCTCTGCTCGATTCGCTCAGCATTTTTTTCAAATACCTTATCCTTTCCGGACATGCATCCTCTTCTTTCGTCCTTTTGGTCAGAGTAAAACTGTATGTCCAATTCCATCTCCTTCTTTTCTTAACATTCTATTTGTCCTTATTTGTTCGATGGCGTCGTCGGCAGCGATGTCCCAAAGAGAGTCGAGAGTCCTCTTGAACTGGGCCCTGCGGCCGCCGGGATCGCCTTCCCTTGCCTGGTTCTTTGCTACTGCATGCCATTCTTCGTAAAGAGTTTTCAACTTTCGCATACAGTTGCGCGGCAGCATTGTAGGGATTCCTGCCATCGTCCAAAAACGAAGCACGTTATCGACCACAATGCGAAAAACGGTGCTACTCTCCGGTGTCTGTTTCTTTAGGTGAAATACATTCTTCAACACTGATCTTGCAGTAGGCAATTTCGATCCAGAAATGTCAGGCTCAGGGCGACCCACCATAAAATAATAAGTGTCTTTGCGTAGTTCTTTCCGATTCATTTTATCATAGGTGTAGGAACAGGGGGGACGGGGGGCCGGTGGCCCCCCCACTTTTCATAGTGGGGGGGGGGCAGTAATGTTAACTAGTGATGTCATTTTCCAAAAAATGTCTGACCGATACCGACCGAAACCAAAATTTGGGAAAAACTTCCGACCGAATACCGACCGATAAATCCCAAGCCAAAATTTGACCGAAATTTGACCGAAATTCTATTTGCTATTACCCTACCCCAAAATTAAAATATTTGGTAAATTCTGATGGAAAATAATGGGAAATGGCATTTCAGTCCAAGTTCAGTCAATTCTTAGCCACTGCAAAATATATTTTGTGGTAGAAGTTACAACTGCTGAGGGTAGCAACACATGGACCTCAGCATTTCACAGATTTGGTTAATTAGAATTGTCAAGAATCTACTGTGGACTATGTAAGGAAGAATGCTCATTCATGTTGCAAAAGCACGATCAATTAGTAAGTCAAATGGTTGGTAATAGGTACCTATGTTCATGACAACATTCCCCAGGAGAAAAGGCGGAATCAACACACCACAAAACACATCAAAACTGCTTGGAAACTTGCGTTGAGTCTTGAGATGTAGTCTGAGATACTATACAAAGAACTTGACACTGAAAATCCAGCTGAAAAGGCAGGTATTAGGTAGCTCTGAGCTTGAATTTTGTCCCAAAAATGAAATGAAAATTCATTAAACAGGCACTTTGTCTTATCTCTTGTTTTTCTTATCTTTACAAGAAAACAAAATATGCAGACAAAATTAATACAAAGTGGCGCCAAAGTGGCGCAAAAAGTAATAGAAGAACCAAGGATTGACTTTTAAGATCCTCTCTTCCCTAACGAAAGGATGTATGATGATGACGTAATATGTATTTATATGCCCTTTTGGTCGAATTATTGGAGGGAAATTAATTTTCTTGTAGTGAATTACACTCACAATGTTGATTTCATTAGAATTAAATATCGTGTTGGATCATTTACATCAAAAAAATAATTCACGAGGCAGCATGTAACAATCCAAAACTTTTTTTGCAGCAACTTAATCAGCTGGTTTAAAATCTCTGTTATGGCGCATCTGTTTCGAAATCCTTCCTTGTGTTTGGAATGTGGAAGATTCCAGAAATCGGACATGGGCCGAATCTGTAGTTTTTGTCAAGATTCCTATGTTTTTATGTTGAAGTCATCTAGATTTCAAACATTTGGTTGGTACCTGCAATATTTAGGGAAAATGTGGAATAGTAGAACACCTGTGAAATGTAAATGTGATCACTGCTAAGTGCTAACTGCTAACTGTCCGATCTTCAGGAACACATTTCAGTAATTCAAGTTATTTTTGTCCTTGCATTTTTGTGACTGTATAATGATTTTTGTAGGCAATACTTCTTTGATTACAGGTGAAATTTAACAGCTAGACTGGAATAGAGTTTCAAAATTGTGTGTACTTGTGGGGCCAACTGAGTCAAAATCAGCCTGCTTGTAGTTGTGGTTGGACAATGGGTGGCTGCTGCCTGCTGGGTGGGATGGCTAATGAAGTTGCCAAAATGTGGCATTTTGCATTTGGGGGAAATTTTGCAACTCTATCATTAACATCCCAATAAATTTCATTTTAACTAGGCAAAAATGGAATACTTTCTCTTTTTGAAAATGGTTTCACTGGCAGGGTGACCGAAAGTGTCCGATTTTGGGGGGGGCCTGACCGACCGATTACCAAATCGGTCAGCATATATTTTCGGTAACCGAAATTCTCGGTAACCGATTGACACCACTAATGTTAACTGCCCCCCCCCCACACTTTTTGCCGAACTTTTTAATGTATTTGTAAGTCATCCCGACGAACAAACTTGACGGTTCTCCGGCCTGCCCTTCCATGAAGATTTCCATTTGTGCTTCATCGTTATTGAGTGCAATTTCCTCCACCCAATGAAAGGTAACTTTGTCAGAAGCAATAAGTGGCAGCTTAGGGGCAGCGCGCGCTGCAAAGAGAGACAATACTGGCTCAGCAGAATGCGTAAACGGTGTAAACTAACAATTTATGTTAGGCGGCCTTGCATTAGTTGATCGGTTACTGGCATAGGCGTAGGAACAGGGGGGCAGGGGGCAATGGTCCTCCACTTTCGAATGGGGGCCAGCAATGTTAACTGCCCCCCCCCCACACACACACCTTTTGCTGACTTTTCACTTCTCACGTTTCACGCTCGCTCGTAAAAAATGTTTTTGGATGCTTCTGGAATTCGCATGGGTGCCAACCAGTGGCGGATCCAAGGTGGGGTCACATGGGTCATGCCCCCTTGGGGCCCGGGGGCACCACAAGCCTACCAGGGGCACCACTGACCTATCAGGGGCACCACAGACCTGACAGGGGCACCACCGGCCTGTCGGGAGCACCATCGGCCTAGCAAGAGCACCACTGGTCTGCCAGGGGCACCAAAGGCCTTCCAGGGGCACCACCGGCCTCGCAGGGGCACCTTGGGCCTGTCAAGGGCACCACGGACCTGTCAGGGGCACATCAGGCTTGTCAGGGCCCAGGGGCACCACAGTCCTTTCAGGAGCACCACAGGCCTGTCAGGGGCACCAGAAGCCTAGCAGGGGCACCACAGGTCTGCCAGGGACACCACAGACCTGCCAGGGGCACCACAGGCTTGCCAGGGGCACTCTGGGACTGTCAGGGGCATCACGTGGCTGTCGGGGACACTTCAGGCTTGTCAGGAGCACCACAGTCCTGTCAGCGCGGCCTCTGCTGTGACTCGGGAGGGGACCTCCCGAGTCACAGCAGAGGCCGGGGCTGCAGACAACACCGCAGCAGACGCAGCGGCAACACTGAGCGCCCGCCAGACTGGACATCCGGCAGTAAGGACGACTACCCCAGGCCGGTAGGTACCGCTGATCAAGGCCCTAAATACAAGGTTGCACGGACTAATTTCTACTAAATCTACCAGAATATAATTTCACGGTTGGGTATTTTAATAACTATTCAATCAAAACTTCTTTATTATTTTCTCGTTATCATTTATAAGCAATTTTATAAATTGACTTTCAATTAGCATGCCTTTTACTGGCAAAATAACTTTCAAGTATTGGGTCAACATAGTTGTGTAGCAGTAGGAACCATATCTGGCAAAACCCCAATGCCTACATACAGCAGAAAAGCAGCCACCAGGTGTCGCCACAGTCGCCACTTGGTCGCCACACAGATGTCGCGCGCGTCGCCAATCGCCACACTACCGATTTCCATAAGGACGCATATGTACGGATATGTATTGGAAAGTCGCCCTTAAGGATTACGCTTACATCCTTTGCTTATGAGGTCGGTGGTTGGAAATTGGGAGGGGCTCAGCTATTTTCGACCACGGATATGGCTTTATCACATGATGAGGAACATGCTGATAAGCGTTTTATGTGTCATAACAGCACATAAGTATTTTTAATCATTTTTCAAAAATAGCCGTTCTGCCGTATCTTTCAGTGCAAGGTGCCGTCGGTCATCCCCGACGTGACGTCACGCCGGGGATTTCCAGATTTTCCTACTAGACTTCGACGCCCCCTGCCGCTGATCAATGATCAAGACCTTACCGTATCGTATCCAAACGCCGTAACTGGACTTGTCATAGCGCGTGAGGGAGAAGTCGTGGAAACCACAGCCCATCACACCCGTCTAAAACCCTGTCATTCAAATCTGACCAGTTCGCACACGCCTACACAGGGCCACCCCACCCGCATATGGCGACGCAGTAGGCCTCCTGTCAACAAGCGGAACCATCCAGTTCTTCCAGCTCCCCTCCATTCCACCTGCTCCAGTCGGGCTTCCCAGCCAGGGAACGGTGCACCCCCATTACAGGGGACCAGCTCTCCAGGCCAAACGGTGCCCCGTGAACCCTCTAGGCAGAAGCGGACGGCCTCCTCGAGAGGTGGTACTCGTACAAACGCGGTTAGGTCGTGCGGTTCGGCCGCCAGTTAGGTATAAGACAGATCATCAGGGCAAACTATCTTGTTTAAAGGTAGTGTGCCACCTTCCAATGATTTCCCATTTTATTTTTCCTAGGATAAGAAGCTTCTGATTATTGATATTACTGTTCATTGCTCTGGTAAAGATTAACAAAAAGACGTATATTGAGGCACAGAGCAGCATATTTTAATAAATCCAACCGGTTTCAAAGACCTCTCGTCTTCGTCATCAGGGATTGAAATATACAGAAAGGAGAAAGGTTACATATTTGAGCGCTGAAGAGAATAGCTATAATCATGCTTTTCTGTTAGAAAACGCGTGGAGAGCGTGCTTAAAAATAAAGGTCACTAAAGGTCGTCATTCACTATTTCTTGTTGACGTCTTTCTTGAGGCGGTCAATCCATCCCTGGTAAATTGTATATTTCCCAACGTTTCTGTTCATCTTTTCTTCGGTTGAAGCTTGGATATATATCGCTTCTTTTATTTCTCTTTGCTTCCTTTTAGCCTCAAATCCAATCACTGATGTGTTCTCCCATTTAATTGTATGTCCTGTGTCGTAGCTGTGTTCTGCCGTTGCTTCCGATGTTTGTGGGTCTATGTTGCCCGAATTTTTATTCGCCCGATTTTTAACACTTTTTTGGTGTTCTTGTTGTCTAACTTTCACATTTCTTTTGCTTTCTCCAATATATACTTTAGGACATCCGTCACATTGCATTTTGTAAATGGGTCCCGGTTTTTCTACAGCGTTGATGGTGTCTTTGGGTCTCACGAGCAGTTGTTTCAAAGTCTTGTGCGGTTTGAAGTATTAGAGGTCTTTGAAACCGGTTGGATTTATTAACCTTCGCCCCAGTGGGGGGGGGGGCATATGTTACCACCCTGTCGCGTTTTTTTGCGTATAAATAAAAAACCGCGGCGCGCATCGCCGCGACGCTTGGCATAGCTTTTTGTACATCAATTTTGGACAATGTGTGAAATTTTTGACCCCAGGTCATGTCAGGTCAGGTCACCAGGTCAAGTTAACTGACCAGGCCTAAAAAAGTTTGCAATCATGTCCAGCCTGCAGTGTTTGTCAGAAAGGTTTTAAACTTGGTGGATTGCATGATGTTATGGGCGCCTACAATTTGTTTATCTCGGATTTTTTATATCCGTGACCTAAGGTCATTTCAGTGGCGTGACCTTACCATTATAAGTCAATGGAGAAAAATGAAAATGCCTCTAGATACGTGTGTACGCTTGGGAACAGTCCAAATATTTCAGAATCACAATGATTTGGACCACCCGTGATGACCAAGGTGTCATTTTTGCTGATAGCCTCTACAAAGGTCATCCGAGGTCATTTGAGGCTACACACAGATTTTTGCCAATAACTCGCGATTGGAAAGAGATAGAACGCTGGGGATGGCTTCATTGTGTTTGTCTTGTTGAGACGCATCGAATGATATGCAATATGACCTTTTCCGGTCAGGTCATGACCTTGACCTGAGGTCAAATTTTCAAGTTGACCTTTCAAGGTCAAAATATAGTTCATTCGACGCGTCTCGTCGAGAGGAACACGATTCTGGCAATAGAAATGTCGTGGCTTTTTCTAGTCAAAAGTTATTGTCGAAAAACACTTTGCGAAAAAACAGCTATTTTTTAGTTTTTGCCCTCTGGAGGCTAAACCGTTGACCTGAGGTCAATTTTGATGTTGACCTTATCGAAAGAATAGTTCAAAAGCTATCGATTGCTTTTCAATGCGTTTTTCTAGCTATCATAGTTCCTGAGATATAAGCATGTTTTCTGAAAAAGATAATGACATTTGGCAAATTTTGACCTTTGATGACCTCCAGTGACCCCAATATTGCTCCAAGATGAAAAATGACCGAAATACTTTCAAACGTACGCATTGAGAGCTATCGACTGCTTTTTACCGCGTCTTTCTAGCCCTCTTAGTTTTTGAGTTAGAGGTGGGTGGTAACATATGCCCCCCCCCCACTAGGGCGAAGTTGGCTGAGACCGCCACTGGGGCGCGGGTTAAAATATGCTGCTCTGTGCCTCAATATACGTCTTTTTGTTAAGAAGCTTCTGTTTTTACAAAAATCAAAAATGGGCCTAAAATAGTGCTTTTTCACCTAAAAGTTTATCGGTTTTTCGATATGTATAACAACTGTAGTGGGGTGACCTGCAAACAGGCGTCGGCAACAATCGCGAATGCGGCGCACATGTGACAATAAGCAAAGGTCATTATAGAGTTACGACGTACGGGAATGAGTTATCAGCTGTCTAATCGTAGACAACACAATGTCGAATTTAAACTGTAAGCCTGTACCTATTGGTATTGTTTCTTTAATTTGGCTGTCGAACATTAATTAATGGTTTGAAATATTATTTTATGTAAAATAATTGATATGAAACAGCCGTCTCTAAAGTTATGACCCCATCTCACCACATGAAAGTGGCAGAAATGACAATGATCAGCTGACGCATTTTTCTTGGCCGAAGTCAGAGCGCGCGGCCCGACGCACCACCACCGCACCACAAAGTATGAGCAAAAGCCACCTGCGGCAAGGCCCTATATACCACCTGCGGTAGACCGCGCCCAAAGCCAGGGCCCCGGTAACGTGAGGTAGCCGAGTCGGGGCAGCGTGCGCTGACCCAAGCCGGGGCCGCGGCTTTGGGCGCGGTCTACCGCATCCCCGGGCAGCCCCGGGCTATCACATGACACCGGGAGGACGCGCGGCCCCGGCTTGGGTCAGCGCACGCTGCCCCGACTCGGCTACCTCACGTTACCGGGGCCCTGGCTTTGGGCGCGGTCTACCGCACCACCTAACAGGCGTGTTCGAAACCGCAGGAGATGATGATGAACGGGTTTATCGAAACTTGATTGGATGAGCCTATCGGTAATAGCGATTTCAGTGTGTGCATTTATTGTTCATAGTGGTGTAAAATGTGGTTGGGGTACGACCGACAACCCGTTGGGGCGAATTTCGCACTGGGGTACTCAAAATTTGAAGAATTTAAGACTTTTCCATGAGTTTTGAAGGTATGGATAAGTTCTAAAAATCCGGTTCTCCTTATCTGGGCCATTAACTCCATACGGTCCAGGAAAGCTGGCACACTACCTTTAACCCGGCCGGGCCCGGGGGGTAATCCCAACCATCGCAGCCCGGGGGGGGCGTTTTTCGCCCCCCCTGTCTAACTCCGTAAATAAGGGAGCTACGGAAACAAAAGCGATACCAAACGAAAGGTCCTTACGAGACGATTCTAAAGCACCTAAAATTTTTGACCTCAGGTCAATTTTCAAGGTCAGAGGTCAAGGTCAAAGGCAAAAACCGGCACATGTGTAGTGATCTCAAAGTAAGCCTTCTAGAGAACGGCAGGCTGCATCAAACCGGCAAAATTGGGTGTCAAACGAAAGAAGAGAATTTGAGGATTCCGAAACTGTGCTCAAAATCAAAGGTCAAGGTCAAGGTCACGCTCAAAATTGACCTCAAACTTGGCACTTTTTCGCACATCTTGCGTGCTAACTTCCAAGATGTTTTGAAATGTTTTGAGGCTTATCAGTTCCCTATTTGTGGTTCATCTTACGATACAAGGCTGCTCAAAGGTCAAGGTCACAGAAGAGTATCCCTGCTAGAGGCTATTTCACTAATTCATGTTAGTTATAATAAATAAGACAATTTTGCCATCCGGAAGCTCTAAATGAAGGCTGAGAGGAAAGTAGATGCCAGATTCGTGATCAGCGGATACAAATCCATCATAAACGACCTTTCATGTGTCAAGGTCAACCAGAGGTCATTCGAGGTCACATGAGGTCAACATAAAATTTGACCTTTTCCGAACAAAATATATATCATTCGACGCGGCTTGACAAGGCGAATGCGATGGTACCACTGCCGTAGCTCTAGGACCATTTTTGTCGAAGTTATTTGCGAAAAACTAAAACCACATTTCGGGGTCGTTGACCTGACCTCTGACCTCAGGTCACCAAAACTATTTTTCTATTTTTCTCTAGGTCAAACGCTACACAACCGTGTTCGTAATTTGTCTTTATCTCTAAAACTCTATTTTTAGTAGCTATTTGAAGTTTGCGTTTGTGACGCCGAAGTTTGCCGTGCAGGGGTCTAGAAAAATGGACCTTGTGACGTCATCGAGGGGGCTAGGTCCAAATTTTTTACTTCAGAAGATGTCAAATTGATGGGAAAAAAGGTACTGAAAGTTTCGCCTTCCTATCCCTAAGCGTTCAGGAGCTATCGCAAATATTCGCCAGGGGGGGGGGGGGGGGCGAAAAACGCCCCCCCCCCGGGCCCGCGAGGGTTAAAGTGTATTCTTCAATGTATATGGGAACGGCGTTATTGCATATGAAAGGTGTATCATATAGACTATGTTTTGGGTAGACATGCCCATGTGTAATGCGTATTGTTGTGGTGTTGGGATCGTAGTCAGAACCTTTCAGTTGTTAGGTTCCGGGGCGGAACCTCGGTCACGTGGGGTTGTATTATAAGCGATATTTAAATCCGTCTGTTTTTTTCGGTAACTCCCGGTACTACAACACTTCGAAAACTCGCATCCCGGCTATGACAGACATGGGACAAATTGGACCAATGGACCTGCCTCCCGGGTATGACAGATACGGGGCAGAATGGATCTATGTCCTGGGTATTGCAGACACGGACACAAAATGAACCAGTGTCCCTGGTATGGCAGACACGGGGCAGAATGTAAGTACATACCAGTGTCCCTGGTATGGCAGACACTGACTTAGAATATAGATCCTGTCTATGATCCTTATCATATCCAGAATCCAGAAAACAGAATGAACCCATGTCCCGGGTATGACAGACATGGACACAGAATGGACCCGTAGGCCGTATCCCGGGTATCCCAGACATGGACACAGCTCGTCACCAGCTCCCGGGCATAACAGACATGCACACAGAATGGAACCGTATCCTGGGTATCACAGACATGGACACAGAATGGAACCGTATCCTGGGTATCACAGACATGGACACAGAATGGACCCGTATCCCGGGTATCACAGACATGGACACGGAATGGACCCGTATCCCGGGTATCACAGACATGGACACAGAATGGACCCGTATCCCGGGTATCACAGACATGGACACGGAATGGACCCGTATCCCGGGTATCACAGACATGGACACGGAATGGACCCGTATCCCGGGTATCACAGACATGGACACAGAATGGACCCGTATCCCGGGTATCACAGACATGGACACGGAATGGACCCGTATCCCGGGTATCACAGACATGGACACGGAATGGACCCGTATCCCGGGTATCACAGACATGGACACGGAATGGACCCGTATCCCGGGTATCACAGACATGGACACGGAATGGACCCGTATCCCGGGTATCACAGACATGGACACAGAATGGACCCGTATCCCGGGTATCACAGACATGGACACAGAATGGACCCGTATCCCGGGTATCACAGACATGGACACAGAATGGACCCGTATCCCGGGTATCACAGACATGGACACAGAATGGACCCGTATCCCGGGTATCACAGACATGGACACAGAATGGACCCGTATCCCGGGTATCACAGACATGGACACAGAATGGACCCGTATCCCGGGTATCACAGACATGGACACGGAATGGACCCGTATCCCGGGTATCACAGACATGGACACGGAATGGACCCGTATCCCGGGTATCACAGACATGGACACAGAATGGACCCGTATCCCGGGTATCACAGACATGGACACAGAATGGACCCGTATCCCGGGTATCACAGACATGGACACAGAATGGACCCGTATCCCGGGTAGGTATCACAGACATGGACACAGAATGGACCCGTATCCCGGGTATCACAGACATTGACACGGAATGGACCCGTATCCCGGGTATCACAGACATGGACACAGAATGGACCCGTATCCCGGGTATCACAGACATGGACACAGAATGGACCCGTATCCCGGGTATCACAGACATGGACACAGAATGGACCCGTATCCCGGGTATCACAGACATGGACACGGAATGGACCCGTTTCCCGGGTATCACAGACATGGACACGGAATGGACCCGTATCCCAGGTATCACAGACATGGACACAGAATGGCCCCGTATCCCGGGTATCACAGACATGGACACAGAATGGACCCGTATCCCGGGTATCACAGACATGGACACAGAATGGACCCGTATCCCGGGTATCACAGACATGGACACAGAATGGACCCGTATCCCGGGTATCACAGACATGGACACGGAATGGACCCGTATCCCGGGTATCACAGACATGGACACGGAATGGACCCGTATCCCGGGTATCACAGACATGGACACAGAATGGACCCGTATCCCGGGTATCACAGACATGGACACAGAATGGACCCGTATCCCGGGTATCACAGACATGGACACAGAATGGACCCGTATCCCGGGTAGGTATCACAGACATGGACACAGAATGGACCCGTATCCCGGGTATCACAGACATGGACACGGAATGGACCCGTATCCCGGGTATCACAGACATGGACACAGAATGGACCCGTATCCCGGGTATCACAGACATGGACACAGAATGGACCCGTATCCCGGGTATCACAGACATGGACACAGAATGGACCCGTATCCCGGGTATCACAGACATGGACACAGAATGGACCCGTATCCCGGGTATCACAGACATGGACACGGAATGGACCCGTTTCCCGGGTATCACAGACATGGACACGGAATGGACCCGTATCCCGGGTATCACAGACATGGACACAGAATGGCCCCGTATCCCGGGTATCACAGACATGGACACAGAATGGACCCGTATCCCGGGTATCACAGACATGGACACAGAATGGACCCGTATCCCGGGTATCACAGACATGGACACGGAATGGACCCGTATCCCGGGTATCACAGACATGGACACAGAATGGACCCGTATCCCGGGTATCACAGACATGGACACGGAATGGACCCGTATCCCGGGTATCACAGACATGGACACAGAATGGCCCCGTATCCCGGGTATCACAGACATGGACACAGAATGGCCCCGTATCCCGGGTATCACAGACATGGACACAGAATGGCCCCGTATCCCGGGTATCACAGACATGGACACGGAATGGACCCGTATCCCGGGTATCACAGACATGGACACAGAATGGACCCGTATCCCGGGTATCACAGATATGGACACAGAATGGACCCGTATCCCGGGTATCACAGACATGGACACAGAATGGACCCGTATCCCGGGTATCACAGACATGGACACAGAATGGACCCGTATCCCGGGTATCACAGACATGGACACAGAATGGCCCCGTATCCCGGGTATCACAGACATGGACACAGAATGGCCCCGTATCCCGGGTATCACAGACATGGACACAGAATGGCCCCGTATCCCGGGTATCACAGACATGGACACAGAATGGCCCCGTATCCCGGGTATCACAGACATGGACACAGAATGGACCCGTATCCCGGGTATCACAGACATGGACACAGAATGGACCCGTATCCCGGGTATCACAGACATGGACACAGAATGGACCCGTATCCCGGGTATCACAGACATGGACACGGAATGGACCCGTTTCCCGGGTATCACAGACATGGACACGGAATGGACCCGTATCCCGGGTATCACAGACATGGACACAGAATGGCCCCGTATCCCGGGTATCACAGACATGGACACAGAATGGACCCGTATCCCGGGTATCACAGACATGGACACAGAATGGACCCGTATCCCGGGTATCACAGACATGGACACGGAATGGACCCGTATCCCGGGTATCACAGACATGGACACAGAATGGACCCGTATCCCGGGTATCACAGACATGGACACGGAATGGACCCGTATCCCGGGTATCACAGACATGGACACAGAATGGCCCCGTATCCCGGGTATCACAGACATGGACACAGAATGGCCCCGTATCCCGGGTATCACAGACATGGACACAGAATGGACCCGTATCCCGGGTATCACAGACATGGACACAGAATGGACCCGTATCCCGGGTATCACAGACATGGACACAGAATGGCCCCGTATCCCGGGTATCACAGACATGGACACAGAATGGACCCGTATCCCGGGTATCACAGACATGGACACAGAATGGCCCCGTATCCCGGGTATCACAGACATGGACACAGAATGGACCCGTATCCCGGGTATCACAGACATGGACACAGAATGGCCCCGTATCCCGGGTATCACAGACATGGACACAGAATGGCCCCGTATCCCGGGTATCACAGACATGGACACGGAATGGACCCGTATCCCGGGTATCACAGACATGGACACAGAATGGACCCGTATCCCGGGTATCACAGATATGGACACAGAATGGACCCGTATCCCGGGTATCACAGACATGGACACAGAATGGACCCGTATCCCGGGTATCACAGATATGGACACAGAATGGACCCGTATCCCGGGTATCACAGACATGGACACAGAATGGACCCGTATCCCGGGTATCACAGACATGGACACAGAATGGACCCGTATCCCGGGTATCACAGACATGGACACAGAATGGACCCGTATCCCGGGTATCACAGACATGGACACGGAATGGACCCGTATCCCGGGTATCACAGACATGGACACAGAATGGACCCGTATCCCGGGTATCACAGACATGGACACAGAATGGCCCCGTATCCCGGGTATCACAGACATGGACACGGAATGGACCCGTATCCCGGGTATCACAGACATGGACACGGAATGGACCCGTATCCCGGGTATCACAGACAGACTCACCGCGGGCGTGCTGCCTGCTCGACCTTCAGTGGCCAAAGCAGCCCCTTGCAGACCATCATTGGCATAAATAGGCGGCCCCCGCCGAGTTGTCATGCTCAATTCATGCTACGTGGCGTGTGCGCTGTGGCCACATCCAAACGGCATAATTTAGCCAGGACGCTCATGTGGCGTCTGTCTGGCGGCTAGCGCACAGTGGGCGATTCGGCCTGTGTAGACTCGCGAAACATATCGATGCTCCTATTTTGCATGTTTTCTAGGCTGGAACTCTAATATTTCATTGCAACAATCGTGAATATCTAATGGGCAAGTGTTGCAAGTAAGGATTATCCTTTTCAGCATGTGTGCCCTGGGGCAAGCTTGCGATTTGCTTCATTGCCTCTCGAAAAACGCTTCGATACCTTTGAAAGTGTGCCAAAATGTCTAACTGAATGAGCTGGGTGAAACATTGCAATGATATGTTGTACCCTCATAAAAAAGGTTTCAAAGCCAAGTTTGTGCCCAAGCCACCCACCCAAGTTCATACTCGCGCACATTAACTCGCGCCCCAGCGGCGTCTCAGACAACTTCGCCACAGTGGGGGGTGAGGGCATATGTTACCACCCACCTCTATCTAAAAAAACTAAGAGGGCTAGAAAGACACGGTAAAAGCAGTCGATAACTTTCAATACGTATGTTTGAAAGTATTTAAGTCATTTTTCATCTTAGAGCAATATTGGGGTCACCAGAGGTCATCAAAGGTCAAAATTTGCCAAATGTCATGATATTTTTCAGAAAACATGCCGTTATCTCAGGAACTATGATATAGCTAGAAAAACGCATGGAAAAGCAATCGATAGCTTTTGAACTCTTCTTTTGATAAGGCCATCATCAAAATTGACCTCAGGTCAACGGTTAAGCCTCCTCAGGTCAAACATTGTGAAAATAGCTGTTTTTGGATAACACTTTTTCACGAATAACTTTTGAACCAGCAAAGATACATAATTGGCAATAACACTATCGTGTTTCTTTCCTACAGTCGCTTCGAAAAATATATATTTTTACCTGGAAAGGTCAAGGTCAAACTTCAACCTCAGGTCAAAGTCACGTGGTGACCCAAATAAGTCATGTTGCATACCTATCATTTGATGCGTCTCGACAAGACAAACACAATGAAGCCATCCCCAGCGTTCCATCTCTTTCCAATCGAGAGTTATTGGCAAAAATCTGTTTGTAGCCTCACATGACCTCGGATGACCTTTCTAGTGGCTAGCAGCAAAAAGACACCTTGGTCGTCACGAGTGGTCCAAATCATTGTGATTCTGAAATATTTGGACTGTTCCTATTCGTACACACGGATCTAGAGGCATTTTCATTTTTCTCCATTGACTTGTAATGGAAAGGTCACGCCAATGGCCTGACCTTAGGTCACGGATATACAAAATCCGAGATATGCAAATTATAGATGCCCATAACATCAGGCAATCCACCAAGTTTAAAACCCGCTCTGATAAACACTGCAGGCTGGCCATGATTGCAAACTTTTAAGGCTTGGTCAGGTAACTTGACCTGATGACCTTTCTGACATGACCTGGGGTTAAAAATTTCACACATTGACCAAAATTGCTGTACAGCAAGCTGCTCCAAGCGGCGCGGCGCTACCCGCCGCGGTTTTTTATTCACACGCAAAAAGCGCGACAGGGTGTTTTTTTGTTTTTTTTTTTTTAGTGGCCTCAACTTTCGTTTTTCGCCTCGCGAGGAGGTGACCCCTATACCCGGCTCATGAAGTGAGACCGGTGGCCACTTTATTAATAGCAAAATAGGGAAACCCACGCACATGTAACTTTTCAAAAGGTAATGAGGGGCCAATTGCAAAATAACTCTGCTGATTTGGGGGGGATGCTTCGGATTACATGTGCGTGGGGAAAACCCTATTATTTACGTTAGGGTTTACCTGCTGGTTGTCCTCATCCCGAAGTTGGAGATGCTAAAGCAGCTGAGGAGGCCAGGAACGTTGCAGCGCCGCTTCGCAGCTCGAAGGCGTGTGTATGGGGCGAGGTGGACTCCGGTCGCCTTTTCAGGCAACTGTGTCGTGTCTGTTTGCGATCCCCGACCCGGCCACATCGCTCCCGATCGTTGAGCTCAGGGCCTGGGGTCAAGGATCTTTTGGAGTTTTCGGGCACAGTATCAACGACATACTCCCGTCTCTGAGTCCGGCCGCTGTTCCAGGCTCAGGGGGAGGTGCGGGTCTGCAAAAACCTTTAAGTCGTCATCGCGCTAGAGTTCTTCTACTACATAGTTTAGAGTTTATTATGAAGTCGAGTACCAAGTCTGTTAGTGTGGGGTCATCACCAAGAATGGTCGGCATGTCAAAATTTAGACGATGTAAAGCGAGGTACCTTGTGATGTGCCGGCGTTCGTTTCGGAATGATTGGCATCCGATTAGTAGATGTTCGACGGTCAGCCGTATGTTACAATTTTGACATACACTGTAAAAAAAGATTAGCACCCTTTGGGTCATAAGTCAGAGTTCAATTTTCAGTACCCTGTTGGTGCTTAATGTACCTATGCCCCAAATGGTGCTTACTCAAGAGCCCTAGATGCTAGCATTAGCACCATCTTGGTGCTCAACTTACACTCCAAAGAGTGCTCAGTTCAGAGCCATAGGTGCTAAATAGGTGCTAGCACTAGCACCGTTTTGGTGCTTTGGTGCTAAATTCACGCACCCAAAGGGTGCTTCATTAAGAGCTATAGGTGCTAAATAGGTGCTAGCACTAGCACCGTTTTGGTGCTTTGGTGCTAAATTCACGCACCCAAAGGGTGCTTCAGTAAGAGCCATAGGTGCTAAATAGGTGCTAGCACTAGCACCGTTTTGGTGCTTTGGTGCTAAATTCACGCACCCAAAGGGTGCTTCATTAAGAGCTCGGGTGCTAACATTGGCACCGAAGCACCCTAGCATGCGTCTAGCACCCAAAAATGTGCCGAGTTCAATTTTCAGCTCCTAGTGGGTGCTTACTGCCGTATGGTGCTACAGCGTAAGCACGTGCTAAGCACATGGGTACTTGACACCGACCTTCTCGAGCCTCTGGCGGAGGCCGGGACTTTTATTCGGAGCGGAGAAAACTTAGACGCATTTTGAAGAGTGGCGGCGAGGGACGTAGCCGCCGGCCGGGAGCCGAGCTAAATCGAAAGGAACATTGCGATTCTTAATGCCTACCTCATGCTGCAAACACGTTTAGTTGTTTAGTTGTTTGTCGTTTATTTATGGTAATGGACATGACGTATGACAGTTATTAGAGTTAGATTTAAGCACAAGCGTAAACTTCTTAATCACAAAGCACCTTTTTACAAATGAAAAAAACAACAACAGAATATCAGCACGTCCATGCGAACAGTGCCACAGGGCCGCTCCCCTGGCATTATAACATAAGCTGATAAATCACAACATATCGGCGCCGCTATACAGGCTGCGGCCGCCGCCCTAAACAGCCACGTCTGCCGTCAACCATGCCCGTAATAGATAAATGGAAAAATATGCCATCTGCATTCTGCAGTCTGCACTGTCTCTTTCACTGTAAAGATTATAATTCATTTCATTAGCCATCAGTTATCTGTCGCCTATCTGGTAAAATGTCGATAAAACTTTGCCTTATCAACCCTAAAAAGGTGTGGAATTACATCCATTATTATTCATAGCACGACAGCAGGTCAGTGCAAGCCCACCTTAGCACTCCGACAAGGCTGGAAAGTTCCCACGCAGCTCCTCCATTGATGCTCCGTTTCAGACTTCAGACTCGGTCTTGATTTC
Source organism: Amphibalanus amphitrite (assembly GCF_019059575.1). Lineage (NCBI taxonomy): Eukaryota > Metazoa > Arthropoda > Thecostraca > Balanomorpha > Balanidae > Amphibalanus > Amphibalanus amphitrite. The sequence goes on along the minus strand of NW_024881702.1, from coordinate 425,408 downwards.
AGTTAAGACGACACCCACTTCAGTATTGTCACTCACGAATACCCGTATTCGCCTACAAACGACCAACACCATCACTGTTTCTATCACTGACCGCACGCACATGGACCAACCAACCCGGCCGAGCGCTCCCGCACAACTGACTTGACAAATGCAAATGGCGTCGCGAATCCCGCGCGCTTTCTGAATTCGCTGTTTTTTTTTCGTACGACGTAAGCACCCAGATGCTGAACAAGCAAACCAATTAGCACCGAACGGATGCGATGTTCCCGCCAAAATCGATGAAGCATATTTTGGGTGCTTTCATCAGAGGCCTCTTGCACCAAACTACCTAACTTATAGGTAAAATCGAAAAACCGGTTTCAGAATAAGCTAATCTAACGGTGGTATATTTGTTTGCAATAGCCCAATACATACTCCTACATGTGCTTGCTAAATTTTGCACGCAAATTGTTACAATTGAGGCTTGGACTGGGTATACGTTGCAAAATAATCCAAGCATTGGTGCAAGAGGATTTTGGTGCAAGAGGCCTCAGCTCTGAAGTTTGATCATGGTCCTTAAAACTGATGCTTAGATTAGCACCATCCGTGCGTTGGTGCTATTCCAAGCACCCTTGAAGCAGGGAAGTGCTTCAAGTGCTGGCAAATTGTCAATTTCGGAGCTTAGACAAGTACCTACCTAAGAGTCTTAGACTGCTAAATGTAGAACATTTTAAGTGCAGGTTAAGCACCCAGGGCTCTTGTTCCAGAACCGCAGCATCCGACTAGCACACCGGGGTGCTAATCTTTTTTTTTACAGTGTACAGGCGGGCCTGCTCTGTCAAAAAGGTGACTGTGGGTGAGGCGGGTGTGACCGCATCTCAGCCTAGTTAGGATAACTTCTCTTATCCTGTTCGGCTGATTGCAAGTGTGCCAAATTCCGAGCCTTGGTTTGATCGCGTAGATATGTGGCGCGTGAGTTTGATTCCATTTTCGTTGCAAATACTCCGCAAACTTAATTTTGACTATGTGCAATACATCTCCATGCGCCATAGGTTCTATTACCGACTCAGGGAGCAGTGTAGCTTCCTTCGCAAGGGCGTCCGCTCGTTCATTAGGGGAAGTTGGGGCAATGCCGGAGTTGGGGCAAAGCCGAAATTCGAGATATTTCGAAAACCGTACGACATGGATGCCACCTGTCAGTGATGCTCTGAATCTTAACTGACTACAGTTATCGCATGTTTGTTACGAGTCGTCATTCGGAATGCTTCGGCTGTGAGGGCGCCAAGAGCGTTTTCAAGGTACGTTTCCCTTGTACTACTTGCGCCTTTGAAGCTGCATTTCTCACTCATTATGCTACCGTTTGTCTGGCCAATTCGGTCAAATAATCTTCAGCATGTCTTTGCATAAGTGTGCTGCCTATTTGAAATTTATACAGCACGTTGGAAAGTAATAGGCCTGCAAATGAAAGTATGGCTGGCTGGGGTAACGCCGAAAACGTGCAATTACGCACGTTAATTAAAGCACGCTACGTGGACTTTACTGCTGTAGAATAGCCACGCGTATTCTTAGTCACACAAATTACACTTTCAACCGACACAACGGCCTGTTACCTATAAGGAATGATGTACCTGGCATTTTCTTATTTTATCACACAATTATAACTTCCAGTGTGCACCAAGCATCCTCAAGATCTTAAACGCGTGTAAACTTTGAGGAATTCTGGATAAAGTTTGAGATAAAATGGCAAAACATCAATGTCAGCATTCCCCGTAGATCCTTTCTCCCATTTTCGGCTTTCCCCGCAGTCCGGGGCAACGCCGAAAAAGTCACTTCTTTGATATTTTTAGTTTTTGCGCTTAACGGTATGCGAATTCATCGAATGCGCCTGGTATGTTTGAAAGGCAAAAGACTGGCCTCTCGAATGACGCCAACAAGAATAGCTTATGTTGTCTTCCTTGCGTGCTACGGGCGTCAGAAAAAAAAGTATTCGGCGTTCCCCCAACTTCCCCTACCAGCAATGCCGTGATGGCTGGGTATCCATAGGAAAGTAACATGCTGTGCTGCCGTCAGTTCCAGAAGTATTTCGTGGATATTATGGATGCCGTGATGGGTAACGTTTTCTCTCCGTTTGAGGGCCTGAAGCAGGCCCATGTCACTCCACTTTTGATGACATCATCTGGGGGCCTCAGGACAATTATGGCGCGGCGCGCCACAATCGCTTCAAAGCTACTTGCCAACAGTTGCCATTTTTGAAAATATTATTTTGAAATAAAGTTCCAAGTAATAAAAATATTGTAATAAAGTTGTTGTATAAATCGATACCATATCTAAAAACTTACTGAAAAATGATTTATTCATAGTAAAAATATAAGCTTGATGCGTTTTTACGTTGCTTTCCTGCAACTGCAGAGGGTTTTTAAATCGTCTATATCTTCAAAACCGGCCATTTCTTAGCATATTGCTGCTCTTTTTTATCGCTAGAAAATTAGTTGGACTTTCCAATGACATCAATGGTTGAGCGATATGTCTAGAGTGTCACCAACAATCTTGAAATGAAGTTAGTCATTTTTACGTTGTAAAGGAATGGAGTACCCCTTTTGAGCATCAGGGGTGACGTCACTCAGGATCTGTCTCTGATTGGTCGGCGGGGGAGTGACTGTACCTTCTATAGATGGCCTTGGCCTGAAGTGTCGATTTAGAGTCAGTGCATATCGTAGCACGTTCGATATTTTCCGATTTGATGTATGCGAGGACTTTTCTTATCGCATATACCTCTGCAGTAAAGATGGTGCTGTAATCAGGGAGGCGAGCTTTGAATTCGAATCCTTGTCCCACGGCTGCAGAACCAGCCTTATTGTCTGTGCACGAGCCATCGGTGTAGAAAAAGGCTGAATCGTCGTTTTGTTCCATGTAGCTTTGAAGAAGCATAACACTCTCTAATGGTGATATATACTCCTTGCAGTCGTCGAAAAGAAATTCTATTGTTGGGTTTCTACGGGAATGTAGGAGGGCTCCTCCTGTGCCGCCGCCTACTGTTCGGGCGGCTACATCAGTGATGCCATCCACATTTTTGCTCCATCCCAAGATCTCGACCAGAATTTCCCAAGATTCTCGTCTCGAATCCCAAGACTACCCATCGCATATCCTTAGGAGTACCCCAAGTAAATCCATAGCTTATTTTGGACATATTAGTGTGTTAAGTATTCAACTTTCTCTTCTTCAGGTCCACCCTTGTCCTTATTGGCGTCTTTACAGCAGCTAATGTACCTATAGAGGCCGCGGGGAGGGGAGGGGGAGGGGGTCGATCGGACTCCTACCTACAGTTGATCGGTACGTTACGCTTTGATTATTTTTGGTCCAGCAGAGCCCAGAGGTCAGGTGACCAGACACTTTTCCGAGGTCAAGGACAAATTGCCCTTATTTTGGTTCGTGGTCAACGGATAAACCTCCATAGAGCAAAACCGTAAAATTAAACGCTTTGTTCGGGAGCCGCTTTCTGAAATATTTTCTAGGCATAATGTTTGTAAAAGCTTTTCATAGCCATCCAACATCATGCCGCCAAACCACCCATCCCCGTTGATCGGTAGTTGAAAATTAAAACCCTCGCCCGCACATGCCATTTTCCCATCCTAGAACGCGCATGGGGGGGGGTGGTGGTGGTTGCCACCCCCCTCCCGCGCCATTTCGTTCCTGTTAGAGATAGAGCTTAGCAGTAAGGACCAAAAAGATTTTTTGGTAAGAGACGAATCCAATGATACCCAGTTTTACCTTCTCAGGTCAGTCATTGACCTTCCAGGTCAGGTCAAACTAAAAAATGTTGCTGTTTTGGGTCACCGTTGGATATCAAGTGCGCTGCTTATCAAATACCGATGACGATGCTGTTTTCTGGTGCCAAGCCAGCTAGAACCTCTTTGTCACACTATCCGACCAGAATTTTGCTGCTGAGGTCATTTCAGGTCAAATTAGGTCAAGGTCAATTATATGTGTTTGTATGTCTGTGTGTGTCTGTGTGTATACTGATGTGTGCACCGATTGTTTTTGGGTCCATATCACATGAAATCATGATCTGAGAAGCTTTTACCAAAAATGCAGTCAAAAAACTTCACAAAAAGTAAATTCAGCTTGCCTAAAACGCAATTATCTTAGATGACCTAGGTTGACCTTGACCCTGACCTTGACCCCTGTACATCGTCGAACAACATGTTCCATGATAGGTGGGAGGTAAGACTGGCAAAAAAGGCCGAAATCAGGGTGTCAAAAGCTCACAAGGCCCATGGCAAACGCAAGATGTTGAGAATTGGCCATTTGGGTCATGACATGACCTGAAAAACAAGGTCATATCTCCGAAACCAAAAATCACAGAAACTTGAAATTTTCAGTGGACATCAAGAAAGGATAGACGAGCAGCTATACGAAAAATCAGCCTTCTAGCTCTAAAAATGTTGAGTGCAGAGCAGAAAGACTGCCTGGGGGGTGGCAACCCCCCCCCATGTGCGGGCGAGGGTTAAACAAATGAGCGCCAGTTGCGAACAGCGACTGAAAGCTGCTACTATACCCATAACAAGTAATGGTACAAAAATAATCCTGCGACCTCGGGAAGATAATGCCTGCAGGAAACATCGCAAGCTTCGTCCGTTACTTCAATATGTTTGAATGCTATTAACCGTCCGTGAGGCAAATCCATCCTAAATCTATTATCGACCAAGGAAAAAGCATTCGACAGCATGAGAAGACAAAGTGAAATCAGCTTCTGCCAGATCACAAGAGATGCAGCGCAAATCACAAGATCCCAATGTTAATGTTCAAATCCCAAGATCTTGGAACAAATCCCAAGGAGTTTTTATTTTAGGCAAAATAAATATCTAAAACAGTAAAACAAGCTTTCGGCATTACGCCATCATCAAGTTTGAATAAATTAACATGTTTTTGATTTTCAAAAGCTAGAGCACAATCATATTGTTCCAGGCATCCTCATAGCAGCTCACCTCAAGCCTCGTTATATTAATAATAATCATGTCATCCATCCTCGCCCACATAAAAATCCCAAGGAATGGCATCGCTGGGCTACATGTTGGCGCTGGACTGCCGCTCCAAGACTTGAGTCGTACTCGGGACTCTGCCGCTGAGAGCGCCCGCGGCCGCAGGTCACGCGCCGTGGGCTATATGGCGAGCTTGCGGCAACTGCTGGTGTGCAGAGTGATGGCGGCTGCTGATTGGCTGGCGCTGCAACGCCAGGGCAGCCGCCGATTGGTTTCCCCTCGGGAACCTTCTGTGCTAAAGGTCGTCTCAAGGTCATGTTCGAGACGGGCAAGGCTATAGAACTCCAGGTAAGGACACCAGCCGTTTGACCTTGAACGCCGCCGGCCGGCCGATGACGTCATTGGAGGCAAGCCCGCTCGGCGGATACATAAGGCGAATGCATAACGGAGGGGCGTTGGAACGCTGCGGGAGCGGGAGAGATATTGTAATGTGGTTGCATACCACCATTGTTGTGTTGATTGATCTACAGACTGCATTCAACCCGGCATCGCCTGGGCTATTTCCGTACCCACGACAGCCTGGGGGGGGGGGGTCGGATCCGACCCCCCTGTTATCTCGAGAACCAATGGTCGTATCGAGCCCAACTATGGTGGCTGCTACGCTGCACTTCGGTGCCCCGGTGGGCAGCCTCTGCCGCTGTTTTTAAGCAGCCGTTCCGCTAGCCCATGCGCTGGCTCGACGGAGGTGTAGGGGAGAGTGGGGATAACTGGGACGCGGGAGAAGTGGGACACCTTCAATATCTTAGTGACCGATTGGACAAACAATTTTGTTTTTGCATATTTTCTCATGAATTTAGTCGGGGCACGTCACAGCCAAGCGGTTTCCTTTTCCGGTTGCCTGTCTCTGAGATATTGAGTTAGGGTCTAAAATGTGATTTTTTGGCATTTTACTCTAATTCAATTTGCCGCTTATTCAGCGATGTGAAATGTTCAGGCCGTTCACCTTTGGATATCAGTGAAGTCATCTTAATTGTGCAGAAACACTTTTTTATGTATCTGCATTATACTTTTTGTGTGGGAGAGCAGCTGAAATAAAAATGACGACTTGGGGAGAACTGGGACAACGTGCCTGAACCCTGTCCCAGTTCTCCCGCATGCAAATGCATGGGAATTTTTTCCAGGATACTCAGTGCTGTCAGTGTAATTCAAAAAAGATAATCGAGGTGATTTCTTTAGGTGTCAACTTTAAAAACACCTTCTTCGTGATGGGTCATCAATTTTTTATTGTATTCCATTTAAATCACATTTCTCGACCAGTCCCAGTTCTCCCCATCATCTGTCCCACTTCTCCTGGACGTGTCCCAGTTCACCCCATTGTCAGCCTTTCCTAAAATGTAAATTTGAGAAGTAACACGTGAACAAACACGCATACCAACAGTAAAGAATGAAGAAGAAATAAACCGTTTACCAGTAAATGCAATCAATTTACTTAAATCTTAAAATTCTTTTTTTTACGATTTTTCAAAGTTGACGTCAAAATAATGTCCCACTTCTCCCCAGTCTCCCTTACTGTTGAAGTGAGTGGCCAGCTGGTCCTCTTCAGTTTCGGTGTTAGTAGCGGGCAGTGGCTGGCTTGATCTGTTGCCGCCCACCTGCTGTCGACGCTGCAGATTCCTTCAAGATTTCAACTCTTCGTTCGTCGCCGCTGTCAGTCGTGGCGACCCGTGGCGACTCAAGTGACCGTTTCAAGTCGGTTGTCGCCGCCGTCAATCGTGGCGAACCTTGTGATGGCCATGGTCGCCTCCGAGTGCGTCCGCCGTTGCCGTCGCTCGTGGCGACTGCTGTCGCTCGCCAGACGGCTGGAGCGCGCCGCCCCACACACACCTGTTGGTCTGTTGGTCTATAGTGTAACAGCTCTGTTACGTGCGTCTCGGCTTCGTTTTGGGGTATCTAATGGACATTTTGGTCTTAAGGGGTCTTTAATCTAAATGTTGCCATGTTTCCCCTCCCTGCTGAATCCTCCGAGGCCCACCTGTGACACAGCACAGACACAGTGTGACACAGTACAGACACACAGTGTGACACAGTACAGGCGGGCGCGTCACCCGTGCCCGCGCCACGCCGGCGCGGCCGGGTGACGGGGTACGAGCGCGTCCGACCGACGGCGCCTTATTGCGTCTTCGTTCAAACGGGATCGAACCGGAACGGTCCGGTTAGACGTCGCTAAACTTAACGAAAAACAGCTGTCAGCCTGTGTATATCGTAAACGATAGAGAGGACAGTGAACTGACCATGACGGACACAGCACGTGCAGTCACCGTGACAACTGACAGCGATCTACCAATGGCCTTTTGAACTTCGAAACGTATTTTTTGATATACCTACGCATTCAGCGGCGACTTCAAAGTTGCCTCAGCTTCTCAAAGACTGTCATTCGACCACGATGATAACGAATACCGGTATTGTATAAACTCGCACCCCGCAGCATAGGCGGCGGAATGGAATGGAGGGGGGGGGGGGCGAGCCCCGCCCCCTTGATTCTTGAAATGGGGTAGGGGAAGTTGAGGCAATGCCGGAGTTAGGGCAAAGCCGAAATTCAAGATATTTCGAAAACTGTACGACATGGGTGCCACCTGTCAGTGATGTTCTGAAGCTTAACCCTCGCCGGCCGAGGGGGGGGGCGCGGGTGCCGCCCCCCCATAGGGTTTTTTCGCGATAGCTCCGAACACGCTGGCGATAGAGAGCTGAAAGTTAGCATACCTGACCTTTGATCCAAGCCGGATCTTTTGACACCAACCGCATTTTTGGGTCAGGTCCGGTCACTGACCTATGACGTCATAAGTGAACCTCTGCACGGTCTTCAGATGTCGCAACTTCGCAACGCCCTCACTGCCAGAGGAGATGTCACAGGGAAATGAAACTTGCAGGATCTAGTATCCATTATGAGTCCCACAACTTGTATATCTCGGATTTTTCCTAAAGGTCATACGAGGTCAGGTCATTTTCGTGACCTCACCATTATAAGTCAATGGGGAAAAATTCAAACTGCTATTCTGGCGCCGGGAACGATCTCCAACTATCTCAAGCACACAGAATCGTGATTTGATGCACTCCTTGCAAGGTAAGATGCGTCACTTTTGCAATGTTGACCTTGCGTGACGTCATTTATGACGTCATCAAGGTCAAATTAGTTTTTCGTCAATAACTCTTGATCAAATTGAGCTAGCGAGTCGGGAAAGGCACCAATGGACTCAGGAAGGCCTACCGAATCGAATGATATGCGACATGACCTCTTTCGACCAACTTCGTGACCTGGGGGTGCTGACCTGACCTTGACCTGAGGTCAACACCCCAAGTTGACCTGACCCGAACAAAAAGTATATCATTCGACGCGCCTGAGCGAGGCGAACACGATGCTGCCAAAATCGGCGCTCTGCGGCCGTTTTTTGCGAAGTTATTCACCAAAAACTGAACCGTACCCTGGGGCACTTGACCTGACCTCAGAGGTCACCGGTTGACCTAGGACCTTAAAATCGGGTACTAATCTCTGCGTCTCGTAACGGCGCACACGCTCGTTTTTTCCGCGACGCGCTAGCTCCACCAGGGGCGAAACGGCGAGGGGGGGGGGGGGTCGTACCCGCCCCCCCCCCCCCCCCCCCCTCAGCCGGCGCGTATGTAGAAAACCAATAGGTCCGGCGAGGGTTAAGTGACTACAATTATCGCATGTTTGTTACGAGTCGTCATTCGGAACACTTCGGCTGTGAGGGTGCCAAGAGCGTTTTCAAGGTACGTTTCCCTTGTACTACATGCGCCTTTGAAGCTGCATTTCTTACTCATTGTGCTACCGTTTGTCTGGCCAATTCGGTCAAGTAATCTTCAGCATGTCTTTGCATAAGTGTGCTGCCTATTTGAGATTTATACAGCACGTTTAAAAGTTATGGGCCTGCAAATGAAAGTATGGCTGGCTGGGGTAATGCCGAAAACGTGCAATTACGCACGTTAAAGCACGCTACATGGACTTAACTGCTGTAGAATAGCAACGCGTTATTTTAGTCACACAAATTACACTTTCAACCGACACAACGGCCTGCTACCTATAAGGAATGATTTACCTGGCATTTTCTTATTATATCACACAATTATAACTTCCAGTGTGCACCAAGCGTCCTCAAGCCCTTAAAACGCGTGTCAGTTTTGATGAATTCTGGATAAAGTTTGAGATAAAGTGGCAAAACATTAATGTCGGCATTCCCCGTAGATCATTTCTCCCATTTTCGGCTTTCCCCGCAGTCCGGGGCAACGCCGAAAAAGTCACTACTTTGATATTTTTAGTTTGCGCGCTTAACGGTATGCGAATTCATCAAATGCGCCTGGTATGTTTGAAAGGCAAAAGACTGGCCTCTCGAATGACGCCAACAAGAATATCTTATGTTGTCTACCTTGCGTGCTACGGGCGTCAGAAAAAAGTATTCGGCATTCCCCCAACTTCCCCTACCAATAGCGAGGTGCCCCCCCCCCTCCTCCCCTTAAATACTGTACAATAACAGCCAGTACAATAGCATCAAAAACTGACGATTCGGATTCAGAACCTCAAGAAACACCACCAAACACAGCTCCATATCACGGAGGTCTGTGTGTGAACATGCAAGGTTATTGACCTTGGTTGACCTTAGGAAGGTCAATATACAATGTAAAGATTCATGTCCTGTCAAAATCTGACATACTCGTAAATCGCACGAAATAGTTTCGTTCTTGTCAATGAGATCACGTCCAGTTACGCGGAATGTACGATTTTGTCAAAAACGGTCGGAGGCTGTACCATAGACCTCTGTATAGACCTCATAGACCTGGTATACAGAGGTCTGTGGCTGTACCTATTAAGACGTCATAGCTCGGTGACCTGACATGCCCCGAAAATAATTTCTAACCAAAAGTTGCACAAAGGATGTCCCAGAGGCTATAGGAAATATCAGCACGATCCGACTAATAGTTCGGTGCCCATCGAAAAAACCTCAAGGGGGGTGGCATCGACCCCCCTGTCAGGGCGAGGGTTAACCCGCGCCCCGCTGGGGTCTGCCGAGCAACGCGCCCTACTGGGGGGGGGGCAATTTGCCCCCTAAGATCTCGAGAACCACGAAACATAGGGACAAGCAGCAAACGGTGTTGTATAGCCCTACCAGGGAACTACCTTGTGACACAATTTCATTGAACTAGGTCAAACCGATGACGTCACAGGTCAGGTCAAAGGTCGAGTTTTCACCGTTTACAGGCATTTCAAGAAATGCGTGGTAAAATCGATTAAAATGCATTTCATTGAAAATCATCGGTGGGGGAATGTTCGTCAAACAAATATTCTGCTATTTGAGGTCACTGATACCAGGTCAGGACACAGAGGTCAGGTCACTGAGGGTCACAATATGAAAATATGTGATGCATGTTTTATGGTCCATTATATATGCCAAATACGATTATGTGGGTCAGACAGCCTTTGGGGTCAGTTTAAATTATGTTCTTTCTGGTGAAGGTCAGGTCAAGGTCAGGTCAAGGTCAGGTCAAATTAGGTTAAATTTCAATGCTGATATTTTTGCATAAAATGGGTATCGATTCGATGCATCTCGTCACGAGGAGTTCAATGGTGGTCTTTGTTTTGCGCTACGTGGTCTAGAATTGCCAAAAATTGAGTTAAAAAATTTGACGTCATCAGTTTCGAACAGTTTTTTTTCTATAACTTGGCCATAAAAGGAGGTATTATCGATCTACAATTTTGTATGTAGATAGAAGAGGGTGAAGACTATCACATATATTCCGGTTTTTCGAGATTCGGAATTTTTTTTTGGTATTTTTTGCGTTTTTCTAAAAAAAACATCATTAGTTAATTTTTGGGGGTCAAAATCCAAAAATTTTGAACGAGATAGCAGTTTTGTAGCGCCGCATTTTGTCTACATGACCATATCAAGAACTTTGAAATTGCTTGGTAACTGTAGCTTTTGTGAGCGTTTCAAGATTTCATGTTTTTTGCTCATTTTTGCTCGAACATGACCTCAGTTTGACCTCAATAACTCCTGACCTAAGGTGACCTAAGATTTTAAATTTTGTGTGAATGTGTCAAATTGATGCTCGGGAAGGTACCAAGCAAATTTTCTGACGACTTCACAAATCTTCACTGACCACGTCTGACGCCCTGTGGTCAGTGAAGTAGCCGTCTCGCTGCTCAGCGCGCCGCCCTGTCCCACGGCCGAGCGGAGCTGGCGCGGCGCTGTAGTCGGCGCACGGCACACCAGACCAGACCCGTGACCCTCGCCCGAGCTGCCGTCTGGCCGACCCAGCTGCGCACTCTGGCGCCCTGCCACGCCGGAGCGCTGTTGTGCGACCTTGGACACTGGCGAAAATAAACACCTCGTATCAGTGTACAATGTAGATGGCTCTTCACACTGCAGCGGGAACAGCTCCGGGGGCCCTAATTCAGCGCGAGGGCCGTATATAATGCATGGACAGCGCCTGCCATCTTCTAAGTGGTGTCGACCGGCCTGCGCGTGCCCCGGCCGCAGCGATACCGCAGCGGCGGCCCGAGCGCGTCTGTCGGCTGACCTGACTCCAAAGTCCAGCGGAGGGTGGTCTGCTGCGGCCTGCCACCTCGCCATCCGGCTCCCTGCACTCCCACACTACGCCAACTGACGACTGAGCCATGGAACGCCCCGGCAACGGACAACCGAATAAAAAGGTACGTGCAAAGAACGACCGGCGGCTCCGCACGTTGAGTTCACATATAGTCCAGCTAAATGAAAAATGTCGACAGGCATATGAGCGCTATTCGTTTGCTGTCACAGCGCCGCACATGGCGCGCAACTCGTCGGCTATGGCCTGGGAGGCTCCAGACGTATGGACAAGTCGCTATTCTAATGCTTGGTGACCATGCTCCATTACCAGTTCATTACGGAGCGAGCGAAGCGAGCGTAGTCTTTCCTTAGATTAACGGAAATTTCTGAGTATGAGCGGCCGGCCGGCCGGCCGGCCGGCCGGCCGGCCGTGGTCACGCTTTTGCGAGGCTTATATCTCAGCAACCACTTGACCGATTTACACGCGGTAATTTTTGTAGGGTAGCTTCATTCCTTCTACCAAGTATTGGACTATTCCCGATGCATGTGGGTGACCCCTTATGCACGTGCCACGTGCAAAACGAAGAGGTGTCACTTTTGTAATTGTTGCAATATCTCGGTAACTACTTGGCCGATTGCGCTGAAAGTTGGCATGTAGGTAGGCACCCACTAGGTAATGCATATCCATGTGCCAGAGTTGGGGTGCTGCTGCACGTGCGCACGTGCAGGGGTCGATTCCAGATCTCGAGAACGGCTGGACCGATGGCGCTCAAATTTGGCACATGGCTAGGGACCGGTTAGTAGGGTGCCGTGCAAAAGTCAGTTGGGACCCATTTTGCACGTGCGCACGTGCAGGGTGCCGCTTCCAGATCTCGAGAACGGCTGGGCCGATTGTGCTCAAATTTGGCACATCGCTAGAGACCGGTTAGTAGGGTGCCGTGCACAAGTCAGCTGGAGGTACCCCCTCGAAATTTCGCACGTGCAAGACTGACCCCCTCGCTCGCTCCGTTAGTCGCCCCAAAAGGCGTTATACTGGTTATTATGTTTTGCTGTTCTCCAGGGCTCTATATAGGGCTGTTCTTCTCCGCTGTTAAGTTGGCGGTGACGCCCTGAATGCATTCTATGGACGTCCTGTGTTGCTATCTCCGATGGATACTGGATAGGTATACGCATGCCCAAATGTTAGTTATTTTTCTTTGACCTGACCTATGACGTCATTAGTGACCTCGATGCCAGGAAACATATGTTTTGCTTGAGATTAGTCCTAAGTTATCAAACGTCACTTGAATTTTTAAAATCAGACTGACAGCCTGTAATATAGGTATAAGAACGCCCGCCTTCCACCGACTACCACCTTGCAAAATGCATAGGTATTAGGTATTCCCCAGTCATTGCTAAATTCACCGCTCCGCAGTAGGCGATCCGGGCGGCGGGCGTTCTAGCGCTTCAGGGACCCAGGATACCAAATTAAAAAATGTAGCCGAACGATGGTTTATTTTATAGACAAGATATCCTAGCAGGTGAAGAGCAATACTATTTTTGACATTACGTAAGGCACTTCCAAACCATACCCATCTGAACGCCACCTAAGCTCGATAGGCCTATTTGTCCTTGGCCCGTGACCCGACCCTTGTTGTTGCGTGCTCCTTTACTCATTGATCAGTTGGGGGAGGTTTGGTCAACCGTTGTCATTTTTATAGCACATGCCATTTTTGGCAACCATGTGCCAAAATGACAACGCTATCAGCTATTTTTGGCAACGATGAAGCCGATTTCACTCCTCAGCGAGGAAATCGCGATTTTGGAAATACAAGAACTAATTTTGGAAAAGAAGTGCTGCCACCTGGTGCAAGAAGAATGAACCTGCTTTAATATGGCCGTTGTTTGTATGGTAGTCCAACGTTGACGTATACCCTTTTTTGTGGCCTGAAGTTGGAACTTCAATTTGCAGCATCCGAAAATGATCAATATTGATCGAAAACATAATTTTGATGAAAAAAAGAATATGTTAAGTTGAAAGAGGAGGCGATTTCATCCACATGCGGTGGTTTACTTCTTGAAATTATTTTTGTTCATGACGACCGCCATGCAATGACGGATGATGCGCGGCCGTCAATTAGCAAAAATAATTTCAAGAAGTAAACCACCGCATCTGGATAAAATGACTTCCTCTGTCAACTTAACCAGCGCCTTGGTGGGGTCTGTTTATAACGCGACCTGGTGGGGGGGGGGGGGCTATTTTTTGCCCTCCCTCGTATCTCCGAAAGTACTGGACGGATCCGCAAAATTCAAACGGCGTTCGAAAGGCCTGTCAAATTTGTCGAAGGAAACCAAATTTCATTGACCTCGGGGTCACCGATGACGTCACAGGTCAGGTCAAAGATGAAATGTTTCACCGTTCACGGGTCCTCTAGGGAATGCGCTATAACACCGAGGAAAACGCATTTTGTCGAGAATCAGCAATAGGGCGTCAGTTGCCTAGTAGATATGTTGCTATTAGATGTCACTGACAATACTAGGTCAGGTCACAGGTCAGGTCACCAAGGGTCACAGGTCAGGTCACATGAGCCCAACTTTACTAAGGTTTTGTGATGCATGTTTTATGGCCAATTTTTCATTTCCAACTCAATGGTGTTGGTTATAAGACTATCAGGTACGGCTTAGGTCACTTTCTGGTGAAGTTCAGGTCAAGGTCAGGTCAAGGTCAGGCCAAAAAAGGTCAAATTTTAAAGTTAATAGTTTTGCATAAAATGGGTACTGATTCGATGCAGCTCGTCACGGGGAGTCTAATGGTGGTTTTTGTTTTGCGCTACGGGGTCTAGAATTGCCAAAAATTGAGTTTGAAAATTTGACGTCATCAATTTTGAACAGTTTTTTCGCTATAACTTCGCCAAAAAAAGAGGTATCAATCTCAAATTTGGTATGTGGATGGAAGGCGCTAAGGACTATCACATATATTCCGGTTTTTGCGAAATTCAAAAAACTTTTTGGATTTTTCGATTATTATATCCAAAAAAAATATGTTTTGATTTTTGGGGGTCAAAATCCAAAAATTTCAAAAATCCGAGATAGCAGTTTTGTAGCCCTGTCGATTCTACAGCTTTTATGTCCTTATCATTTTTCTGTATTTGCAAAGCTATAGGCCTGACAGCTCTTCCCGCGAAACCCTTTTTTGGGTCGAAAACGGCAGAACATGACGTCACTCTGACGTCATTTTCGGTCAACCTATCATAGCCTTTGGAAAAAATTTTTGGTCACAATGTGTAAAATTGATGTCCGGGAGGGTACTGAAAGTTTGGTGACGATCGGCGAAGCGGTTCTCGAGATATATCGAAAAGTCTGGAGGGGGGGGGGGGAAATAGCCCCCCCCACCAGGTCGCGGGTTAACATATCATTTTTTCATCAACATCATGTTTTCGATCAATATCGATCATTTTCAGATCCTTCAATTTTAAGTTCCAACTTCAGGCCACCAAACAAACTACCATACAAACGACGGGCTTATTAAAGCTGGCTTCTTCTTCTTGCACCAGATGGCAGCACTTTTTTTCGAAAATCAGTGCTTTTCTTTCCAAAATCGTGATTTCCTCGCTGAGGAGTGAAATCGGCTTGATCGTTGTCAAAAATAGCAGAATCGTTGCCATTTTTGGCACGTGTGACAAAAATAGCACGTGCTAAAAATGACAACGATTGACCAAACCTCCCCCGACTGAGATATCGCAAAAATGCGCTTGAATACAGTTCATGTTTGTACTTTATACCTTCCCATGCATCAGTCATGCCAAATAAGTTTGTTTTGAAATTGGGTATTTTTTTATAAATTTAGTCCGAACCTTTTGAATAAAAGGATTCACAAGGACAGAGCCC
Organism: Amphibalanus amphitrite; assembly: GCF_019059575.1. Classification (NCBI taxonomy): domain Eukaryota; kingdom Metazoa; phylum Arthropoda; class Thecostraca; order Balanomorpha; family Balanidae; genus Amphibalanus; species Amphibalanus amphitrite. Next base: position 409,987 of record NW_024881702.1, on the reverse strand, counting down.
CCGCTAAGCGAAGCTTGTTGCGCTGACCCTGCCCCCTATACCCTCCGATCGCGCAATTCCAGTTCTATGGCAGAATTTGGAGCCTCGAAAGTTAAACGTGCGCACATAGCCGCGCACGGCCGGTCCCCTCACTGACTTCGTCTGGCTACGGCCTGCCACCAACCGCAACCATACCTGTCTGGAGGCCCATAAACGTCAAGCGCCCGTTGCGCTTCGAACCCGGACCGTTGTAACCGGGAACGCGTGCTCTCACCACGCGGAGCCCAACACTCTACCAATTGAGCTACGAGACCGGCTGGTATGCATTTGCATATCATTTGCATTACACCTTTTCAATTACATCGCTCCGATTCAGTAAATTAAGCTTTGGCAATGCGCAACTTTTTTCATTAGCGGGATCCGGCATTAAAAACCCCATTACCTTATAGCACAACTCTTGTTGTCATTATCCTGAAGAAATTAGCTGCCACTTATTGCGACTCGTCGAGTTGTTAAAGGGACCCTCCCACCTTCAAAAAAGTTTATGAATCGGCATGAAAGTGATGTCGCTCGGTTCAGAAAGAGCGAAAACGAATATCTACCAAATTTTACCGAAAAATATTCACCGGTTTTCAAGATATTAGACTTTTACTTTTGTTTACTTTTTTGGGGATCCCGCTGTTTCTAACGACTTTATTTTAGAAGTGCGGCGTTTGCGGCAGATGTTGCGCGCAAATAGCATATACCACCGCGTGCTACAAAACGTTTTAGTCAAACATTTAAAAATCGTTAGATATTTGCGCTGACGTCACACATTCAGAGGGGTATTCCTAAGCATTAGCCCCTCTGAATCAAAATGCTGCAATTTTGAAATTCAATATTTCCGATTTAAGGCATTTCTCGATGTTGTGAGTGCCGAAACCGGTAATTGTGAGCCAGGGACCCCATTTTGGCTATCTCAACTCAAATCTAATGTTAAGGTGGGAGGGTCCCTTTAAACTTTTTTGTAACACATTCCTGGTCTGTTTCTGGGGTACGTCAGCTGGCGAGTAGTAAGGGAAGGCTTGGTTACACCTTGATATCTCGAGAACCACCCACCGACTACAGTGGAACAAGCAGCATCCAATTCTTCAAATCAAAAGCAACATTATTCAACCAAAAAAGTTACAAAAATTGCAAGTTTTGGCGTACAGAAAGCCAAAAATAATTGTGCAAAAGTCGCTGAGTTTTCGTATTTGTTCTGAAGTCTAGAACGTTGTTGTTTCTTGGACAATATCAACCAAATTTTCAGGCTAGCTTTCTCATGAGCAATAGTGTCACTACGTTTCAAAAATTAGAGTTTTAGAAAATCATAGGCGTGTTCAGGTAGGCAAAAAGGGAGGGGAGTATTTCATATGCTGAACTTATATCCGTTATATATTATATCCGTTATATATCCGTTGTATATCGTATGAAATGTTTTGCGATGATATTTTAACCCTCGCCCTGGCAGGTGGGGGGGGGGGGGTCGATACGACCCCCCTAAGGTTTTTCGAAGATAGCGTAATAGCGGTGACGCGCAGCGTCGCCACATTTGGCACAGCCTATGGGGCAACCTGTTTACATATGACCTGAAAATTTCAGGTCCGGATGACCTTGGGTCAGGTCACCAGGTCAGAAAAACCGGTACAAGTTCATGGTCAAATTTCAATTTTCTTTTTGCACCTGTCCAACTCACAGTTTTTGACTGATTTCCTTCAAACTTTCGGGCTGTGCTAAGTTCACCGAGTTGTATTACATATACATAGTTCGGGTTTTTTGATGTCACTGACCTGAGGTCAGTTAGAGGTCATTACGTCGTAATGTTAAGCCTATGGGAAAATACTGGAGATATGCGCTTCGTTCTACCGCTTTTATGCTTTGAAACTACAGTACTTAACAGCAGGTCACTTGGTGCTTCTTTGTTTGGTGTACTTATCCATGGGTCAGGTCAAATGAGGTCAACTGAGGTCAAATGACGTTTTTGCCAATAACTTATCACATAATAATAATAAAGCTTTCAAAATGGTACATTCTGTTCCTCTTGAAGAGCCGAGTCGAATGATATGCAAAATTAAGCATTTCGGCCATTCTTAAGACTTAAGTTGTACTTAAGATGTGCTTATTTTTCCGTACACTTAAGCAAGCAAAAAAGTATATCACTCGACGCGCCTTGACGTGCTGAGTTCACTGATGCTTTTGTTTTTGCTCTGTGTTATTTTGATCAAAAGTTAAAGTTAACTTTTGACCTTTTTTTAGCGAAATTTTACATTTATACCCCAAAAACCCCCTGAATATTGACCTAGAGCAACCAAATTTGCTCAGGGGCGAGAATTCCAGGGGGTCCACCTACCTACCAAATTTGGTGTTTCTAGGTGCCATAGGATAGGAGCCAATCGCAAGAAGGGGGTTGCATTAACCTCCCCTTGCCAGGCCGTGTCATGAAAAATGCTCTGCCAGGGCGAGTGCTAGTTCTATTAGGAGCCGAACAAATAGGGTTTCAAAGACCCCCCAGTCTCTGTTCGCTAGCAGATGGCAAAACAGCAATGCCGGCGAGGGTTAATTAATTCACAACGTAATGTCCCTTGTAGAAAGTCACGGCAATCCTTGGCGCCTTGTTTTCATTTTGTTGAACATTTGTTTAAAATCTGTTTGAAATTTTAGATTCAAAATTTTGATTTAGTACAGTACCGTGTTTAATCTGCTTACATAACTTCGCCGGCGTGTTTGTTTGGTGCGACGGGCAGACCGGCCCAAGGCTATAGAACTCCGGCCGGCCGGTAGGATGTCATGACATGACACCACTGTCTCGCCACCGTCGGCAGAGACGTACATACACAACGCCACCGCACACAGCCGCTATCGGTGTTCAGAAGTGGCCATTACCATATTTTCCGACATTTTTAAAACCAGTTATTCTTTCCTTTCCGCGTCACAAATTGATCAGACCAAACGAAACATTATTTCAAAGAAATATTTGATATTCTTATATAGCTGGGAGGGCTTTCAAAGCTAGACAAGTTGTCATGTACTGCGAGGCCAAAACTGTGAGGCTGTAGCTGGGAGGGCTATCAAAGTTATAGTCTGTTTTTATTCAAAAGGACTCTGGCTCCAAGTTTATCATCGAAATTCTCACTTCAAGTTTAGCAGCTTCAGCGTCGGGCCAAAAATTTCTTACCGCAAGAATATTACAGTTCAAATTATGCTCGGTAAATGCCTGGGAACTGCAGAGCACACTTTGATGACGTCATTCGTGTCAGCTGGCACCCATGTCCACACAATGACACAAAGTGTCAACGAATTTGAGGAAAACTTCGTTTTTACTGTTACTGAGATAAGAATCGAGTAAGCGGTTGCATCCACCGTAATTACATATATGTACATTAGGGAAGAGTGGGGCACATTCGTGCAAAAAATAGATAGCTCCATATATCTGTTCTTTGGTTGGTGCAATGACAAAATTGTTGATTGTAGTATGGAAAGCAACTATTGCAGATATGTTTCCTTTTTAAAGGTTACCTCTAAAATTATCGCTTCTATTAGAGAAAATGACTTTTAACCCTCGCCCGCACATGGGGGGGGGGTGGTTGCCACCCCCCCCCCCCCAGGTAGTCTTTCTGCTCTGCACTCAACATTTTTAGAGCTAGAAGGCTGCTTTTCGTATAGCTGCTCCTCTATCCTTTCTTGATGTCCACTGAAAATTTCAAGTTTCTGTGGTTTTTGGTTTCGGAGATATGACCTTGTTTTTCAGGTCATGTCATGACCCAAATGGCCAATTCTCAACATCTTGCGTTGGCTATGGGCCTTGTGAGCTTTGAACACCTTGATTTCGGCCTTTTATGCCAATCCTACCTCCCACCTATCATGAAACATGTTGTTCGACGATGTACAGAGGTCAAGGTCAGGGTCAAGGTCAACCTAGGTCATCTAAAATAATTGCGTTTTAGGCAAGCTGAATTTACTTTTTTTGAAATTTTTTGACTACATTTTTGGTAAAAGCTTCTCAGATCATGATTTCATGTAATATGGACACATAAACAATCGGTGCACACATCAGTATACACACAGACACACACAGACATACAAACACATATTATTGACCTTGACCTAACTTGACCTGAGATGACCTCAGCAGCAAAAACCTGGTCGGGTAGTGTGACAAAGAGGTTCTAGCTGGCTTGGCACCAGAAAACGGCATCGTCATCGGTATATGACAAGCAGCGCGCTTGATATCCAACGGTGACCTAAAACAGCAACATTTTTTAGTTTGACCTGACCTGGAAGGTCAATGACTGACCTGAGAAGGTAAAACTGGGTATCATTGGATTCGTCTCTTCCCAAAGAATCTTTTTGGTCCTTACCGCTAAGCTCTATCTCCAACAGGAACGAAACGGCGCGGGGGGGTGTGGCAACCACCCCCCCCCCCATGTGCGTTCTAGGATGGGAAAATGGCATGTGCGGGCGAGGGTTAATAACTCTGAACGTTTGCACGAACCTGCCCCAGGCATGGGGCACATTCGTGCAAGGGTGGGGCACTTTCGTGCACCCTGCGAAATTCGAGGAATTACGGGGCATTACCAGAAATTTACCAAAAGAAATTGGCAGGGGGGCATTTCACTTGATTCCTTTCGAACATAATGCATTGCACAACATATGTAGAAAGAATGGGCTGGCCAACAAGAATGTGCCAACTGCCGGCCTCCGTGACCTCGCCAAGGTCGCGTGAATTACTTGTCACGACGTCGCAAGCAGCCGAGACTAAGTCAGGCGAGCGTCATAAGTGAAACCTACTACAGATTAAGTCATAAAGCGCAAAAACAAAAATATGCACGAATGTGCCCCTAGGCAGTGCGTGCACACAACCTGCCCCCCACGTTATTTGTAATCTATTTCAAAATTTATTGTTGAAAAAATGACACTTTTTCAACAAACAGGCTTGCAGCAGTTCCGTGAATAGAGTGAGCTTCATCGCCCCCAATTTTGAAAAGTTGAACCACATTTCCGAGTCATGATCACGAAAATGGATGTTTGGAGAAAAGTTTGGAAAGCGCACGAATATTAGGCGAAGCCGGGGTAACCCCGGGCGCGGGGAAGCCCGGCTACCCCGTTTCCGCCTACCCCGTGGCAGCTGAGGTAACTCCAGCGTAAAAGTTAACGCTAACAAAAAGTGTGACGGTGACGATGAGTGTGACGGTGAGTGTGACGGTGACGGTGGGTGACGGTAACGGTGAGTGTGACGGTGACGGTGACGGTGAGTGTGAGTGTGACGGTGGGTGACGGTAACGGTGAGTGTGACGGTGACGGTGGGTGAGTGTGACGGTGAGTGTGGCGGTGACGGTGAGTGAGTGTGACGGTGAGTGTGACGGCGACGATGAGTGTGACGGTGACGGTGACGGTGAGTGTGACGGTGACGGTGACGGTGGGTGTGGCGGTACGAGTGTGACGGTGAGTGTGACGATGAGTGTGACGGTGAGTGTGACGGTGAGTGTGACGGTGACGGTGACAGTGACGGTGAGTGTGACGGTGACGGTGTGACGGTGAGTGTGGCGGTGGGTGACGGTGAGTGTGACGATGAGTGTGACGGTGACGGTGACGGTGAGTGTGAGTGTGACGGTGAAACGGTGACGGTGAGTGTGACGGTGAGTGTGACGGTGAGTGTGACGGTAAGTGTGACGGTGACGGTGACGGTGACGGTGACAGTGACGGTGAGTGTGACGGTGACGGTGAGTGTGACGATGAGTGTGACGGTGACGGTGAGTGTGACGGTGAGTGTGACGGTGGGTGACGGTGAGTGTGACGGTGACGGTGACGGTGAGTGTGACGGTGAGTGTGACGGTGACGGTGACGGTGAGTGTGACGGTGACGGTGACGGTGAGTGTGACGGTGAGGCGGTGTCGCCAGGGCCTGCTGGAGCGTCTACGGGACGGCGATACGATTATCGGCGATGGCGGCATGATCTGCGAGATGGAGAAGCGCTGCTACGTGCAGACGGGCTTCTGGACGCCGGAGGTGTGCGTCACCCACCCTCAGGCAGGTGAGAGAGCTGCACCGGCCCCCCGACCAGGTCACAGCCCGGAGGTGTGCGTCACCCACCCTCAGGCAGGTGAGAGAGCTGCACCGGCCCCCCGACCAGGTCACAGCCCGGAGGTGTGCGTCACCCACCCTCAGGCAGGTGAGAGAGCCGCACCGGCCCCCCGACCAGGTCACAGCCCGGAGGTGTGCGTCACCCACCCTCAGGCAGGTGAGAGAGCTGCACCGGCCCCCCGACCAGGTCACAGCCCGGAGGTGTGCGTCACCCACCCTCAGGCAGGTGAGAGAGCTGCACCGCCCCCCCCCGACCAGGTCACAGCCCGGAGGTGTGCGTCACCCACCCTCAGGCAGGTGAGAGAGCTGCACCCCCCCCCCGACCAGGTCACAGCCCGGAGGTGTGCGTCACCCACCCTCAGGCAGGTGAGAGAGCTGCACCGGCCTCCCCCCCGACCAGGTCACAGGCCGGAGGTGTGCGTCACCCACCCTCAGGCAGGTGAGAGAGCTGCACCGGCCCCCCGACCAGGTCACAGGCCGGAGGTGTGCGTCACCCACCCTCAGGCAGGTGAGAGAGCTGCCCCCCCCCGACCAGGTCATAGGCCGGAGGTGTGCGTCACCCACCCTCAGGCAGGTGAGAGAGCTGCACCGGCCTCCCGACCAGGTCATAGGCCGGAGGTGTGCGTCACCCACCCTCAGGCAGGTGAGAGAGCTGCACCGGCCCCCCGACCAGGTCACAGCCCGGAGGTGTGCGTCACCCACCCTCAGGCAGGTGAGAGAGCTGCACCTGCCCCCCGACCAGGTCACAGGCCGGAGGTGTGCGTCACCCACCCTCAGGCAGGTGAGAGAGCTGCACCGCCCCCCCCCCCGACCAGGTCACAGCCCGGAGGTGTGCGTCACCCACCCTCAGGCAGGTGAGAGAGCTGCACCGGCCCCCCGACCAGGTCACAGCCCGGAGGTGTGCGTCACCCACCCTCAGGCAGGTGAGAGAGCTGCACCTGCCCCCCGACCAGGTCACAGGCCGGAGGTGTGCGTCACCCACCCTCAGGCAGGTGAGAGAGCTGCACCGCCCCCCCCCCGACCAGGTCACAGCCCGGAGGTGTGCGTCACCCACCCTCAGGCAGGTGAGAGAGCTGCACCTGCCCCCCGACCAGGTCACAGGCCGGAGGTGTGCGTCACCCACCCTCAGGCAGGTGAGAGAGCTGCACTGCCCCTCCCCCCGACCAGGTCACAGCCCGGAGGTGTGCGTCACCCACCCTCAGGCAGGTGAGAGAGCTGCACCGGCCCCCCGACCAGGTCACAGCCCGGAGGTGTGCGTCACCCACCCTCAGGCAGGTGAGAGAGCTGCACCGGCCCCCCCCCGACCAGGTCACAGCCCGGAGGTGTGCGTCACCCACCCTCAGGCAGGTGAGAGAGCTGCACCGGCCCCCCGACCAGGTCACAGCCCGGAGGTGTGCGTCACCCACCCTCAGGCAGGTGAGAGAGCTGCACCTGCCCCCCGACCAGGTCACAGCCCGGAGGTGTGCGTCACCCACCCTCAGGCAGGTGAGAGAGCTGCACCGGCCCCCCGACCAGGTCACAGCCCGGAGGTGTGCGTCACCCACCCTCAGGCAGGTGAGAGAGCTGCACCGGCCTCCCGACCAGGTCACAGCCCGGAGGTGTGCGTCACCCACCCTCAGGCAGGTGAGAGAGCTGCACCGGCCCCCCGACCAGGTCACAGGCCGGAGGTGTGCGTCACCCACCCTCAGGCAGGTGAGAGAGCTGCACCGGCCCCCCGACCAGGTCACAGCCCGGAGGTGTGCGTCACCCACCCTCAGGCAGGTGAGAGAGCTGCACCGGCCCCCCGACCAGGTCACAGCCCGGAGGTGTGCGTCACCCACCCTCAGGCAGGTGAGAGAGCTGCACCGGCCTCCCGACCAGGTCATAGGCCGGAGGTGTGCGTCACCCACCCTCAGGCAGGTGAGAGAGCTGCACCGGCCCCCCGACCAGGTCACAGGCCGGAGGTGTGCGTCACCCACCCTCAGGCAGGTGAGAGAGCTGCACCGCCCCCCCCCCCCCGACCAGGTCACAGCCCGGAGGTGTGCGTCACCCACCCTCAGGCAGGTGAGAGAGCTGCACCTGCCCCCCGACCAGGTCACAGGCCGGAGGTGTGCGTCACCCACCCTCAGGCAGGTGAGAGAGCTGCACCTGCCCCCCGACCAGGTCACAGGCCGGAGGTGTGCGTCACCCACCCTCAGGCAGGTGAGAGAGCTGCACCGGCCCCCCGACCAGGTCACAGGCCGGAGGTGTGCGTCACCCACCCTCAGGCAGGTGAGAGAGCTGCACCGGCCCCCCGACCAGGTCACAGCCCGGAGGTGTGCGTCACCCACCCTCAGGCAGGTGAGAGAGCTGCACCGGCCCCCCGACCAGGTCACAGCCCGGAGGTGTGCGTCACCCACCCTCAGGCAGGTGAGAGAAGCTACACCGGCCCCCCGACCGGACCGGCCAGCTCACAGGGGTCAGGGAGGGACGGCCGGGGTCAGAGGGGGATATGATTACACCTATCTATAGATGTGCTTTTATAACTCAGTGACGGTACGGTACTCGGCACCCCGTGTTTCAGTGACGGTACGCGGTACTCGGCACCCCGTGTTTCAGTGGCGGTACGGTACTCGGTACGGGGACCCGCAGTTGCTACTGTACAGCGACCCTGAGTAAATTGTACCAATACCCTTACAGGGAACAACGATAAGCTGCCAGAGGGCACGCACAGAAAACCTCAACTGCTCTTGCACAGGGACCGGCAGTCGATAGCAATGTTATCGGTTGTTACTGGACAGGACAGACGGCTAGAGTTGGGGCTCGTGTACAGTAGCAACTGCGGGTCCCCGTACCCGTGTTTCAGTGACGGTACGCGGTACTCGGCACCCCGTGTTTCAGTGACGGTACGGTACTCGGTACCCGTGTTTCAGTGACGGTACGGTACTCGGTACCCGTGTTTCAGTGACGGTACGGTACTCGGTACCCGTGTTTCAGTGACGGTACGGTACTCGGTACCCGTGTTTCAGTGACGGTACGGTACTCGGTACCCGTGTTTCAGTGACAGAGCTGCACCGCGAGTATGCGCGGGCCGGCGCCGATGTCCTTCAGGCGCTCAACTTTTTCGCGAACGAGTCGCTGATGCAGGAGCTGGGCATCCAGCAGTCGGTCGAGGAGGTGAACAGAGCCGCCTGCCGGTGAGTTTTCCAACTACAGCTACTAGTCCGCGCCGAGCCGGCGCCGAGGCGCCACCCTGCCGGGTCGGGGGAGGCGGTGTTTGAGCACCCCCTTCCCCGTCTAACTCGGCTCCTGGGCCACGTAACGACACGGGGTTAACACTCAACAGCGTTCGAAATAACGTCAAATATTATGACGAAAGTATGCCAGACAATTTCTTGGTCAGCTCGGATGTCAAGTCACTCGAGTTCATCGGGGGCGTTACACGACAAATCGACAAGTGCCCTGGGCCCAGTTCATATGGAGCCCCTTTGCTGCTAAGTGACACTTATCCTATTAATGCCGAAATTTTTATTTTTTTGATTCTAAAGTTGTCCGTAAGAAATGTTAGCCACATGGCTCCCAGTAAGAAAACTGTGCATTGTGTGCATTGCAACTCTGACAGGACTCCCCAGGCTGTGCCTGTACCCTCTGACGGGTCGGGTGGTCCCAGGCTGTGTTCGTATATATACCCTCTGACGGGTCTCCCCAGGCTGTGTCTGTACCCTCTGACGGGTCTCCCCAGGCTGTGTCTGTACCCTCTGACGGGTCTCCCCAGGCTGTGCCTGTACCCTCTGACGGGTCTCCCCAGGCTGTGCCTGTACCCTCTGACGGGTCTCCCCAGGCTGTGTCTGTACCCTCTGACGGGTCTCGCCAGGCTGTGTCTGTACCCTCTGACGGGTCTCCCCAGGCTGTGTCTGTACCCTCTGACGGGTCTCCCCAGGCTGTGTCTGTACCCTCTGACGGGTCTCCCCAGGCTGTGCCTGTACCCTCTGACGGGTCTCCCCAGGCTTTGTCTGTACCCTCTGACGGGTCTCCCCAGGCTGTGTCTGTACCCTCTGACGGGTCTCCCCAGGCTGTGTCTGTACCCTCTGACGGGTCTCCCCAGGCTGTGTCTGTACCCTCTGACGGGTCGGGTGGCCCCAGGCTGTGTCTGTACCCTCTGACGGGTCTCCCCAGGCTGTGTCTGTACCCTCTGACGGGTCTCCCCAGGCTGTGTCTGTACCCTCTGACGGGTCTCGCCAGGCTGTGTCTGTACCCTCTGACGGGTCTCGCCAGGCTGTGTCTGTACCCTCTGACGGGTCTCCCCAGGCTGTGTCTGTACCCTCTGACGGGTCTCCCCAGGCTGTGTCTGTACCCTCTGACGGGTCTCCCCAGGCTGTGTCTGTACCCTCTGACGGGTCTCCCCAGGCTGTGCCTGTACCCTCTGACGGGTCTCCCCAGGCTGTGTCTGTACCCTCTGACGGGTCTCCCCAGGCTGTGCCTGTACCCTCTGACGGGTCTCCCCAGGCTGTGTCTGTACCCTCTGACGGGTCTCCCCAGGCTGTGTCTGTACCCTCTGACGGGTCGGGTCTCCCCAGGCTGTGCCTGTACCCTCTGACGGGTCTCCCCAGGCTGTGTCTGTACCCTCTGACGGGTCGGGTCTCCCCAGGCTGTGCCTGTACCCTCTGACGGGTCTCCCCAGGCTGTGTCTGTACCCTCTGACGGGTCGGGTCTCCCCAGGCTGTGCCTGTACCCTCTGACGGGTCTCCCCAGGCTGTGTCTGTACCCTCTGACGGGTCGGGTCTCCCCAGGCTGTGCCTGTACCCTCTGACGGGTCTCCCCAGGCTGTGTCTGTACCCTCTGACGGGTCTCCCCAGGCTGTGCCTGTACCCTCTGACGGGTCTCCCCAGGCTGTGTCTGTACCCTCTGACGGGTCGGGTCTCCCCAGGCTGTGCCTGTACCCTCTGACGGGTCTCCCCAGGCTGTGTCTGTACCCTCTGACGGGTCTCCCCAGGCTGTGCCTGTACCCTCTGACGGGTCTCCCCAGGCTGTGTCTGTACCCTCTGACGGGTCTCCCCAGGCTGTGTCTGTACCCTCTGACGGGTCTCCCCAGGCTGTGCCTGTACCCTCTGACGGGTCTCCCCAGGCTGTGTCTGTACCCTCTGACGGGTCTCCCCAGGCTGTGTCTGTACCCTCTGACGAGTCGGGTCTCCCCAGGCTGTGCCTGTACCCTCTGACGGGTCTCCCCAGGCTGTGTCTGTACCCTCTGACGGGTCTCCCCAGGCTGTGTCTGTACCCTCTGACGGGTCTCCCCAGGCTGTGTCTGTACCCTCTGACGGGTCTCCCCAGGCTGTGTCTGTACCCTCTGACGAGTCGGGTGGTCCCAGGCTGTGTCTGTACCCTCTGACGGGTCTCCCCAGGCTGTGTCTGTACCCTCTGACGAGTCGGGTGGCCCCAGGCTGTGCCTGTACCCTCTGACGGGTCTCCCCAGGCTGTGCCTGTACCCTCTGACGGGTCGGGTCTCCCCAGGCTGTGCCTGTACCCTCTGACGGGTCTCCCCAGGCTGTGTCTGTACCCTCTGACGGGTCTCCCCAGGCTGTGTCTGTACCCTCTGACGGGTCTCCCCAGGCTGTGTCTGTACCCTCTGACGAGTCGGGTCTCCCCAGGCTGTGCCTGTACCCTCTGACGGGTCTCCCCAGGCTGTGCCTGTACCCTCTGACGGGTCGGGTCTCCCCAGGCTGTGCCTGTACCCTCTGACGGGTCTCCCCAGGCTGTGTCTGTACCCTCTGACGGGTCTCCCCAGGCTGTGCCTGTACCCTCTGACGGGTCTCCCCAGGCTGTGCCTGTACCCTCTGACGGGTCGGGTCTCCCCAGGCTGTGCCTGTACCCTCTGACGGGTCTCCCCAGGCTGTGTCTGTACCCTCTGACGGGTCTCCCCAGGCTGTGCCTGTACCCTCTGACGGGTCTCCCCAGGCTGTGTCTGTACCCTCTGACGGGTCTCCCCAGGCTGTGTCTGTACCCTCTGACGAGTCGGGTCTCCCCAGGCTGTGCCTGTACCCTCTGACGGGTCTCCCCAGGCTGTGCCTGTACCCTCTGACGGGTCGGGTCTCCCCAGGCTGTGCCTGTACCCTCTGACGGGTCTCCCCAGGCTGTGTCTGTACCCTCTGACGGGTCTCCCCAGGCTGTGCCTGTACCCTCTGACGGGTCTCCCCAGGCTGTGTCTGTACCCTCTGACGGGTCTCCCCAGGCTGTGTCTGTACCCTCTGACGGGTCTCCCCAGGCTGTGCCTGTACCCTCTGACGGGTCTCCCCAGGCTGTGTCTGTACCCTCTGACGGGTCGGGTCTCCCCAGGCTGTGCCTGTACCCTCTGACGGGTCTCCCCAGGCTGTGTCTGTACCCTCTGACGGGTCTCCCCAGGCTGTGCCTGTACCCTCTGACGGGTCTCCCCAGGCTGTGTCTGTACCCTCTGACGGGTCTCCCCAGGCTGTGTCTGTACCCTCTGACGGGTCTCCCCAGGCTGTGCCTGTACCCTCTGACGGGTCTCCCCAGGCTGTGTCTGTACCCTCTGACGGGTCTCCCCAGGCTGTGTCTGTACCCTCTGACGAGTCGGGTCTCCCCAGGCTGTGCCTGTACCCTCTGACGGGTCTCCCCAGGCTGTGTCTGTACCCTCTGACGGGTCTCCCCAGGCTGTGTCTGTACCCTCTGACGGGTCTCCCCAGGCTGTGTCTGTACCCTCTGACGGGTCTCCCCAGGCTGTGTCTGTACCCTCTGACGGGTCGGGTGGCCCCAGGCTGTGTCTGTACCCTCTGACGGGTCTCCCCAGGCTGTGTCTGTACCCTCTGACGAGTCGGGTGGCCCCAGGCTGTGTCTGTACCCTCTGACGGGTCTCCCCAGGCTGTGTCTGTACCCTCTGACGGGACTCCCCAGGCTGTGCCTGTACCCTCTGACGGGTCGGGTGGTCCCAGGCTGTGTTCGTATATATACCCTCTGACGGGTCTCCCCAGGCTGTGTCTGTACCCTCTGACGGGTCTCCCCAGGCTGTGCCTGTACCCTCTGACGGGTCTCCCCAGGCTGTGTCTGTACCCTCTGACGGGTCGGGTCTCCCCAGGCTGTGCCTGTACCCTCTGACGGGTCTCCCCAGGCTGTGTCTGTACCCTCTGACGGGTCGGGTCTCCCCAGGCTGTGCCTGTACCCTCTGACGGGTCTCCCCAGGCTGTGTCTGTACCCTCTGACGGGTCTCCCCAGGCTGTGCCTGTACCCTCTGACGGGTCTCCCCAGGCTGTGTCTGTACCCTCTGACGGGTCGGGTCTCCCCAGGCTGTGCCTGTACCCTCTGACGGGTCTCCCCAGGCTGTGTCTGTACCCTCTGACGGGTCTCCCCAGGCTGTGCCTGTACCCTCTGACGGGTCTCCCCAGGCTGTGTCTGTACCCTCTGACGGGTCTCCCCAGGCTGTGTCTGTACCCTCTGACGAGTCGGGTGGCCCCAGGCTGTGTCTGTACCCTCTGACGGGTCTCCCCAGGCTGTGCCTGTACCCTCTGACGGGACTCCCCAGGCTGTGCCTGTACCCTCTGACGGGTCGGGTGGTCCCAGGCTGTGTTCGTATATATACCCTCTGACGGGTCTCCCCAGGCTGTGTCTGTACCCTCTGACGGGTCTCCCCAGGCTGTGCCTGTACCCTCTGACGGGTCTCCCCAGGCTGTGCCTGTACCCTCTGACGGGTCTCCCCAGGCTGTGCCTGTACCCTCTGACGGGTCTCCCCAGGCTGTGCCTGTACCCTCTGACGGGTCTCCCCAGGCTGTGTCTGTACCCTCTGACGGGTCTCCCCAGGCTGTGCCTGTACCCTCTGACGAGTCGGGTGGCCCCAGGCTGTGTCTGTACCCTCTGACGGGTCTCCCCAGGCTGTGTCTGTACCCTCTGACGGGTCTCCCCAGGCTGTGTCTGTACCCTCTGACGGGTCTCCCCAGGCTGTGTCTGTACCCTATGACGGGTCTCCCCAGGCTGTGTCTGTACCCTCTGACGGGTCTCCCCAGGCTGTGTCTGTACCCTCTGACGGGTCTCCCCAGGCTGTGTCTGTACCCTCTGACGGGTCTCCCCAGGCTGTGTCTGTACCCTCTGACGGGTCTCCCCAGGCTGTGTCTGTACCCTATGACGGGTCTCCCCAGGCTGTGCCTGTACCCTCTGACGGGTCTCCCCAGGCTGTGTCTGTACCCTCTGACGGGTCTCCCCAGGCTGTGCCTGTACCCTCTGACGAGTCGGGTGGCCCCAGGCTGTGTCTGTACCCTCTGACGGGTCTCCCCAGGCTGTGTCTGTACCCTCTGACGGGTCTCCCCAGGCTGTGCCTGTACCCTCTGATGGGTCTCCCCAGGCTGTGCCTGTACCCTCTGACGGGTCTCCCCAGGCTGTGCCTGTACCCTCTGACGGGTCGGGTCTCCCCAGGCTGTGCCTGTACCCTCTGACGGGTCTCCCCAGGCTGTGTCTGTACCCTCTGACGGGTCTCCCCAGGCTGTGTCTGTACCCTCTGACGGGTCTCCCCAGGCTGTGTCTGTACCCTCTGACGGGTCTCCCCAGGCTGTGTCTGTACCCTCTGACGGGTCGGGTCTCCCCAGGCTGTGTCTGTACCCTATGACGGGTCTCCCCAGGCTGTGTCTGTACCCTATGACGGGTCTCCCCAGGCTGTGCCTGTACCCTCTGACGGGTCTCCCCAGGCTGTGCCTGTACCCTCTGACGGGTCGGGTCTCCCCAGGCTGTGCCTGTACCCTCTGACGGGTCTCCCCAGGCTGTGTCTGTACCCTCTGACGGGTCGGGTCTCCCCAGGCTGTGCCTGTACCCTCTGACGGGTCTCCCCAGGCTGTGTCTGTACCCTCTGACGGGTCTCCCCAGGCTGTGCCTGTACCCTCTGACGGGACTCCCCAGGCTGTGTCTGTACCCTCTGACGAGTCGGGTGGCCCCAGGCTGTGTCTGTACCCTCTGACGGGTCTCCCCAGGCTGTGTCTGTACCCTCTGACGGGTCTCCCCAGGCTGTGTCTGTACCCTCTGACGGGTCTCCCCAGGCTGTGCCTGTACCCTCTGACGGGTCTCCCCAGGCTGTGCCTGTACCCTCTGACGGGTCTCCCCAGGCTGTGCCTGTACCCTCTGACGGGTCTCCCCAGGCTGTGTCTGTACCCTCTGACGGGTCTCCCCAGGCTGTGCCTGTACCCTCTGACGGGTCTCCCCAGGCTGTGTCTGTACCCTCTGACGGGTCGGGTGGTCCCAGGCTGTGTCTGTACCCTCTGACGGGTCTCCCCAGGCTGTGTCTGTACCCTCTGACGGGTCTCCCCAGGCTGTGTCTGTACCCTCTGACGGGTCGGGTGGCCCCAGGCTGTGTCTGTACCCTCTGACGGGTCTCCCCAGGCTGTGTCTGTACCCTCTGACGGGTCTCCCCAGGCTGTGTCTGTACCCTCTGACGAGTCGGGTGGTCCCAGGCTGTGTCTGTACCCTCTGACGGGTCTCCCCAGGCTGTGTCTGTACCCTCTGACGAGTCGGGTGGTCCCAGGCTGTGTCTGTACCCTCTGACGGGTCTCCCCAGGCTGTGTCTGTACCCTCTGACGGGTCTCCCCAGGCTGTGTCTGTACCCTCTGACGGGTCGGGTGGTCCCAGGCTGTGTCGGGAGGTGGCCGAGGAGAAGGGACTCCTGTTCACCGCCTCGCTGACGGCCACACCGGTGTTTGAGAAGGGAGGCTCCCGAGAGGAGGTGGTCGACTCCTACCGGCAGCAGCTGAAGCCGATCGTCGAGGAGCGCGTCGACTTCATCATGTGCGAGGTAACAGTGCGCAAAACCTGCAGCTCATCTCTTTTTATGATGTTTGAGGAACATATTGATTTTTTAAAGAGGTTTTAAACATGCCAGCATTACAAACAATAGGTACAGATAAGTGCAGTTTAATACGTTCAGACCTTGAGCTTCTTTACTTACGGAATTAGATAGGGGGCGAAAACGCCCCCCGCCCTCTACCCATCCATCATCCCGGGCTGCGATGTTTAGGATTAGGGGAGAGTGGGGTAAGATGCCCAGGGTGGGAAAGACGCCCCACCCCCTCTAGGGGCGAAACAAAGAATCGAACCTGGAAATTAATGTTCTTAGCGTAAAGCGGAAGCCTGCCTTGTTAACTGCACAAAAATTTGCGAAGCTCAGTTGGGCAACGGCTGCCTGGTGATTGCATGTTTTTTATTTGCTGCTTTCAAAAAATATTTTGGCGTCAAAACATTGTAAATATCAAAGAAGGAAGATGATTTTTGCGTCCCTTGCTATAGTCGTGATACATTAACATGCGTGTACTGTGTCCCAAACAGTTTGTTTCAGGGTGTAGTTTTATGGCTAACAAATTGTGCTGATTTAATGTTACTTCGGTACCTTGGGGTAAGATGCCCCATGTCCTGATGGGGAAAGACGCCCCCCTAAATCCGTAGGCTGTCCTTCAAGCAGCCCGTCAAATCATTTATTACATACTTGTGAATGTGATGAGAGACAAAAGCCGATCTGGGACTATTGAGAGTCCGGTACGGTCGGGTGCTCCCCATGCCGGTCTCTCGGCCCACACAGCGACTTTTTGGGCGGCATCTGACTCTGAGAGCCCTCACGACGGCCTCTGTGGGCCCCATTATTGGTTCCAGGGCCCCTCACGACATCCTTTGAGGGCTCCCACGTTGGCTCCGCGCTGGCATCTGAAGGCTCGAGGGCCCTCAAGCATCATGAAGACATATAAGGGCCCCACGGTGGTCTCCGAACGCCACCACGGAGGCTTGTTTGGCCGCGCTGGACTATGACGGCCCTAACGATGACCTCTGAAGCCCCTTACGACTACTTTTGAGGGCCCTTACGATGACGTTTGGTGTCTTCTGCAGGCTCGAAGGGACTACTGATTCGCTCAGGTGATTCACGTGCCCATTTATGTCACTTATAATGCAGGGGGCATCTTACCCAACGCCAGGGGGCGTCTTTCCCACCCTGTGGGGTAAGATGCCCCCTTTCACTTCTTCAGGAAAATGCTTAATAGCAAAAAAAGCTATCATATTTCAGGCACGAAAGTGTGATATTTTTGGAGAAAAATGATGTCGGCTTCCGTTGAAACTCCAAGTTTTGGCTTTCCGCTCGTCATTTTCGAATAATATATGACATAGTCAAACCCTGGGCATCTTTTCCCACTCTCCCCTACCTGCGGGCCGGGTCGGGATAAGGACTGAAATCGTTGTCAAAGGATTTTTTTTTATTCAGGCCTCCCTCCAACGGGCACTTATGTCCCATTTACAGGAGGGCTCCTCCTCCTCCTGGCCCTTGTTCCCCACCCCCCAGGCTGCGGCTGAAGTGGGAGCCTACCCCACACCTGGGGACACAGCCGGGGACGACGCCCACGGAACGGGCGGAACCGGGAATCGAACCCGAAACCCGGCACCGCCCGCACCTCGGGTCGACGCCTTTAGGGCCTTGGACGCCTTAAAGGGACTATCCCACCTTTACATTAGGTTTGAGTTGAGGTCACGTGACCTCGAGGTCACGTGACCTAAGCTCAACTTTTGACCTTTCGACCTTTCGAGGTCAACATACATATGTTTCGATGCGGATCGACGAGAGGATCACGATGGTGATATTAAGTTGTTCCTAGCTGGGATACCTTGAAAGTTATTCGAGAAAAACTTCATATATATGTAGTGCCGCAATTTTGACTTCCTTTTTGCTCCTGTGACGTCATCTTTGACCTCACCTGAAAATGACCTCAGTAAAAATTATAGACCTTATCCATTTGTACCCTGCACCGTTTACCGCTTGTCGCTATCTTGCTTTATTCTCGAGCACTCGCTGTCGCTCCCGCTCGTAATAATGGGCAGGTCATAAAAATGACCTGACCTGAGGTCAACGCAGGGCGATATCCACTTTTTTATTTTCGCACATGAATGACAATTGATAAGGCTTTAATCGTCATCAGACAAAATTGCAACTTTCAGTGGGGAAAATATCAAGGTCACTCTTCGAAAAATAGGTCAAAAGGTCACGTGATCAAAATTTTCAAAAATTGAAAATCCGAGATAGCCATAATGTTTGTTGGCTGATTGTGAGTTGAACTATATAAAGTTTTTATCGTAGAAAACCAATAGTTTCTGAGTTATAGGCCGCCAAACATAGGGCTGCAGCGCGACCTGCTGGAATTGCCCGAGGCTATATCTCGGAAACCGTTGTTCGAAGAAAAAAAATCCTTGCCACAGCTGGCTTCCCCGCCCATCACAACCCATTAGACCAATTTTAAGCACAAAAAAAATAAAATAAAATATGAGGGTGCAGGGCAATTGTCGATTTGTCGTGGAACGCCCCTAATGCAACTAGTTTCATAGGCGATTTATCCGAGCATGGGTCATATCACCATAGGCAGACCCAGCGGCCGGGGTGCCAGGGGGAGGGACAGCCATCGAGCGAGACCAGCATGGGCCCTCCCCCGGGGCCTCGGGCTATGCGTGGCGCCCTTGGAGGTTGGCTAGGTGCCATCAAGGACGAGGCCCTCCGCTATTCTGAGGGGCACCTGCCGGTCTATGGGGCCCTCGATTGACCTGACAGAGAGAGCCCTCTGTTCAGCTAAGGGACCCTCTGTTGATCTGTTGGTTTCCGACTAATGGTCTGACCCTATGTCGGTTTGAGGGATCTCAGATCGGATCCACTATCGATCTGAGGGGCCCCTATCGGTTTGAGGAGGTCCTCAAATGAACTGAACGGGGCCATAGTTTGTCTGAGAGGGCCCTGCGTCGGTCCGACAGGGCCCTCTGCAAGTGCAAGGGGGCCTTTTGTCGGTCTGAGTGGCCCTTAGACGGCTTACATGACCCTCAGACGGCTTACGAGGCTCTCATGGGCTGTAGGGACCTTTGACGGTCTGAAGGACCCTCATCCGACCTACCGCCTTCAGAACCGGTTGAGCGACTCTGTGAAGCTATTCGTGGGCTTATCTAGCAGGGGCCCATGGACTGCTTGCCCCCTGGCAGTTCTAGTTCTAACACTTTTCCAATTTTTAAATAAATATTTTCCGACTGTAAAGTCATATTTAAACCCAGGTATATTAATGATAATAAATCGTTTAGCGGACTGACTCTGGGTGTAAAGAAGTAATTTTTTCCCTGTACCTTTATTGACAGGTCTTCAAAGGGACAATGCGATTAAAAAAACAAGTAATTTTTGAATCGCATTGCCCCTTTGAAGACCTGTCAATAAAGGTCGAAGTACCCGAAGTACCTACAGGGAAAAAATAACTTCTTTACACCCAGAGTCAGTCCACTAAACGATTTATTATCAAGGGATGTTCACAAAAACTGATATATTTTATTTCCCAATAACGATAGAACACTTGCCCTCAGCACGGTGATCATGGTATGGACAAATAGATTGGACTTCTAAGTTTTTATTGAGGTATTTTTGGGACTAACCATTTTCGTTTCTAAGGAGATACAGCGTATTTTGCAGATAAGTTTTTGGAACAGTGCACGACTCAGCCCGAAACAGGAAATAATCCCCCGTTTACGGGCACGTGCCTGGAGACGTGCGACACCTCCCACCGCACTCGTCAGGAGTTTTGAGGCCCTTTGGGCCGCTGATACAGACCATGTCACTCATGTGACCTCACAGGAAAATACCACGGTGTTGAGGTAGAGAGAAATAGCCGGCTATGGGTGAGAGGTGATGCGCGAGATAATACCCCTGTTCTCGTATGAGACCGATGATCGCGGTTACTGAACGTGGGGTGGCCCCGACGACCGACGTGCCAGAACCACGGAATGGTGTAGGTGTCGGCGCATTTCCGCTGCAGCAGCTAACGGGAGCCGTTAAAAGATGGCGCGGTAACACTCTGCAGCCACTGTCAGCCTGTGGCTATGGTTTATTCCAACAGCACTTCCACACCCACCAATCTTGGCGTTCCTTAGGAATTTTCCCACAATATGCCAAAAGTATAAAAAAAATAATCCCTCGAAGAATTAATCTGCCAAATTTTAGATGAATTCGTGGACTGGTTCAGTCTTGGTGGCAGATAGTCACCGCGAAAGCTTAATTATTTTTCCGCTAAATTTCGTCGCCAAGTCAAATGTCTCTATTCTAATGTTTTCTTATATGTTTGCAAACTCCTGGTATGCTACCTTAATGATTTATGCACATACAAAATTTTTTCAACAGGCTTTCGAATGGCATACAAATTAAGTCTCTATGAGCTCTCACTTGTTCACAAAGTCGTTTAAAAATGTGTCAGTTTTTCGTGAACATCCCTGTATTTTTCCATTAATTTGGGCCCCTCAAAAAATAGTGGATGAAATCTGATGTGTTTGGATTTAGAGGACGTCTACCTTGGGCCCCTGTAAGTTTGTCCCCCCCGCCCTGGAGGAAATCCTGGCTACGTGTTTGGATTTAGAGGGGGTCTACCTTGAGCCCCTGTAAGCTCCCCCCCCCCGCCCTGTAGGAAATCCTGGCTACGCCTCTGCTCGTATATGCGAAACTACTAGGCCGATTGTTAAAATTTGAACGGCGGCTGATAGCTTGGAGAAAATGTCGAGCGAAACCTAATTTCATTGACCTTGAGGTTACCGATGACGTCACAGGCCAGGTCAAAGTAAAAATTATCAACATTTTGGCTTATTCACAATTTAGGCTCTGGCCGCCGGATAACACGTCGGATGAGACTCATTTTTTGTTTACGCACTCGTTGATATATGCCATAGATACCCTGAGGGTAACAAACTTGTACTTTGAATTTTTTAGGTCAAGGCGAGGTCATCTTAGGTCACAAAAAATTATATCATGCATCGGTCACGTCTCACATGTTTTATGTTCTATTTTACTCAGAAATTTAGAAAACAGTGTCGTCTGTATCATTTGAGGCCACTTTCAGCTAAATTTAGGTGAGGTCAGGTCACTTTCTCGTTAAAAAAGGTCAAACTTAAAAAATTAATTGTACAACTAAAAAAGTTATCAAATTTGATTGATATTATCAATCAGATGCAGTCTGTGCTCCGGAATACGATGGTGCTATTTATGTTGCTGTAGGATGTAAAAAAACGCACTAGAAAATTGATTTGAAAAATTATAATTGGGAAATTTTGACCCTAATGAATGACTTGGCCATATTAAGATATTTAGCTATAACTTTTAAGAGTAGGTCATCGTTGGGTGTTCTGTTACATAAATTCCGTTTTCTTTCGAAAAGTCATTCTTTAAAAAAAGAAAAATAAAGATTTTTTTTGGAATTGTAGGTAGGTATATGTATATTTTTCGAAATTCTCAAAATTGAGAAAATCCGAGATGACATGTTGATAGCCGCATTTAATTTAAGCCCACTCATGCAAAGAAATTAGACCTAGCTCAAAAACGGCTCTTGAGAGCGATTGCCGTAGTTCAATGTTTTGCATAAAAATCGGTTGACATGACGTCACTCTGACGTCATTTTTGGCCGGACTATGGTAGCTAGAGAGTCTAAATTTGAACACCAGGTGTCAAATTGATGCCGCTGTGCAGGCGCTGAAAGTTTCGTGTTGATACGTCAAGCGGTCTAGATTTTAGAAGACATTGCCGAAAAACGGAGGGGGCTCGGTAGAGGCCCCCCCCCAGTCATGCGCGGGTCAATCCCACTCCCAGCGTATGAGAGTGGCATGTGTTTTCTGTAATAATGAAACCTCAATCCTAATTAACAAGGAGGGTACTGCCATATCTCTTTTCACGGAACTAAGCCGTTGATTATTTTTTCTTTTGTTTGACGGTTGAAAAAGAAGCGACATGAAACCGGTGATTTGTCTGGATTTAAGGGATTTGACATAGGGTCAGACCTAGGATGATGCAAGTTCCGGGGTGCCCCCCTAAAGGTCAAATAACTCCGCCCCCCCCTCCCGACAGGAGATAGTTCCCGCGCTACTAGAGCCACGTCCTTTCTATGCAGTTCGGCTATGATGAATAAATCAGTATTGCTTGTGGTAATAAGCATGGGCTACACGTGTCGCCCAGCCGATGGTTGTTGCCCTGCGCGGTCAGCTCCACTGACCCGGCGGCCGGCGCCCCGCCACTGACCCGGCGGCCGGCGCCCCGCCACTGAACAGTGAGCGGTCAGCGCTACTGACCCGGCGGCCGGCGCCCCGCCACTGACCCGGCGCCCTGCCCGCAGTGGCTGTTCGACATTCGCGAGATGGAGCTGGCGATCGGAGCGGCCCGCGAGACCGGCCTGCCGGTGGTGGCCTGTATGACCATCGGTCCGCTCGGAGACCGGTGCGGCGTGTCGCCCGAGCAGTGCGCCCTGCGCATGGCGCGCGCAGGAGCCGACGTCGGTAAGGCCGCCATGCACCGGTCGGGACCAGACACTTAACCCGCGCCCCACTGGGGTCTGCGTATAACACGCCCTACTGGGGGGGGGCTATTCATAGCCCCCCCTCCTAACTCCGAAACTACTGGGTCGATCGTCAAAATTCAAACGGCGTCTGATAGCCCCGGAAAAACTGTCGAGCGAAACCTAATTTCATTGACCTCAAGGTCACCGATGACGTCACAGGTCAGGTCAAAGTAAAAATTATTAGCATTTTGGTTTGTTCACGTTTTGGGCTCTGGCCGCCGTCCTACAAGTCAGATCAGGCTCATTTTTGGTTCACACACTCGTGAACAGATGCTCTAGATACCCTGAGGGTGCCAAACTTGTACTTTGATTTTCAGGTCAAGGTCAGGTCATCACAGGTCACGAAAATATTATATCATGCGTCGGTCACGTGACACATGTTTTATGGTCCATTTAGGCCAAAGATTTCGAATTTGATGTCGTCTGTGTCATTCGAGGTCATTTTGAGTCAAATTTAGCTTAGGTCAGGTCACTTTCAGGTCAAAAAAGGTCAAATTTTGAAGTTATAATTTTTCAACAGAAAAGGTGTCTATTGGATGCAGTTTGAGCTCAGGAACACGATGGTGCTATTTATATTGGCGTACGATGTCAAATACGTGGTGAAAAATTGATTTGAAAAATTAATAATTGTGAATTTTTTTGCAATAATGCGTATAACTTGGCCATTTTTGAAGATATTTAGCTGAAACTTGCTAGAGTTAGTCATAATAACGCGTTCTATCACATATATTCCGGTTTTTTCGAAAAGTCAAAAACTTTTTGAAAAAAATGTAAAAATGTAAATTTTGAATTTTATTATATAAAATTTTCGAAATTTTCAAAATTTCGAAAATCCGAGATGGCAGTTTGATAGCGCAGTCAATTCTGAGTCCTCTCATGCAAAGAAATTGGATCTAGCTTAAAAACTGAGCCCTTGGGAGCGATTGCCGTGGTTCGATGTTTTGCGTCGAAATCGGCCGAACATGACGTCACTCTGACGTCATTTCCGGCCGACCTATGGTAGCTACGAAGTTCAAATTTTGACACAAGGTGTCAAATTGATGCAGCCGAAGGTACTGAAAGTTTGGCGTCGATACGTCAAGCGGTTTAGAAGTTATTGCAGAAAAACGGGAGGGGGGGCTATAAATAGCCCCCCCCCCCCAGTGGGGCGCGGGTTAAGGGACAGTATCATCGAAAAATATCAATGCATGGCGCTGCAATTTGTTTTACTAGCATTTCTCCTTTTTTACGAGCGAGCGAGCGCAGCGAGCGAAGTGAGTCTTTTTCAATATAAACGGAAAAATCCCAGTATGAGCGGCCCGGCCCGGCCCGGCCCGGCCCGGCCCGGCCCGGCCTGTAACGCTTTTGATAGGCTTATATCTCAGCAACCGCTGGACCGATTGGCCTGCGGTCTTTGTTGTTGGGTAGCCCCATCCCTTCTACCCCGTAATTGACTACTTTTGATACATCTCAGTGACCGTCGTGGCACGTGCCACGTGAAAAGTCAAGGGTGTTCAAGCTGTTTTGCAAACGTAGTGATTTTGAGAGGCTCATATCTCAGCAGCCGCTTGGGCGATTGAGTTGCGGTAAATTTTATAGGGTAGCTGCATCCCTTCTACCAAAGGTCGCATACTCTTGATCTATGTGAGTGACCCCCTGTGCACGTGCAAAATACAACAATAAGAGGTGCCAAATTTGTTCCCATTTCAGTAACTCGGTAATTACTAGGGCGATTTCGCTGAAACTTGGCATACAGGTAGGCAGCCACCAGGCAATGCATTCCCATGTGTTACGGTTAGGGTGCTACTGCACGTGCGCACGTGCAGGGGGCGTTTCCAGATCTCGAGAACGGCTGGGCCGATTGCGCTCAAATTTGGTGCACGGTTGGGGACCAGTTAGAAGGGTGCCGTGCAAAAGTCATCTTGGATCCCGTTTGCACGTGCGCACGTGCAGAATGCCGCTTCCAGATCTCAGGAACGGCTGGGCCGATTGCGTTCAAATTTGGCACACCGCTAGCGACCAGTTAGAAGGGTGCTTTACGCAAGCCCGTTGGAAGCACCCTCTCGCCCTTCTGCACGTGCAGGGCTCACTATCTCGCTCGCTCGTTCTTCGCCCAAAAGGCGTTTTACTGGTAAATAAGAAAAACACAGTTTGAGGACCGAACTCGGTGAAAAATATTGCGAACCACAATTCATTATCATGATTCATTTTCATGACCGAACCACCACTATAAAAGCACAGCACGGCCGCCAGTTTGGAGGCCTGCGAAATTACTAGGTACTGAACTGGCGCAGATATACGCATCATTGACGCTACGCTTACACGGTCGTTCTTCTGATTTTGTTGTCGTTAGGGAGAGGCAACTTTAGGTATTTCCTATGAAAATATCACGTGGCAATTGGAGGGAGTGACAATTGGACGTAACAATTGACAATTGCAGAAAACATCACGTGACAACAACGTGACAAACGTCATACATTGGACGGAGATTGTGATTCAAGTTGGAGGAATTAGGATAAATGATAACAATAACAAGTCAAATGTATATTTAGACACAAAGCTTTCGGCATGAAAATACCTTGATCACCGCGTTAAACAGAAATGAGGACAGAAATCAGAAATGGTCACCGGCAGCTTGTACACAAATATATAATAGCACTCGAAAAATAGATCAAAATCACGAGATTATCTATCGGGAGGAATTCCTTTGTTGAGCTTCTAGAATCCTAAGGGAAAGCGGGAAATGCCTATGACTATTAAATAAAGGTACCGGTGATGATAAAGTACGAAAAACATTTTGACTTTATAAAATTTGATGAAATGACCTGGGAAAAATATTTTATTACTGGCGGTCAATTCAAAACGTCGCAAAGATTTTAACAGTGAGAACAGTGGTGCGCGATTCAAAGTGCACACATTTCGCTCCTTGAGCGGCGATGACAGGAGAACAGCGTGGAGCTTCGAGGATCGGTCTTCAGTTCCTATACCAGAAAGGTGGGGCCTTTGCAACATCAAACTTCATCAAAATCATGATACTGTCCCTTTAACACTCAATTTGGTTATGGTGTCGTGCTATGCCTGCGAAATGAGCACTTTGAATGTATGTACGTACTACGTACATACCTATAGGGGAGGACCGTCCAGTCCAAGACGTCCCGGATAGTTACAACGCCCCATGCCCTTATTTATGAAACAATCGGTTATTGGATTTTCTGAATCTTACGGGTGAAACAGAACATGCTAAAGCAAATATTGACGAAGCGCCTTATCATTGGGGGAATCTATTGCCAAAAATATGGTTAAAAATATGGTTATAGTATAAGTATATAACCATTGGTTATACATACTTATATGCGATTCCTTAAATATACGTCTGTCATAGAATTACACTGAATCGCTGCTCAGTTATCACTTGGTTCTGAGTCGAGATGTTTCGGTAAACAATACTAGCTCATCAGTCATTTCTCACCAAAAGTACTGCAAAGTCAGTGCTTTTTGTTTGTCAATTGATCAGAATTCAGATATTCCGCTGTTACTACATAAAAGCACGGTAAAATTCCAAAGACATGACAAGATAAGACGGCGCCTGGTTTTTAAGATTCCAATGCCACCTTACATGCCTTACCTAAATGGCCTTAAATACATGCCTTACATTAAGAAATGGTTTTATTGAGATTGAACCATAAACTGTCGTTTGAAATTCTTAAATCATCGATGCCTCGGATAATCGAGTAGCGACCATATCTATTTTCGAAATGCCGCAACGCCAAATCTTTCTGTGATCCATCTTGTCTTGGCACCAAACAGACACGTTCGAAGCATTGGAACGCTGCACAAGCTCATTTCACATGCCTATCAGTTATCAGACCTGTTCGAAATTTAAGATAATAAGGCACGAGCATACATAGTTTGAGACGCCCTCACTACCCCCCCTCGCTGTGTGTGACGTCCCCCCCCCCCCCCCCCGGCCACCGCCGCAGTGGGCACCAACTGTGCCGTGGGGCCGCGCGTCTGTCTGCAAACGCTGCACCGCATGCGGCTAGCGCTGCAGCGGGAGGGCCTGCAGCCGTTCCTGATCGGCCAGCCGATCGGTCTGAGGACGCCCGGCGACGGGCGGACCATGATCGGCCGGCCGTACTGGCCGCTCGGTGAGGGCCGCCGGACAGCCAACGGCTAACCAACACAACCAGCTCCAACACCGGAACCTGCTTACAACTACCAATACCTGAACTCAGTTCATATGTGCTGCATGCTATAGGAGTAACCATCTGAGGGTTGGTGCATATGATTACCTTGTGCTTTGTTGTAATAATTGAATGAGGACTTTACTCCACAAGAAATCGTTCGGGTCGGAGCTTTCGAATTGTATTACAAAGCTTCGTCAGCGTATCGTAATCGGGTTCGGGACCGATACCCCCGAACCCGATTACGATACGCTGACGAAGCTTTGTAATACAATTCGAAAGCTCCGACCCGAACGATTTCTTGTGGAGTAAAGTCCTCATTCAATTATTACATTAGCAAATTCCACATCATGTCCCTTTGTGCTTTGTTGTTGTTGTTTGCTGTTGTTGCTGTTGCCGTTGTTGATTTGCCGGCTGATCGTGACACGGTGACTATGTTTCCAGCCTGTGAGCCGGTAACAATAACGCGATTCGAAGCCAACCTGTTCGCTCGCGAGGCGTACGAGGAGGGCATCCGGTACATCGGCGGCTGCTGCCACTTCCGCTCCTATCACATCAGGCAAGTACTCAGTGTGTCTGTGCCTCGGACAGCGGCCGAGGCGCGGCCGGCTTAGTCGGTCTCTGGTCCGGCCGTCCAGAGTACCTACATGTGGACGAGATATCTATGGGCAGAGCGTGGTAGCACATCAGCGGCGATCACACTTATCACACTTCTTGCGAGTTGTTGAGGGCAATGAAGAAGAGATGTCAGCACAAAAGTAGCGGAGGAAACGACCAAATCATGAAATGAACCAAACATGTAGGACGAAAGCGAAATTCGGGTATGATAAAGCTTTACTTTTTCATTGGCCCGGTGCCATTTGGGGCAAATGCTCGCTGAAAATCGATGAGAGTCTGACGGTTTTCCCAAAGAAAACTTCTTTTATGGGGAAAAGGTTGATTTAAACTGCTCGGCTGGGGATGTGGATTAAAAATCCGAGGAGTTTTTTTTTGGGGGGGAGGGGGAATTTGGAGAAAGATGTCTTAGGCTTCGCCTGCGGTGTCCGAGACTATCTTTCTCGATCCGCCTATGGCTTCTCTCAACCGATTTGTAGACTGGAAACTAACTGTAAAATGCTTTAATTTGTTTTTGCCCTGCTCTTTCCATTGATATGAGTAGTTAACCATAAATTGTCATCATTAACCCGCGCCGGGCCGGTGCTTCGAGACTTCCGCACCGGGCCGGGGGGGGGCTGAACCCCCCTTCTAACTCGGCTTCTGGGCCACGTAGCGACACGTGGTAAGCGGCAATCGAAAGAACGTCCAAAATAAGGACGAAAACACATCGGTAATTTTTTGGGTCAGGTCAAAGGTCAGGTCACCAGAGGTCACCAAAGGTAAAATGTTGGATATTTCAACATTTTGGAATAGGGGAGAGTGGGGTAAGATGCCCAGGGTGGGAAAGACGCCCCACCCCCTCTAGCGGCGAAACAAAGAATTGAACCCGGAAATTAATGTTCTTAGCGTAAAGCGGAAGCCTGCCTTGTTAACTGCACAAAAATTTGCGAAGCTCAGTTGGGCAACGGCTGGCTGGTGAATGCATGTTTTTTATTTGCTGCTTTCGAAAAATATTTTGGTGTCAAAACATTGTAAATATCAAAGAAGGTAGATAATTTTTGCGTCCCTTGCTATAGTCGTGATACATTAACATGCGAGTACTGTGTCCCAAACAGTTTGTTTCAGGGTGTAGTTTTATGGCTAACAAATTGTACTGATTTAATGTTACTTCGGTACCTTGGGGTAAGATGCCCCCTGTCCTGATGAGGAAAGACGCCCCCCCTAAATCCGTAGGCTGTCCTTCAAGCAGCCCGTCAAATCATTTATTACATGCTTGTGATGAAAGACAAAAGCCGTTCTGGGACTATTGGGAGTCCAATACGGTCGGCTGCTCCCCATGCCGGTCTCTCTGCCCACACAGCGACTTTTTGGGCGGCATCTGACTCTGAGAGCCCTCACGACGGCCTCGGTGGGCCCCATTATTGGTTCCAGGGCCCCTCACGACATCCTTTGAGGGCTCCCACGTTGGCTCCACGGGCCGCTCTGGCATCTGAGGTCCCCACGATGGGCTCGAGGGCCCTCAAGCATCATGAAGACCTATAAGGGCTCCACAGTGGTCTCCGAACGCCACCACGGAAGCTTGTTTGGCCGCGCTGGACTATGATGACCCTAACGATGACCTCTGAAGCCCCTTACGACCACTTTTGAGGGCCCTTACGATGACGTTTGGTGTCTACTGCAGGCTCGAAGGGACTACTGATTCGTTCAGGCGATTCACGTGCCCATTTATGTCACTTATAGTGCAGGGGGCATCTTCCCCAACGCCAGGGGGCGTCTTTCCCACCCTGTGGGGTAAGATGCCCCCTTTGACTTCTTCAGGAAAATGCTTAATAGCAAAAACAGTTATCATATTTCAGGCACGAAAGTGTGATATTTTTGGAGAAAAATGATGTCGGCTTCCGTTGAAACTCCAAGTTTTTGCTTTCCGATCGTCATTTTCGAATAATATATGACATAGTAAAACCATGGGCATCTTTCCCCACTCTCCCCTATGCCAACGGCTATCTCAAGAACCGATAGAGCTACAACGCCGCGGGAAAGCGCATTCGATAGCTCTTTTGACGTTCTCTCGCTACATGTCCTCAGATTTGACCTCAGGTCAACGGTTTAGCCTCCAGAGGGCACAAGCTCCAAAATAGCAGTTTTTACGAAAAGTGTTTTCTCGGCAACAACTTTTGACTCAAAAGAGCCATGACATTACTTTTGCCAGCATCGTTTACCTCTCGTCGAGACGCGTCGAATGAACTAAAATTTGACCTTGAAAGGTCAACTTGAAAATTTGACCTCAGGTCAAGGTCATGACCTGACCCGATCCGCAACGACCAACGTCGAGCCAAACACATGTAAGGCGTTTTCATCGCTCTATAGTCCGTTCCATATCAAGCTTGCTGTCGGAGTTTCTTCGGCAGATCGCTCCTCCGCTCAAGAATTTGCGTCGTAAAATGTAAGAGCTGTATGGAGTTCTATAGCCTTGAGCTGTATATACAGAAATCACGCACTGCCTTCAGCAGGGCACTTCCACTGCAAACTTGAAACGGAACAGAGTATAGCGCGCCTCTATCAGAAGTTATTAGCGAAAAAAACTGTTAGATTATGTTCGTGGCCCGAGATGACCTCGGGGACATAACGAGGGGGTCACAGTTGCCATTTTCTGGTTCAGTGTGTCAATTTTACCTGCATCTGGATGTTTGAGAGTGTCTAGAATGGCGTTCGTGCAAAAAAAGACGCTTTTCAATTTTCTCCCATTGATTTATAATGGAGAGGCCGCAAAATTGACCTGACCTTAGGTCACCGATATCAAAATTCTGAGATATGCATTTTATAGATAGGTACTGTTACTTTTATCAATCGCTGAAAGTTTAAAGGCAATCGTTCAGTCGGTGTAGCTATGACGAGCATTCTTATTTTTTTCTGACATGAGGTCACTTGGCGTAACTTGGTGACCTGACCTTAGGCACCCTGGGTCTGAAATTTTCACAATATGTGCGGAAAAGATGCACGAACAGGTGTGCGCCGCCTTTTTTTAGATATCTGCGAAAAACCGCAGGGGGAGGGTGTTCAAACAACCCCCCGGCCCGGCGCGGGTTAAGTTTGTTGATTTCGTCGTTAAAAGCTATTTAGGTATTGTCCAATCCAGCCGCCAGTGACCCGGCTTCCCGTCTCCGCTGACTCGGCCCCGGCAGATGACGGCGGGCGCTACAAAATTCGCTCTCGATACATATTGTTTCCCTGCAATGTCCATCCACCTACATTAGCCCTCGCCCTGGCAGGGCATTTTTCTTAACACGGCCTGGCAGGAGGGGGGGGGTTAATGTGACCCCCCCTCGCGGTTGGCTCCTATGACACCTAGAAACACCAAATTTGGTAGGTAGGTGGGCCCCCTAGAATTTTCGCTAAATATTCGGTCAATATTTAGGGAGATTTTTGGGGAGCTCGACTCGGCTCTTCAAGAGGAACAGAATGATACCAGTTTGAAAGCTTTATCTTTATTACGTGACAAGTTTGGCACAAACGTTATTTGACATCAGTTGACCTCATTGGACCTGACCTTATGGATAAGTACACCAAACAAAAAAGCACCAAGTGACATACTGTTAAATACCTACTAATTATGGCTTCAAAGCACAAAAGTGATAGAACGAAGCTGATATCTCCAGTATTTTCCGAATTGAATATTTTCCTGTAGGCGATTACGACGTAATGACCTCTACCTAACTGACCTCAGGTTAGTGACATAAAAAACGAACTATATGTTATACACTATACAGCTCGGTGAACTTAGCACATCCTGCAAGTTTGAAGGAAATCAGTCCACTCCAAAACAACTGTGAGTTGGACAGGTGCAAAAAGAAAATTGAAATTTGACCATGATCTTGTACCGGTTTCTCTGACCTGGTGACCTGAACCAAGGTCACCCGGACCTGATTTTTTTTGGTCATATGTAAAAAGGTTGCTCCATAGGCTGGGCCAAATTTGGCGGCGCTGCGCACCCCCGTTTTTACGCTGTTTTTGAAAAACCTTAGGGGGAGGTTGAGTCTGCCAGGGCGAGGGTTAACTAGGTGGTGTGTTCAGTGACGGTGCTCTGGACCGGCAGTGTGCTCACTGACTGTGTTCTGGACCGGCAGTGTGTTCAGTGACGGTGCTCTGGACCGGCAGTGTGTTCAGTGACGGTGCTCTGGACCGGCAGTGTGCTCAGTGACACCGGCAGTGTGCTCAATGACGGTGCTCTGGACCGGCAGGGCGATGGCCGAGGAGCTGGCGAAGGAGCGCGGCGGCCGGCAGCCGGAGGCGGCCTCCCGCCTGGGCTGCTGGGGCGGCGGCCTGGACCGTTTCTCGGAGCCGGAGGTGCAGAGCCGCGTGGGCCGCCAGCACTGGGCGCACGTGGCACCCGACCTGCACACGCTCGGCGACCAGTCGCCCGCCCAGCACTTTGCCGACTGGAAGAGCGCGCTCAAGCGCAGCGTCAGCGTGGACTACTGAGGGAGGGTGCGCCGCCGTGCCGCCGCCGTCCGGCCTGCTGCAGCGCGGCGCGGACGGACGTCAGCCGCCGCTGGCGGGCTGTGAGCCTTGGCGTGGGCACCAGGCTCGGGCATGAGCCAGCGGGCACACGCTGGGTGCATAGTTAGACGCATATGGTGCTCGGACGGGGTTCCTTCATTGCTGTGTGATTATCACGGAGGGTTTCAGACGGCAATCATAGCTGATCTTCTGTTTGTCGCCGTGCGACCTGGCTGCCGGATGGTTCAATTTTGAACGCTGTTGGCCTGCAGGCCACCCTGATATATTGTTGCTATGCAATTAGGTAGGTACCTACCCATGGTCGTCGTTCCCTGGAATAGTGGTTTATCGTTCTATGTTGCGTCTAGGTCCGCCCTGGTAACGTGTTAAGCTCAAGTACCTAGTATACGATTGTTGGTAATGAATCATATTACGCACAGATTGTGTCCGCCCCCCCCCCCCTTCCCCACGCCAACAATACACCGGCGAGGAGGAAAGGGAGCGACTTTATCGCCGCTGACGCTTATGCCGGCGGAAACGGAGACACTTCATCGTCCTCGTGTGCCGGGGGGCAGGGAGTGGCGCGACACGGCGGTGCTGGTTGGACGCCCCCTCCCGCCACCGGTGCACTCCCGGGGAGGTGTCGGCTGCACTCCCGGGGAGGTGTCAGTGCGTGGCTGGGTCCATTGCGGCGTGCCCCTGTGCAGGTTCCGCTCGCTGCAGTGACGGGTCACAGATGTCCCCACTGTTGCCGTGTGAACGAGTGGCTGACGCTCCGGGTCCAGTGTCCCCCAGCACCCCAGTCCGGATCCTCCCTACTGCCCAAGGCCCACGCAGGGTGAACCCACCAGTCTGACAAGCAGAGCGCAGTGGAGTCGATCCGAGCTTTTGTGCAGCTGTCCCAGCCGGCAGAAGGAGCTCTGCCAGCCTCTGACATACCGGTCTGTCCGGACCGCCTCTCACGAGTCTCATTTCGGGCGACAGCCGGGCGGTCAAGGTGGTGGGCTGTGAGCGGCACGTGAGCGGCGAGCGGTGAGCTGAGCTGTGGGCGGTGAGCGGTGAGCGGCAGGCTTGGCGTGTGAGCGAATCTGATCCGCCGTTTATTTCCGCCGTCACGCCGCACGAGCACGGAGAGCGCCGCGCGTACCACAAATGCCGCGTCACGACCAGCCGACCACGCACACAGAGGAGCGGCGCCGCCCTTGACGACAAGGCTGTGAGGGTGGGCGCAGCACCGGGGACCGATCATCTAGGCAATAGCCCCCCCCCCCCTACTGCCGCGCAATGCCAACGCAGCCGGGCGGCCCCGCGGTCCAGGCCTTTATAAAAGAGCATGGAAGGGAAATGTCGCAGCGGATAGAACGATCAAAATGAATGGGGAACAATACTGGCTGGGCACTGGTCAACCAAGGTATGGACGAATACGGATGTGACCGCTCCGGCCCCCGTACGTCACAATTGTGCTATGAGCGCGCACCATGAGGGGGGGGGGGCATTGCAGCCGTCCGGGACGGCGTGCCGTGTGCGCGTCTGACCTAGAGGCTCGTGCACAACATCCACAGGGGCGCGGCCGCGGCTTTTGTCATCGGCTGCGGCGCTGGGCCGCACTCTGTGTATGGATTACAGGGAAACGCGCCGGATGGTCATATTACAACTGCACAGCTGGCACGACACCCCACTGAAGTACCTGA
The DNA here is from genome assembly GCF_019059575.1 of Amphibalanus amphitrite. Taxonomy (NCBI): domain Eukaryota; kingdom Metazoa; phylum Arthropoda; class Thecostraca; order Balanomorpha; family Balanidae; genus Amphibalanus; species Amphibalanus amphitrite. The sequence continues at coordinate 376,645 of NW_024881702.1, read as the reverse complement.
AAAGTCACGGTCGCTACGTACAGGTACATTCGTTACGTGTGGCTTACACGCAATGTTAGAAAATACGACCGACGTGCGGGCCCAGGCGGCGGCGCCCGGGGCTCACCGGCCGACGGAAGGGCGGGCACACTTGACGAGACGGCACACCGGGTCACACACGGGCGTCGGAGCTATACCGGGTGCGTTCCACCAGCGGCCGGTAGCGCGGCCGGTCATCACAGCTGGGCTACATCTACACACCGCGGGGTCAGTAGCCAACCACGGCGACGTCCGCTGGGTGCTACACCTACCCCACAGCGGACAATACTGAAACGGACACCGGAACGGCACCCCAACCACAGCAGCGGGAGCGGAACCATCCAGTAGATAATGTTCACTAACACTAGCCCCAGCCGTATCTATTGCCAAGTGAGAGCCTGCTGAGAGTGGCCGGGCCGGGCCGTACGACGCCTGCGTCGACCGTGCCAGCGAGTCTGTCAGGACTCTGGTGGCCTGATGGACTGGCCGAGCCGCCCGCGGGTCGGGTCGGTTAGAGCTCTGATAGACTGGCGGAGCCGCCCGCGCTACAACCGCTCGGAGACTGCCGGCCATAGTTAACCACTAACGACGCCATCGAGCACGCGCCGCCGACAGCAGCGTTCATGGGCACTCATAAACGTCGGATCGGGCCGCCGGAGCGGCGCCATTTCCGCCCAAATTGGACCAGAGTGTGGAACTATTTGTAACACTGCGCGCCGCTCGCGAGAATAACAATAGGCACACTCGCTCTACACAAATAATACATCCAGTTTGAGTATTGGTACCAATGTTCTAACACTACACGGACGCGTGCCGTAGGACGAGTGTCCCTGTAATCTGCATTGATATGGGACTCCCACAACTGAGTCGCTACGGCTCGTAACTCCGCTCAGATCCTGATACCAGCGGCCAGTGAGTGGCGGCCACGACGCGACGCCAACTACAGACCTAATGCGTCCAACTCTGTCGGCCTGGCGCCGCACACAACTCCCTGCCGGCGGCGCAGCCCGGGGCGCACAGTGCAGCAGCCCGGGGCGCACAGTGCAGTCCGGGGCACACAGTGCAGTCCGGGGCACACAGTGCAGCCCCGGGCACACAGTGCAGCCCGGACAAACAGCGCAGCGTGGGCGCACGGCGCAGCGCGGGCAGGTTTTGGCCGCGGCATCAGCTCCGTTCACCGCCCGCCCGCGGTGACCGGTTGTCTGGCCGGACGGTATACCGGCCGCTCACATCTGCGTGGCCTCGATGCCGTTTTCCACCTTGATGACGTCGCCGTCGTGGGCGCCCATCTTCTCGAGCTCGCGCTTGCTCAGGTGGTTGACGATGCCCGCGCCCAGTGAGTCGCCCAGCACGTTGATGGTGGTCCGGAATCGGTCCCTGCCGGAGGACGGTGTCCCAGCCGTCAGACCCAGGCACACGGTCCGAACAGCAGCCAGACAACTCACAGTCTGTCCCCTTCTGCATCACACCATTAACTGTTGTCACTGAACACTACTATTTCATGCATGAAACGTAAAGCGAGCTCCGTTTGATAACTGCAATCGTGACATGATTCATCCTCGAAGCCGCGCACGAACATTAGTAGAACATTGGACGACTATCGAGACAGGCGGCGTCCGTCCCAACCCCCATGTGGGTCCTATACGGATATAGCGCTGAGTTAACCGTCAATGCGCTGCAAATATTGGCGTAGGAATATACCTAGTATATGCGTATATATATACCTACCTGATATAAATGGGAAAGGCAATGGGAACGTGTTGTTTTTATATTAAAATTGGTAACCAATTTTAATATAAAAACAACACGTTCCCATTGCCTTTCCCATTTATATCAATACGTCTATGTAATAATAATATACCTACCTACTTCCACAAAATGGCAGAATTATTTGAATAGCCAAGGTGTGTGCCCAAATGCATAGTTTTGCATCTTACAGGACATTGTCTAGATAGATGGCCTAAAACCGCCCTGAGACATTATGCAAATGGCTATCATTTTTCCGTCTCACTGGCGAAATATGGCGTCTTTGGCAGTGATCTGTGCGCTGGGTCGGGAGAAATCGAGGCTCGGCTCTAAAACTGATACATGGCCGCCCGGTGTCATTGTGGTCGATCGCTCATCGCGGTTCCTGGCGCCCGGCGCCCACCGCCCTCCCCCGGCGCCCACCGCCCTCCTCCCCCCCCCCAGAAAAGCGCATTCGATAGCCCTTTTACAGACGTTTCTGAATAATAGTCTCAGATTTGACCTCAGGTCAACGGTTTGGCCTCCAGAGGGAAAAACTGTAAAAATAGCAATTTCCACGAGAAATGTTTTTCGGCCATAACTTTTTATTCAAAAGAGCCACGATATTACTTTTGGCGGCATCATGTTCCTCTCGTCGGGAAGCGTCAAATGAATTATTTGTTGACCTTGAAAGGTCATTTTGAAAATTTGACCTCGGGTCAAGGTCATGACCTGACCGGAAAGTGGTATGTTGCATATCAGTCGATCCGTAACGTCAAGCTGAACACAGCTGACGTGTTTTCACCGCTCTAGCACGTCTCTATCAAAAGCTGTAGCAAAAAAAAAAAAAACTGCTGCTGACCGTTCATGACCTGAGATGACCTCCGGGGCATATGTACAGAGGGGTCACAGGTGCATTTCTTCGATTCAGTATGTCATTTTACCAATGAAACAATGTTTGAGAACGTTCTGAACGACATTTGTCCAAAAGAGGCGGATTTCAATTTTCTCCCATGGACTAATGGAGAGGTCTCAAAATTGACCTGACCTTAGGTGACAGATAAAAAAAAATTGACATAAACAGTTTATACATATTGTTACTCCTATCAATCGCTGAAAGTTTCAAAGTGATCGTTCAGTCAGTTTAGCTATAGCGGACCTTCAAACTTTTTTCTGAGGTAAGGTCACTTGACGTGACCTGGTGACTTGACCTTGAACGATCCAAGTCTGAAATTTTCACATGAGTGGAAAGGATGTATGAATAGGTGTGCCGCGCCGCCGTTTTTTTAATATTCGCGAAAAACCTTAGGGAGAGGGCGTAAAAACGCCCCCCCCCCCAGCACGGCGCGGGTTACAGTTAGGTACCCCCTTTCTCGCCGACACGCAGCCCGCCATCAGCCATCATCAGCTCGCCTGAGTATGTGTTGGAGAGCACCAACCACTCCCTGACTTGTTGGGCAGGCTGCAAAGGCTGGCCCATTTTCAGCTCTGCCAGGGATTTCCGCTGTTTCCTTGTTATCTCTGTCATGGCGACGTCCACAAACCAGTAGTCTAGGCAGGGCAGATCAGGGGATTTCGATACCCTGCTGACCCTGGTGGCGAGTCTGATTCGCTGCTTTTTTCTCCCTGGAGACTGCCTCTTCAGTGGACTGCATCCAAGCTTGATATGGGCCGGGCCGTTTGAAGGTTATGTATGGCGTTAAACTTCTTGGAGCTACATTTTACGTCTTTCTAATGTTTCTCCTCACGATCGTCATGTTTCGAACTGCCCCATACTCAGGCATCGGAAGGATTGTGATTGCAGGATTGCAAAATCCTGATTGCATTCCTTTTTGGTGGATTGCACCTGGATTTGAAATCCATTCCAAAAAACAGGATTTGATTGCGGATTGGATTGCATCATACTTCCAATTTTTGCAATCCAATCCGTATTGTGTTTGATTAGTGCTTTGAAATGGTTTGTTGCGATTGAAAATTATGAGATCGGCTTCATCGGCTTAATGTACTTTGCTATCAAGGGCTTTACATCGAAACTTGAAATAATTTAAACGCTTTTAATTTAAACGCTCAAAATAATATAGGTACGCTGATGAACTACATAGGAAGGGCAAAATTACGTATTTGAGGGCGAGTTTTAAAAATATAAAACACTGGTTGGTAGAGGTTTAAATGTGGGGGTGTTTGAGGCAAAAAATATTTCCCATAAAATACCTGTGCTTTAGATAGGAATTACTCGCAAGACTAGGTACTAGAAATGGGTGATTTGGGGATGGAGGCACGGCCCTATGCCCCCCTCCCTCCCCCAGATCCACTAGTGCACATAATAATACAACAGGATTGCAAAAAAGGATTGCGGATTTGATCACAATCCAAGTGAAAAAAGGGGATTGCGGGTAGGAATGCAATCCACTTCGGCACTAGGAATGTGGATTGGGAATGCAATCCTTTCATAAAGGATTTTACCGATGCCTGCCCATACTCCATTATCACCCACTCGTATTGTTCTTTATTGAACGGCAATGGACTGGGCGAGCCCGTTTGGTTGGGCATTTTCAGACCCCCCGTGGGGTCAAGACCGTCGGTAAAAACGGACCAGTCATGATACCATACAAAATGTTCCAGATGCATTCGACACGTGCATTGTTTTTGTCCACGCGTTTTTCGATTTTAAGACCACCATTGATGTTTACTTTTTACCAGTTGAAAAACTCACCCTGTATAGTAAGCAGATTTGGAAAACTGATTTTTGCCAGAACGATCCAAATTTAATTACAAATCAAATGGCGATGCAAAATCCTTAACATGACCGTTATTCTTCCATTTCTTTGCAGCTAAAACAATATAAAATAGCTCCACCCTAGGGGACTATTTTATAAAGGCTTCTCCTAACAAACTAACTTTCATCACTGTCACTAGCTGCACCAAAATGCGCCTACCTGAAAGGTGTTATTGCAAACAACGTTTTTGCGATTTAGGTATATGCTATAAGAAATATGAACCATTTTTGAACCCCCTTTTTTAAATAGAACTCATCAGCCATCCCTTTAACGTCTCTTCTGGACCGCAATGGACAACAAATCCTACCTAGCTGCTAGGTAGGCACATGTAAGAGAAATAAATAAAACTCAATTTCCAATGCCAGTAAGATCAGGTAGGTGAAACTCGGTTAACCTATGATGATTTTTAGAGACCTGACCTTTGACGTGGTAAAACAGGCACATTCTCACATAGTATTATCCGCATCTGTGTTGACTGATTATGCATCCTGAGCTCGGCAACACAGTTAGCAATAACGTGTTCCGATAGCTGCCAATGGCGCAGCGGCAGGGGGGGGGGGGACACGTCTGCCACCATTAGGTACTAGGCCGGATCACTGGCCGCTCGTAATCCCTGGAACACGCACCGGCAAACAGCGCGTCTCTGTCCAGCCGCTGGTCAATGCCCGATCGGCTCCGCGTCTCTGTCCAGCCGCTGGTCAATGCCCGATCGGCTCCACGTCTCTGTCCAGCCGCTGGTCAATGCCCGATCGGCTAATCAGACATTTCTCAAAATAAGGGTATTCCGCCCTCCGGTCTCTAGCCGTGGTTTCCATGGCAACACGCACAGTCACCGCCATCGAGAACGTCAAACCTTGTGGCCAGGGGCTCGGGAATTACGTTCAGACTGGGGGGGGGGGGGGGCACACCATAATAGAGATCAACCTAGGGTACCCCCAAATCTAGTTTTCTCACCGGTTTTAGGCCACTTATTTTTCATTCCTTGGCTTTTTCAACAAAAAGAAAAAAAGCAAAAAAGTGTGGCATTCCGTCTCAAAGCTGTGGGGGCATCGCCCCCACGGCCCCAGAGTTGGGTTGGGGGGGCAAGCTGCCCCCACTGCCCCCCCCCGGCTCCCGCGCCTATGCTTGTGGCGGTGCCAGCCGCGAGACAGATGCTGATTGGCGCCGCGCCGGCCGGCACGGTCCGTCCTCACCGAGACCATACATCGCTCGCCGTGTCACCGGAACACGGAGAGTCCATAGGCGCGGCTGACGGCGCCATTCACCACCCGTGCCCACCCAGCTGGCCGGTGGCGCTGGCCGCGCTGCCGGCCGACTCACAGCAGCCAGTCGACGGCCAGGATGAGCGACACGTCGCCGGCGGGCAGTCCGACCGTGTCCAGGACCATCACCATGGTGACCAGACCCGCCTGCGGGATGCCGGCCGCGCCGATACTGGCCGCCGTCGCCGTGATGCTGCAACAGAGGCACGCGTCAGCCGCCGACACACAACACCGGCACACAGTGTACGGCACACAACACCGGCACATGGTGTACGGCTCACAACACCGGCACACAGTGTACGGCTCACAACACCGGCACACAGTGTACGGCACACAACATCGGCACATGGTGTAAGGCTCACAACACCGGCACACAGTGTACGGCACACAACACCGGCACATGGTGTAAGGCTCACGTGTGTGTAAGACCAACTGTGTGTGTGGATGTCAGACAGGAAGCATTTCCAAATCGTTATAAGTTGTAATGGTCGAGTGTGCAAATCATAACTAGAGAAACTGCGGTCCAATAGATGATGGATAGAAGAGCCAAGGTAGCATAAATGATAGCTAAGCAAGGCTGCAGCTGCAGACAAATTTATAAATAATGTTAATGTAGGATGGATGGCCCGAGTGAAGGTATGCATGAAAACAACCATAAGGAGCAGTATCATGAGCAGTATCCGATGTGAGCAGTGTCTCTTGAGCATCAATGCCCAATGGAGTGTGGAGTATTGGTTACAAGTATCGATATGTAGTAACACATCGATCACAATAGGTACTGCAAAAGGGCGTCACTCCCACACCGAGTCGAGCCCCCTCTTCCCGGCGTCAGGACCTAGCAGTAGCCAGCCCGCGTGTCAGCGCCGTCACCCTCACCTGATGGCAGTAGCCAGCCCGCGTGTCAGCGCCGTCACTCTCACCTGATGGCGATGATCTGGCCGAGCCCGAGCGTGACGCCGCGCACCTGGGCGATGAAGATGGCCGCCACGGCCTCGTACAGCGCCGTGCCGTCCATGTTGATGGTGGCGCCGATGGGCAGCACGAACCGGGCGATGCGCGGGTCGACGCCGTTCTTCTCCTCCAGCGCGGCGATTGTCAGTGGCAGCGTGGCCGAGCTGGGGAGCGGGCGGGACACTATCAGAGCTGGGGAGCGGGCGGGGCACAGGTCAGGTCACAGAGCTAGGGAGCGGGCGGGACACAGGTCAGGTCACAGAGCTGGGGAGCGGGCGGGACACAGGTCAGGTCACAGAGCTGGGGAGCGGGCGGGACGCAGGTCAGGTCACAGAGCTGGGGAGCGGGTGGGACACAGGTCAGGTCACAGAGCTGGGGAGCGGGCGGGACACAGGTCAGGTCACAGAGCTGGGGAGCGGGCGGGACACAGATCAGGTCACAGAGCTGAGGAGCGGGCGGGACACAGGTCAGGTCACAGAGCTGGGGAGCGGGCGGGACACAGGTCAGGTCACAGAGCTGGGGAGCGGGCGGGACGCAAGTCAGGTCACAGAGCTGGGGAGCGGGCGGGACACAGGTCAGGTCACAGAGCTGGGGAGCGGGCGGGACGCAAGTCAGGTCACAGAGCTGGGGAGCGGGCGGGGCACAGGTCAGGTCACAGACCTGGGGAGCGGGCGGGACACAGGTCAGGTCACAGAGCTGGGGAGCGGGCGGGACACGGGTCAGGTCACAGAGCTGGGGAGCGGGCGGGACACAGGTCAGGTCACAGAGCTGGGGAGCGGGCGGGGCACAGGTCAGGTCACAGAGCTAGGGAGCGGGCGGGACACAGGTCAGGTCACAGAGCTGGGGAGCGGGCGGGACACAGGTCAGGTCACAGAGCTGGGGAGCGGGCGGGACGCAAGTCAGGTCACAGAGCTGGGGAGCGGGCGGGACACAGGTCAGGTCACAGTGCTGGGGAGCGGGCGGGACACAGGTCAGGTCACAGAGCTAGGGAGTGGGCGGGACGCAGGTCAGGTCACAGAGCTGGGGAGCGGGCGGGACGCAGGTCAGGTCACAGAGCCGGGGAGCCGTGCACAGTATAGGCCAGGTCACAGAGCTGGGGAGCCGTGCAGGGCACAGGCCAGGTCACAGAGCTGGGGAGCCGTGCAGGGCACAGGCCAGGTCACGGAGCTGGGCACAGGTCAGGCCACTGACCTGGAGGAGGTGCCGAAGGCGGTGGCCAGCGGCTGGACGATGTTGGCCACGAATCCGAACGGCAGCTTGCGCACCACGAGCGTGTAGAGCAGCAGCAGCACGACAAAGCCGTGCACGGTCAGCCCGATGAGCACGGTCAGAAAGTACATTCCCAGCTGGCCGAGCAGCACCGAGAACGACTCCAGCTCCAGAATCTTGGCCGCGATCAGGAAGCACACGCCGACAGGGGAGAGCCTGCGGCAGACGGTGGCCACAGGTCAGCAGCAGCCACAGGTCAGCAGCGGCCCGGAACAGCAGCAGCCAGAGGTCAGCAGCGGCCCGGGTCAGCAGCGGCCAGAGGTCAGCGGTCAGACGGGGTCGGGTCAGAGGTCAGACGGGGTCGGCTCAGCGGTCAGACGGGGTCGGGTCAGCGGTCAGACGGGGTCGGGGTGCGGCCTCTACAGGACATCCTTTCGACGCTACAAGAATGATCCCCGGGGATATAATGTCAATCAGACGGTTTGAGTCGCGGTCAAGCAAATTTGTCGCGGTCGCGGTCAAGCAGATTTTTGCCCCTGCAGGCTTACCCAACCTGACCTAACCTGACCTAATCTAACCCAAATTCACCTAACCTAGCCCATGAGATTATTATTATTATTATTATTATTATTATTATTTCATATTCCCACTAACCACCATTCGGTGGGCATTACAGAGGGAAACACATTGACACACATAAACAATATACATACAATACAGGCAGCGCAGTGCCCTGTCATTCATAAGCACGTACAACGAAATCAAAATGCAGAACAAAAGCGATTTTCTATAACAAAAAGTTTGATGAGACAGCGAAGCCTCATGAGTAACCGGCAATTATTACAACGAACAATGTGATATCACCGGAACAACACAACATACATATGCATAATTTTACCGCGTGATTTTCCAAAATATATTTCACAAAATCAGCTTTCGAATAGTTTCGGACATGAATGGGCAAGCTATTCCATAGTTTTGCACCACTGTAAGAGAAGGACGCTTTCTTCATTTCAGTCCTAGGTATAACTAGGTCAAGATTGCCTGATTGTCTTGTTTGTCGGTCTGACCGTCTCTCTTTAAAGGTAGTGTGCCAGCTTTCCTGGACCGTATGGAGTTAATGGCCCAGATAAGGAGAACCGGATTTTTAGAACTTATCCATTCCTTAAAAACTCATGGAAACGTCTTAAATTCTTCAAATTTTGAGTACCCCAGTGCGAAATTCGCCCCGACGGGTTGTCGGTCGTACCCCAACCACATTTCACACCACTATGAACAATAAATGCACACACTGAAATCGCTATTACCGACACGGGCGTATAGGAACGTCATGAAAAGTGGGTGGGCCACCCTGTCAAGGGGCCTCCTTTTCCAGGGGGCCTCCTATTTTCAGGGGCCTCCAACTTTTGCCTCGTCCTGCTGGCTTTCAAGTATGACCTCCAAATCTAGCTTCTGAGATCGGGCAGATGTACCCAGGGGCGTAACCGCTTAAGCGAACAGTGCAGAAAGTCCGCACCATTTTTAAAACTTATTCCCCCTCCGATTTTTTTTAGAATGTATTTGCCGCAAACGGCGCATGAACCCTGAAAACCCTTACACAAATGTCTTCCTCGTTTCCCAGGTGCCCCCATTAGCTTCATAGGCGCCCTCTTTGGCATATAAGCGCCCTATGTATAGTCATCAGAGACATCCCTATATGTCCCACAGTCGCCCCATTGTCGCATACAATGTGCGCTGATCATAGGTGTCTCTCTTTTATGGACACTTGAAGGCACCTCTCTTTGCCATGCCGGCGCCCCTGTTTCTTATGAATGCACCCCCATTGGCATTGATCAATTGCATTTTGCAGACCTCTATTGCATGTGGACGCCCATATATGTAGGCCTCAGAGGCGCCCCTCTTTCGCATTGAGGCGCCCCTATGGGCTTCATAGGCGCCCCTCTATTGCACGTAGGTGCCCTACTGTCTCAGAACCGCTCCCCTTTGGCATGGAGACGCCCATCTTTCGTACGGAGGAGCCGCTGTGGTTCTTAGAGACGGCATGGTGCTCCCAGACGCAGATGGGGCTCTCGGAGTCGACAGTGTGGGACCTTCAGTCGCTGATGGGTGCCCGCCAGATGTGGACCCTCGGAGACGCCGGTATGGGGCCCTCAGAGATGCCGATATGGGCCCTCAGAGATGCCGGTATGTGGCCCTTAGAGACACCGGTGTGGAACCCTCAGATACTTCAGTGTGAAGCCCTTACAATTGCTGGTGTGGAGCTATGAATGCGCTGGCTTAAATCCCTCAGAGGCCGGTACATGGACATAAGAGCTCAGTGAGAGCTTGTGTGGTGCCTTCAGTGGCCTTGTGGAGCCGTTAGACATCAACATGGTGCTCTCAGGAGCCGGTGAGTCCTCAGAGTCACCGGTGTGGGGCCTTCCGAGCTCCAAGATACTGGTCTGGGGCCCTCAGAGGTGTCGGGGTGGGTCCTTCAGATGTACCTATAGAGCCTTGAGATGCACAGGTGTGGTGGCCCACAGAGGCGCCGGTGTGGGGCCCCCAGAGCAACCGATATAGGGCCCTAAGAGACACTAGTATGACCCTCAAAGGCGCCGCTGTGTGGCGCTCATAAACACTGGTGTGGAGCCATCACAGGCGGGTGGAGCCGCTAGAGGCCGGAAAGGGCCCTTAGATGCCTACAAGGAGCCTTCAGAAGCCGGCGTGGCACGTGGGGATAAGCGTGTCTACTTAGGAGCCCTTGAGGTGCTCTCGTGAGCTCTGTGGGGCCCTACCGAGCCGAAATATGGCCACGGCCAGTTGCCGCCGCATGGCTCTTCGGACTATCATTCTCAGGGGCCTCATCTGCCTAGTTTGAATAGAAGGGCCTCTCAGACCATCAGCCTCATGGGCCTCCTCTGGCTAGTATAAATAGAAGGGCCTGTTAGATCATCAATCCTAGGGGCCTCCTCTGGTTAGTATAAATAGAAGAGCCTCTCAGACCATTAATCTCAGGGGGCTCCTGTGGACAGTATAAATAAAAGGGCCTCTCAGACCATCAGTCTCGGGGGCCTCCCTAGAAAAGTGTAAATGTGGATAGAGGGCCCCCTCAGATTCATTAGGAGTGGACCTCTCTGACCTCCCAGGGCTGAGGGCCCTCCCAGATCACCGGTTTCAGGGGCCACCAGTGGCCAGTTATATGAACAGAAGGGCCTCACAGCCATCAGCCTCGGGGGCCTCTTCTGACTGGTGTGAATATGAGGGCCTCTCATACCATCAGTCTCAGGGGCCTCCTCTGCCTAGTGTGATTATAAGGGCTTTCCAGGCCATCAGTCTCAGGGGACTCTTCTGACTGGTGCCGGATTGAGGGACCTCCCGGACCGAAAGTTTTGGGTGTCTCCTGTGGCCAGTATAAATAGAAGGGCCTCTCAGTCCATCAGTATCATGTGCCTCTTCTGCCTGGTGTGATTATAAGGGCCCCTCAGGTCATCAGTTTCAGGGGCCTCCTGGCTGACTACTGTGTAGATGGATAGGCCTCCCAGACCATCAGTCTCAGGGGCTTCTTATAACTATTGAGGATAGAGGGGCCTCCTCTGACTAGTGAGCAGTGGCGGCGGAATAGAGGGTGCAGGGGGTGCAGCTGCACCCCCATCGAAAAGCATGGGGGTGCAAACATATCTTTTTGCACCCCCAAAATCCGTTCAAGGAGCCCGTCGCACCATCCTATACATTTCTCCTGAAAACCAGTGATCGGGAAACGAACACTGATGTGGAATCATCCGGGATGTCCAATTATGGTCAGGAACGCCCCATGCTAGTCTTTGGGGCCCCCACACCGGCTAGAAGTGTCCCGACTCCGAGCCGCGTTTGGTGCTCCACGCGGCATCTGAGGCCCATGATGGCCTCAGAGGGCCCTTTTATGACGATCTCTGAGGGCTCCCACTTGAGGGCTTTGTCCCCTTGGGCCCTATAACGGTCACTAAGGGCCCTCATGACGACCGCTGAGGGTCCCACAGAGACTCCAGGGCCCCAAGGAGACTCCAGGGGCCACACTGGCCTCTGAGGGCCCCTATGACGGCCTCTGAGGGCCCTTACGATGATCTCTGAGGGCTCTCACGACGAACTCTGTCCCCTGGGGCCCTATAACGACCACTAAGGGCCCTCAGGACGACCGCTGAGGGTCCTACAGGACTCCAGGGGCCCCACTGGCCTCTGAGGGCCTCTACGACGGTCTCTGAGGGCCCTTGTGACGGCCCTAGACCCAAATCAAGTCTGACGGCCCATTTGACTTCAGAAGACCCATAAAGACCCTCAATATGGCCAAGGACCCTCATGACGACCTCTGGTGATCCTCTCGAAGGCATCTAAAGGCCCTCACAACAACTTCTGAGAACCCCAGGACGGTCCCTGAGGGGCTGAGGGCTCTGACGACGACCTCTCTGGGCCCTCACGATGGTCTCTAAGACCCAGCGCAAGCTCCAAAGGCCCACACTGCCTGGCGTCTGAGGGCCCCACGACGGCCTCTGAGGGCCTCGACGCAGGCAGGCTCCAGGGGCCATGCTGACCTCTGAGGGCCCTCTTGACGGCTTCTAGGGCCTAACGAAGGTTTCAAGGGCCAACGCTGGCCTCTGAAGAACCCTACGACGGCCTCGGAGGGTCTCAACTCAACGCAGGCAGGTGCCAGGAGACATACTGGCTTCTGAGGAACCCGCAGAGTTCAGATTCAGATGATCCAACGACCTTTGTGGACCTTACGAAATACGAAGGTCTCCGAGAGCTCACGCAGGCTCCTGGAATTCCACACTGATTCTCAGGCCCCATGTCGGCTTGTTGAGGCACTTTATCTGCTCTTGGTGCCCCGTCGCCGACCTCTGAGAGTCTCAATGTCAGAACTTATGGGGCCATGGGCCCTACACCGGCTTTTATGGCCCCTACATCGACTCTTGGGACTCATGACCCATGAAATGTGGGTCTAAGCGGCTTCTAAGAAGTAAGAATCCCCATGCTGGTTCTAGTGGCTGCCAGCCGAATATTAGGTTAGGGCTCACACGCGAGCTCCTGGGACCCCGTGCATACCCCAGGGGTTACCTGCCTCTAAGACCCCACACATACTTTTGGGGCTCAAACGCTTGCCCCTGAAGGCCCCACTGAGACCCCCTTCCTCTATTCAGTCCTCCATACCAGCTCTTTAGGCTAAACATCGGCTCCTGTGGCCTCCATCCAGGCTTTGGAGGGCCTCCATATACAGGCTTTTTGGGGGTCCGATGCCGGTTTCTGAGAGCCCTCAAAAGACTTTCGAGCCTATACTGCCTTCTGAAACCTTTCAGCAACTTTCAAGGGACTGACCCTGATCGGAGGGCTCATTCAGTCTGGGCCCTGGGGAGTCATGTAGTTCTCTGAAGGAGTTTCTATGTGGTCGGTTTCCAAGGGGCTTCTAAACACGGTCTTCTTGGAACGGTCTCGTAGGGCCCTCAATGGTCCACTGCGGATCCAGAAAAAGTGGTATGAGACGCTGCGGGTGGTGGCTAGACTAAAAGATTAGCCGATAAAAACTAGCTGCATTTGCTTCTTTTTGCTTTCATTATTTGAGACAGGTAGGTACACTGCAATTTCAAACCTTTTACAGAACTTGTGTGTATGTGGAGTTTTCCAAACTCTTCGTTTTTCATAAAGAGTCAATAAAAATCACTAAAAAAAACTGAAGGGGGCCCAAAACTTCCAGAGGGGCCCCTTGAGAAAACTTTGCACCCCCATCCAAAATTACCTTCCGCCGCCACTGCTAGTGAGGGTAGGGGGCCTCGGCTAGACCGCCAGTGTCAGGGGCCTAAATTTATTCTGACTAGTGTGGATGGAGGGGTCTCCCAGACCACCAGTCTCAGACCTCTGACTAGTGTGGATAGAGGGGCCTCCCCAGACCAGTGTGGATATTGGGGCCTCCTCAGATCCACTAGGGCCTCTCAGGCCATCAGTCTCAGGGGCTTCGACTGACAAGTATGAACAGAGGGCCTCCTTGGGGCTTGGATCCATCACGCCCCCTTGGAGTCCGTGCGTAGGGATTCGTGGAACTTATTTTTACCGAGTTTGTTTATTCTGGAAGGTGACGACGTCCTCTCAAATCGAGAAGAGGGGCCTCGAGTAAAAAGTGGGTGGGCCAAAACACATGGTTGGCCCCCCCCCCACCTCGAAAAGTGGGTGGGCACTTGCCCACCTGCCCCCCCCCCCTGTTCCTACAACTATGTATGCTCATCCAATCAAGTTTCGATAAACCCGTTCATCATCATCTCCTGCGGTTTCGAACACGCCTGTTAGGTGGTGCGGTAGACCGCGCCCAAAGCCAGGTCCCCGGTAACGTGAGGTAGCCGAGTCGGGGCAGCGTGCGCTGACCCAAGCCGGGGCCGCGCGTCCTCCCGGTGTCATGTGATAGCCCGGGGCTGCCCGCGGGGATGCGGTAGACCGCGCCCAAAGCTGCGGCCCCGGCTTGGGTCAGCGCACGCTGCCCCGACTCGGCTACCTCACGTTACCGGGGCCCTGGCTTTGGGCGCGGCTTCTGCTCATACTTTGTGGTGCGGTGGTGGTGCGTCGGGCCGCGCGCTCTGACTTCGGCCAAGAAAAATGCGTTAGCTGATCATTGTCATTTCTGCCACTTGTGTGTGGTGAAATGGGGTCATAACTTAACCCGCGCCCCGCTGGGCTATTCAGCCATACGCGCCCTGCTGGGAGGGGGGGGGGGGCAGATTCTGCCCCCCCCCCTGTCTAACTTCCGAACCGATGGTCGTAGAAAGACGGGGAAAACGGCAATCGAAAGCTCTCAACAAGGCGGATCTTAAGAGCCCATTTTTTTGCTTAAGTAGGTCAGAGGTCAGGTCAAGGTCAGGTCAAGTGTACAAAATGCAAGTTTCTACAGTATCGGCCTTGCACCGTAGTTGCCGAAGAATGGACTGAGACTGATTGCCCAAAACGTGTTCTTAGACTACCAAGACAATATTCGTTGCATACAATGTCATTCAAAGGTCAAGGTCAAGGTCAAGGTCAAGGTCAGGTCAGGTCAGGTCAGGTCACCAAAAACAAAATATAGTAAAGGGCATGTGCGACACATGTTTTATGGGTCATTTTACTCATAGAATTCAATAGGCACACTCAATAAGTGATATGGACCACCTCTGGATGAATTTCAGGTCGAGGTCAGGTTAAGGTCAGGTCAAGTGAGGTCAAATTTTGAAGTTGGTTTTTAAGGCCTAAAAAGGTGTCTATCTGATGCAGTTTTTCACGGCGAATCGAATGGTGCTATTTTTGTTTCCGTACGAGGTCTAGAACTTCCAAAAAAATCATTTTTCAAAATTTTTGTGTGTCGTGACGTCATAAAATTTTGAATAACTCCCACATTTTTGAACCGATTCTTCTAAAAATTGGTATGTAGGTGCACATAGACCACTTCTCTGACATATATTCCGGTTTTTTCGATACACTCAAAATTTTGAATTTTATTATTATTTTCCAAAAAAACTCAGTTTAAAAAAAAAATTGTGCCAAAATCCAAAATTTTCAAAAAACCGAGATAGCCATTTGATAGACAAAGTGGAATCACGCATAACCTTTTTTGTTACGTCTTGATTCCTTTAAAAATGAAGATGTTAGCGGCGTTTGAAATTTTGCCGTTTTTGAGGCGAAAATGGCGAACATGACGTCACTAAAACGTCAATTTCTCAAAAAATTTCCGACGGATTTCGCTCAAATTTTCAGGGAACGTGTCAAATTGATGTATGATAAGGTACCGAAAGTTTGACGTCGCTGGCGTAACGCGTTTAGAAGTTATTGGCGAAAAACGGGAGGGGGGCAGATTCTGCCTCCCCCCCCCCCCAGCGGGGCGCGGGTTAAGACTTAAGAGACGGTTTTTTCATATCAATTATTTTACATAAAATCATATTTCAAACCACAAATAATGTTCGACAGCCAAATAAAAGAAACAATACCAATACAGGCTTACAGTTTAAGGCTCGACATTATGTTGTCTACGATTAGACAGCTGATAACTCATTCCCGTACGTCGTAACTCTATAATGACCTTTGCTTATTGTCACATGTGCGCCACATTCGCGATTGTTGCCGACGCCTGTTTGCAGGTCAGCCCACTACAGTTGTTATACATATCGAAAAACCGATAAACTTTTAGGCGAAAAAGGCACTATTCCAGGCCCATTTTTGATTTTTTTGCGATATTAGGTAAAAACAGAAGCTTCTTATCCTAGGAAAAATAAAATGGGAAATCTTTCAAAGGTGGCACACTACCTTTAAAGAGAGACACAATTAGTGGCGGCATACATTCAGGGATAAGTAGACATTGACGAACTGTTTTTAACACCGCGATTTTATGCTGTAAGGCAAGATCTCCACGCTAAGCCAGTCTGTGAGCTTCGCGACCTGCGTTACGCTGTGCAAATTTAACTATTTTTCCTATTCTCTTCCCTTGTGTCACATTACAATTTCCCCAGAGAGCCATGCAAAAGCGAATATGAGGAAGAACAAGGGCATTGACTAGGTGGACAATTACTTTTAAAGGGACACTCCCACCTTAACATTAGTTTTGAGTTGAGATAGCCAAATTGGTGGCCATGGCCTGCAAATACCGGTTTGGGCACTCACAACATCAAAAAATGCTTTAATTCGAAGATATGGAATTTCAAACTTGCAGTTTTGGGATTCTAAGGGGCTAATGCATTGGAATGCCCCCTTAGAATTTGTGACGTCAGCGGAGATCTAACGATTTTTAAATCTAGACTAAAACCATCGTTAACATGTGGTGGTATACGCTGCTTTGCGCGCAACGTCTGCCGCACTTTAAGGCTGCCAAATTATTGCTTCCAAATAAAGTCGCTAGTAACAGGGGAGATCCCAAAAAGTAAACAAAAGTAAAAGCCTAATATCTTGAAAACCAGTGAATATTTTTCGGTGAAATTTGGTAGATATTCGTTTTCGCTCTTTCTGAACCAAGGGACATCACTTTCATGCCAATTCATTAACTTTTTTGAAGGTGGGAGGGTCCCTTTAAGGGCATCACGCGACGAAGTTGGCCCAATCGAAAGATCTGAAAATCACTCTGAAAGACGGCTAACATGGCCTCAAGTTCGCTTTTCTGCGGCGGTGTAGCTCTATTCACTGTCGAGTTCTACGGAGATTTGTCAAAAACGTTGAAATAGCTGAACTTTGACCTTTAATGATCCCTGGTTACCTAACATTTGATCTAACCTAAAAAATGACCGGTATAATATCGTCATTATTTTTCACGCTTTTTCGAACGCCGCCTACCGCTTGTCACTTCGTGGTCCAGGAGTCAAGTTAGAATGGGGTGTTCATTGTGCCCCCCCCCCTTCCTTCCGACAGGGCGTGAAAATCCAGTAGCCCCAGCAGGGCGCGGGTTAAAAATGCATTTTGGAAGCCGCTCGAATTTTCGTTTGATGAAGTCAAAATTTGCCGTGTCGGCTAGTAAACCGAGCTTGTAACGTCATCAGGGGGCTCGATCTTTTTTTACTACAGATGATGCCAAATTAATGATTGGGTTGCGATTGGGGTGACATTGATCATTGGTGACTGATATAATTGGTACTGAATATTTCGCGCTTCTATCTCTAAGTGCTTAAAGTGCGCCAAGTGTTCTTTTGTAATAGGTTTAACTTTTAAGGAAGCTATCACAAATAGCTATTGGTTAGAGCGTGCGAGCTAGTCTAAAATAGGTATTAGTCTTGCCGGCGCAGGGGAAGGGTAGTGTTTTTGCGATTGCTCCGAACACTCTGGCGATAGAGGACTAAAAGCTGGCACGCATGACGTTTGATTCAAGCCAGATCTTGGAACACCAACTGATTTTTCAGGTCAGGTCAGGTCACTGTCCTAGGTATGAAGTGTGAAGTCATAAGTGAACATGATTCTAAAATGTCGCAACTTTGCAACGCCCACAGACCACAATGCCAGAATAGCTTTCACAGAGAGATGAAACTTACAAGACCTAACCCGCGCCCCACTGGGGTCTGTGTATAACACGCCCCACTGGGGGGCGGGGGGGGGGGGCTATTCATAGCCCCCTCCTAGCTCCGAAACTACTGGGCCGATCGCAAAATTCAAACGGCATCTGATAGTCCCGGAAAAACTGTCGAGCGAAACCTAATTTCATTGACCTCGAGCTCACCGATGACGTCACAGGTAGGTCAGGTCAAAGTAAAAATTATCGATATTTGGCTTGTTCACTTTTGGGGCTCTGGCTGCAGTCTTACAAGTCAGATCAGGCTGATTTTTGGTTTACACACTCGTGAACAGATGCTTTAGATACCCTGAGGGAACCAAACTTGTACTTTGATTTTCAGGTCAGGGTCAGGTCATCATAGGTCACGGAAATCTTATGTCATAGGTCGGTCACGTGACACATGTTTTATGGTCCATTTAGGCCATAGATGTTGAATTCGGTGTCACCTGTGTCATTTGAGGCCATTTTCATCTGAATATAGCTAAGGTCAGGTCACTTTCAGGTCAAAAAAAGGTCAAATTTCAAAGTTGAAATTTTTCAACAAAAAACATGTCTATCGGATGCAGTTGGAGCTCAGGAACACGATGGTGCTATTTATATTGGTGGACGATGTCAAAAACGTACCGAAAATTGATTTGAAAAACTTATAATTGTGATTTTTTGCAATAATGCGTAGGTATAGGTAACTTGGCCATTTTTTAAGATACTTAACTAAAACTTGCTAGAATAAGTCATAACCATGTGTACTATCACATACATTCCGGTTTTTCGAAAAGTCAAAAAAATGAAAATATATTTTTTTTAAATTATATAATATATATGATTTTTAAAATTTCCAAAATTCTAAAATCCGAGAAAAAGTTTGATAGCGCAGTCTATTCTGAGCCCTCTCATGCAAAGAAATTGGATCTAGCTTAAAAACTGAGCTCTTGGGAGCGATTGCCGTGTTTTAATGTTTTGCGTCGAAATCGGCCGAACATGACGTCACTCTGACGTCATTTCCGACCGACCTATGGTAGTTACGAAGTTCGTATTTTGACACACGGTGTCAAATCGATGCAGCCGAAGGTACTAAAATTTTGGCGTCGATACGTCAAGCGGTTTGGAAGTTATTGCAGAAAAACGGGAGGAGGGCTATGAATAGCCCCCCCCCCCTCCAGTGGGGCGCGGGTTAAGCATCCTCCAAAGGTTCGGCGAGGGTTAAAGACTAAAATCATCAGCGCAGGCATGAGGACTGGAGACAAGAAAAAGTAGATAAATAGCAATACCTATGTCATCGCCTACATGACTATAGGCATGCAAGCTCAGGCTTAGGCAGCGATCCCAAAGATGTCAGCACATGCGGGGACGCGTTGTTCGGGCCGGGCATCAGTCGAGCCTTTTCATCATAAGACGAGCAGCAATGACGCGTATGCGAAAAAAACAATACAGCGAACACTTCCCGGTAACGGACGCCGATTTTACCGGCGATTTTATCACTTGGAATTGCGAATCTCATTCTTCACATAAAAAATATATCAGCACACCCACCCGGGCACAGAGACTGAAGTGTCGTGTATTGTCAATCGCAGAAGGAGTAGAAGGAGGATAATATTCCCCATTCGACTCACAGGGTACCTTGAGCATTCAGCATGCCCTGACGCAGTCTTTGCACGTGGGCATAAAGACTGAAATATTGCGGATTGACAATCGCAGAAGCAATACAAGAAGGATAATATAACTACCTCATTCTACCAACAGGGCAGGTAACTTGAGCATACATTCGGAATAACCTGACGCCATTCCAACGACGAGGGCGGCTGTCGGCCGGATGTGCGCGCATCGGCCCCTTACCAGATGACGATGCGGGTCAGGTACATCATCGCCTCCGACATGGCCGTGAAGAACTGCAGCAGGATCTCGCCCTGCTTCTTCATCATGCTGATGACGATGCCGAACACGATGGCGAACACCACCAGTCCGATGATGTTGGAGCCCTCGCGGTAGTTGCCTGAGATCTTGAACATCTCCTTGGGCATCTCTGAACGGGAGCATTTCGGAGCCCGGTTAATCATATACAGGAAGTTTAAAATACTGCAATTTTTAACATCTCCCGTTCCTTAATTATATGACCCTACGTCATATAAATTCATCAGATATAGTGTCAATGTGATGCTATTTTATGCTTCGGAAGTACAAGTTTCTAAGCTGAATATGTTTTTAAATCAGAAAAAAATCAAAAACTCATTTTTGTCATTTAACAATATGGTACGTAACACTCTGCTGACAACTTCACTAGGAGTTCCCTTTTTTCCGTGTTGCACCCAGCAACATGTTCAGCGATGGCATACCGCAGCTATTACAGAGATCAAAAACACCATATAGAACGGACCAAGGCCCAAAAACATAAGGTTGGTCGAAGTTTTCTACCAACAAAAATCCAAAAGGTTATCCCCAACAACAGTTTCCGCTCAATTCTACACCAACGTGCTCAAAAATGACAAGAAAATATCGAATGGTTCTCATTTTATATCGATTTAGCTAGATCGGCGCACACCGTATCAAATCGCCCCATTCGTACCTATTGGTATTTTCTAAACACTGTACATAGGTAGATATAAATGAAATAACCACACTTAGGCTTTCGAATCGATTGATCAAGTGTGCGCGAATTGTTGTCATGTGCGCGTGTCATCATTTTGAAAAAGAGCATCATCATGTCATTAATTTCGTATGCCGTGCTCTCGTTGCCTGCATTTTCTTCAAAGCTTTGATAAGGGATAGAGATAATCCGAAACTGTCAGCTTTTACAAGCGAATGCATAACGATCGATCAACTCCGAGGTGTGGCTTCAGGCTTGTGATAATTATTCAATGATTCAGGCCATTGGCACATTTTTTTATTTAACTATGTAAAACTTTTGATGAAAAACGCAAATACATAGACATTGAAAGCAAAGGGACAAAGGTTTTGAGAATAGGTCTGAAAATAACTACCAGTCAAGCTAAGCATCGGCGCTTTATTACAGGAATATCAAACAGCGAGAGCAGAGACTAAGAGGAGAACAAGAGAGTGGGAGAGAACAGGAGCAAAACCGAGTGCAAATAAAAACAAACGTAAAGCGAGGCAACGTACCAGCGGAGTCATTGCCGACCTTTTCACGGTAGGCGGCCAGCTCCTCGTCGGTGGGTCGGGTCAGCAGCGTCTGGTACTGGAACACAACGAGCGACAGTCAGCAGCGTCTGGTACACAACGAGCGACAGTCAGCAGCGTCTGGTACAACGAGCGACAGTCAGCAGCGTCTGGTACAACGAGCGACAGTCAGCAGCGTCTGGTACAACGAGCGACAGTCAGCAGCGTCTGGTACAACGAGCCAGTCAGGTGTAACGAGCATAGCAGCGTCTGGTACAACGAGCGACAGTCAGCAGCGTCTGGTACAACGAGAGACAGTCAGCAGCGTCTGGTACAACGAGCGACAGTCAGCAGCGTCTGGTACACAACGAGCGACAGTCAGCAGCGTCTGGTACAACGAGCGACAGTCAGCAGCGTCTGGTACAACGAGCGACAGTCAGCAGCGTCTGGTACAACGAGCGACAGTCAGCAGCGTCTGGTACAACGAGCCATAGTCAGCAGCGTCTGGTACAACGAGCGACAGTCAGCAGCGTCTGGTACAACGAGCGGCAGTCAGCAGCGTCTGGTACAACGAGCGACAGTCAGCAGCGTCTGGTACAACGAGCGACAGTCAGCAGCGTCTGGTACACAACGAGCGACAGTCAGCAGCGTCTGGTACAACGAGCGACAGTCAGCAGCGTCTGGTACAACGAGCGACAGTCAGCAGCGTCTGGTACAACGAGCGACAGTCAGCAGCGTCTGGTACAACAGCGACAGTCAGCAGTTTTGAGGATGGAGATGCTAGTACTGAGCATTGTGTTACATATGATGATGAAGATGATTAGCCAGATGCTCATTATTTAGGATCAAAATTGATAGAATAGTTGTATTACGTTTCACCCACGGGGCTTCTTCGGATACATATAGGTAAATTCAACAAATAGAACACAGAGATGCAGGCCAAGCTCAGACACAAATCATGCGCATGCAATAAATCGTGAAAGGATTAACAGATATCTTGAGATTTAGACGAATAATAATTTTAAGATCGACCCCTAAGTGCGTACTGCGCGCTATTATTTGTCTTTGTTAATAAATACGTATACCTATTTAACAGTCGACAACACAATACGTACTACGCGAATTACGCTATCATTCCATCTCAGAATTCGTACTACGCGCACACTAATACATACACATCATTCTAAATCACAGCTAACAATGACCTATAATACCCAATCATAATCAGTGTTCGGCGGTACAGCATATCTACAGGCGCTGCCTACTGGAGCCATCTGTTAGACACGAAAGGAACTACTGCTACTATGTAGGTATCGGTGTCATATAACGCTACCAACAGAACAAGCCAAGGAACAAGCGCTAATGTGCATATGATGATGTGTAGGGAACTGGATGGAGTAAGCGCCATGATGATGTGTTTTTGTTAAGTGCTGGTTTTTTGTTTCTTATCTCAATTGATTCAGTTATTAAAAGGTTCGCTTCGTCCTTGCATCTATGAAGAATAGAAATTTCGAAGTCAGTGTTCATCGGTTGTGCTGTGGGGTGTGCTGTCAGTATATGATCACCTAGGTCAGTACCTTTCCTTTTGTTCCTAGCGTCTCCCAAGTGTTCCATAAATCTAGTCCTCACCATGCGTTTAGTTTTACCAATGTATGTATCTCCACACATTTTACATTTAATCTCATACACAACG
Organism: Amphibalanus amphitrite; assembly: GCF_019059575.1. Lineage (NCBI taxonomy): Eukaryota > Metazoa > Arthropoda > Thecostraca > Balanomorpha > Balanidae > Amphibalanus > Amphibalanus amphitrite. The sequence goes on along the minus strand of NW_024881702.1, from coordinate 353,908 downwards.
TTTTTGGTATGGCATCTACCTTTGAGGCCACCCTCACACGTACTGCAAGTCTTACGACACCCCCTGGGACAATCAGGGGGTTGCAGTGCAGACGAGGTCAGTTGATTTGAGAGTGTAGGTCCGCTTTTCCACGCAACTCGAATATCCAAATCTGAGGACTTCACTGCTGCGTTGACTTTACGTGTGAGGGTTTCGTCAATGTAAGGTAGAGATATGTAGGTAATATTGGGAGAAGACTTTTTCTTTTGAGATTGTTTGTTTTTATATCTGATTGCGTTTTGTATGTTACGAATCAGTTTAATCGGATAGCCGCTGGAAATGAATATGTCCGTTATTTTTTGTAGACCCCGGTCCTGTGCTGCTTTATCAGACCCCAAACGAACAGCTCTAAGCGACTGAGAGTGTATGAGGCTCCTTTTGGTCTGCATAGGGTGGCTGGAGTCAAAATGTAATATGATAGGGGCTGCTGATGGCTTAACATAAAGTTCTGTGGTGTATGCTCCTGAGGGTTCTACAGTGATTAGTGTATCAAGGAAGGGAATTTGTCTTTGTGACGAGAGATCGGTGCGTTCGAAGCTGAATTTTAGACAAGGATGGAAGCTATTAATGAACTGTATGTATTCATCTAAGTTTTGCGAGCCATGGGTCCAAATACCAAAAATATCGTCGATGTATCTAAGGTAAAGTGCAGGTTGTAGTCTATCCGATGCTAGTATGCGTGTTTCTACTGCGTTCATGAAGAGGATAGCCAGGGGAGGGGCTATACGGCTTCCCATAGCTTCCCATAGCATAAATGCAAGGGATTAGTCCTTTTGGAGAAATCAGAGTACGTACACAAGACTGAAACTATAGTGAATGATTATCAGCCCATTGACAAAAATCCAACCAAAAAACTAGACGTCGAGACTTCTGACCTCATCACCGAGACTTTGGCAGGTAAACTACCCGACAAAATCATACACGCTCTAAAACCTAACGAGTCACGCACGGCAGAACTTTATGGACTTCCGAAAACACACAAACCAGGCAACCCGATGAGACCCATAGTATCAGCATGTGGGGACCCAGTTGACAAGCTCTCGTGGTTCCTAGAGAGAATAATCACCCAGCTTCTGATCCTAGTACCAGCCCACTTAACTAACACCTATGACTATTTGCAACACCTGAGCACTCGATTCCCTTCTGGCCTCCCACCCGGTGCCATCGCATTCACAGTAGACGTGAACAATCTCTACGGTAACATCCCCACAGCAGAAGCGATAGAGGCGACTATAGCTATGCTACGTACCCACTCGTCAAAGGTGAACTTATATGGTCTCACCATCCCTGATGTGAAAAAATTACTTGAGCACTGTCTGGAAAACAACTATGTACGCTTCGGTACAAAATATTACAAGCAAACCCAGGGGATAGCTATGGGAAGCCGTATAGCCCCTCCCCTGGCTATCCTCTTCATGAACGCAGTAGAAACACGCATACTAGCATCGGATAGACTACAACCTGCACTTTACCTTAGATACATCGACGATATTTTTGGTATTTGGACCCATGGCTCGCAAAACTTAGATGAATACATACAGTTCATTAATAGCTTCCATCCTTGTCTAAAATTCAGCTTCGAACGCACCGATCTCTCGTCACAAAGACAAATTCCCTTCCTTGATACACTAATCACTGTAGAACCCTCAGGAGCATACACCACAGAACTTTATGTTAAGCCATCAGCAGCCCCTATCATATTACATTTTGACTCCAGCCACCCTATGCAGACCAAAAGGAGCCTCATACACTCTCAGTCGCTTAGAGCTGTTCGTTTGGGGTCTGATAAAGCAGCACAGGACCGGGGTCTACAAAAAATAACGGACATATTCATTTCCAGCGGCTATCCGATTAAACTGATTCGTAACATACAAAACGCAATCAGATATAAAAACAAACAATCTCAAAAGAAAAAGTCTTCTCCCAATATTACCTACATATCTCTACCTTACATTGACGAAACCCTCACACGTAAAGTCAACGCAGCAGTGAAGTCCTCAGATTTGGATATTCGAGTTGCGTGGAAAAGCGGACCTACACTCTCAAATCAACTGACCTCGTCTGCACTGCAACCCCCTGATTGTCCCAGGGGGTGTCGTAAGACTTGCAGTACGTGTGAGGGTGGCCTCAAAGGTAGATGCCATACCAAAAACGTTGTGTATGAGATTAAATGTAAAATGTGTGGAGATACATACATTGGTAAAACTAAACGCATGGTGAGGACTAGATTTATGGAACACTTGGGAGACGCTAGGAACAAAAGGAAAGGTACTGACCTAGGTGATCATATACTGACAGCACACCCCACAGCACAACCGATGAACACTGACTTCGAAATTTCTATTCTTCATAGATGCAAGGACGAAGCGAACCTTTTAATAACTGAATCAATTGAGATAAGAAACAAAAAACCAGCACTTAACAAAAACACATCATCATGGCGCTTACTCCATCCAGTTCCCTACACATCATCATATGCACATTAGCGCTTGTTCCTTGGCTTGTTCTGTTGGTAGCGTTATATGACACCGATACCTACATAGTAGCAGTAGTTCCTTTCGTGTCTAACAGATGGCTCCAGTAGGCAGCGCCTGTAGATATGCTGTACCGCCGAACACTGATTATGATTGGGTATTATAGGTCATTGTTAGCTGTGATTTAGAATGATGTGTATGTATTAGTGTGCGCGTAGTACGAATTCTGAGATGGAATGATAGCGTAATTCGCGTAGTACGTATTGTGTTGTCGACTGTTAAATAGGTATACGTATTTATTAACAAAGACAAATAATAGCGCGCAGTACGCACTTAGGGGTCGATCTTAAAATTATTATTCGTCTAAATCTCAAGATATCTGTTAATCCTTTCACGATATTTATTGCATGCGCATGATTTGTGTCTGAGCTTGGCCTGCATCTCTGTGTTCTATTTGTTGAATTTACCTATATGTATCCGAAGAAGCCCCGTGGGTGAAACGTAAGACAGTCAGCAGCGTCTGGTACTGGAACACAACGAGCGACAGTCAGCAGCGTCTGGTACAACGAGCGACAGTCAGCAGCGTCTGGTACAACGAGCGGCAGTCAGCAGCGTCTGGTACAACGAGCGACAGTCAGCAACGTCTGGTACACAACGAGCGACAGTCAGCAGCGTCTGGTACAACGAGCGACAGTCAGCAGCGTCTGGTACAACGAGCGACAGTCAGCGCGTCTGGTGCAACGAGCGACAGTCAGCGCGTCTGGTACTGGAACACAACGAGCGACAGTCAGCAGCGTCTGGTACAACGAGCGGCAGTCAGCGCGTCTGGTGCAACGAGCGACAGTCAGCAGCGTCTGGTACAACGAGCGACAGTCAGCAGCGTCTGGTACAACGAGCGACAGTCAGCAGCGTCTGGTACAACGAGCGACAGTCAGCAGCGTCTGGTACAACGAGCGACAGTCAGCAGCGTCTGGTACACAACGAGCGACAGTCAGCAACGTCTGGTACAACGAGCGGCAGTCAGCAGCGTCTGGTACAACGAGCCATAGTCAGCAGCGTCTGGTACAACGAGCCATAGTCAGCAGCGTCTGGTACAACGAGCGACAGTCAGCAGCGTCTGGTACAACGAGCGACAGTCAGCAGCGTCTGGTACACAACGAGCGACAGTCAGCAGCGTCTGGTACAACGCGCGACAGTCAGCAGCGTCTGGTACAACGAGCGACAGTCAGCAGCGTCTGGTACAACGAGCGACAGTCAGCAGCGTCTGGTACAACGAGCGACAGTCAGCAGCGTCTGGTACAACGAGCGACAGTCAGCAACGTCTGGTACACAACGAGCGACAGTCAGCAGCGTCTGGTACAACGAGCGACAGTCAGCAACGTCTGGTACAACGAGCCATAGTCAGCAGCGTCTGGTACAACGAGCCATAGTCAGCAGCGTCTGGTACAACGAGCGACAGTCAGCAGCGTCTGGTACAACGAGCGACAGTCAGCAGCGTCTGGTACAACGAGCGACAGTCAGCAGCGTCTGGTACAACGAGCGACAGTCAGCAGCGTCTGGTACAACGAGCGACAGTCAGCAGCGTCTGGTACACAACGAGCGACAGTCAGCAACGTCTGGTACAACGAGCGGCAGTCAGCAGCGTCTGGTACAACGAGCCATAGTCAGCAGCGTCTGGTACAACGAGCCATAGTCAGCAGCGTCTGGTACAACGAGCGACAGTCAGCAGCGTCTGGTACAACGAGCGACAGTCAGCAGCGTCTGGTACAACGAGCGACAGTCAGCAGCGTCTGGTACACAACGAGCGACAGTCAGCAACGTCTGGTACAACGAGCGGCAGTCAGCAGCGTCTGGTACAACGAGCCATAGTCAGCAGCGTCTGGTACAACGAGCCATAGTCAGCAGCGTCTGGTACAACGCGCGACAGTCAGCAGCGTCTGGTACAACGAGCGACAGTCAGCAGCGTCTGGTACACAACGAGCGACAGTCAGCAACGTCTGGTACAACGAGCGGCAGTCAGCAGCGTCTGGTACAACGAGCCATAGTCAGCAGCGTCTGGTACAACGAGCCATAGTCAGCAGCGTCTGGTACAACGCGCGACAGTCAGCAGCGTCTGGTACAACGAGCGACAGTCAGCAGCGTCTGGTACACAACGAGCGACAGTCAGCAACGTCTGGTACAACGAGCGGCAGTCAGCAGCGTCTGGTACAACGAGCCATAGTCAGCAGCGTCTGGTACAACGAGCCATAGTCAGCAGCGTCTGGTACAACGAGCGACAGTCAGCAGCGTCTGGTACAACGAGCGACAGTCAGCAGCGTCTGGTACAACGAGCGGCAGTCAGCAGCGTCTGGTACAACGAGCCATAGTCAGCAGCGTCTGGTACAACGAGCGACAGTCAGTAGCGTCTGGTACAACGAGCGACAGTCAGCAGCGTCTGGTACAACGAGCGACAGTCAGCAGCGTCTGGTACAACGAGCGGCAGTCAGCAGCGTCTGGTACAACGAGCCATAGTCAGCAGCGTCTGGTACAACGAGCGACAGTCAGCAGCGTCTGGTACAACGAGCGACAGTCAGCAGCGTCTGGTACAACGAGCGGCAGTCAGCAGCGTCTGGTACAACGAGCCATAGTCAGCAGCGTCTGGTACAACGAGCGACAGTCAGCAGCGTCTGGTACAACGAGCGACAGTCAGCAGCGTCTGGTACAACGAGCGACAGTCAGCAGCGTCTGGTACAACGAGCGACAGTCAGCAGCGTCTGGTACAACGAGCGACAGTCAGCAGCGTCTGGTACAACGAGCGACAGTCAGCAGCGTCTGGTACAACGAGCGACAGTCAGCAGCGTCTGGTACAACGAGCGACAGTCAGCAGCGTCTGGTACAACGAGCGACAGTCAGCAGCGTCTGGTACAACGAGCGACAGTTCAAAGGGACCCTCGGGTCTGAGAGGCCCTGCGGTGCCATTTGACCGCTGAGGGTTAACGATGGTCATATTTCGACTCAGAAGGGCCCCATGGGGCTCTAAGAACCCCACAAGAATTCTTCTGCCAGCCTAAGGGCCCCTTGCCGGTCACTGAGAACCCCCTGCCGGCTTGTAGAGGGTTCGCGTCAGCAGCTCTAAAGGCCCCACACCCAGCTCCACACCAGCGTCTATGAGAGGGCCAACAGCAACGCCTGTAAGGACCCTCACCGGCGCCTCTGAGAGAATCACACTAGTATCTCTGAGCGCCCACACCGGCACATGCATGGCGGCCCCACACCAGTGCCTCTAAAGGCCCCTTACCGGCGGCTCTGAGGGCCATACACCAGTGATTCTGAGGTGCTACCGATAACCGAAGGCACCACACAAGCCCTTAGTGTCGCTGAGCTTTAATCCCATGCGGGCCTTCCGCGAGAGGGCCACGTCAGTGCACCCATAGCTCCACACCCTCCCTCACACCCGGAGCGGGTAAACTGTGTTATACCTATAGCAACGATTTTACCACCGTTGTACGTTATGTATTTTTCAAAGTTGACTCAAAATGATCCAGTATAAAATCTGGTCTGCCAAACTTATGGCCAAGGTCAGGCCCAAACCAAAGCGGGATGACAACAGCAGATGTTGTAAGATCGATATTGTATCAGCAGAAACCATTCAGATGGCAAGGAAAATGCCGTCTGCTCATGCTGATGTTTAGATGTACAGGTCACCGCTAAAGTAATGTGGGGTTCTACTGTGATCGAACAAAACATAGCGCCATTCCTTGACGGTAAGATATATCGTCAAAAGCGAGGATCGCACAGCTTCGTATCGTATTTCAAATTGACAACTTTCTCTAATGTGTCGCCATTCTACCTGCCACAGCATGCTCGTTATCATCGAAAAGCTGAAATATCGAGCCCCTTGGAGCACCCCGGAGTCATGTTTCTGTGACCGCCACTGAACACAGAGTTGTAAACCTACGCGCGTGCGTACTACGCAATAGTAAGGAGTCATTGCTGGACCCTCCAGTAGAGAGTAGCCCTGCCATTGATGATCCGGACACCAGCATCGGCCGATAGGAGCTGCGCTCTGACAGGCGAGGAGGGGGAGGGTCTGAGGTGGGGAGGGGTTGACCGCGAGGCTACCGGCCGGTGCAGTGGGAGGGGTGGGTGGAGGTAGGGTGACAGGGACACCAGCCTCAGGGCAACAGTGAGCTTTGACCCGAGGCGTGCGAGAGCGATGCCCGGGCCCTGTTTCACCGGTGATAGCAGCAAGCTGCTATCACGTTTCGCGAGCTGACGTCATGTCGTGACGCCATACTGTTGTCGTAATGGGTAGTTCCGGCGCACGATTGCCGCGACCTTGGCCGCGGCATTAAGTGACGTATGAGCCTCTAAAAGTAAGAGTTTACGCAGTCATGATAGTATATTTATTTTTAATATATATTTTTTAATATAATGAATTTAAAATAAGTTGGGTTTAAGGAAAATTTGGACGTTAACTTCGAACATTTAGTTGATGACGTAAAACAATATTGCGGCAATCGTGCGCCAGAATTGCCCCTTACGTCAGCAGTATGACGTCATCACATTACGTCAGCTCGCGCAATTTGATAGTAGCTTGCTGCTATCACCGGTGAAACAGGGCCCGGATGCCATTTTGTGAAGCAGCCAGCGTGTCACGGATTCACGGGGGAGCTTTGACTGAAATAACTATCAAGGCTACAGTTTTGAAGATAGAAAAAACAGCATTTGAGAGAAGATGTTCGTAATGAGCAGTTGTAACTTACTACAATATCAGATTTACCATTTATTTTATTTAAAATATTTGAATGAATTGATGTTTTGCATAACAATAGCCGATTAGAATACGTTAAATTTTAACCACCTGTATAGTCTAATTCTGTAAAATATTTGTGCATTGGCTTCGGTTGTCCGCCGAACTTTTTTGTTCATTGAGGGCCTCATCGACATGACCTGTATTACAAGATTTACGCTGTAGCAAAATCCTACGCTAGCTGTATGAGTAGAAATGCTATATGACAAAGGCACGGGCGCCCGACAACTGGGTCGAGGCAGGTGGATGCCGGCCAGAGGTCATGCTCGTATCAATCACCCTTGACCCCGTCCACCGCCCCCGGCGGATACTCAACAGTGCGCTCATTGGCTCATTGGTTTGTCTCAGTGAGCGCCAATCACAGTCAGTTCAGTGTGCATGCTGCGTGAGAGATCACAGCGAAGCACGATACCGCCATAACCCTATACTTGGAAGAGGCCTTCTGGACGGCGTTGCCAGTTAATGGGGTGGGGGAGAAATTCGACATACAAATACCTAAGTTTCTAAAATAGAATGGTCAGTGGATGAATAGCGTAACATTTCTTTCAACGTTCACTCGTTTTCATAAAAAAAGACGAAGAGAGGAAATAACGTTGAAGCATATGACTATTAAGCGAGCCAATACTTTTTTTAAATTTATATTTATGGAAGGGTGCAATGTAATTGCAGTCACACTTGTATTTTTTTAGCGATTGCAATTTGAATTGGTGATCATTCCGTACACGGTCTGAAGCTATCGGGATAAATATTGAAATACCTGGGTAAATTGCGCCACCCATGTGCCGATGAGTTTGAATTTTTCCGCTTTGCGATAAAAAACAACTGTTTTGCAAGTAGAACGGCTTCCGTTGACCAAACGTTCATTGTCATCTCAAAGGGCGGCGACCACCTCCCCGTCTCTCCTCGACCCCTCCCCTTTATTTACACGACGGAGTCCCGTCCCTCACCGCCGACTGGTCACGTGATTGGCCTCGCCCGAGGCCCAGCCGACTGACCCGGAGCGCGGTAGGCGTCATGCCATGCTGCTTTAATCACTCACCACATCGCGGCTACTGTTCAGAGAGCCGTGACACCAGAAACGTCGTGGCGGAGCGGTTAAGCGTTAGGCTATGGATCGCGTGGTCGCGGGTTCCGTCCGCGCCGGGGTTGTCCGTTTTCCACAGACTGGTTCTGGCCGGCTCAGGCGAGATGGATATATCTTTTGAGGTTATGACCTCACGAGCACTATATGAATACAATCGACATTCGTTGACTCTTGTTCGGTCATAAGATATTAGCCGATTATATGTTTGTGTATGGAAATATCTCTTTTCTAATTCGCAAAAAGTAGCCGACTCACTTTATCATCATATAACTCACTTGACGACACTGCACTGGCGAGTGAGTTGCTAGAAATGTGACCTCGTCAGAACCATTTTGCAGGTTGTTAACCCTATTAGTGGCAGGGGGGTTGTTTTTATCCACCCCTCAGGTTTTTCGGGAATATCTCCGAAACCGCTGAAGCTACGATGCTGAAATTTTCTGACTTTTCCTAAAACTAAATTGGGCACATTCCCTGAAAATTTCAAGTTCATAACTTTACCAGGGGCGGCTCCAGAGCACTGGGAATTGGGGGGTCCTATTCGTGAAGCGAGTCATTTGGGCGAAGATCACGATGCTGCACCAGTTTTACGAACAGTGAATGAAAGGTATCATGTGATAACATATACAGTTATTGTGCATCCTCTTTTGACACGTTTTTGCTATAATAGGCGGATCCAGGCGTCCAAAAAGGGGGGTTATGTTTTACCTCCCAACATAGGTGCCCTGACACCGCCTATGCATGACCAATACAATTGTAGTCGTTCTCTCATAAGAAAATTGTAACATAACAAGACCATTACCAGCCCTTTTTAGAAACGGTACCAACAAAAACCTTATTTACTATACTTTTTGTGTACCCCCAATCTCAATGATCTGTATCCGCCTATGATTTTTGAAAATGCATATTTTTAGGATCCATGTGAATTCCTGGTTCATTCTCTATCGATCGGCAAAAGTTGCGTTAAGATTGGTTCAGAAACCTGGCCGTGATAAACAGTCTAAAATGCGTCTGCAATTTGCCCGTTTTTACCCCCTCTACCCCCCCCCCTATTGACATTTTTTAATTTTTATTTTTTAGAAATGTAGATCACGTTGAGCGAAATCGAATGCCGTTTGAATTTTGAAAATCGGCCCGTTAGATCTCGAGATATCAAGGGGGGTCGTAAACAGCCCCCCCCCCTGCCACTAATAGGGGTAGCCAGGAGCCTGCCACTAATAGGGTTAAAAGGACAGACAAGTCCATTGGCTGCGGTGACTTTGCAACCTGCCCTGATCATGTAAACGGCATTGTGACTAGTTCAGCCACGAACACATTCCGCATTTTCCTAGAAAGAACTATCGGCACGCTCGGTGCCGCGGAGGGTATGCCAACCTTACAGACCCGCACTGCCCAGCGCTCCGCTAGCCCGGAGGCGGTTGGCGAGGCTGACCCCACTGACCTCGCTCCGCGACCCGACTCTCGGTCACGCCAAAACCGAGAGGCGCCAGCCTCGACGCAGGGGCATCTGGCGCCATTCATGCTGCCTCCGAACACGGTGATTGGTTTGCTGCAGAGTCACGTGGTTGGGGCATCAGTGGCGTAATCAGGAATTTAGTTACCAATCTCACCAACAGATGGCTCTGACCGACGATTTTTAAATACGGAGTGATCTAAAGGTAGGTGACATAATACGAGCTTACAGCTGCAATGATGATGGCACATGTAGGCTACATTCCAAGTTTCATGATAATCTGACAAATGGTTCCCAATATACAGATGCAAACTCTAACCACTAGGTACGGATACCCCACATTACTTCAGCGGTGACCTGTACCTATAAAGGAAACAAGAAGGAAAGAAGTTCAGAAAAGAGAGGGAAGATCCTTTCTCGCTGCCTCAATGTTGATGCGGCGCCGCCCCCTCGGCTCTCAAGTTGGGGGGGGGGGGCAAGCGCTTCCGCTGCCCCCTGTTCCCGGGTCTATGAGCCGCCGTCACAGGCAATCTTGCAGGCGGGCCCGGAGCCGAGACTGTCCTGCAGGCGGGGGCCAGTCACGGGCAGGAGCCGGGGCCGGGACAGTCCTGCAGGCGGGGCCGGGCCGGCCCGCGGCAGTGCCGGCCCGGCCGCCGCCGCCAGCAATACGCGCCGATTACGACCGCTGATCTGGCTCTGGCACGCGCCGGCCTCCGGCCATATTGCGGCGATGGGCGCCGCGCCGCTGGCCGGAGACGGTGGCACCCACCGCACCCGGCCCGCACAGAGCCCATTGATTGACTGCGCGCAGGCATTCAGGGGCTTTGGCTGCATGCTTTGTGGCGCGCCTTACTAGCATCAATAATGAAAAGAGCGCCTATGCTCGTATTTTCTGTCAATAAATGCATGTCTTTTATACCACTCTGGCCACCTTTTTGGACGTTGGAAAAGACAGTTTATCGAAAACCTGCCATGAATACCGCGGATAATGCGATATCGGCGCTCGGCCCTCCCTGAGCAAAATTAACGATAAGGCGTGGACAAGCGCCCAAAGATGCATGCTCGACTAACCAGTGTAGATAGTGATTAACCCTCGCCGGCACAGGGGGGGGGGGGGGGTTGATGCAACCCCCCTAAGGTTTTTCGCGAATAACTCGCGTAAAAAGCGGCCGATCGCGACGAAACTTTCAGTACCCTCGATTTGATCAATTTTACACGTACCCTGAAAATTTCATGACCCTGACTCCAATGACCTTTGACCTGTGACCTCTTTTCCGTGACCATGTTTGGCCGAAATCGCGATTCGGCGTACATATTCGGCTCGCATTAGCCGCGCGTTTGCAAGCTTTTCGTGGTTTCAAACGTTCAAACATGTGATTTGATGTTGCTCCCATGCATTAGGGTGGGTGTTAAGGTCACCTGAAGGTCAGGTCAGGTCATTGACCTTTGGTGACCTCGGTTCACTTTGTCCGAGTTTTACATGTATCTAGGTTAGTTTTTGGAGCTGAATTCGAATTTAGCAACCATTTGAACATTTACGAAGTATTTTGGTGCCTTCGTAACATGTTACGAAGCTGTCAGAGGCGGTTGACACGTATTACAAATACCCGTCACGACCCCTACAAGATGACCTGACCTGACCTGACCTGACCCAACCTGGTCTAAACGCGCTTAACGACATCATCTGTGATCAAAACTAACACGATATTCGTGATCAGCACCCCGGAAAACCCCTTATCAGCTACGCTTTACGACTTTCTAGCAGGTCCCGGTATTCCCGATTTTTTGTCATTGACCTGACCTGGAAGGTCAACCGATGACCTAGGACCTTAAAATTGGGTATCATTGGCTTCCTCTCGTGGCGGGCAACACGCTCGTTTTTTCCGCGAAGCTCTAGCTCCATCAGGGGCCAAACGCGAGGGGGGTCGTACCCCCCCCCCTTGTGCCGTCGAAGGACTCAAAATGGCCTGTGCCGGCGAGGGTTAATACGACCGCCGGCAGAAAAGACAAAAAGGGCCGAGTGCGGGACCAGAAGGAGGTCCACTAAAGGCCTGTAAAGATGGATTATCGAGAGGTCAGAATGCTGAAAAATAGGCTGAGAATTGTCACAAGAGCCAAAACAGTGCGTGAACAGCTAGAGTAATCAATGTAACCGAATGGATCACAGAGCGTGTGAACAGCTAGAGTAATCGGCAGGGGAAACTTCGGCGATTTGAGACAGCACCTTAAAATTGGAACATTTCTTTCTTATCCATAAAAGTTAACCCGCGCAGTTAATCCTGGATTTCCACTCCCCGCTGAGGGGTGTGTGAACACCCCTCTAAAAGGTATGGTTGCGGGCTTCCTGAGTCCTGACAGGTATTGACAAGGCGAATGCGATGGTACCACTGCCGTAGCTCTAGGGCCATTTTTGTCGAAGTTATTTGCAAAAAACTAAAACTACATTTCAGGGTCGTTGACCTGACCTCTGACCTCAGGTCACCAAATATAGTTTTCTCTTTTTCTGTAGCTCAAACGCTACACAACCGTGCTCGCAAAATTTGTCTTTATCTCTAAAACTCTATTTTTAGCAGCTAACTATTTGAAGTTTGCGTCTGTGGCGCCGAAGCTTGCCGTACAGGGGTCAAGAAAAATCGACCCTGTGACGTCATCAAGGGGGCTAGGTCCAATTTTTTTTACTTCAGAATATTTCAAGTTGATGGGAGAAAAGGTACTGAAAGTTTCGCTTTCTTATCCCTAAGCGTTCGGGAGCTATCGCAAATATTTGCTAGGGGGCGAGAACCCCCCCCCCACCCCACCCCCGGCCCGCGAGGGTTAACGAGCACTCAGCATCTCCACAGGCAAGATGGCGCTATATCCAGTTGATAACTGCGAGCACAAGTTAGAATTTTTGTTGATCAATAGTCACACACGTCATTGAATTGCCGAGCGTTCTCTCCCCCTCCCCCTCCCCGCCTTCCGACCAATGACAGGCCTCTGCATCCTGTGTCTCCGCAGGCCTGTGTCTGTGTCTCCGCCGGCCTGTGTCTGTGTCTCCGCCGGCCTGTGTCTGTCTCCGCCGGCCTGTCTCCGCCGGTCTGTCTTCGCCGGCCTGTCTCCGCCGGCCTGTGCCTGTGGATCGTATTGGTGCCTGTGGCTCGTAGTGGTGCCGGGTCGGGGCGCCGTGCGCAGCCGCCGGCCTCGCTGACAGATCTGTTTGCCGGCGGCGAAAGTCGAGCCGGTATGGCCGCGGCAAACAGCGGCTGATCGGCTGCAAACAGCTGCGGCGATTGCCGATTAGTGGGACGGCTCCGTGCGACAGCGGACCGAGGCGCCCGGCGCCGCCGCGCGGCCGCCAGCAGCCCGCCGGATGGCGCCGGCTGGGCACAGACATCAATGGCCGGATTACGAACTCGATCGCTATTCCGTGTAAGTTCTCGTAAAAATCTGAATGGGGGGAGGGGTGAGCTCTATTTCGCCTCGTCCAGGTTTTTCCTGTAACTGGCCCCAAACAGACGGTCAGCGGCCTCTGTGGGACAGAGTCCCGACCGCGGCGGGTGCGGGCGCTGGCTGTACCGGTTTCAGGAGCTGCGAGCTCGTGAACGGCTGGCGCCCCGGCCCCGGCCCCGGCCCCGGCCCCGCCAGGCCGCCACAGGCAGGCGACGGCGCGGAAAATGTGTCCCGGCTCGTCGGGCCGCCGGCCGCCACGCTGTCCGCCGACGAGAGGAATTCGCACAGCTCTGTTGACGACCCCGGCGGCGGCCCGGCCGGGGCGCCTGCCTCCGTCCTTCCGGGTCGGGACGGAAGCGGCGCGGCACCGCTGGCAGTCACCCCCACTGCGGCGCTCCGAGCCGGACCAGGCCGTCCGACGGCGGCAATATCACACTCGTGGAGGGATATTGGAGCACTTGTGCGTTAACCCGCGCCCCGCTGGACTATTCAGCCATACGCGCCCTGCTGGGGGGGGGGGGGAGGGCAGATTCTGCCCCCCCCCCTCCCGTCTAACTTCCGACCCGATGGTCGTAGAATGACGGGGAAAACGGCAATCGAAAGTTAGCAACAAGGCGGATCTTAAGAGCCCAATTTTTTTTGCTTAAGTAGGTCAGAGGTCAGGTCAAGGTCAGGTCAACGGTGCAAAATGCAAGTTTCTATACAATTTCTGCCTTGCACCGTAGTTGCCGAAGAATGGACGGAGACTGATTGCCCAAAATGTGTTCTTGTAGGACGTGTGCATTTCTTTGCATTTCTTTTACCTGGATATGAGAGGTACGTTGTGTTAAATGTAGCTCATGCTTTAGGTATCACAAGATCTAGAAAATGTGAAATTAGGTCGTGACGGGGAGATGCGAACCAAGGCCTGCGAACGAACTTTTGTACCTACTACGAACATCTTTTTACGCTATCCTGATTTTAACTCATTCTTTAATACAGTTTTAGTTGTCTAGCATTTTATTCATTTTAACGTTTAAGTTTCCTGACACTTGGCCATGTCTACATTTGGTGGCAGCGGTCGCATCCCGTTTATTTTTATTTGACAATGAAAACATTAAGGATAATTTGAAATTGAAGAATGGGAGATTGCATGAAAGTTTACTTATGCTGGATATCAGAAAGAGAAGCTGAAGGCCCCTGTCGAGTTTCGAATGGGGGGGCTTTAGCCCCTGCCGCCCCCCCCCCAGATCCGCCAGTGTATGTCTATGTCTACGTGCAGGGACCGATGGCATGAGCTCGTATGAGCGAAAACAGGCCGATCGCAGAGATCTCAGACCCACGCATACCTACAAATGTTCATACATGGTTGTACCCTACGTACCTGGAAGCCAGCAGCCTGCACCAGGTTCGGTGGGAACATGTTTCTGAAACAAGCAAAAATGCCGTTTGTTACTGACGAACATATTTTTAATGGTATGTACATTGTACACTGCTCAAGGGTCTGTTAATTGATAAATCAAGCTATAAAGCATCACTGTCAAATACAGATTCTGTGTTTCAACTGCTATACGAGCGCCGATCCAAATTAGAACATCCAACTCGCTGAGACTGCATGACCATCGACAATCGAAGAATATTGAATATTCGTCGTCACTGTCAAATACATAAATACCCATAAATATACGATAAGCAAAATGCCTCTTTCCTGCCATCGATGATAAAAAAAAATAAGCGTAGGTGCTACGTAATGTGTATATGTTCTGGTTTGGCGAGCTACAGCGCGGTGGGAGCTTGTTTATATTAGGTGGAGACTGGAGGCCAATCATACGGCTAACATGATCCACGTCGCCACACGGACACCTCAGTGACGGAACAGAGCGGCCGCCGGTGCGGCGGCGACCGCTCAGCACCCAGCCGGTGCCCCCGGCGGCGTCCCCGCCCGGACCACGTACGCCGCCGCCGTGGCCGACCGGGTATATAGGGCCTTTTCCGCCCCGCACGTGGCTCGGTATTGGATTCTGGGCGGCAGCTCAGCAGTTGTGTTCCCAGGATTCTGCAGCGTGGCGCATAGGGCACATCTGACCGTGAAGTCGGATCGTGTGGTCCGCGACGGCACGACCAGACCACGCGGCCAGACCACACAGCCAGACCAGGCGGCCAGACTAGGCGGCCAGACCACGCAGCCAGACCACGCAGCCAGACCCTGCGACCGTGGACCAGACCACAATGCCACGTGATCGGATAATCGGACCACACGGCCATATCGGCACGGTCTCGACGAGCCGGTCCATGCGCGGTCACACAGCTCAGCCGGTCCATGCGCGGTCACCCAGGCCGGCCGGTCCACGCGCGGTCACACAGGCCGGCCGGTCCATGCGCGGTCACACAGGCCGGCCGCCGCGGGGCGCGGTGGGGAGGGGGCCGGGTCTAGACGGGGGGGGGGGGAGGGCTGCAGTGATGCGCTGCCACGGCAAGCCCCGCCCCGCGCCGGCACAACCGGACACGCACCGCTCCGGTCCGAGCTGCCTACAAACCTTGTCAAAACTTTCTCAGGCCGGTAATGCGTTGTTCAATTATACTGTGCAATGTCAAGTGTGTGTAGCAGAAATAGGTACCTACAAGTGCAAAAATACACACTTTAGCGTGTCATAAGGTTTGCTACTGTTAGCTGACCTAGCCTTGGGCGGCTCAGTTTCAGAAGGCGTGTACAAATTAAATCTGTTCTCATGAACCAAAACATACCTACAGAAAAATGTTTTCGACTGTCACTATTGAAAATGAATCTGCGAACACACTGAGGTTTTTTTTTTAATTCGAGAGATGATGCGTCGACGGATATGAGGAACTTTAAAGACAATTTACTGTTCATTGAGTATAGGTACAGTTTTCGTAAACTCACAGACAGTCACAGTTAAGTGTCATACCTGCATGAGGACTATTTACACGATACGACAGGAAGGTAGAGTGTTCAGACTCGTGCATATGCCGTGCAGCGCAGCAATGCCATCTTAAAGGGACCCTCCCACCTTCAAAAAAGTTAATGAATTGGCATAAAAGTGATGTAGCGTGAATCACAAAGAGCGAAAATGAACATCTACCAAATTTTACCGGAAAATATTCACCCGTTTTCGAGATATAAGACTTTTATTTTTGTTTACTTTTTGGGAACTCCGCTGTTTCTATGACGTCACATAAAGGTTTTCTTTACGTCGGCATTTGGAAGCAATAGTTTGGTATCAAAGTGCGACAAATATTGCGCGAATGATGCGTTTATCTTATCAAGGTCAATATATGATGGCCAATAAAGGATTCCAGGACAATTCTTCTTATGGCATTTCTTCGTATCGCAATTCTTCGTCTGCAAATCTTCGTCAGGGCATTTATTCGTATCGCATTACTTTGTCTCGCATCAGGGTATATGAAAATCGGCTCGCATTTCTTCTTCAACGCAAATATATGCAAAAGTAAGCATTGAGGGACAAATAAATGCACCGACGAAGATTTGTAGACGAAGAAATGCGGACGAAAAATTGTGCTACGAAGAAATGTCATGCGAGGATTCGTTCGGGTACCATGACATTTATGTGATTTCAAAGTCAAGGTTCACAGCTGATCTGCTAAATCAAGCCAAGAATCCAAACTATCAAAAAACTATAAATATTTGTTTGTCTGTCACAGAGGTCTCAAGCAATATAAGGTTGACATATGTTGAATCAAAAATCTACTGCCACAACTCACATCTCCTGCCTTAGTTTATCATTGTTGTTTTAACTTGCTTTCAAGAGAAACAGAAGCCAGTATCTGATATCACTTCAGATGATTGTTTCAAGATGAGTTCAAATGGAAATAAAAGCAAGATCAAGATGAAACAGGGATTATTGCTGTTAAAGTAGTTTGGCCATGATACAACAAGCACATAAATCATTAGCCAAATCAAATAGGTACTGGTTGGTTTGTCAAGATGTTTGTTGTCTGTCGTCTGTCGAGCTGCTATGAACACTGAACGCTCTCACTCTTACTTTAAAGAGAGTAGTTAAAGTTGAATGGTAGTGAGCTGTAATTAGACAAAGCAGCTTTTCAGTGCTCACATCAAGCCAGGCTAGGAAATGGCATCAACTGCACTGTAAACCAAATTGACAAGTCTTGTGTAATATAACCAATCATCTCTTGGTATGTTTACCAACTGATACTTTTCAAACAAGCCGTTGTCTGGTGCATTGCTTGTCAGATGACAACTACGAGTCAATAGTTACTATGCACACCAACTTCTCAGTATCCAGACCAACTCTACATTTGTTTCAACGTTTGTTTCTTAACCAGTTTTGGAAACTTGTTGCCGCATGGTTATTTAACCGGCGCCTAACTTGTACTGGTCAGCTGGTCAGCATACACATGGTCAGCTGCGCCCGTGACGTCAGACTTGGCGGACCAATCAGCGGTCGCCGTCCGGCCCCGGCGCGGCGGTTTCAAACCGTTCAAACCAGCAGTTGTCGCGCGGCCGCCGTGCAGCATGGATCAGCGACGAGGGTTGTTCCAGCATTTGTGCAGTAAAAAGTGAAATCTGTGAACTGTGGTGTTCGTGCTGTGAGTGAGGCCCGCTCTGGCCTGCGGGACGCACTAATTGTGCCTATACCCGCGGTCGAGACGCCTCCCTTCCCCTGCGCGCGCAATGTAAGTGGGCCAGACCTTTGCATGCACATGTGAGCAGATGTTTTGCGGTCGGTGTTTTTTATATATAAATACATTTATTTGCCTTTAATTCAACTCTTTGTATTTTTAACTTAACTGATGGACATATATGGGCTGTAAAAGCTAATCTGGTTGGCGATCATGCTTTATTCGAATTATCTGCGTGATCGTGCAACTGCCATGATTGTTATGGTCAATGTGGAAATATTCGTCATACGGGCATGTTATACTTCTGGCTTGATGCGATGCACAAAACCATGTTCTTCCACATACGCAGCAGTTCTTGCTTCAAAGACTTATATGCTGACGGTGCACGATAGGTATACCTTATACCTCATGCATTTACCACATCCATTCGAAAATATGCACTTGGAATTGTCTCCAGTCAATAGTAATAATTACATACTACGTGACGTAGGTACGTGACCGTAATAAATACTAATGATTCCAGAAACTTCCGAATGGATGTGGTGTATGCATTCATCGATTATATAACCCATCAGTATTTCGTTTCTTGTCAGCGCAAGCCTTTGAGCAATAACTGATGCCAGTCATGATTTTGTGCACCACTTCCAGCCAAAAAATGACCTGTCCGTATAAAAAATATTTCCTGAATCAGTATCGTGGCAATTGAAAACGAACGCGAATCGTAAGTTCTTAAGGTTATCAACGCAAACAAAGCGATTGTAAGGAAGAACAAGTTCGAACTGAGCGTTAGTACACTTACTTGTTGACAATTTGTAAACTAGCAATGCCCAGTCAAAGGCTAGTTCATCAACAAACCAGGGGTTGTTGAACCGACAAGGAAACGGCTATGCCTATCCAGAAGTTGGTAGGTTCACAAGGCCCAGACTAGTACTCAACAAGGTGACGCCTATGCGAATTGGAACCAAACTTGTAGACAAACTGTTAGTTTGTTGGCCAACACGCCTGGGGTTGGTGAATCGACAAGGTGACGCCTATGCGAATTGGAACCAAACTTGTAGACAAACTGTTAGTTTGTTGGCCAACTAGCCTGGGGCTGGTGAATCGACAAGGTGACGCCTATGCGAATTGGAACCAAACTTGTAGACAAACTGTTAGTTTGTTAGCCAACAAGCCTGGGGCTGGTGAATCGACAAGGTGACGCCTATGCGAATTGGAACCAAACTTGTAACAAGGAGCCAACTTGTAGATTTGGTTTACAGTGTGTGGTGCAGGAGGAAGCAGGGTTCGGCAGCCCTATGTTGTAAACTTCTGTTGTGTCTTGTGTTTGATCAACTGATGTTTTCTGCTCTGTTTTGTGCAGTGATAGTAGCAGGTAACTGCATGCTTGTCAAATTATGTGAATAAACGAATTCATAACATTGCATTTTTCTCTCCATGCATTATGCAAGGAACAAGTAAGATGTTGTAGAAAATCATGTAATAGAGGGCTGCATTGCTGATTTTTCACTTTATCATAGCTTTATTTAGAATTGCTTTCCTGAAAGCTACACGCAGGCCACAGCACTGAAATTCACAATGTCATAGCTTTTGGCAGATAAAAAGAAAAGACTTACCTAGGTAAAATTGGCTGAAAGTATGGCAGAGCAGGTCTTGATGCGTATGCCCATCCGTGTGCTTGCTGAAGCCGAACTGACTGCAACACATTAACTCTGACCCACCATAGTGGCTGGCATATCCTGAACTTTCACCACTCTAAACAAGACAACTTTCAGCCCTCAGCATTGTATTAAAACACTGTACATGACACTCAAAATTTGTTTCAGTGCCATCCACGGACAACATCAGTCGCCATTCACCAGGCCAGTAAAAACAGAAGAGATAATAGCTTCAAACCCATGTAGTCAGAGTTACTAGGTCTGCACCTCAAAACAAAATCCAGGTGACATTCACCACGCCAGTAAAAAACAGGAACTTACGTAACAGCTTCAAATCTGGTAACATGTTGGTCGGACGTTACACTACCATATTTACATGGAATAATATGATACCAAAGAATAGTGCAACCATTCTGGACAACAAAAGTGTATGATAAAATTAATTTAGAATACTTTGGCAGCATGATTTACGAGCACAGGCAGGTGTTACCTACCAGCCTTCTCAATGCTCGTAAAACCAACATTGTAGTTTTGATTTTACCTTAAATGATAACACACTTGGCTGCAATGGCACATTTAATTTAATACTGTGAAAAGACCAGTTATAACCACTTCACAAGCACAATTGCACCTCATGCCGACATCCTTTTCCAAAGACAATCAGCAGCGTCTTTCGTCAAAACTGGAAGATCAATCCCCTTTCAACTGTTAACATCAAAAATATTTCTTCATGGTGTGATCTCCATATGGAAACCTTGCAGGAAAAGAATTAATGTCAATTGTCAGCTCTTCAAATTTCTTTGGACTTTAACTTGCAGTACCATATCCAGTTTGCTTTGATATTTTGTTTTTTATTCCATGTTGAAGTTGAACACCAAGCTCCAGATATAGCAGGCAGCTTGATCATCTTCGGCCTTGGTATAATA
This sequence comes from Amphibalanus amphitrite, assembly GCF_019059575.1. NCBI lineage: Eukaryota > Metazoa > Arthropoda > Thecostraca > Balanomorpha > Balanidae > Amphibalanus > Amphibalanus amphitrite. The sequence continues at coordinate 333,460 of NW_024881702.1, read as the reverse complement.
TCAGTCCAAGTTCCAGTGGTGGGTATCTTCTAATATTCAAATTAAAATGAAAAGCAATAGGCTTTCTCAGCGCCGACGACGGATTTCACGTTGATAAAAAAGGGAGCTCAAGGTCAGCAAAACTCGGGTTCAAGGAATGGCGGGCGTTGAAATGACTGCTGACGTCATCCAAAAAACCGCTAATGGTTAAGAGATAGGGACTAAGCTGGTCCCACCCTGCAAGTAAAGGGAAGAAATTTCTTGAACACCATAATGCTGCGGGGGTTGCGACCAGAATACCTAAATGGTGGTTTCTGAGCCTGGCCGCAAACTTGGCTATCTCAACTCAAAACTAATGTTAAGGTGGGATGGTCCCTTTAATTTCATGTAACCAAGGGCCCGTAATTGCGCACTGTTTCTGGGCAGCCGGCAGTGCGCAATTACGGCAGCGCACATACTCGTAGCAGCCTTCTGGAGAAACCTATCACACTCGACCAGCAAGTCCGTCAGTCCGTCAGTCCATTAGTTTATCAGTCTGTCAGTCTGCAGTCCGTCAGTACGTCAGTCCGTCAGTCCGTCAGTCTGTCAGTCTGTCAGTCCGTCAGCCCATCAGTGACACTCAGTTGTACGGCGGACAGACAGTCCAACACACTCAGTACGGGTGACAGGCAGTCCAACAAACTCAGTACGGCTGACAGGCAGTTCAACACACTCAGTATGGAGGACAGACAGTCCAACACACTCAGTATGGCGGACAGACAGTCTAACACACTCAGTACGGCTGACAGGCAGTCCAACACACTCAATACGGCGGACAGACAGTCCAACACACCCAGTAAAGAGGACAGACAGCCTAACACACTCAGTACGGCAACACACTCCATTGTACGGCGGACAGACAATCCAACACACTCAATTGTACGGCGGACAGACAGTCCCATTTGGCAGATGTGTGACAGTTGGCGGGGACAGACAGTCCCATTTGGCAGCTGTGTGACAGCTCGCGGGGACAGACGCGGCTGCACACAGCCGTCCCGCGTCACGGGCCAAATCAAAGGCGGCTGGCCGCTGCAGTTGTATAGTGCGGACGCTGGCGGAGCGCCGCCGCCACACACGCAGCCGTGAATGACCGTTCCGCGCCTCAATGGCCGGCCGGTAAACGAGCGCCCGGCGGCCAGACTGGCCTGTCGGTAGTGACACCCTCAGACCGGCCCGTCGGCGCCGACACCCTCAGGTGCCACTCGGCGGCGTGCGCTCCAAAGGCACAGACCGGCCGACGAGCGACACAAAGCGGCGCACATGGCCCGCGGCCAAAGGAGACATCACGGACAGACGGAGCGCCGCCCATTCAGGACACGTCAAATCGGCCTGCAACTCCGGTACAGTGGTAATTCTTTGGGACGGTTCCATCCAACGCTCCCATGCTTACGGCGTAAATGCATGGCCATGCCGCTCGGAGCACGTATTCGTGCCTACATTGTGTTGTGACGGGGCACTGAGTGCATCTGAGTGTGCAGTGAGCGGCGTATATACGCACAGGGCCGTGAGGCTGTCTGCTGCAGTTACACCGCGCCGCCGCTGCTCAAGGTCACGGGCGTGGCGCGGCGCGACCGACACGCGAGGCCCAGCGCCGGGTACAACGTGAACAGTGAGCGGAAGCGCTGCCGGCGACCGGGTGGCACCGGCTAGGGTAGGGTAGGCGACTGGGTGGGAACGGCTAGGGTAGGGTAGGCGACTGGGTGGGACCGGTTAGGGTAGGGTAGGCGACTGGGTGGGACCGGTTAGGGTAGGGTAGGCGACTGGGTGGGACCGGTTAGGGTAGGGTAGGCGATCGGCAGGGACCGGCTAGGGAAGAATAGGCGCTCGGGTGCAGGACGGGCTAGAGTGTGCGTCCGGGGCCTGGGCGTTATCGGCGTTAGGAGGGGGGGGGGGGGGCGCCACTACGCTCCCAATTGCCGTTAGCACTTTTCACGACGGAACATCACGGACACCAATTGATGACTGAATTTAAGACCTAAGAAACAAAGGCCTAAGCAATCGACAATTCATTCAAAAGGTGGAAGCCCTACTAGAAAACTATTTAAATTTGTCCGAGACCAAACGGATCAAACGGACGGGATAGGTGCCCCATGCTCCGTGGTGGAAAGGGCTGATGTCGCCCCGGCCCACCCCACGCTGCGCATGTCGCTACCCATTCAGCGTTAGAGCCCCGAGCTGTGAACTTGGTGGGTATGATCAATAGCCAGCTAGCTACTCAAACAGTCCTCAGGGCGAGAAGTGTTCACCAGCGAGTTGCCGCGGCTGGGACCCGTTTGGTTGGCTGGGGTGGCTCACTCAGGCTGGGACCCGTTTGGTTGACTGGGGTAGCTGGGACCCGTCTGGTTGGCTGCGGTGGCTAGGACCCGTCCGGGTGGCTGGGGTGGTGGCTGGGAACTGTCTGTTGGCTGGGTTGGTGGCTGGGACCCGTCTGGGTGGCTGGGGTGGCTGGGACCCGTCCGGGTGGCTGGGACCCGTCCGGGTGGCTGGGACCCGTCTGGGTGGCTGCGGTGGTGGCTGGGAACTCTAGTCTGGTTGGCTGGGACCCGTCTGGGTGGCTGCGGTGGTGGCTGGGAACTCTGTCTGGTTGGCTGGGACCCGTCCGGGTGGCTGGGGTGGTTGGCTGGAACTGTCTGGTTGGCTGGAATGCTGGATCAGTGGAGAGCCTCCGCGTCTGACCGGGCGCGCCGGGTCGGTGTCTGTTCAGGCTGTTCAGGGACTGTTCAGGGGCTGTTCAGGGACTGTTCAGTGGCTGTTCAGTGGCTGTTCAGTGGCTGTTCAGTGGCTGTTCAGTGGCTGTTCAGTGGCTGTTCAGTGGCTGCTCACGTTCAGTGACTGTTCACTGTTCAGGGGCTGTTCAGTGACTGCTCAGTGGCTGCTCACGGTCAGTGGCTGTTCACTGTTCAGGGGCTGTTCACTGTTCAGGGGCTGTTCAGTGATCAGTGACTGATCAGTGATCAGTGGCTGTTCAGTGGCTGTTCAGCGGCTGTTCAGTGGCTGTTCAGTGGCTGTTCAGCGGCTGTTCAGCGGCTCTACAAAGGCTGTTCAGTGGCTGTTCAGGGGCTGCTCAGTGGCTGTTCAGCGGCTGTTCAGTGGCTGTTCAGGGGCTGTTCAGGAGCTGTTCAGTGGCTGTTCAGCGGCTGTTCAGCGGCTCTACAATGGCTGTTCAGCGGCTGTTCAGTGGCTGCTCAGTGGCTGTTCAGCGGCTGTTCAGTGGCTGTTCAGGGGCTGTTCAGGAGCTGTTCAGTGGCTGTTCAGCGGCTGTTCAGCGGCTCTACAATGGCTGTTCAGCGGCTGTTCAGCGGCTCTACAATGGCTGTTCAGTGGCTGTTCAGGGGCTGCTCAGCGGCTGTTCAGCGGCTGTTCAGTGTCTGTTCAGCGGCTGTTCAGTGTCTGTTCAGTGGCTGCTCAGTGGCTGTTCAGTGGCTGTTCAGGGGCTGTTCAGGAGCTGTTCAGTGGCTGTTCAGGAGCTGTTCAGTGGCTGTTCAGGAGCTGTTCAGTGGCTGTTCAGCGGCTCTACAATGGCTGTTCAGTGGCTGTTCAGGAGCTGTTCACTGGCCCGCCGTCATCAGGCAGCTTGAAATATAGGTAAGACGAATGGATTTACCCAAGATTCTGTATTTGCCAGTTACCCACACAGGGACTGTGTGTTCAGTTTGGGTGTAGGGCGAGGTGCGGTGTAGGGCGGGCCTCCGGGATAGGACGCGGTGGCTGGGACCCAGACAGGGTGTGTGCTCAGCTCGGGCACAACCGGTCGATGTCGGTCAGCCCACAGCACTGGCCGTAGTAGTTCCCATAAGCAGAAAGGTGAATTGCCGGCGTTTAAATAGACGTCGCGTGCTGACGTTTATAGTTGATAGGTGCCCTGGAGCTCTTTATCAACAGCGGGCACGGAAATCCGCTGTTGACCTGAGCGTGACACGCGGCGACTGTCGGCTGCGGCAGCGCGAGCGGTCCGCGGCGGCGCCCGGCCGCCGGCTACCAACGACTTCAGCCTCTCAGAGAGCGACACACGCGCCGGCTACCAACGACTTCAGCCTCTCAGAGAGCGACACACGCGCCGGCGGGCCGGCCGGGGGAGGGCTTCCAGCGGACTGTCCGACCAGGGAGGAGGACTTCCAGCGGACTGTCCGACCAGGGAGGACTTCCAGCGGACTGTCCGACCAGGGAGGAGGACTTCCAGTGGACTGGTCGACCTGTACACAGTCAGCCGGGTTCCTCGGTCAGCTCCCTGGCGGCGTTACCAGGCAGTGACTGTCTGCGTCAGCCGTCACCCACCCGCAGCGCCCAGACGGGCGGCGCACCGTGCACACTGCGGCCAGGCCGCCGCAATAGTAGCGCGCACGGCACACACTGCGGCACCAGGGCCGTCAGACGGGCGGCCACAGGCGCGCCGGCGGCCTGCAACTGAACATGCCCACGCGTCACTTCCCCTATCAGCTACCTCGAGGAAGCGCTTCAGCTGACCTAGCCGACAGCAACACGGATCATGTAAGGATACCGGGTGTCCTATACTTCCTAATTTGTATCCACAATGTGACGCTGCCGAAAAAGGTGACCTTTTGAAGTATTGAAAATCATTCATGTCCAGTAATACCTCTCACCCCCCCCCCATCCCCCACAGGTTATGCATTTCATCAAATAGATAGCAGTGACGTGGGAGATGAGATCAAAGCCCCTCGCTGAGTCGAGGCGCCCCTGCCCGTGTCGGCGCCCCTGCCCGTGTCGGCGCCCGTGTCGGTGTCGGCGCCCGTGTCGGTGTCGGCGCCCGTGTCGGTGTGGTCCGGCCCGTCACAGACCACCGCTGAGCTCATCTGTATACGCCCAGTCGGTGCGTCCCGGCACCTCTGGACGCGTGACCACCCGGCCACGGCCACGGCCACGGCAGCTGGCACCGGGGGGGGGGGGGGGGGCAACATACCAACTATTCAGTACATACAGTCACTCGCAGCGCGTCCAGACACACACGTACTGATCAGGGATCACGTCCCCGGCGCTCCGCTCCGCCCCCCACTGAAACCGCGACCGACATAGTGACACCGACACCGAGACTGACACTGACACTGACACTGACACCAAGACCGACATCCTGACACAGACACCGAGACCGCCACAGACACTGACCATGACACTGACCCTGACACAGATACTGACACAAACACCGCGACCAACATACTGACACTGATACTGACACTGACACTGACACCAAGACCGACATCCTGACACAGACACCGAGACCGCCACCGACACTGACCATGACACTGACCCTGACACAGACACTGACACAAACACCGCGACCAGCATACTGACACTGACACTGACACTGACACAAACACCGCGACCAACATACTGACACTGACACTGACACTGACACAAACACCGCGACCGAGACATACTGACACAAAAACCGCGACCAACATACTGACACCGACACCGACACTGACACAGACACATACACCGAGAGCCATATACTGACACTGACACCGAGACCGGCATACTGACACTGACACTGACACAGACACCGGCATACTGACACAGACACCGAGAGCCATATACTGACACGGACACCGAGACCGGCATACTGACACTGACACTGACACAGACACCGGCATACTGACAAAGACACCGAGACCGGCATACTGACACGGACACTGACGTGGAGCAATGGGGCCACGCACGGACCCCGGCCCTGTAGGACCACGCACGGACCACTGCAGGACCACGCACGGACCACTGGGGGGACCACACACGGACCCCTGTAGGACCACGCACGGACCCCTGTAGGACCACGCACGGACCACTGCAGGACCACGCACGGACCACTAGGACCACGCACGGACCCCTGTAGGACCACGCACGGACCATCACTTGCACTCACCTCACGCACTCAAACATACACGTGCGGAGGACAAGTCAGATGGCGCAGGGGCTGATCAGATGTAGGTAATTGTACACTGCGTAATGGCTACAGGTATGTGAGAGAGGGTATAATCGTGTTAGGCAAGACCACGTCGCTTTTACATACATAAAATCCGTGCATATCCACACCCTAGCTCTTCTCTCCCATGGATGCCACCGCGGGAGACATTGCAATTGCTATTATGGAACTTCGAAGTTTTGCTATGATAGATTTAAATTTATTAGTATTTAGTTCACGGCATCATTAAAGAGGAATTCATATTCAAGGAACCACAATTATGAACTACTGCCGCACCATGGTTCACAATTCACACCCGTATATGCCGGCGACGCGCTGATCAGCATTCAGCACCAATAAGAGGCGTTCGGGTGCGGTGCTCCACGGCTGGGGGGTGATGGTGTAGGCCTGTAGGGTGAGCGCCGAGGAATGGTGAAGGGCCTAACAAAACCCTGCGTCCTGCAGTCGGCATAACAATTAACAACCAAACAAAGAGGATGGGAACTTTGGGTCTCAAAAAGCTGTCAGCGCTCTCATCCATGGGTGTCGATTTGTATACTTTTGGGGGTGCTGCAGCACCCCCAATGCTCAAATGAGCACCCCCAATGGTTTTCCGGGCACCCCCAAATGTTCCAGTTAGCAACCCCAATCATTTTGTCCCTCAATAACTCCCACTAACTCTGCTTGAGGAAAATAATTCGTTCCGCAGTCTTTCACTACTAAAAATAAAACAACTACGCAATTTACAATGCATGAAATAAGATGTAAAGAAAAGAAAAGTTAGTCTTAAGAACAAGGGCGAAAAAAGACGTTCAGTTGCAAAGACACTGGTGTGGGTCCGTCGTACACGAGTGTCTGATCCTTAGAGGTGATAACGCGTACCCTTTACAAGCCGGCAGGGGGCTCCAGAGACCGGCGACGGGCCCTCAGAGGCCGGCAAAGGCCATCAGAGGCCGGTGGTACCTTCAGAAACCCTGTGGGGTCGTCTTTAGAGACCGGCACGGACTCGGACGCCGATGGGGCCCTCAGAGTCGCCGGTGTGGGGCCTTCAAATGTCACCGGTGGGTGGCCGTCATGTGCACTTGTGGGGCCCTCAGAAGCGACGGTGTTGGGCCCTCAGAGCCGCCGATATAGGGCCTTAACCCTCGCCCGCACATGGGGGGGGGGTGGTTGCCACCCCCCAGGTAGTCTTTCTGCTCTGCACTCAACATTTTTAGAGCTAGAAGACTGATTTTTCGTATAGCTGCTCCTCTATCCTTTCTTGATGTCCACTGAAAATTTCAAGTTTCTGTGATTTTTGGTTTCGGAGATATGACGTTGTTTTTCAGGTCATGTCATGACCCAAATGGCCAATTCTCAACATCTTGCGTTTGCCATGGGCCTTATGAGCTTTTGACACCCTAATTTCGGCCTTTTTTGCCAGTCTTACCTCCTACCTATCATGGAACATGTTGTTCGATGATGTACAGGGGTCAAGGTCAGGGTCAAGGTCAACCTAGGTCACCTAAGATAATTGCGTTTTAGGCAAGCTGAATTTACTTTTTTTTGAAGTTTTTTGACTGCATTTTTGGTAAAAGCTTCTCAGATCATGATTTCATGTAATATGGACCCCAAAAACAATCGGTGCACACATCAGTATACACACAGACACACACAGACATACAAACACATATAATTGACCTTGACCTAACTTGACCTGAAATGACCTCAGCAGCAAAATTCTGGTCGGGTAGTGTGACAAAGAGGTTCTAGCTGGCTTGGCACCAGAAAACAGCATCGTCATCGGTATTTGATAAGCAGCACACTTGATATCCAACGGTGACCCAAAACAGCAACATTTTTTAGTTTGACCTGACCTGGAAGGTCAATGACTGACCTGAGAAGGTAAAACTGGGTATCATTGGATTCGTCTCTTCCCAAAGAATCTTTTTGGTCTTTACTGCTAAGCTCTATCTCCAACAGGAACGAAATGGCGCGGGGGGGGGTGGCAACCCCCCCCCCATGTGCGTTCTAGGATGGGAAAATGGCATGTGCGGGCGAGGGTTAAGAGGCACTAGTGCGGGGCCCTCAGATATGGCAATGTATGGCCCTCCGAGGCGCCGGTGTAGGGGCCTCACAGTTGCCGGTGATGGCCCTCACAGGCGCCGTTGTGGGGACTCTCAGAGACACTGGTTTAGGGCCATCACAGGCGCGCGTGTGGCCCTCAGAACTTCTGTTACGGAACGGACCCTTCATAGGCCGACAAGAAGATATCAAGAGGTCACCGGTGCCTTCAGGAGCCTTGTGGGGTTCTCAGAGACCGGCATGGTGCTCTCAGACGCCGCTGAGACCCTCCAAGCCACTTGTTTGGGACCGTCAGGGTCGCTGGTACCTGACGAGGGCCCTCAGAACCGCCCATGTAGGGGTTTTAAAGGCATTGGTGTAGGGCCTCAGAGACGCCGGTGTGGCGCTCAGGGGCGTCGGTGAGGGCCCTCACAGTCGCCGTTATAGGGGCCCTCAGAGAAATGGGTGTGGGGCCATTACAGGCGGGTGCGGAGCTCCTAGAGCTGGCGCCCTTACCCAGCCAGCAATTTGGTTCGGCGCAAGTCCGTTTTGCCCCGGCAACTGCGACATGCCAGACTTGGGCCGGTATAAACGGAACGCCGTCAAATCCGGGGTTTGGGTCGATACGACTCTATTCCGGCTAGCCAGTATTTGCTGTAGCGCTCCCGGGTTGGTATGGTTCCGGACCGCCAAGTCTGGCTCAAGTCAGGCTCCCTGCCATGGCTCAAGTCCGGCTCCCTACGACCAGGTCCGGCTGCACCCCATAGCTGCTCTGGCTTACTGTGGCTGAAGTACGGTGGAGGTACGGCGCGGCTGATGCGGCATAAGTCTGGCTGTGATGCGGGCGAGCTCCGGTATCGTGTGTCAGCTCCAGTAGAGCCCCAGACCTTGCCCGTACTTAAGCCGGAGCAAATGCCGGAGCTAGCCAGAGTAAAACCAGCTACGGCCAAGACCAAATTAGCTGGCTGGGAATAAGCTGGTTAAGACCCCCAGAGTCCGACATGTGGCCCTCCGAAGCCGGTAAGGGGTCCTCAGAGGCCGCCAAAGGGCCCTCAGAGACTGGCTTGGGGCCCTTATGGAGATCTTAGTGTTGATACTTGTGGGCCCATGAGGGTTTTTTACGGGCCCCGTGGATCCTTCTTTGTCCAAATATGGCCAACATTGACTCTTAGCGGCCAATGGCGCCTCAGGGCCCCTCAAGCCCGAATAACCCGAGGGGACCCTGGGCCCGAACCTGATGGGGGGGGGGGCACGTGCCTCACGGCCCACCTGGCTACGCCACTGAGGAAAATCGTAAACCCGTAAATATCCAAATGCGATCACCTGTCATTTTTCAGCGATCATTATTGGGATCGTCTGATTACCGCCAGAGCCTCGTAGCCACCGTTGCCTCCGCGCAATGTCCGCCCCTGCGGACCGCAGCGGCTGCTGCACCGGTGCTAATCGCCGTCATTGGTTTCTGTCACCTTATTACAGAGGTGTCGGGGCTGCTGCCATGCTGCCGGCAAATATACGACTTTTTTCGGAAAGATGTTTATGTACCTAATAAGGTAGCCAAGTACTAGGACGAGCAGAATGATTTTCAAGAAGAACGTTCTGCCCTTGGGAAATGTTAGTGGAAATCCCGGCATTATCAGTACCTTATGGGGATAACCAGCCCTGCCTTGTACGGTTGTGCCCCATGACAAAGCTGCAATCTTTCACCCGGTGCAGGGGTTGAGCACCCCCAACCATTTTGAAAAATCGACACCCCTGCTCTCATCGGAAGGTGGCCGGGGCACACTGTAGCAGCCACCGGCGCACTCCAGGTCGAGACTCCGAGAGGAACTGACACGCATCTGGCGACCAGCGGTGAGCGGGGCTTCCGCGCTCCGTAGCGCGGGACGCGGGACTCCCGGTCTCTGTGGCGCGGGACTCCCGGTCTCCGTGGCGCGGGACTCCCGGCGGGCTCTGTGGAGCGGGGCTCCTCAGAGACACCGCGGTCCGTTTGCGTCACACCACGACATGGTTCGATGTCCCTGCGGCGCCGCGGCCACCGGGCCGGCCGTCAAACCAGGGCCGCCACTGACCGGCAAAGAATGCTGGTGTTTGTTCCAGCATTTGCAATTGAATGGGAAATAGACACCTATCCAAGAGTCAAACAACTTCGTCCGAATAGGTATGTGTATGGGAAAAACGGCACATAAGCACCTAAACAATACTTTTGGTTGAGTTCTCCCCAGTTACATACCGACCGCCAGTTAGCCGGAGAGCATCTGGCGGACAGCTCCGATCCGCTACTGCTGGTGGATCACCAGCGGTGCGTACATTGCCGAGGACGGAGTGCAGGTCCCCGCGGCGGAGCGCTGAGGAGAGTGTATGCAGTCACGCCATCGGGTGGTGACGCGTCGCCGCGGCTGCACGCCGTGCCTCCAGAGACGGCGCACCGATGACACAGCTGACAGTGGCGTAACATCGCGACATACGAGCCCGCTGAGAACGCACCACCCACGGTTCTGGCGCAGTTAGTTCAGCTGCCGCCGAGACGCACCAGCCGCCGTCCTGCACAGCAGTTAGTTCAGCTGCCGCCGAGACGCACCAGCCGCCGGCTAAAGGCCGAGCGTTGATCGTGTCCTCCGCACGGGGACCGTCGGTCCGTGCTCCCCACACGGGGCGTGGGGTCAGTCCGTGTCCTCCGCACGGGGACCGTCGGTCCGTGCTCCCCACACGGGGCGTGGGGTCAGTCCGTGCCCTCCGCACGGGGACGGCCGGTCCGTGCTCCCCACACGGGGCGTGGGGTCAGTCCGTGTCCTCCGCACGGGGACCGTCGGTCCGTGCTCCCCACACGGGACGTGGGGTCAGTCCGTGTCCTCCGCACGGGGACCGCCGGTCCGTGCTCCCCACACGGGGCGTGGGGTCAGTCCGTGTCCTCCGCACGGGGACCGTCGGTCCGTGCTCCCCACACGGGGAGTGGGGTCAGTCCGTGTCCTCCGCACGGGGACCGCCGCGCCGGTCCGTGCTCCCCACACGGGGAGTGGGGTCAGTCCGTGTCCTCCGCACGGGGACGGCCGTTCGATGCCGGCCAGCATGGTACCTGGCCGGCGGATTAGACGGCGCGCTTCTGAGAGCGTGTCCCGTAGGAAAACCCGATCGGATCGATCGCGGACGGAAGGGATAGCCGAACAGTGCTGAGCTAGTCGGCGGCTCAGACTTGGGAGATGGCACCGGCTATCAATAATTCCTTATACTCAGAATTGGTGATTATCAGGCCCGTTGAAGAAACATGTGAAGAATAGGTAACAACTTCAAAATGATAGATGATGACTGCTTTATAAATTGGTGGCTTTGAAGAAGTTGACAACATCCAACGTTAATCAAATGCATTAATTATTGCAGGTCGTGTAGGTGACGATTTTGGATTGACATCATCAAGTTGAACGGACCAGAAACATTCTCTCTAGTGACCCCATTCACCTCTCAGATCGGTGACCAGCGCCCCCAGCTCTGGGTGTCATCCGCTGCCGGTCAGGGCAGCCACTGTCCAGACGGCAATGTGTGCAACACTTCACAGTCACATACTGTTTAGAAGTGCGGCCGGAGAGGAATGGCCCGCCGCCGCCGTCAGACGGCTTAATGAGCGTGCCCTGCTGCAGGCACCCCGCGCGGGGGCTCTCCGCGACTTGCCGAGCTGTGACAGACGGTGCAATCGGCCGTGTGTTGACATCTGAGCTCGGCCCGGCTGCAGCGGCGTGACGGAGTTGTCCAACTCGGCGGCACCCGGGTGACACCGCCGATACTCCTGAACTCCGCCGCCGGATGTTTGCAGCACAAGACGCGGCAGTATAAACATGCCATTAGCTGCTCGGCCGGCGGGCCCGTCACCGGCTGATTACGGGGTCGGGGTCACGTGCAGAGGGTGCACGGCGCAGCGCGGCGCGACCGTCGTGAGTCAGCGGCACCGCGCTGTGCAGCGACAGACGAGACCACGCCAGGCCGCTAAATCAGACGCAGTACTGCGATATTATTGAATGCGTACATTGTCCCAAACGGAGAAAACGCATTTAATATTCACATAGTTATTCATCAAATGGTTATATCATCAATGGCACTTAGATGATTTATGTGTATCACACCAAGCAGCTTCACAATATCCTGAAAATGAGCAAAAGTAAAAAACAATGCCAGTTTGTTTATCATGGTCACACTTAGGGGAAGCGGGGGGAACACCGCCACTGTGGGAAACACCGCCACCCCATCTGGCGGCGAAAGTATGAAATGGAAAGTGTAAAAATCCGTTATTTCCTATTAACCGAACGAAGGTAAGCGTCTTCTGATTTGTGTTCCGATGTTTCAGTGTAATGGAGGCTCAATGTGGGCATTTAAAGAAAAATACACATTCTCTTATAAAAATTCGATGAGTTGGGAGCACTTTTGAATGTCTTTAAGTAGAGACTCATTTTGATTTACTTGATTACATCGAAAAATGACTGATCGGCTTTGTCCAGGAAGATAGATTTGCTTGAACCTTCTAGTACATTCTTGCCGCTGTCGATTTTTGCTTGTGATCACTTATTGGGGGAACACCGCCACCCCGTGGCGGTGTTCCCCCAATTGAGGTTGCGGTGTTTTCTGTTCGCAGCGTGATAAGTGATGAAACTCCAAAGACACACGTTTATTTATGTTCGTAGATGTTCCCAATCCGGGAATAAGCAGCTTATTTGATTTTTTACTTTATATTTTTCATGGATCCCGACCAAGCACTGCTAGCTGTATAAAACTGGCAAACAGCTGGTGAACCTATACCTATTTAGGTGCCCATCACCGATTGTTTACGAAATTCGCCACTTACCGACAGGAAACTTATCGCACGCGATCTCTGAGCAATGAAAAGCTTTCATAGGGATGGGTTGGGTTAACATCAGCACCGGTGGCGGGGTTACCCACACAATTTGAAGGCGGCAAATATGCAAGGTATTTTTAAAAGTCGTGATGCATAAAAACGCTTTAGCAGCATGCAAAATAAGTACCTAAAACACGTGAGAAAATGTTGAAATATTGTAACCAAGACAAAAACTACCAAGAGACTTCACACATATTCTCTCATTTTGGCGAAAACCTTAGGGGGGCGGTGTTACCCCCGCTTCCCCTAAGTTCGCTAGCTGTAAATTTGATAAACTTCATGTTGATGAATTAATGTCGTCAAATGTCAAAACTGATGACGATAAATCATTAGCAAAAATGTATGCTTTCGCGCCATCACGAGCCGTTCGATGCTTTGAGCCCCAAACACGATAGTTTACGCAGGTGTCAGTGAGACAATGTGGCGTTCGTAGTCAGCAAGCCGAGTCTTTAGGGTACATATAAACACAGAGCTGCCTTAAAATGAGAAGCCTACAAGCCCAAGGAGATCTCGTTGGCTTGCATGGGATGATATTTGAATTGTGGATGACATAGCAAAACTGTTCAAGCCACCAAGGTCTCGGTAGGTATTCAGAGAGCAGACGCAGGGACATTTTTCACCGGCCTCAAATCCTCGGCAGCCATCTTTCATTTCTGTGGCCGTATAATGTTTATATGGCGACACATCGCACATAATTAATAGATACTTATGTACTATGTAGAAGAAAGTGGGGCAAAGCGGCCACCCGGGGCAAAGCGGCCAACCATCGTTTTAGCCCTCCACAGCTAGCGTCAGTTCCAATTTATGGTTGCCAATTATACTTCTCTTCACGGTCGTTCGAATGAGCCAGACAGGGGTTTCCGTCCCATCGCCATTGCTCTGTGAAACACGGAAAAACATTTCTTGCCAGGTTACTTACTATTTTTACGATCTTTAGGTAATTTTTGTTGTATTCCATAACCGTTTAGAATTTCAGTTAAGCGTTCTTGTTCGTGCACTGTGTGGTTATCGTTCATGCCTTCTACCAATTTCAATACTTTTTGCCTCACTTATAGCTGAGCTGGAATGTTTTTGTCTTTGCCGGTATGCGCGGGCAAAATGGACGGGGCAAAGTGGCCAGCCCCTAATTGGCCATAAGTTGTTTCCCCCTGGACAGCAAACGTTGCTGATATTGAAATGTGTCGTCTTGCATTCATTTCGGCCACTTTTCCGTTACATGAGTTACCAAATAATGCAATTAAATGTTTTTCGATGAATATCCTGTCTTTGTTTACCTACAGGTGGGAAGATGACAGATTAAACATTCATCCTCGATTAAACCTTGTCAATATCAAATACATACCCTCGACGTTAATGAGGAAACTATTCTGTTTCTCATATTGGGACTTTAGAAGTCGCCGGTGGCCGCTTTGCCACAGGGTATGGGGCAAAGTGGCCAAAATGCATAGTTTTAAAGTTTTATCAATATCTCTCATATGTGAATGCATTTGGAAATGAAACGCAGTTGAAATAAAAGGCAATCTAATTGGGATCACATTGGTATAAAACAGTGGCGGATCCAGGGGGGGGGGCAAAATGGGCATTTGCCCCTCCCAAACGGCATAATTTTAACATTACGCCTATGGACGAGGCATGGAAAGAATCGATAAATTGTTATGGTTTGCCCCCCCCCCCTAAAAAAAACTCTGAGCTGGATCCGCCTTTGGTATAAAAAGATTCTTTCCGAGGCTAACCCTCGCCCCGTTGGGGGGGGCCATTTTGGCCCCCCCCTGTGGTTTTTCCTGAATAGCAAGAAAACGGCGGCGCGCAGCGCCGCCAAATTTTCAGTACCTTCCCGGGCATCAATTTCACACCTTCACACCAAATTTCAAGTCTTAGGTCACCTTAGGTCAGGAGTTATTGAGGTCAAACTGAGGTCATGTTCGAGCAAAAATGAGCAAAAAACATGCAATCTTGAAACGCTCACCAAATCTACAGTTATCAAGCAATTTCAAAGTTCTTTATATGGTCTAGTAGACGAAAAGTGGCGCTACAAAACTGCTATCTCGGATTTTCAAAATTTTGGGTTTTTGACCCAAAAAAATTCAAAAAACTGATTTTTTTAGAAAAACTAAAAAAAAATCCGAAATTTTTCCGAATTTCGAAAAAACCGGAATATATGTGATAGTCCCTGCGCTTTTCTATATACATACCAAATTCTAGTTCGATATCTCGTTTTTTGGCCAAGTTATAGCGAAAAAACTGTTCAAAAATGATGACGTCAAATTTTTGAACTCAATTTTTAGCGATTCTAGACCTCGTACGGCAAAACAAAGACCACCATTGAACTCCCCGTGACGAGCTGCATCGATTCGATACCCATTTTATGCAAAAATATCAACTTTGAAATTTGACCTAATTTGACCTGACCTTGACCTGACCTTGACCTGACCTTGACCAAAACGTGACCTAAGCTGGCCCCAAAGGCTGTCTGACCCACATAATCGCATTTGTCATGTAAAATGGACCATAAAACATGTATCACACGACACTTTCATATTGTGACCCCCCAGTGACCTGACCTCTGTGACCTGACCTGGTATCAGTGACCTCAACTAGCAAAATATGTGTTTGAAGAACATTTCCCCATCGATGATTTTCAATGAAATGCATTTTACTCGATTTTACAGCGCATTTCTTGAAATGCCTGTAAACGGTGAAAATTGGACCTTTGACCTGACCTGTGACGTCATCGGTTTGACCTAGGTCAATAAAATTGGGTCACAAGGTAGTTCCCTGATAGGGCTATCCAACACCGTTTGCCGCTTGTCGCTACGTTGCGTGGTTCTCGAGATCTTAGGGGGGGGGCAAAATGCCCCCCCCCCCCCAACGGGGCGCGTTGCTCGGCAGAGCCCAACGGGGCGCGGGTTAAAAATCAAGCGTCAGCATCGTAAAAAGTGTTAGGGTGGCCGCTTTCCCCACTCTCCCCTGCGTTTTCTTTGGCGTCTCGATATTTTTTCCTTGGAATTTGGACACACCCACCAAAGTGTGATTCGTAAAAATCATACCAACCACCATGGATGAAAATTTTTAAAGTTGATTGCAAGGTGAAGGCTCTGGAATGATCGCAAATGTTGAATAAGGCAAGACAAAATCCGATCATATCTATTCAGCACATACGCACTTAAAAAAAAAACTAAAATTCAAATATTTCAATTACGCCCAGTCCTATCACCTACGACAAGATCGAGGACTGGGTCAGCAGCATCCAGTTGGCATTCGGGACTCGGCACTCACCTGACGAAGTCCATGCGCGTGTCGACACTCACCTGACGAAGTCAATGAGAGTGTCGGCACTCACCTGAACGAAGTCTATGAGAGTGTCGGCACTCACCTGACGAGGTCCATGAGAGTGTCGGCACTCACCTGACGAAGTCTATGAGAGTGTCGGCACTCACCTGACGAGGTCCATGAGAGTGTCGGCACTCACCTGACGAAGTCTATGAGAGTGTCGGCACTCACCTGACGAGGTCCATGAGAGTGTCGGCGGTGGTGGTGTCTCGCGAGGACGCCTCGTCCTTGTGGATGCCCTCGTCGTTGCCCTGGCCCGGGTGGATGCTCACCACCAGGATGATGCCGATGATGACCGCTATCACCGTGGTCACCATGTAGTAGGCGATGGCCCGCGCGCCGATCTTGCCCGACAGGCTGAGGTCGAGGTTTCCGACGGCCGAGATCAGGCTGGAGACGATGAGCGGCAGGATGAGCGCCTTCAGCATGCGCAGGAACAGCTCGCCCAGGAAGCCGACGTACATGGCGTCGCGCTGCGCCCACTTCTCCGAGCCCGGCGGGCGCAGCGCGATCCCCAGGATGACGCCGCCGAACACGCCGGCCAGCGTCAGCAGCGTCAGCACGTTCGTCTTCAGGCAGCCCTTGATGTTGGTCACCACGCGGCCCGACATCCTGGCGGGCGACTCTGCGGGCGGGAGGCGCCGTCAGACGGCCGCGTCTCGGCAACTGGGGGGGGGGGGCTGAGCCCCAGTGACTGGGGCGGGGGGAAGGGGCTGTCAGAGGCCGCGTCCCGGCAAGTGAGGGGGCTGAGCCCCAGTGACTGGGGCGGGGGGGGGGGCTGTCAGAGGCCGCGTCCCGGTAACTGAGCGGGCCGCGTCCCGGCAGCTGGGGGGGGGGGGGGGGGAGGCGCTGTCGTGGCCCGCGACTCTCAACTGATGGCCGCGAATAATGCTCAGTCATGAACAATTGGCAAAAGCCTGGTTTGTTCTGAGAGGGCAGTGGTTGTGCATTGCATCAGCTGATAAGCTCCATTCTAATAAATCAACTAAAACTACGCTATTTATAGAACGCGATTCAGAAACTCAGAAAAGTTGAAATCTGATGTCATGTTCTACATTACAGACGACAGAGCCAGCGTGACATTTACAGATTGAATACAATTTCTCTACCCCACAAGCATCCTCACAATGTCGTGTAGGGTAGACCGGGCAAGTCGCCCCGCCGAGGTAAACGCCCCACCGATGTTTCTCGAAACAGGCTAGGTTCTGAAGAAACATCCTCTGTTCAATAAGAAGTACACTGTATGATCATTATCCCACGCCCCACTGGGGGGGGGGGGCTATTCATAGCACCCCTCTTGTTTTTCTGCAATAACGTCTAAACCGCTTGACGCATCGACGCAAAACTTTCAGTACCTTCGGCTGCATTAATTTGACACCTTCACTGAAAACAAATCTACTCTCCTCTCGTGAGTAAACTCACGGAAGAGCGGTTATATGGACACCACCTATTTGACGGCCCCAGCGACCGGTTAATCAACTCACCACTTGCCGGTCAACTTTCCGATGAAACGTGCGTTTACTCATGCATATTTACCCACGCTCGATGAGTTAACTCATTGTGAAAACTCATGTATCGTTGGTTACTGGTTTCCGTTACTCTCATACTGTGAGTTAATTTACTCATGGATGGGCGGTTTTATGGACACCACCTATTTGACTGCGCCAGCGACCGGTCAATCTACTCACCTTACTCATTGTGAAAACTCATGTATCGCTGGTTATTCACTTCCGTTACTCTCATTCTGTGAGTTAATTTACTAATGGATGGGCGGTTTTATGGACACCACCTATTTGACTGCGCCAGCGACCGGTCAATCTACTCACCTCTTACCAGTCAACCTACTCATCAGTCGTAGGTAAGGTTGACCGGCAGGAGATGAGTGGATTTTCCGCTGTTAATATTACGGATAACGCGACTTATCAGATTTTCATTCCCATCTTGCGTGTTATTTCGTGTGCGAAATAGCATGCAAGACAAGGAAGAACATCCAACAAGACCATATACTATCCGTAATACTAACACCGAGCAATGACACCGAACACAGAAACGTGGTCGTGTTATAGGAACAATCAACAAGATATCGATTGTTCTGTTCAACAAGTGCGTGGATACCTATTGTCATGCCATGGGCGACATAAAATTAACAAAATGATAACCCTGCGCTCATTTTGTACTGTTTAAATTTCAAAACGAATGACAAGTCAAGAGAACAGCAAAGTTAACCTGTATTTCATGCACATAAGAACAAGCACTGGACAACCTATTACGGGCGTAACGCTCAATGATCACAGCTGGTTGCAAGACCAGACCTGCTATAGGAACCCATCATAAGGAGCAGACGGACCTATTGTACAAGCAGCTTTCTATTTCACAGCTTTGTGTGCGATTATATTATTTCGTATCCTATCTCGTATCTCATTCATTAGCGTCCAACGTTTCACGTCTCTTTACGGTTAAGGGCGGGACACCCTGCAACAAAATATAAACGAACTGCAACAAGCTACTTAAACTGCAACTAGTTATAATGACAAAAACTTGCGGAACAGAAAACAGAAACAAACAGAGAAAAGTATGAGGCACCAACAGAACTCTGCCGGTCAGTCTCTGTCCCGGCAGCTGGTCACTTAAGTCGACCGCCGAGGTTAGCTCTTTGAACTCGACAACCGCCTCATTCTCCACGTAGAGCAGCTCCGTGCTCGCCAGCGCGGTGCAGCAGGTGGTCGACTGCATTGTCTGCAACGAGAACAAATATTTCCGATATTATTAATGGTTATATCCCGAGCAAGCTGCCTCGGGTCGATTAACGCATATTTTTCTCTCGAGTGATGTAACGGTTTTATCCCGAGCCGTCAGGTGAAAAAAAAAAAAACAGGAACTTGCAGCAAAGAAAATATACATACCCGGGGCTGGGACAATTTAATTATGTCACTGAGTTTTTGCCAAAGTTCCGAGGGTCATTAGACCCGAGGTATTTCGATAAAATACGAGGTTTGCTAATTAAATTGTCAGCCCTAGGGCAAGTTTATTTCCAAACATGCAACGCTCACAAATGGTCACAAAGTCCACAAATGCTGCTAAATAAATTAAATTTAGCAGAGGGCCGGACAACGTCCTTGACGACGGGCAGGGCAACATATTATTCAGACGGAGGCTGAGCGGAGCGAGGCCGTAGTCATTCAAATGAACATTCACTCTCTATACTCACCGATAACGAGCCAGCTCTCCTCAATGTCCATCGCCGGCGGCCCGCTCGCGCTGGTGCCCTCGCCGGGGTCGACGGTGGCGGCCGTGACCTCCGCATCGACAGAGGTGCTGGGACCCTGAATAACAAACCAATGGATGTTATTAATGTACGCCACAACAATACACAGTTACGGTCAGCCAGTCTATTTTGAACAGAGTTTCCTAGACACAGAGGGGATGCTAAAGATAGTGGCTCGTGACCAGGAATTGGTCCTGAGGAAGTGAGCAAAGGGAGAGCAATGTCATGAGCAGCAACAGTGGGGATTTCAGGTAGTTACTAAGATGCATGAGAAAAGTGGAGCTGATCTTGTAGCTGTGAAAACTTCAAAAGTACAGGTAGCTCAGGAAGGGGTGTGGAAACACGTAGGAGGGTGTCTGTTTTGGCAACTCAACACCACTGCTGTCTCGGTAAATACAGAGGAAAGGGATGATGGATTTTGGGTGATTAGCATGGTAGGATCTGGAGGAGAAGGACTGTAGGAAACCAGAGACTGGGGGCGTGGAAAACGCATGGTGGTATTAGACAGAACGGCACTGCAGGTGGTATGATATGACATGTTTATTTCTATTTGTTCTTCACTATTAACACCTTAACAATCACCTTAACAGCATAACGTCATGGGAAACTGCAGTGTGGCATGGACACTGCCTGGCCAGCCTGTGAGTCATGTGCACAAGGAATATTTGTGGTAAAGTTTCATCTGAGAACAGCTCAAAGCAGTTTCAAAATCATTTTTCACCAGACACCAAGCACAGCATTCCAACCTACCCACCTTCGACCTAAATCAATTTTTTATTATAGCTGGGCACCTGTGAACTTGCATATGCTGCCATTTGTTTGCATTTACATTTTGGTATTCCTCTGATAGGCATGTCACAGGTAGCTTTTGGATGGTACTGGTATTTTTTTTTTTTGTCTTCAGCAGTGCTCAGCAAAATAGGTCAACATTTTTTTTTAACCCTGAACTTTAAGGGAACGAAAACCTGATGCATTTTCGAACTCACCGCATGTGATGTTACGCTGGACATGCACTGAAGCTTTTGGCATGCAATTTTGCCACTACAAGCATGATCCTGGATATGTGCATATTAAAAATATAAGCTATTCTGCCTGTTACCCTGGATCTGGATGTACAGAGGTCTATAAATTCATTGTACGCTGCTTGAAAGGCAGTCTGATACCTAAACTGCAGTATGACGTGGACGCGGGGTCACACATGTGAACTTCCTGGCCCCTTTACTGTATATTAATGTCCCAGGCATGCATGTAGGCTAGCAAAGAGAGCTGTCGTTTAATTCTCCGGTATTTTCCACGCACAATACACTTAATCAAGCAAAATATCTGGTATTTTACTCACCTTATTAGCAGCACGCGACTCCCCCTGCACACACGGATCCGGCCGGAACGAAAATGGCGGCGAGGCGGCCTATGATCCATCGGTAAAGAAACACGTCAAAAACGAGTTTGATAACCGGTCGGCTGTGAGTACGCTTTTTACGCACGATTTGTGATTTTACTTACTCATAACTCACTTCCAGAACTCGCTTTCTACAGATTTAGTGAATGCATAATTCGTGAGTACGATAATTACGCGCAATACATGAGTCAAGGAACTCTTATTTCATGCGTTCGGGGCCGCCTTACTCATGGATGGCAGGTCATTGATTTCTTTGCATGAGTTTTTGTAATGAGTAAACCAGAACTCAGGGCTTGGAATGCTTCATACACGAGTAAACCAGCGATTGAAACTCATTAGCGACTGGTAAAATGACCTTTACTCTCCATATACGAGTAGATTTGTTTTCAGTGTTGTGTCAAAACATGAACTTCGTAGCTATCATAGGTCGGCCGGAAATGACGTCAGAAGGACGTCATGTTCAGCCGATTTCCACGTAAAACATTGAGCTACGTCATACTACGGCAATCGCTTTCAACAGCTCAGTTTTAAGCTAGATCCAATTCCTTTGCATGAGAGGATTCAGAATAGACTGCGATATCAAACTACTACCTCGGATTTTCAAAATTTTGAGGAAAATTTAGGTATATCTAATATATATATATATATATATATATATATATATATATATATATATATATATATATATATATATATATGTTACAGGGAGTTTGAGAAATCCGTGAGTTTGCAAACTCCCTAGTGAGTTTGCAAACTCCCTGACCCATCAGTGACTTTGCAAACTCACTAGGGAGTTTGCAAATTCACTAGGGAGTTTGCAAACTCACTGACCGGTCAGGGAGTTTGAGAAATTCCAGAGCGATTGGGCCAAATAAAATCAAATGTGTAAGATGAGGGTGGCATACGTGCCGTCCGTGATGTTAAAACAAAAGCGACTAGTGGTACGGCCTATATAACCGTCGCACGCTGACAAAAAGCTCACAGATCCTTCATTCTTTTACCGAAAAAAATGCTACTCGCGGCTATGTTAAGGGGAGGTTCGGATCAACGTGCTCCTCCGTTCCGTCGTTTCCATCCTCAGGAATCAGGATACTTAAATCCTTCTCGTCCACGCCGAAACCCCCACTCCGGGCTGGACAGGCACCTTTATCTCATGCGGGCTGCTCCCTTGGAGCGGCACCGCTGCTCCCGAGGGAGCGCACCCCGTAGCCGGGTGCAAAGAGTGCTTGGGGGGCTGGTCGGTCTGTCAATTCGGACGGGCTCAGCCCCGGCGACTCTGCATATAGGGTGTCTGCCCAGACCAATGTCTCCCCTATAAGTCCTATCATTCGTCCGACTCTGAAATGGTCTTGTCAGACCGAAAGGGCCTAACCCAACAAAACAAAAACAAACAAGCAGCGTGCGCCAGTCGCAGCTGGGCTGGCTGCCAGCAGCGCCGGGTCTCGATGACACATCTATGGCGGAGTGGGAATGGGCGTGAATTGATGCGTGTGCCTGTACTTTAGCATAAGTGACCAACAGTCAGCTGTTTCTACTTTGATATATTTAGCCTGACTCTGGAATAGCCGCACTTGAGTGGAACGGGTCTACTTGGGACGTGAGCTAAATAAATGTATAACTAAATAAAGCGGCGGTACATGCATGGGTAAGTCACTGAACAGATTCAAATAAAAAAGGTATTTATGGTGTGCATATGATCTATAAGCTTTTTGTCAGCGTGCGAGGCCTTAGAGCTAGCCTCCTTTGTTTTAACATCACGGACGGCACGTATGTCACCCACATGCTGCACACTTGTTTTTATTTGGCCCAATCACTCTGAAATTTCTCAAACTCCCTGACCGGTCAGTCAGTTTGCAAACTCCCTAGTGAATTTGTAAACTCCCTAGTGAGTTTGCAAACTCACTGATGGGTCAGGGAGTTTGCAAACTCACTAGGGAGTTTGCAAACTCACGGATTTCTCAAACTCCCTGTAACATATATATATATATATATATATATATATATATATATATATATATATATATATATATATATATATATATATATATATATATATATATATATATATATATTTATATATATCAGGGTATCTAAAGCATCTGTTCAGGAGCGTGTAAACCAAAAATGAGCCTGATCTGACTTGTAAGACGGCGGCTGGAGCCCAAAATGTGAACAAACCAAACATCGATAACTTTTATTTTGACTTGATCTTTGACGTCATCGGTGACCCCGAGGTCATTGAAATTAGGTTTCGTTCGACAGTTTTTAAGGAGCTATCAGACACCGTTTGAAATTTGTCGATCGGCCCATGAGTATAGTTTCGGAGTTAGGAGGGGGGCTATGAATAGCTCCCCTCCCCCTCCCCCTATTAAGGCGCGTTATACCCAGATCCCAGTGGGGCGCGGGTTATAGGTATGAGCAGACTGGAAAGAAATTGTGACAGCTCTTTATGGAGATATAGCCGAAGGTGTGTTTTGGGGAGGATTTGTATGCTTTGTTGTCAAAGTATGCATCATGACGTTCTTTTATGGGGCATATCGGGCTAACAACTTTGTGTTTTGAGCAATTATTGTCTAAAGCTATTAATGCCGGGTTGATTCATGAACGCCCCAGTAGGTCGACTCGAGGGACAAAAAGCCAAATGGGTCGTTTTACCACATGTGTTGTTCGGACCACCCACTAACCACTTCCTAATATTCGGCAGCTGGCGATCAGTAATTTTCTATGCAATATGTATTTCTATCAGTAGGTAACTGGATGGCAATTGAAGTATTTTGTTCACATTTGCATTTATATAATTCATTATTTGGCCTTATAAGGCAGGTGAAAAACCTGGTCATACAATAGTGTCACAGCTAAACACCGGATAGGATAGAAGGTGCTAACTTCAGCGACGTGCCTCCAGAGGTCTAATGGACCTCTCATATAAGATTTAGCCAAGTACCATGCTCAATTTTTAATCTAGAGTATGGGGCTTCTTGCCCCAGGCCGTGGGGTGTTTTGCCCTGGGGTTGGGGCAAAATGCCCCATTTGCAGTTGCTTCACAAATCACTCCCTAGCTGGAACTCCGATCAGAAGTGAAGGAATTTGAGGGAGGGAATTTAAAGTAAGATGTCCAAAGAACGCACCGAGCACAAATTTGTGCTCATTTAGGTTCATATTCCACATTCAGGTGATGTGGGATAAAAGTTATTTATCAAAATAAATTATCTGAGGAGTCTTGCCCCAGGCTATCCTACTTATGTAACCTATGTACCTATGTAGTTATATGTAGGGTGGTATGGGTGTTTATGTTTGTCAGTGTCAGTTGGTGTAATGTCAGTAAATGCCTGTAGGATACATTGGACGTTATTCTACATATATAAGACAGTAGCAGCAACCCCAACGTCAGCTCAAAGCTCAGCGCCTCGCAGAACCAACACCGGTGCTGTGACCTCGCAGTATGACACCCGCTGATCACAAATGTAGCGCCAGCAGTTTCCAGCGGAGCGGAGCGCACTGCTGATAGAGGCTGACGACGCACCATTCACATGCATGGTGATTAGTGATTGGAACTCAAGAGACCATCCACAGAGGCCTTCATCAACAAACAATGACGAAATGGCCATGCCACTGGCCGTCTCCGGGTGCGCTGACGGGTATCATTTTGCGCCAACTCATTGTACATTTGCCGCCTCGCAGCCTACGCCATCCAGTGACGAGGACATGGCCGCATTCAGTTGTGCGTCACGCACCATCGGCCGTTCAGCGCTGACAGCGGGCCGCCTGTAATAGGTACCTGACGGCACAAAGAAGACGCGCGTCGCAGCTGTTTGCTGAAGGCGCCGCGCCGCCATTGGACACCGTGACGCGGCTCTTCCTCCCAGGGTTCTTCACGCGGACGTGTTTCCCGGTCGGGGAGCGAGACTCTGACAGCCGCCAGATCTCCGGTGAGCTGCACTTTTCAATGAAGGCCAAAGAGATGCCCACATTAAGGTAGTGAGTCTGGCATTTTGACTTTGACTTAAAGCGACGATGTACCATTTTTTTGTGATATGACGACCTGACTTGGGCCAATGAGATCTGAAAGTTGCAGGAAGTGCTTATGGCTTATGGAAATGCAAACTCAATTTTGGAGTAGTTTTTGTAGTTACGTAGTGGGGCAGTTTGGTAGTTTACCCCAAATTGAGTTTACCGCACTTGGTGAAATTGGGTCCTGGGTCAAGATTAGCTGAAGCAGCTATACACCAACGATTATTCGCGAAAGATGTAAGGAAGAAAATGCAACACATACCGACAGCAAATTTGGCATACCCAATGGCACCATTTCCATAAGCCATAAGCACTTCCTGCAACTTTCAGATCTCGTTGGCCCAAGTCAGGTCGTCATATCACAAAAAATGGTACATCGTCGCTTTAACCCTATTAGTGGCAGGGGGGGGTTGTTTTTATCCACCCCTCAGGTTTTTCGGGAATATCTCCGAAACCGCTGAAGCTACGATGCTGAAATTTTCTGACTTTTCCTAAAACTAAATTGGGCACATTCCCTGAAAATTTCAAGTTCATAACTTTACCAGGGGCGGCTCCAGAGCACTGGGAATTGGGGGGTCCTATTCGTGAAGCGAGTCATTTGGGCGAAGATCACGATGCTGCACCTGTTTTACGAACAGTGAATAAAAGGTATCATGTGATAACATATACAGTTATTGTGCATCCTCTTTTGACACGTTTTTGCTATAATAGGCGGATCCAGGCGTCCAAAAAGGGGGGTTATGTTTTACCTCCCAACATAGGTGCCCTGACACCGCCTATGCATTACCAATACAATTTTAGTCGTTCTCTCATAAGAAAATTATAACATAACAAGACCATTACCACCCTTTTTAGAAACAGTACCAACAAAAACCTTATTTACTATATTTTTTGTGTACCCCCAATCTCAATGATCTGTATCCGCCTATGATTTTTGAAAATGCATATTTTTAGGATCCATGTGAATTCCTGGTTCATTCTCTATCGATCGGCAAAAGTTGCGTTAAGATTGGTTCAGAAACCTGGCCGTGATAAACAGTCTAAAATGTATCTGCAATTTGCCCGTTTTTACCCCCCTCTACCCCCCCTGTTGACATTTTTTAATTTTTATTTTTTAGAAATGTAGATCACGTTGAGCGAAATCGAATGCCGTTTGAATTTTGAAAATCGGCCCGTTAGATCTCGAGATATCAAGGGGGGGTCGTAAACAGCCCCCCCTGCCACTAATAGGGGGTAGCCAGGAGCCTGCCACTAATAGGGTTAAGTCAAAGTCAACTTTAATTTTGCGCACTGCAATATGTTTCGCCCTTTCCCATCGTTACGCTGGGGACGCGATGCATCTATTTTTCGATTTTTTTTTCTCTTAATCCTGCAGCGCATACCGATTTCCGTCACCAAAGGTGTGCAGCGAGAGTCCGAAGGACCGTCCGACGGTCCCCGCCACAGTTGTCGGACTGCGACAGTTCGTCGGTCACGTTTGACGCCCAGACCCTGTCAGACTCACGCCTCAATTTATATTTCCACACCGACGACTCGGCTTCCGAACACCTCGATGGGAATTGCTTTTCGAATCTCTCGCCTTCAGCTGGGGGAGGGGTGCTGAGTCGCCGCCCGGCGCCGGCCCCGTCGGACGGCGATTACATTTAGCGGGAGCAGCGGCGGCGCTGCGGCGCCGGCTCCAGCTCAGCTCGGGGGTCGGTCACCCGGCACTGGACACTGGAGGGTCGGACTGAGCCCGGGGCACCCGGCACTGGACACTGGAGGGTCGGACTGTGCCCGGGACACCCGGCACTGGACACTGGAGGGTCGGACTGAGCCCTGGACACCCGGCGCTGGGCTCTGGAGGGTCGGACTGAGCCCGCACATTGGAATGGACGGGGGAACTGGGCCCGGGCCCGGAGTGAGGACGGGAGCCGGCGTCCACGGGACGGGACCGAGCCGTCTCGGCGGCGGACCCGGGGTTTCCCCCGCAGTCCCTGCTGTCCGGCCGGCCGGCCGCTGAATCATATACAGCTGCACAGGCGGCCAAACCGGTCTCAGGCACCGAGTCTCCGGCTGATGGCGCGATGCGGCCGTACCTACCTAGTTACGCACGTGATGACAGACATCACAGGGATTACGGCCGGCAACAAGGGATTAGCTGACCACATTAAAGCCATTTAATGGCTGTTAACTGCCAGGAATGACATAATAAAGCCAACAGCCAAATATCAACTACCAACGGAATTAGGCCGTAAGGTGAAGGAACCAGCATAAATGGTGTGAAAACTGCGTCACACATAACCAGATACAGTCGTTCGAATCAATAACCCGCAAACAACAGTTATTGAGTATGCTATCATTATCGGTGCAATTCATACGGCACGTGCAACTTGCAATAATTAAAGTGACCATCCCACCTTAACCCTAAGTGGCAGGGGGTGGGGGTTGTTTTCATCCACCCCTCAGGTTTTTCGGGAATATCTCCGAAACCGCTGAAGCTACGATGCTGAAATTTTCTGACTTGTCCTAAAACTCAATTGGGCACATTCCCTGAAAAATTCAAGTTCATAACTTTACCAGAGGCGGCTCCAGAGCACTGGGAATTGGGGGGTCCTATTCGTGAAGCGAGTCATTTGGGCGAAGATCACGATGCTGATGTATTATCCCTCGCATGTGTGCGGCGTTTTCCAGCTTCTAATGTGTAGGGGGGGGGGTCGGTTGGACCCCCCCCCCCTTGCCGTTTGGCCCCTGATCGAGCTAGAGCTTCGCGGAAAAAACGAGCGTGTTGCCCGTGACGAGAGGAAGCCGATGATACCCAATTTTAAGGTCCTAGGTCATTGGTTGACCTTCCAGGTCAGGTCAATGACCCAAAGTCGGGAAAATCGGGACCTGTTAGAAAGTCGTAAAGTGTGGCTGCTAAGGGGTTTTTCGGGGTGCTGATCACGAATATCGTGTTAGTTTTGATCACAGATGATGTCTTGAAGCATTTAGACCAGGTCGGGTCAGGTCAGGTCAGGTCAACCAGTAGGCGTCGTGACGGGTATTCGTAGTACGTGTCAACCGCCTCTGACAGCTTCGTAACATGTTACGAAGTCACCAAAACTACTTCGTAAATGTTCAAATGGTTGCTAAATTCGAATTCAGCTCCAAAAACTAGCCTAGAAACATGTAAAACTCGAAAAAGTGACCCGAGGTCACCCGAGGTCACCAAAGGTCAATGACCTGACCTGACCTTCAGGTGACCTTGACACACACGGGAGTAACATCAAATCATATGTTTGAACGTTTGAAACCACGAAAAGCTTGCAAACACGCGGCTAGTGCGAGCCGACATACGCGAAATCGCGATTACGGCCAAACATGGTCTCGGTAAAGAGGTCACAGGTCAAAGGTCATTTGGGTCAGGGTCATGAAATTTTCAGGGTAGGTGTAAAATTGATCAATGCGAGGGTACTGAAAGTTTCGTCGCGATCGGCCGCTTTTTACGCGAGTTATTCGCGAAAAACCATGGGGGGGGGTCCATCCGACCCCCCCCCCTACACATGCGAGGGTTATAACTGTATGCACCAGTTTTACGAACAGTGAATGAAAGGTATCATGTGATAACATATACACAGTGGCGCAGCCAGAACTCTGGCGACGGGGGTGAGAGACGTTCGCGTTGGGCCCCCCAGCAAAGTGGGCCCCCCTCAACCGGGCCCCTTACCAACAACGAAAGGTCAGATCATTGTCCTGATCTCGAGTGTCGAAATAGGCGAAACTTTTCCTTGGATGAACATGATGACGTGGGCTTTGGTCTGAACTGCAACATGACTGAAGTAATTTCCCCATAATTTTCGACGCTCTTTAGAAAGCCGCCTACCGCCGCACTTGTCGCTACGTGACCCTGGAGCCAGGTTAGAAGGGAATATTCAAACACCCCTCAGGGGCGTAAAACTGGAAAGCCTGGGGCTCTGCTCTGCGGGGCGCGGTCGAGCTAGGCTAGAGCCAGTTCGGGATGTTTACAAGCCCACGTAAAGCCCTCAAGAAACTGCATAGAGCACAGGCCTTCCAAGACTTGGGGGTTTAGATATCAACAATCGACATGGTCTTTTGAGACCTGCGTGGTGGCTATATCGTACTGCGGGGCATCCATGAGCCTCAAAAACCTCTATGAGCCCCCTCACGCTTGGGGTAGGCTTCCTGAAGCATAAAATCTCTGAGTCTTGAGATGGGCCCATTAGACATGAACTGGGCCATCAATATACATGTGGTGAGTTGACCTCTATATCAAACATGATATCGGCTCAATCAGGATTGGGATAGGCCCTCTCAGACCCAGACCAGGCACGGATTACGGACCCTCCCACACATAGGATGATCCTTTCATTCCTGGGATGAGTCTTCTCAGGCCTGAACTGGGCCCTCTCAGACCTGAAATGGGCCCCTCTCAGGCCTGAAGTGGACCCTCCCAGGCCTCAAATAGGTCCTCTAGGGCCTGAAATGGGCCCTCTCAGGCCTGACATTAGTCCTTTCAGACCTGAAATGGGCCCCTCTCAGGCCTCAAATAGGACCTCAAGGGCCTGAAATGGGCCCTCTCAGGCCTGAAATGGGCCCTCTTAGACCTGAAATGGGCCCCCTCAGCCCGGAAATGGTCCCTATCATGTCAAAAAGGGCCCCCTCATACCGTAACTGGACCCTCTCAGGTCTGAAATGGTGCCTCTTATGCCTGAAATGGGCCCCTCTCAGGCCTCAAATCGGCCCTCTCTGGCCTCAAACGGGCCCTCTTTGGCCTCAAACGGACCCTCTCTGGCCTCAAACAGGCCCTCTAGGGCATGAAATGGGCCCTGTCAAGCTTGAAATGGGCCCCCTCAGGCCTGAAATGGGCCCCTCTCAGGCCTGAAATGGGCCCTATCAGGCCTCAAGCATGCCCTCTAGGGCCTGAAATGGACCCCTTCAGGCCTGAAATGGACCCCTTCAGGCCTGAAATGGGCCCTCACAGGCATCAAATGGGCCCTCTCAGGCCTGAAATGGGCCCCTCTCAAGCCTCAAACAGGCCCTCTAGGGCCTGAAATGGGCCCTCTCAAGCTTCAGCTGGGCCCCTTCAGGCCTGAAATGGGCCATCACAGACCTGAAATGGACCCTCTCAGGCCTGAAATGGCCCTCTCATGCCATGGAACGGGCCCTCCTAGGCCTTGGATTAGTTCAATCGGGCCTTGGATGTACCCCCTTAAATCATAAAATGGGACTATAAATCCTAAAGGGCCTGAAAACTGTTTTTCAGTCCTATGACGGACCTTGACATTAGTGACAAAAAAAAATTGTCAGGCTGAATAACGTTACAGTTCGAATCGACGGTGGGCCCCTAGGATAAGAGACGGGGGTGAGATCTCACCCCTTTCACCCCCCCTGGCTGCGCCACTGCATATACAAAGTTATTGTGCATCCTCTTTTGACACGTTTTTGCTATAATAGGCGGATCCCGGCGTCCAAAAAGGGGGGGTTTCATACTGCAATGTACAGTACCATTTGATGAGCGGTTTCGTAGTAGTTACATTGCCAGAAAGCGATCAAATGCACCATACCATGTATTTATGAACACTTACAAGCGATGTTTTCCCCTAAAATCATAGGCACGTCCAGGTGCTGAATATTGGGGAATAATTAGTAATTACATCTGTATCCGCCTATGATTTTTGAAAATGCATATTTTTAGGATACATGTGAATTCCTGGTTCATTCTCTATCGATCGGCAAAAGTTGTGTTAAGATTGGTTCAGAAACCTGGCCGTGATAAACAGTCTAAAATGTATCTGCAATTTGCCCGTTTTTACCCCCCTCTACCCCCCTATTGACACTTTTTAATTTTTATTTTTTAGAAATGTAGATCACGTTGAGCGAAATCGAATGCCGTTTGAATTTTGAAAATCGGCCCGTTAGATCTCGAGATATCAGGGGGGGGTCGTAAACAGCCCCCCCCCCTGCCACTAAAAGGGGTAGCCAGGAGCCTGCCACTAATAGGGTTAACATTAGTTTTAAGTTTAGATAGCCAAATTGGTGGCCATGGCCTGCAAATACCGGTTTGGGCACTCACAACATCGGAAAATGCTTTAATTCGGAGATATGAAACTTCAAACTTGCAGTTTTCGGATTCTAATGGGCTAATGCATTGGAATGCCCTCTTAGAATTTGTGACGTCAGCGGAGATCTAACAATTTTCAAATCTTAGACTAAAACCATCGTTAACACGAAGTGGTATACACTGCTTTGTGCGCAACGTCTGCCGCACTTCGAGGCTGCCAAATTATTGCTTCCAAAGAAGTCGCTAGGAACAGCGGAGATCCCGAAAAGTAAACAAAAGTAAAAGCCTAATATATTGAAAACCAGTGAATATTTTTCGGTGAAATTTGGTAGATATTCATTTTTGATCTTTCCGAAGCAAGGGACATCACTTTTATGCCAATTCAATAACTTTTTTTAAAGGTGGGAGGGTCCCTTTAACCCACGCCCTGATGGGGTCTGCCGAGCAACGCGGTCTGATGGGGGGCATTTTGCCCCCCCCCTAAGATCTCGAGAACCACGCAACATAGCGACAAGCGGCAAATGGCGTTGGATAGCCCCAACGGGGAACTACCTTGTGACCCAATTTCATAGACCTCGGTCAAACCGATGACGTCACAGGTCAGGTCAAAGGTCAAATTTTCACCGTTTACAGGCATTTCAAGAAATGCGTTGTAAAATCGAGTAAAATGCATTTCATTGAAAATCATTGATGGGTAAATGTTCGCCAAACACATATTTTGCTATTTGAGGTCACTGATACCAGGTCAGGTCACAGAGGTCAGGTCACTAAGGGTCACAATATAAAAATATCATGTGATGCATGTTTTATGGTCCATTTTATATGCTAAATGCGAGTATGTGGGACAGGCAGCCCTTGGGGTCAGTTGAAATTATGTTTTGGTGAAGTTCAGGTCAAGGTCAGGTCAACGTCAGGTCAAATGAGGTCAAATTTCAAAGTTGATATTTTTGCATAAAATGGGTATCGTTTCGATGCAGCTCGTCACGGGGAGTTCAATGGTGGTCTTTGTTTTGCGCTACGTGGTCTAGAATTGCTAAAAAAAAATTGAGTTAAAAATTTGACGTCATCAATTTTGAAGTTTTTTCGCTATAACTTGGCCAAAAAAGGAAGTATCCATCTAAAATTTGGTATGTATATCGAAAATCGCAGGGACTATCACATATATTCCGGTTTTTTCGAAATTCGATTATTTTGGAAACTTCGAGTTTTTCTTTAAAAAAAAATCTTTTTTTGGGGGGGGGTCAAAAACCCAAAATGTTGAAAATCCGAGATAGCAGTTTTGTAGCGCCGTCTTTTCTCTACACAACCACATGAAGAACTTTAAAATTGCTTGTAAACTGTAGATTTGGTGAGCGTTTCAAGATGTCATGTTTTTTGCTCATTTTTACTCGAACATGACCTAAGTTTGGCCTCAATAACGCCTGATCCAAGGTGACCTGTGACTTAAAATTTTGTGTGAAGGTGTCAAATTGATGCCCGGGAAGGTACCCAAAATTTGGCGGCGCTGCGGCCGTTTTTTCACCATTAAAAAAAAACAACAGGGGGGTCAAAATGGCCCCCCTTCAGGGCGCGGGTTAACCTGCGATCAGAGCTGTGTTGCAGAGCTGGGCGGTCACCGCTGGGTGTGCGTCCGCCGTCGGCGGCCGTCGCCGGCCGGCCGCAGGCCCTGTGTGACGGACGCCGGCCCTGTGTGACGGCCGGACGCCGGCCCTGTGTGACGGCCGGACGCCGGTCCTGTGTGACGGCCGCAGGCCCTGTGTGACGGCCGCCGGCCCTGTGTGACGGCCGCCGGCCCTGTGTGACGGCTGCAGGCCCTGTGTGACGGACGCCGGCCCTGTGTGACGGCCGGACGCCGGCCCTGTGTGACGGCTGGACGCCGGCCCTGTGTGACGGATGCCGGCCCCGTGTGACGGCCGGACGCCGGCCCTGTGTGACGGCCGAACGCCGGCCCTGTGTGACGGCTGCAGGCCCTGTGTGACGGCTGCAGGCCCTGTGTGACGGACGCCGGCCCTGTGTGACGGACGCCGGCCCTGTGTGACGGACGCCGGCCCTGTGTGACGGCCGGACGCAGGCCCTGTGTGACGGACGCCGGCCCTGTGTGACGGCTGCAGGCCCTGTGTGACGGCCGGACGCCGGCCCTGTGTGACGGACGCCGGCCCTGTGTGACGGACGCCGGCCCTGTGTGACGGACGCCGGCCCTGTGTGACGGCCGGACGCCGACCCTGTGTGACGGACGCAGGCCCTGTGACAGCGCGGGGTCACCACAGCCGGCACCCGGCCCGATGCGGCTGCCCTGTTTTACAGCTGACTGCGTGTTCACCCCCCCCCCCCCCCCGAGCACGCCACCCCCGTCCCATCGCCGGAGGCAGAGGGAGACGTCAGCCCAGCTCGGCGACAGGCCAAACAAACCGATCATCCCACGCGGGTCGTTTTCAGCGGAAAGGCCCGTCGGCGACAGGCGCGGCGGCCGCGGTCGGCCCGTTTTTTCGGCGGCCGTGAGCCGCTCTGTCAGACAGGCTGCGGCTGAGCGCCGGCTGTGATATGGGGCGGGCCAGTGGACGCCTCCGGCCCCGGTCAGCGGCCGTGCGTCCGACACCTCGAGAGCTGCCGACCGGCCGACAGGACCGCGCGTCAGCCGCGCCACCGAACCGCAGCACAGGACCGCGCGTCAGCCGCACCACCGAACCGCACGTCAGCCGCACCACCGAACCAGCCGCGCCACAGGACCGCGCGTCAGCCGCGCCACCAAACCACAGCACAGGACCGCGCGTCAGCCGCGCCACCGAACCGCACCACAGGACCGCGCGTCAGCCGCACCACCGACCCGGCCGCGGCACAGGACCGCGCGTCAGCCGCAGCACAGGACCGCGCGTCAGCCGCAGCACAGGACCGCGCGTCAGCCGCGCCACCGAACCGCGGCACAGGACCGCGCGTCAGCCGCACGGTCGCACCAACGAACCGCAGTGAGAACTAACAGCCGAGCTGACCTTGAATGATCTGACAACAGAAATGACCTGACCTGGTAGCAGTGACCTTATTTAGCAAAATATGTATTAGGAAAAACGATGTTTTGTCAATGATTTTTATAACATGCCTCCTACTTGATGAAGTCACATTTCATAAGTCTGTAAACGGTAAATACCTAATGCGATATTTGACCTGATCTGATCGGTTGCACCAAGGTCAATGAAATTGTGTCATATGCTTGTTGTTATGTGGGGCTATCGAGCGTCGCTTGAATTTTGAAAAGCAGTCGGTAGCATTCCGAGATCTTGGGGGAGAAATGTCCCTCCTCCCCCTACGGGTGGCAGCCGGCAGGGTCCGGGAATAGCCCAATGGAGCGCGGTTTAAGAACATATGCGAACGACCAGGGACTCAAAAATTATGACGGCTACATGACGGCGCGCTGTCAGCGCGCTGTCCTCAGGGCGCTGTCCTCAGGGCGCTGTCCTCAGAGCGCTGTCCTCAGAGCGCTGTCCTCAGGGCGCCGCTGTCAGGGCGCCGTCCTCAGAGCGCTGTCCTCAGGGCGCCGCTGTCAGGGCGCCGTCCTCAGAGCGCTGTCCTCAGGGCGCTGTCCTCAGGGCGCTGTCCTCAGGGCGCTGTCCTCAGGGCGCTGTCCTCAGGGCGCTGTCCTCAGGGCGCTGTCCTCAGGGCGCTGTCCTCATGAGGGCGCCGCTGTCGGGAGCTGTCCTCAGGGCGCCCTCCTCAGGGCGCTGTCCTCAGGGCGCCGCTGTCGGGAGCTGTCCTCAGGGCGCCGTCCTCAGGGCGCTATGCTCAGGGCGCCGTCCTAAGGGCGCCGTCCTCAGGGCGCCTCGCCTCCCGGTCATCCATCGGCTCTCCACGCAGTCTGGCTCGACTGAAAGGGCGTCGGTTCGCTTTGGCCGCCTCAAAACCAGGGAATGAGCGACTCTGTGCATCCGTGAGTGGGTGTATGCATCCATGAGTGTCTATGATGAGTGTATGCGTGTGCATTATTGACAGTACGTGTAACCGGAATCGATGGGCCGTCACCCGTCCAGTGCCCAATACGACAAGAGTCTAATAACACGCACGGTGACACGGGGCACTCGGGGTCAGTCGACGGACGGACTACAGTGACATGGGACAGCAGACAGTGACAGTAGACAGTGACTGCAGTGACATAGGACAGTAGACAGTGACTGCAGTGATATGGGACAGTAGACAGTGACTGCAGTGACATGGGACAGTAGACAGTGACAGTTGACAGTGACTGCAGTGACATGGGACAGTAGACAGTGACAGTTGACAGTGACTGCAGTGACATGGGACAGTAGACAGTGACTGCAGTGACATGGGACAGTAGACAGTGACAGTAGACAGTGACAGTAGACAGTGACAGTAGACAGTGACAGTAGACAGTGACTGCAGTGACATAGGACAGTAGACAGTGACAGTAGACAGTGACTGCAGTAACATAGGACAGTAGACAGTGACAGTAGACAGTGACAGTAGACAGTGACAGTAGACAGTGACAGTAGACAGTGACAGTAGACAGTGACTGCAGTGACATAGGACAGTAGACAGTGACATGGGACAGTAGACAGTGACAGTAGACAGTGACAGTAGACAGTGACTGCAATGACATGGGACAGCAGACAGTGACTGCAGTGACATGGGACAGAAGACAGTGACACTAGACAGTGACTGCAGTGACATGGGACAGTAGACAGTGACTGCAGTGACATGGGACAGTAGACAGTGACAGTAGACAGTGACTGCAGTCACATGGGACAGAAGACAGTGACAGTAGACAGTGACTGCAGTGCCATGGGACAGCAGACAGTGACTGCAGTGACATAGGACAGTAGACAGTCGACGGACGTATTGCAGTGACATGGGACAGTAGACAGTAGACAGTGACTGCAGTGACATGGGACAGTAGACACTAGACAGTGACTACAGTGACATGGGACAGAAGACAGCCGAAGGAAGGTAGCCTGGTGTAGATCCCTACAACCTACCCAAAGACCTTGTAGATGCCTTACACTATAGATACCTAGATACCTGAATCCTGGTTATAAGATACCTACTTAAAAGCGTCCTCCCGTACGCACATTCCAGATCCATCCAGTAGTGCAGAGACCAGGGGCACCCAGCGCTATTTCAGATCCATCCAGCGGCAAGGAGACCAGAGGCACCCAGCGCCAGTGCTGTGGTAGAAACCGGACTGGTGCCACTCAATAAACAGTTCCGTCACGGAGCAAAAACGCCCGATCGGGCTCTGCTGAATGAATACACTGTCCGGGAATGACAGCTGAATGGTAAAGATATCGCTTTAGAAGAGTCGAGATGGCGACTCAATTGGATCGTCCTCCTTCGATATGCTCGCACAGCCGTTGCCACGGGCACAACGTTCTACGACACGATGCTGACCTCGGCAATGGAGCCGTAAGGCACCGACGGGCGACGGGCGCGGCGAAACGCCGGCTCAGCGGCGGCGGGCTCCAGTTCGCAGCACGGGTACCTGAGCACACCACCTGACTGAAAACACAGCCACCCGCATGGCGAACAAGTCTTTGCAATATGCTTAAAAAGATTATGCCTTAACCGACTGATCTTGAATGCAGCGCATGCCGCATAAGACACCTAGCGACAGTGAATTCTAGTACACCTTTGCCACAAATAGGTAGCCTGCAGTAAAATTAGCATCCAAGCTAAACTAGCTTGACCTTAGTCAACAACACGTAAGATGGAGCGCATCTTATAAGCAGGTAATGCTGACAGGCGAGGTCATTGGTTTTTAGGGTCGAGGTCATTTGTTCCATTAATCGCTGAGGGTCAATAGCATTGGTAAGGACCAATAGCCGATTTCTATGATCGCGGGAAACTATGCGACGCCCCACATTTTAAGATAGAACAAGCGGGAACATCAGAACACACAAGTAAAGTCATCAAAATGTGATGTTGACTTCACCAAAGCTTGACAGCTTCCAAATGCATTGTAGTATACGTAGTCAGTTGCGACTTGTGCCATTAGGAATAAAGATGGTGCAAAAGATGCAAACGTGCATTTGCGCACATATTCTACGCAATTACATGTACAGTCCACAGCAGAAGTAATGTGGGGTTTCAGTCATGGGTATGTTCTGCTTCTGAAGCCTAGGAACGATTAGCCAGACTGCAACGAGACTTTGAATGTAGCTTATATGTATCGTCACCCTTGCAGCTGCAACTTTAGCTATTTACATCTTCTTTTCGATCACTCCGCATTAAACAATCGCCAGTCAAACCCAACCGTTGAGATTGGTAAAACCCTACATTACTTTAGCGGTGGGCTGTACATATGTACAAGCAATTGCGCCAATTACAGAGGCTCACCAGGAGAGCCAGCACCTGCCCTACCCGGCCCTGTCCAGTGTCCAGTCTGGTCCTACCCTGCAGCCTACCCTGCCCTGCCATGCCCTGGTCCGGACTCCGGAGCGCCGCGGCGGCCCGGACCGGCCCTACCCTATATATGCCCGGCCTGGTCCTACCCTCCCCGGCCCGGCGGTGCCGTGCAGGACGGTCCAGACAGAGTGTCGGCAAAGTGATCTCCAGAGTGGCGGCGTGCGACCGCATTGATCACCGACTCGTGTTCCACAGGCCCTACCTGCCTGCGGCCGGCGCGCAGCACCAGCCCCGGAGAGGGCCAGCTCCGCACCCCTGGCTATAGGTGCCGCGCCCTCCGGCTGCACCGGCATCTCCTGCAGGGCCGAGCCGGGAGCTGCCTGCCAGGCTCCGGCCCGCAGACCGACTTTGTGAGAGTCTCCCCTGGGATCACAGCGGCAACAGAGCACCGATCGTCAGCAGCGGACCGGCCGCACAAGCTCGGCAGTACACCGAGCGGACCGGACCCGAGCGGACCAGCGGTATAGTCGACTACAGAACGATGTTCCACTCCTCAGAAGCTATCAGTTGACCCGAGCGCTAAGTTGTGCCGTTTATCACGCAATCAAGCGTGTCGATTGTGAGCATTGGCCATTGGGACAAAGCTATCATTTGTGAACTCAGCACGTGTGATGCGGCACAGCCTACCACTCCAGGCAAATACTTGCCTGTGAAAAGTGGAACATCATTCTGTAGTCGACTATACACCAGGAGGACCGGCGCGACACGGGGGGGGGGGGACTCAAGCAGCGGCGGCCAAAAACCGAAAACGAGCGGCGCCTGAACTGTGCGCGGTCATACACCGGACCCGAGCAGCATTTCAGCTGAGTGTGGCCACCTCGACGCGCCGCCCGCTGCCCGCTGACACCGCCCGCTGACCGCTGATACCGCCGTCCACCCGCTGATGTCGCCGCCCGCTGACCGCTGACACCGCCGCCGCCCGCTGACACCGCCGCCGCCCGCTGATGCCGCCGCCCGCTGACCGCTGATGCCGCCGCCCGCTGCCCGCTGACGCCGCCCGCTGATGTCGCCGCCCGCTGACCGCTGACGCCGGCGGCGGCTGTCCTGTCGCCGCCGCCGGCCGCTGACGCTGCTCGGAGCCGCGGGCGCCGTGACGCGGCGCCGGCCGCTGACGCTGCTCGGAGCTGCACGGGCGCCGTGACGCGGCGCCGGCCGGCCGGCCGGTGAGAGTTGGGCTGGCTGCCAGTTGTGGCGCAGGTGTCCCGTGCGGCGAGCAGCGGCGCAGAGTCACCGCGTCCCCGCCGCGCGCCGGTCAGCTGCGGCCCGTCACCAGCGAACGGCGGAGAGTCGGCAGCCATGCAGCCCATCTCCGCGACTCCTAGCATTCAGTTCACACGTCCTGCTTACGATTCCAAACCAAAAACTGCCCTCCGTCGCGCCAGCCCCTTTGGCGATTAAATATGCCCCATCGCAGTGCCGTACCAGCACCTCTGACCGGCTGCTTATTAATCCGTCGTTATGGCACCGAACGCCTCGGCATGTCCGCATGGTGCCGGCCGAAACGCCTGCAGAGAATGACCATCACATGCAGGGCGCACCGCGTCGGGCGCGGTGCAATATAGCAAACAGGTCCGTGACTGGACTGGCAGAGGGCAGCGCCAGAGGCCCACAGAGTGGCAGAGGGGCTGCGGCAGAGGCCCACAGAGTGGCAGAGGGGCTGCGGCACAGGCCCAGAGGGTGGCAGAGGGCTGCGGCAGAGACACACAGAGGGGCAGAGGGACAGCGCCAGAGGCCCACAGAGTGACAGAGGGGCTGTGGCAGAGACACAGAGAGTGGTAAGGTCGCACAGCGCACCAGCGGAGGCAAAGAGCGGCAAATATAGCTGTACCCTGCCGACGCACCCGAACAGTAAAGTGTTTGATTAGGCAGCGATAATGCCATGAGCCGAACCGTCAAAGTTCCCGAGAAAACGTGTCGGCGTTGTTTCAGCCGACTGAATATGATTAATGTTAGGTCGACTTGGCCCGTCAATGTCGGCTGCAGAGCTCCAACTCGACGAGACTGATAGGCCGCAAGTTACATGGTCGAAATCACGGTTGTCTCGCATTGCTAATAGGCTTACTCTATGCATATTGCATCGGTAATGATGCAATTACTGCAGTCAATGTAAAAGGAAACAATAAAAACATTGGTATGGAAAAGTAGAGTACGATATTTCAGAAAGCAGACGTGCGTATTGCATGCTGGGACTGCGCGCTGCCGTAGCCGCGCTGGTCGGCTACGGCAGCGCGGCACCTCAGTCGAAGCCAGTTGGAAGTCAAGCTCATTGCTGCTCCAGTTCTCATACCTGTAGAAACTCCTTATAATTATCGTCATCCCCCTCCATGAAATGACTGCATAAGTCTTCTTAACACTTGCAGAGAAAACCAAGCATTAGGTACGAAACCTAATTTAATATGCCCTGGTACGAAATACCTACCAATGATGGATGCGGTATATCTATAAGGATATTTTGTTTAATTGTAGATAACTTAACCTACTTTTATTGCAGCAATGGCTGCGTTTAATTGTACCTAATGCATTTAATTCGCCCTAGATTATGGACTGATCTTGAGAGGTGAATAATACAACGTGGTTCGTTCGCACAAGTTATATCTGATGAGGTATCGTTATCAGCACAGCAGCTATGCAGTGGTTTGGCCATAATTTGCTCCACAAAGTTTTGCCCAGCCACTCGGCCTGTTGAGGCATATACAGCGGTGAGGGACGGGTGTGTCTCAACTCTCAATGGTTTCGCTCACAGTCAACACTGAGGTCTTTTTCGAATGCAATCTCTAGTCGGTCTGAGGCATCCAAATCAGGACTTGGTTCCTGGTGCACCATAATCAGAACAGCCAAGCAGGAGTTAGGCCTTCGTAAATGGTCGTTCGCGTTGAACATAAGTGGTTTGTTGAATACGCTTATCACTCAATTAGTTTTGACAGTCTGAGATTTGTTTCACAGTAATATTGCGAAACAAAAATCACGGATTGATTACGAATTTTTACCTATAGCAAGAAAATTTGACATTTTTATCTCCTCGAGGAATGAGGTTCTGTTTAGCATTTTGCGGAGTTTCAGCCTGCAGCGGAATTCTGCGGGGGTGAGAGGTCCGGACTCCGGATCCCGGCGGGGTTTGAGAGGTCCGGACTCCGGATCCCGGCGCGCCTGCTAAAGGCCTGGCTACACTATGCGTTTTCTGCGTGCGTTTTTTGCGTGTTTGCGGGTTTTGCGTAATATCGTTCTAGAAAAAAAGGTTATTATTAATTAAACTTCTTTAATATTTATATAATAGTTAATAAAACGTTTATGTTAATTAAAAGTTTATATGAAAAACATATAACAAAAACGTAATAACGTTTCTTTCTAGAAAGATATTCCGCAAATCACGCAAACTCGCAAAAAACGCACGCAGAAAACGCATAGTGTAGCCAGGCCTTAAGGCAGGATTCTATGAGGCCCACTTAAAAGTGGCCATCCCGCCCAAGGCTATACAAGGCTTTTGAACTCCATCCCACCTTAACGTTAGTTTTGAGTTGAGATAGCCAAATTTGGGTCACTGGCTTGCACTTACCGGTCTGAGCACTCACAACATCGAAAAATGCTTTAATTCCGAGATATTTAATTTCAAAGTCTGCAGTTTTCGGATTCTCAAGGGGCTAATGCATTTGAATGCCCCCTTAGAATTTGTGAGGTGAGCGCAAATCTAACGATTTTTAAATCCATAGATAACATGAATCTATCGATTCATGTTATCTATGTTAAATCGTATACTAAACCCTTTGGTAAAACGTGGTGGTATATGCTGCTTTGCGCGCAACATCTGCCGCACT
Organism: Amphibalanus amphitrite; assembly: GCF_019059575.1. Classification (NCBI taxonomy): domain Eukaryota; kingdom Metazoa; phylum Arthropoda; class Thecostraca; order Balanomorpha; family Balanidae; genus Amphibalanus; species Amphibalanus amphitrite. The sequence goes on along the minus strand of NW_024881702.1, from coordinate 292,338 downwards.
TTTAGGATGTCAAATTATTGCTTTCAAATGACGTCACAGGAACAGCGTAGGTCCAAACAAGTAAACAAATGTTAAATGTAATATCTTGAAAACCAGTGAATATGTTTCAGTGAAATTTGGTAGATATTCGTTATTGCTCATGCTGAACCGAGAGATATCATTTGAATGCCAGTTCATTAACTTTTCTGAAGGTGGGAGTCGGGAGGGTCCCTTTAATCCGCGCCCCGGAGGGCTATTGGCGGAGCCTGTCATACGTAAAGGGGGGGAGCATCTCGGAAAGTTACCGACCGATTTTCAAAATTCAGACGGCGTTGGATAGCCCCACCAAGGAACTACCAGGATGTGACCTAGGTTTGAAACGGGAAGAGCGGAACGCAAAACTTTTTCTGGTCGCAAATGGCAGAACATGACGTCATTCTGACGTCATTTGTGGCCAACCGATCATAGCCTCTGGAAAGTTTTTGGCCCTAAGGTGTAAAATTGATGCCCAGAGCGGTCCTGCGAGTTTGGTGACGATACCCGCTGCACTTAAGGAGATATCGACAGAAAAGGAGAGGGGGCGCCCCCCCCCCCCGGAGCGCGGGCCGGGACGACCGAGTCCTCCAAACGAAAGACCGAAACAGGCCAAGACTTCCACCGAGTCGGGACGAGACGGCGGCCTTACGTCGATTCCGCTGTGCCACCACACTCGCCGTCAAATGGCCCATTCGATTCACAGAATAACGAAATGAATGTCAAGCCAATGCGAGTTTCAATAGAGTGTTCATAATTCATATACATAGATATCAAAATACGTATAGGTATACCACAAGCACGTATCAGTGACCAATCACCTTTTCCATTTGGGGAACATGGATCGCGAGAGCTTCCACAATCTGGAAGGCTCTGTAATTAAGTCGGCATGGTGCGGGCGGGGCCGGTGAAGGGGCAGGGCGGGGCCGGTGAAGGGGCAGGGCGGGTCGCCGACTGCCATCCGACACAGAGCGCGGCCACAGCCAGCCTCTGATGAGGTCCGGCCGAGGCTGGCGGCCGCGGCCGCGCTCCTTAGCACAGACATCGGCCTCATCTGAACCCTACACAGAGATCGGCCTCAGCTGAACCCTACACAGGGATCGGCCTCAGCTGAACCCTACACAGACATCGGCCTCAGCTGAACCCTACACGGAGATCGGAATTATCTGAACCCTACACAGACATCGGCCTCAGCTGAACCCTACACAGACATCGGCCTTAGCTGAACCCTACACAGACATCGGCCTCATCTGAACCCTACACAGACATCGGCCTCATCTGAACCCTACACAGAGATCGGCCTCAGCTGAACCCTACACAGACATCGGCCTCAGCTGAACCCTACACAGAGATCGGCCTCATCTGAACCCTACACAGAGATCGGAATTATCTGAACCCTACACAGAGATCGGCCTCATCTGAACCCTACACAGAGATCGGCCTCAGCTGAACCCTACACAGACATCGGCCTCATCTGAACCCTACACAGAGATCGGCCTCATCTGAACCCTACACAGAGATTGGCCTCAGCTGAACCCTACACAGACATCGGCCTCAGCTGAACCCTACACAGAGATCGGCCTCATCTGAACCCTACACAGAGATCGGAATTATCTGAACCCTACTCAGAGATCGGCCTCATCTGAACCCTACACAGAGATCGGCCTCATCTGAACCCTACACAGAGATCGGAATTATCTGAACCCTACACAGAGATCGGAATTATCTGAACCCTACACCGCCGGCGGCCACTCACCGCAGCGCCGCCGGCGAGCGGGCGGCAGGGGTCGATCCCTGCAGGGCGGCAGGGGTCGACCCCTGCAGGGCGGCAAAGGTCGACCCCCCAGGGCGCTGGGGGCCCACCCCTGCAGGGCGGCACCAGTCGACCCCTATAGGGCGGCTGCAAAGGTCACATTCCCAACCACAGGTCGGCTGAGGAAATGGAGTACACTCCAAGATACAGGTCGGTATGTCCGTTATAATTTCACTCTCAGTGCACTCGGTAGAAAGCAAAACAATAATAATTTAAACTTTTAGCTCAATTATCCATTCCTTCTCAAGTCTGTATCTATGAAACCATCGAAATCAGGCGTCATCTAATTTATCAGATATCTATTGGCTTATTTATCGAACGTGATCCTTCTCGAAATCTTTTTCAGCTGGCGGACAGCCGCATCGATCTGAGCCCCTGTGCCTCGGGAAGAGTCCCCATCGAATTTCAGGGACCATCGCAGAGATCCTGTCGCTCGCGGCGGCCACTGCCGTCCCCTCTACCGACGGCTCGCTCCGAGCGCGATCCAGGCAGCGGTCCGCGAGCAGCCGACGGTCGCCCACACCGCTCACCGCGACAACACGGCGACCTTTCCCCAGCAGCTGGACGAGCCGTCAGGGCGCGGCCCGCTCCCAGCTCCGCCGCTCCGCGACCCGCCGCCGACTGGTCGGCCAGTCGCCGTCGACGGGCGAGCCCCATCGGCCGCGACGCGACGCTGCTCGGGGCGATTAGGACGGGACGCGAGGGGATCGGTCGGACTCGACTCGGCCGGCCCGGAGCGCCGTGGAGCCGAGCGACCGGCAGCCGCAGCGGGCCGCCGACACTCCCAGCCACTGCACGCAGGCCGCCCGGGCACTGTGTGCAGCCCCCAGCACACTCACACACACAAACACAGGGAGAAAATCACGGGCTCTCTGAGAAAATCCATCAGTGAGGGGAGCCATGTTTGAAAGGGAAAACGAAGGCGCGTGAACGATACAGCAGTCACAAAAGGGATTCTTCACGGCGTCAGTTTCATCATGCCCGATCAGAACGATGCCTTCTATTTTTGTTGTGTTTTGTAGGGACACGCTCTTTTCGTCTAATGCAGAACCATGTCATGATAGGATGGGGTGTAGACATTGGAGTGTGAGAGTCCCCGACGGTGCGCCGCGGCGCCAGAGACCGCTCCGGTGGGACTGGACCATCCCGTTGGGGCACTGGCAGCCCGCCCTGTCAGCTGCCACTCAAACGGTTACCCCAGAGAGGGCGTGGAGCAATCAAAATCTTGTCCTCACCAACGGTTATCAGAGGCAGACATGTGTATGGATCCGAGTGATGGATCTATCTCAGTGGATCTCACGGCAAACGACAAACTAGGATCTATGATCCCGTTGGAACCCAAATAGAACATACAGGGTGAGCCATAAAGATTTACCCATCGATAAATTTACTTTATTTTCAAACGGGTTGGCGTAGGTATGCCATCTTTTGCATATATGTCGCAAATTTGTCTCCAATCCTGACAGTGTAGCTCATTTTGTATATGCTCGTCCAATGTCTCTGCTACGCTCCTGAAATGCGAGGTCGTCTTAACGCACATCCGCCGCTCCTGAAATTCAGGAATCACCACTGGGTGTTGGCTGCTGAACACTCCTTGGTCTAAAGAATGCTGGGCACAATTTATCGCCGACTTCAGCCCCACGGGCTTCACAAACTGAAATATCCTGAAAACCCGACTCTACCGAGTCCCTGAAACACCGCAAATGACATACGGTGCAGCATTGTTATAACATGGGTGATCGAGGAAAATCAGTGAAAAGACGGTGCGTCGGCCGCGTGCCATAGTGCTCTCGCGTCTCGGGCGCGTAACAAAAGAAGAATGCAAGCATACAGAAAACAGAGTACATTTATTAGTAAGGAGATGACGTTGTTATATGTATGTAAAAGATGACATAGCTATGTCAGCGCGCCTGGAAACAAAGTTAAATTTTCGATGGGTAAATCTTTATGGCTCACCCTGTACAGTCTGTCTTGAAAGTACCGCAGCATGGCGGGGTGGCGCTGGTGAGCCGGCGCAGCGGAGGGCGGTCAGGTTTGAGGGCCACTGGATCGCCTGACCCTGGGGGGGGGGGGAGGAGGGAGGAGAGGGATGGGCGCGAGTGAGCGGGCTCTCGGTGCTGCCGGCGGCAGACAAGGCGCTGTTTTATGAATACTTATACAGAGACACCAGCTAAGCGTAGTAATTCTTTTCCTGACATGAAACTTTTGATAAATGGAAATTGATGTTTCCCTTTCGAGCCTCGCCACACATTTACGTGTTACACATGTTATCCGCCAAGAGGGTAGTGGGTGCGGCCTCCGTCGTTTGGCTCAGATTAAGCAAAAAATTGTGTGCGTGGTTACGAGACACAGTGACTGGTAATTACTTTTAACATTCCCAGTATTGGCCGCTTTATGTATAGCGTCTACTGATGGAAATGGTCCGTATGACCCGCCTTACAGCCGTTCGGCTCCTGATCGGCCATGTAAAATGATCAGGTCGGCCCTGATCATTTCACCTGCTGGGACCTGATGTTTTCAATCACAAAATGCCTGGAAACGCGTAGATAATATGCGCTGACATGCATGGAATCGGCATCTTGGCCTGACATAGTATCGAGAAAGAGGTTACAGGTCAAAGGCCATTGGGTTCAGGGTCATATTTTTAGGGAAGATATAACATTGATCAATTCGAAGATATTGAAAGTTTTGTCGTGGTCGGTCGGTCGGTCGCTTTTTACGCGAATTATTCGTGAAAAAGCCGTGAGGGACGCATCGGTTTGAACTCCTCCTGTAAGTGTGAAGTTTAAGATCTCGGGTCGATCGCTGATCTCTCGAGCATTATTCAGTGCCGGCGAGCATTATAACTTTTCCTGAGGCTAGGACACTATAACGTAACCTGAGTGACCCGACCTTGGAAGATCTGGGTCTGATTCATTCCGCCATCACAACTGTTAAGAAAAGATTTAAAATCACTTATCAGGTATGGGTGGAGTAGGGTGGCACTAAAACGGGGCTAAAATTTCGTTTTGCGATTTTTCAACGGGACGGGCAGTCAATCTGTTCTACCACCCGAGAAAACGTTGTGTGTAAAATATTTTTGGAAAATATGTTTATTTAGAGGTAGCTCAACCAGGTCAAAGTTCACATTTTTGTGAAAAACAAAACTTTGCCGAAATTTTAATTTCCACGTGTATTTCTGATGTTCACAATGACATTGGACGCTGCCAAGACTTTATAGAAACGTTTCAGCACCTAAAGCTCAGATATATAGGTACATATGAGGCACATAATTCTTTTGAAGGTATGCATAACTTACTGCATAACTCCATGAAAAGAGAAAGCGGTATCATCCGTAATGAGCCAACACTTGTACACATCATTCGTCGGCTAGTCTTGCCTACTTAGAAGTTATGATCGCCTTGCGTATGTCAGAATGCTTGCGTCTTTGCTCCTCGACGACCTACAAGAGGAGCTGCTGTTAGTCTTTATCCTTCCTGGGGGTCAGATCGATTTCCTGGCCATCAAAAAAATGCCTCGTTCCGCGAAGTCGTAGAGGCGTGAAGAGACCTCATGTAGCACGTGGCGGCGTTGTAGAATGGCTTGACACCCCAAGGAATCAGATCCTTCAAGAGGAAGTCGGTATCCATACCGAGGATGCTGAAGAAGCTTGTGAAGCCAGTTGTGATATGACGAAGTCTGCCGTGGACTTGCTAGAGACTGAAGCTATAGTAAGTTCAACGTGGGCTCGACGGGGAGGGGGGGGGGGGGGGTTACTCGGCCCTCTCCTCTCGTAACGATGCAGCCATCTCACGTTTAGTAGCAGCGATCGTTATCTCCTTCACTAGAAGTTGAGGGCGACCAGCCTCTCATTTAGAGTGACGGCTGAAGGCAATGGTGGAAGCCAACACTATCGTCTCGGACACCAATTCGAACACCAATTCGTCCAATTCGTACTCCAGGAGGGACTTGAGGAAGTCGAGATCTTGCGCTGGTGCAGACGCCAGAAGCGGTGCATTGAATCGAGCCGAAAACTACGTTGTTACCACAAAGGTCACGATTTGTTGGAGGCTCTTCTTCTTAGACGTAGTGAGCCGGGATTGTGCTCGGAAGAGGTAAAACTTCATAGCGTAAATGGCATTGGTCAACCAGCACACAAGGGGCATATCAGGGCGAGCGAACTTCATACCTCGTTTCGGAGCACCACCGAGGACAGTGATGGCCAGCTCCAGCATCTCACGGTTGTCGCGTGAGTGCTGGCGGTCAAGGATATGCGACCGAACTGTGCAAGAGCATCACGCGGGTTGTGGAGGTGGGACATGTCACAGTTTTTGAAGGTTTATGGCTTCGTTCTATCTAGACGCCCACTTTTTATGGAAGCGCTTAAACAAAACAACGTCCGGGCCGCTGGACGGGCCGAGGCAGGCTGAAAGTGTTTTTATAGAACAAACTCGTAAATGTCGTGGCAAGTCAGGTGGAGCAAGTCCTGCTCAAGCCGCTGCTCAATGATCGTGCAGGCTCCTGCATTGAGGCCGGTGTTCGATGCACTTGTGTCAAAGCTGAGCGCTTTCACTCAATCCTTCAACTCTCACTCATCGAGGGATTCTAGAACAGCGTTTACTGCGGCCTGTCAATTTGAGCCTGGCTAGTGAAAAATGTTCTGAAAAGGCTAAGCAAAACAGTCAAATTATCTTTTTCACGTGCACATCTTCTCCCTGACATCACGAAGACACGGAGACCTGCCCTGTGGCCGTACACTGGCAGTGTCCCCCTGCGCATCAGTGACCGGGGATACATGAGCAAAGTAAATGCGTATTACAAACGGATCACAATACTTAGCGAAGAAAAACCATTCCTGATACGTATTTATTTGCTCATGTAACTCCACTAAGTGCCAGCAGTCTCGTGACCCTTCCCAACCATCGTAAGAGGAGAGAAGAGCTGAAGTTGCACGCCTGGCAGCGGGCTACCGTCACCGAACAAAATAAGCTAAACTACGCTGAACGGCCATTGGTTGAATCACGCATTGCGTCACAGCGCGTTTGCGGCGAGAAACACTGGGGTTATGAAACAAATAGGAAGGCATCTATCATTCATTTAAACGTGTTACAGCTCAAATATGACAATGATTGGAAAGGCGCGACACACATCTGAATCCCCGTTCACAATATACGTTTTCTCAATATGTACCAAGTATGACCCCATTGAGCTACCTCTAAATATAATTATTTTTTGATAAAATTTCATACAGATCATTTCTTCGTGAGGTAGAACAATATGGCTACCCGTCCCGGTCGAAATTAAAAAAGTCGAAATTAAGTGCCACCCTAGGGTGGAGGGATGTCGCAGCCCCGCCCCCCTCCAACGCAGCAGTGTGCAGAGAGCCTGCTTTGTTAAGTAATAAATCTAGCCAGCTACCTTGAAGCCGAAAATATAAAGAAAAGGGGTTCTGAGTCGCGACGGCGCTGTTCCGACTGCAACTCTAAATCTGACTTCGGCCGCACGGCTCCGACTCCGACTCTGACTCCGGACCAATGCACTGCCATAAGCTAAACGTATCACTTGCCGGTATAGGGATGGACGCAACTCTCCCGACTCTCGGACTGCTTTGGTAGCTAGACTCTGCAACATTTGTTGGAGTCTGCTAAAATTTTCAGCATCTTATGGAGGGAGAGGGAGAGAGAGAGGGAGAGAGAGAGAGAGAGAGAGAGAGAGAGAGAGAGAGAGAGAGAGAGACAGACAGACAGACAGAGAGACAGAGCGACAGAGCGACAGAGCGACAGAGCGACAGATAGACAGGGAGACAGGGAGACGGAGAGAGAGGGAGGGAGACGGAGAGAGAGGGAGGGAGAGAGACAGAGAGGGAGGGAGAGAGACAGAGAGGGAGGGAGAGAGAGGGAGGGAAAGAGAGGGAGGAAGAGAGGAGTTTTGATAGATCGTTAAACGAATAAAATTCACACTATACAGTCCTGTATGATCTCAACTCTCATCCTGAGCTGAACAGTGAACAGTGAGCACTCAGGAACTGAAAGATTAACCCTCGCCGGCACAGGCCATTTTGCGTCCTTCGACGGCACAAGGGGGATTGGTACGACCCCCCCCCCGTGTTTGGCCCCTGATCGAGCTGGAGCTTCGCAGAAAAAAACGAGCGTGTTGCCCGTCACGAGAGGAGGCCGATGATACCCAATTTTAAGGTCCTGGGTCATCGGGTGACCTTCCAGGTCAGGTCAATGACCCGAAAACCGGGAAAATCGGGACCTGTTAGAAAGTCTTAAAGTGTGGCTGCTATGTGGTTTTCCGGGGTGCTGATCACGAATATCTTGTTAGTTTTGATCAGAGATGATGTCTTTAAGCATTTAGACCAGGTCAGGTCAGGTCAACCGGTAGGGGTTGTGACGGGTATTCGTTATACGTGTCAACCGCCTCTGACAGCTTCGTAACATGTTACGAAGGCACCAAAACTACTTCGTAAATGTTCAAATGGTTGCTAATTCGAATTCAGCTCCAAAAACTAGCCTAGAAACATGTAAAACTCGAAAAAGTGAACCGAGGTAACCCGAGGTCACCAAAGGTCAACGACCTGACCTGACCTTCAGGTGACCTTGACACCCACCCTTATGTATGAGAGCAACATCAAATCACATGTTTGAACGTTTGAAACCACGAAAAGCTTGCAAACGCGCGGCTAATGCGAGCCGACATACGCCGAATCGCGATTCCGGCCAAACATGGTCTCGGAAAAGAGGTCACAGGTCAAAGGTCATTTGGGTCAGGGTCATGAAATTTTCAGGGTAGGTGTAAAATTGATCAATACGAGGATACTGAAAGTTTTGTCGCGATCGGCCGCTTTTTACGCGAGTTATTCGAGAAAAACCTTAGGGGGTGCATCAACCCCCCTGTGCCGGCGAGGGTTAATATGCCGCTACCTGTTAATACCCATTATCTCAGTGACCTCCCGCATAAATCCGCATAATTCGTGTTTGGTATACAATTATCAGTGATCGTATCCTCTACCTGGAAGTAGGCGCTACGGACAATTGCTTGGCCATTCGATCGTAAAAAGAAAATATTTGCCTGCAAGTTTTATGGATAGGAAACAATGGAGTATAATGGGCTAGTTATTTTGTGATGTTTTTATGTAGCAGCCACTGGTGGTCTATAGTTTGAATGTTCGAAACTTTTTTTTGGCATGATAGTGATTATACTTGTAACCAAGATTACTTTACTACTCCTTGTAATGAGATGGAAGAAAAGAAGACGAAAAACACCCTAGTGTAGGATTTGCTTTGGCTTCCTTTAGTTATGAGCAAAAGCCGCAAAAGGTTTCCATTCCATCTTACTTCCATTGGCTTTCGCTTTTCGTGTTTCAATCTCAACAAGGGTGGTGAGAATAGGATTTCTTTTTTATCTCGCATTAATAAATCCGAAACAAATTACCTTATCCTAAGTTACTGGATCAATCGATCAGCTTTTAACCCATAGTTCTGAGATTTTCACATTTATTCTGTTCCGTTCCATGATCGTAACTTGTTGTTCAATATGTGTCATGTTCTGATAACAATGCAAGCAGTCGCGCTCATCCTTTAGATTGGCTACGTCTGTCTTTTCGTCGAGAATAAAACGGTTCCAAGGGTGAACCGGCCACCGGGGGATCGGCCGGTCCGGTCAAGTTCTCCACTCGTGCTCGCGGACGGCCCGTGCCCCCCGGGCGACAGGCGCCGCAGCGGGGTGGAAAGAGTAAGGGAGAGCGGCACCCCACGCGACCTGCCCGGTCACTCTCTCCTGGCTCACTGCCGTCACGTGCTCTGGGGCTCTCAAACCACCGAGCTCCCGACCTTTAGTTCGCCGGGCCGCCGCAGCCCATGCTGCGGTACTTTCAAGACAGACTGTACACCCTGGATCTATGATCTCATAGGGTCTGACGACAAACTGAGAATAGCGATCCCGTTCCCGCACGGACATCCGAGTGGATCACACCATATGCGACCTGTTAAACCAGGTTTCCATGTGATTTTATGTCAATAAGTGCCACAAAACTATGAATTGTGGTGTGAATTCACGTAATATTCCTGAAAAGTGAAAGACAGCCTCTGCAAATTGACGACACATTTCTGCATATTCTCAACGCTGGCAGGTGTCGCATTCATTTTACTTTACTGGACAGTGAACTTGAAATGATAGAGTAATTACTTATATTGAAATTGTGACGCATTACACAGGTCTGCAAGGCGGCCAAATTGCCCCACTAGCAGGGTTATTTGGCCGGGGTGTGGGGCAATTTGGCCGGTGTTAGTTTGCGGTCGGGATTTTCTGTTATATTGCGAGTCAGCTTCAGATTCAGCAATGACGTGCATCCTATGACGCATTTGCCGCATTTTGGAGGTTGACTCAGGGGTCACAGGGGTCAAAATAGCCAAATTAGCGGCTCTAGATGCGAAGATAGTTTTTTACGAATAACTTTTGAAGTAATCAAGCTAGGCCAAAACTTCGAGTACCATCGTAATTCTCTCGTCAGTCCGCATCGAAACATATATGAGTTGACCTCGAGAAGTCAAGGTCGAAGGTTGGCCTCAGGTCGCTTGACCTCAAGGTCACGTGATTTCAAGGTCATCATGCATATCATTCGATGCGCCTTGGCGAGCTGAACAGAATGAGACCATTTGTGCGGCTGTACCATTTTTATGTAAGGATTTATTAGCAAAAAACGTTTGGTAATCTTTGATGACGTCACATGCTCTTACAGTTGACCAATCAGAAGTAAGGCATCAAAGTAGTCAAAGTTGATCATGAATCATGTCATTTATGGTACGATTGACCATGAAAACTCGGCCGTCCAAGTATAGTGACCATGAGTGCACCGGCCAAGTTGCCCCGCCAGTCCCGGCCAAATTACCCCATATTGCCATTCTGAAAATTATTGTCTATACCTAAAGTCATCACGGCTATAGGGGCATTCCATGTCAACCGGGACAGCCAAAATCGGCCACCTCTGCGATTTTGTTCAAACTTGGTATACTTATTGGCTATTGGGTGAAACCTCTGAGGGTGAAAGGATTTTGTCATATGCCCTCGGGCTACAGAGATACAAGTCGCTAAACTTCTGCTTTTTTAGCAGAATTGGACGTGTATTGCAATCTTGAAAGATCTATAGCTTCAACATTTTTGAAGCTATTAATGTCAAACAAACTGAAACGTGTACATAAGGAGTTATGCTAGTAACATTTGACAATTTTTACATTTTTTGGTGATTTTGAATTTATTTTATTTTGAATTAATTTCTTAAAATGTAATTTGTGAAAAATGGGTACCCTTCGATTTTGCTCAAATTTAGATATTGTCTTCCACTAGACGTAAGGCACACGTGCTGAGAAAATTAGAGTGGGCCAACGGTAACTTTGGATGGTATAGCAACAAGTAGTGCAACGTAGCACGGGCGGTGGAAGGGGCCGATTTCGCTAACTCCACCTGTTTATCGCCAATAACTCACGCCATAATTATCATATTAACGTCAAACTTTAAGTATCTGTCCAGAATCGAATTGCAAATCCTCCCGTGCAAGAAATAGGTAAATCGGTCCACAATTTTTCTAGTAATAGCGGTGTAAAGTCAAACATTCCTGCCGGAGCGGCTCGGCGGCCGGCGCCGGCCGTTGCCGCCTGAATGGTAGACTGTGCCGGCGCGGGACGGTTCAATCTTTGCACCGCGCTTCTTACCGCTGATTATGATCGATTCGTGTCAAATTTTGTGTGAAGGCTTAAAAATGTACAGGCAATCAAATGTTCAAATAAATACGAAAATCAACTGGTAAAATTAAATTTTTAGGGTGCAAACACAATATGTGACTATGACGTTTCCCGCGTCGGCCGATCCCCGCCTCTGCAGGCGACATCTTACTCTTAGCAAGCCACTAACTGCCAAATTTATGGTAAGATTAACTAGAGATTCTCATAACACTACAAATGTCGTATAAAGGAAGAAATAGGAAAATCGGCCAGTATCTCTTAGAGCTATGGGCGTATAAACGCAAGATAGTCACTATAGCAAATTTGATCACGTTTAACCTCATTTGATCTTGAATATAGGTATTGATCTAGGGCCATGAAATTGGCACACGATAAAGTTCCCCACCGCCCCAACTACAATGGGGTTGGGAACTCGATTTTTTAAGAATGCATGAAAATGATCAAACCATTTTCACAGAATTTATGGTGCATACCATTGCCTCATAAAATCAATATCCTGAGAGAAATGGGGGAAGAAAGATAGGAAACTTGTTTTGAAAAGTTCTTGAAAAAAGATGCTCTTGATGCTGTTACGTCACATGTCACCTTCTGCGGTTGACAATTAATGGCGCATCTGGCGCACCACAGATTACATGTTATATCAATGGGCGAAAGATGTTGTTTCTTTCACTTTGCCATTCGCGCTGTTTTTAACTTTAAATTATGCTAAAACATTTACGGATGAAATGTTCGGTGTCAAAAATTGATGTGTCTGCCGTGTACTATATTCCCACTTCCCACTTAACATTGAGCGCGTGATAAACATTTTATGTACCTCGAATTTTCAAATGATAAAGATGATGAATCGGAGGATGCTGAAAAGCAAAAGCTCATTCCAATATTTGGACTACTTTACGATTAAAATGTTTACATTCCTGTCATCTTAGGCCTGTTTCACTAACAAATAAAGTGTGTAATTACAAAGAAAAAACTTGAGTTTAAAAGAAATAATTACCAACATTTGAAATTTGGATTTCACGAAACCTTCGGGCATGAATTTTGAGTTTAAAATTTGCAAACTTTTTTACAAGAAAAAGTTTGCTAGAAAACACGGGAATCGCAAACTTTCTGTTTCACGAAGACCAGAAACTTGAAAGAAAACATCGTAATTACAAACCTGAAATTCCAGTGGTCCTGACATTCGGAATTTTGATACTTTTTGTGCAATGATGCAAAGCAATCAATTATCTAAAACAAATATGATATGCTGAGTCATTATATGCTCTTTTTCACTTAGCACATTCCCTACGAACCAGCTACGAGCAATAAATAAATATCGTCATGTTTTGTCATTCGCGCGCCATAATTGCATTCAACAGTCTTCTGCTGTCAAATGTTTTTTACGTGTTATCTCCATTCAATAATAAGATATTGTGAACTATCATTTATATCACTCAGAAACAGCATCATTATTTTTAATTTATTCCTGTAATTTCTGACATGAAAACTAGACATAGTTTGATAAAAAGAAGCAATATCTGTAACATGGTAAAGTTCTTGATTAAAAACAATTTTATTGTTTACAAGTTTATTTACCAACTCTTTTTATCGGAGGTGCCGCTGGTGATGAAGTTTAGTGAAACCCGATTTTACATAGTTTGCAAAAATACTTATGAATTGTAAAGTTCAAACACTTGTAATCGCAAGTTTTTAGTGAAACAGGCCTCATATTGATCATTTATTTGTTCTTTTTTTATGAAAATAACTTCAGGCGTTGAGAGCCGAGGTAATTTCTATCTACCGTGCCTTTAACTTACCAGCAACAGCAATCTATCTACGCCCTACGGTGGCAAGGGAGACTGTGAAAGAAGCGCAAGATGGATTCTAAACAATTCTTTTGTGATATACTGAAGGGCAAAGTGCAGAGAAGAGCGTACAAGTCCTGTTTTGTGCCAGGCTGTTGCAGTAGCACTTATGAAACTCCGAAAACGATCTTCGTTCATGTCCCGAACAACATTACCCTGAGGAGATGATCGTCTGCAATAGCAGGAAGAGCTGATGCAAGTACTTTGAAATCCACTATCAAGTCGGTGCTATTGTTGTAATGATCACTGTGAGGTGAGATATTTTGTGTAAGGGCTGAGTGTAATGCCCAGGAGATGACCTCCATTCGCCCCCTGACCGGTCAGGGTTATAAAATTTGAGTGGATGCCGGTTCGTTTGGGGTTCAGATGTCAATTGTATTTTGTTACTGTCAAACAATACATGTTATGCTGGCAGCGAATGTGTGTAACGTCGGTTTTCGAAACAGAAGTTAGAACTGTAACGGCAGAGTGCTTGCTGGTCTCATCGTAAGTATTGTAAGTGTTGTAAGGCGCAAAAGCATTGTCAATATTGTAAGTATTGTGAGCATTGATGTATGGTAGATATCACCTCACATGATCTCGGCTCAGATAACCCTCTCCGGTGTCCCTGTCAGTAAATGGCACCTGGATCATTACAGATCAGATAATTTGTCATTATTCTTAAAGAATTGGGTGGTTTTGACTCGTTTACTCGAGGTGCAGGTCGCATTTCAATACTTTTCCATAGGCTTGCAATGTAAAGGTCACGACTCTGACCTAACCTCAGGTCACAGATAAAAAATTCTGAGATATACAAACGACACATACTGCAGGTACTGTTTTGAAGACTTGATGAGAGGAAATAACTTCGTGAAAAACTCAAGCTCTGACGTGTTTGCAAACTTTTCTGAGGTGGGGTCAACAAACCCGCTCTGGTTACCTGACCTGACCTGACCCGGCATTTTTTTTTTTGCTGAGATGTGCGCAATGAGCATTAAGGAAAAGTCACCAAATATGAGCTTAATGTCTCGCGGCGTTTGGCAATTGTACAAGAAAATCCTGAAAGGTCTCCCCGTCCGAAATAGGGTTAATGTGTATATGAAGAGTTGCAGATGCCAAACATACCCAGATCTAAGACTGCAGTTCCCAGCGCCGCTGCAACGTTTTTAAAACAAACATACATAGGACATACAAACATGTTTATTTGCATCTGTTTTGGATAATAGCAACTCATGGCACCATCACTCGCGATAACTGTTAGGATTTGAGATATATTTTTATTTAGGCCATTAGTTTGGCTGTAATGTTCATTAATATTAGTTGGGCGGAGTTTGGTAGTTTTTTATTTAACTTGTGGTATGTTGTGCTGATTGCGGGTTGTTCAAACCTTTCAAATGTAAGGACCTTATTGAACCCAACCCTACCCCTACACTACCCTACATACGACTGGACGCTTTCCAAGCCCACAAGCATCACGACGCCGAGATGGAATGTAGCCGAGAAATCACCCTCGCCATCTGCTCTAGAGCTAATCGTGTGGGGCGGCGTGTGGGGCGCCGCTTAGCCTATGGGGGTGCACTTCTAGTGGTTGGGGGACGGGGGTGCACCTGCACCCCTTTCATATGGAAAGTTACTTCCCTGATTACAGCTCCCCGTATTGCACCTAGTCAGGGAACGGCCAGCAAACGAAGGAACTATTTCTGGATGACAGGCGAATAACCGTCCAAAGTGGCCAACAAAGCAGAGACAGAGGCAGCATCACATCTTCCATCAAAGAACTGGTTTCTGGCTTGGAAGATGAGCTCCATCTTTGCATCCGAGTCGGTGCTGTCAGGAATCAGCTGGTCTAATGGAGTGAGAGTAGTGAGACGACTAGCTATTGTATCAGAGCTGCCTGGTCTTCGTAGCATTTGCACCGATTCTTCTCGATCGGACTCTGAATTCTGTCCCTCCTGCGTATTACTTGAGGCATTGCTATATGTAGCTAAGTCTTTGGCAGAGTTTCATTATCCATGCTTTGCAAACAGTGCCATAACAACACAGTTAATTAATCACCAAGCTTCTTTGCAAGTTCCAATACAGTTGAATCGCACGCGATTTGAGTGCAAAAATCAAGAAAAGTGCCAACTTGTTCCCGTAAAATATTTTGAATATTGACCTAAAAAAAATGAGTAATTTCCAGATAAAATAACAGCGAAATCAGTTTTCGCTTGCCAATAAAACTCACAGATATTGAAGCTCCATTATTAAAGGAACATTTTAGTATATGCCATTCTTGATAAAACTTCTTAGCCACGCAATACCAGCGCAAAATAAAGAGACACTGAAAACACGACCAATCACTCCGATTTACCATAGGAAAATACATAGAAAATGTATGTCTCAACTGCGCCAAATATACAGACAGTTATATACCTACATGTGACGTCATGATTAGCCTGACCAATCAGAAGCAAGTTGTTTTCAGCCACAAATAATTAATTTCTGAACTAACTAGGCATTTTTATAACAAAGTGATTTTAAATTAAATCATTAAAAATTCTGAGCTTTTTTATTTTACCAAAACATACAGAGCATGCAGATAGGTCCCAACCCTATTCAAATTCCGTTTTTTATACCTTTTTTGGCTAAACTGGGCTTTTCTCCTCTAGCGCTGGGAGAGTCAGGTCAGGCGTATTTTCTTTTTGCAACCAAAGAGAGGCGCTGCCCGGAGAATGTCCTATTTCATCATTAAAGGGACACTCCCACCTTCAAAAAAGTTAATGAATTGGCACGAAAGTGATGTCGCTCGGATCAGAAAGAGCGAAAACGAATATCTACCAAATTTCATCGAAAAATATTCACCGGTTTTCAAGATATTAGACTTTTACTTTTGTTTACTTTTGGGATCTTCGCTGTTCCTAGCGACTTTATTTGAAAGTGCGGCATTTGTTGCGCGCAAAGCAGCATATACCACCGCGTGCTACCAAACGTTTTAGTAAAAGATTTAAAAATCGTTAGATCTCCGCTGACGTCACAAATTCTAAGGGGGCATACCAATGCACTAGCCCCTTAGAATCCGAAAACTGCAAGTTTGAAATTCCATATCTCCGAATTAAAGCATTTGTCGATGTTGTGAGTGCCCAAACCGGTATTTGCAGGCCATGGCCACCAATTTGGCTATCTCAACTCAAAACTAATGTTAAGGTGGGAGTGTCCCTTTAAAAAACTGGCTTACGATGACCAGCTATCTTCGTGGCTTAGTAGTAAGTGTGCCGAGTGTATCCACCTCGAAATCTAAAGGTCGCTGGCTCGCAGCGGGTCAGCCTGAAGTGTTTAATACGCATTTGTTTTTTCAAGTAGCATCTGGCCAGCCGGCAACTGTCGTGAGGGCTAAAATTCGTATCTAGGTAGCATTTGGCCAGTCGGCAACTGCCGTGAGGGCTGTACATATTTACGCGTGTTAGATTAGGTCAGGTCACGTCAGGTCAGGTTAGGTTTGCTTTGTTTTGGGGTAGAAAGAAGCATCTCCGGGTAGCGCCTCTCCTTGGTTGCTAAAACGAAACACGCGAGTGCCAGACATTACGAAGTCCAAAAGACAGTTACGTAGTCGTCGGCCCATTCTGAATTTTTTATATGATGTAGCTAATGTATAGGAGAATAAAATATGTAAAAATTAACAAAATCGAAGGGTACCCATTTTTCAGAAAATCAAAATTTATTTTTTTTGAATTTTAATTAAGTTCACTAATTAGTTAATTACGTCAATATTGTTATCCTCAAATTAAAGCCTGACCTATTCCCTCCATTTCACACTTTGTCTCGTGGTGATATGTCTAAAACTTCTATGGTTATGAGGCTTTAAAGATGATAATGTGCCTTGCCTAAGTCAATGTTTGATGACGTGTATCTCGGAAACGTGACGTCATATCTTGACAAAAATATGTCTCCTTTCTTTTCACATATAGATGAGCAGGTTCACAAAGTTTCGCAAAAATCGGAGGAAGTGAGGTTCAAAATGATCATTTTTTGTCCCACTTGACGTGGAATGCCCCTATACGGAATTAGATGAAATTGCTCTTGGAACTGCCGAACACCCCCAAGAATTGCGCTATAATGTCTGAATTCGTTTTTAGCCCAAAAACTACATGTTATACAACTTTGTAAATAGAAGCAAAAGTTACCATTTTCTAATAAAGTTAACGTTTTATTAATTTTGAATAAAACTACGAGGGGCAGAGTTTTGACATTTTTCCTCCAGTTATTTCTACCCATAACAAATGAATAGAGACTAGAGTTATTTCACTCACTTTTTATTAGACATCGTACAGGTGGGGGCGGCCAATTTACACCACCGGCCAAATTACCCCACTCTCCCCTAGCAGTCTAGGTAAATACCATCATTTAATATAACATTTGTCAATTTAACAAATACATAGGCATTTATAGCTGCATGAATCCTGGGTAGTCACAGGACGCGGTACGAGGCGATAAAAGTAAACAGTGGCCGCCCGGCGGCCAGGTACGATTGTATCTGTCATGGTGAGCTCACCCGAGCACGCAAGCCTGACGAATCGAGGCCAGCAGACGGGCGAAACAGACAAAGCCCGAGTCGGTGTCGATCGCTTCGACGGGCAAAAACAAGAGTCTACCCGGACATCGTAGTAGTTTCTACAGGACATAGTGCAGTCCCACATTGACATAGCTCGATTATGAGTTGAGTCGCTGTTATGAGACGTCGTTCTGCAACCAGCAGACTGTCGGGCGATAGAGGGCCTTCTCAGATGCGGTGGCGCGGCTCGACGTGACGGCGCACTGTGTGAATCGGCACCGAACGCGGCCGGCGGGCCGCGAGCGCGACCCCGATCCGACCCGCCGCGGCTGGACCCGGTACCAACCTGAACCGGCCTGCCTGATCTCAAACAGGCCCTACGTCCCTATTCATGGCATAAAGTAGCATGTATGATGACACATGTTAGCAAATAAGCATAAGAATCAACGAAAAGATTCCAGGGTAGGTACGTCAATATACGATGGACGGAAATACGCAATATCACTCTTTAGAATTTGATAGCTCCGTTTTATGTAACTGAATTCGGCCAGTGCTGCTGAATCCTATTAACGACATTTAAAACATTGTGCCTGCAGGTGCCGCCCGACTCTGCCCCGGCCCCGCTCCCACCTGATCCCTCGGTGGACGCGCTGCTCTCGGCTGCTCCGGTCGGTGCCGTTCCGGGACCGTCCCGCCGCGCTCCACACCGGCCACCACCGAGCACTGCGCCGCCGGCGGCGGACCGCGCCGCCCAGCGCTGCTAGAGGCCGAGGCCGCGGCGGCACCTGCTCGGCAGAGGGCACCACCGCCGGCCGACACAGGCAGACGGGACCAAACGCACCCCTGGCGCCGCGCCCGGGCCGCGCGGCGACCTGTCCCGCGCCGCGCCGAGCCGTGCGCTCCGGCGGCGACACGCCCAGCCGACAGGGCGGGGGGCTGCGTGCCATTTTGGTCGGCTGGCCGCACGGACCGGCGGGCCGAATGTCGGACGCTGTTGCGCCCGGTCAGCGACTATCGACTGTCGCGCCGGCCGATTACAGGTCAGCAGCTGGAGCTGCTCGGAGACTGCGGCGTGTGCCAGGAAGCTAGAGCGGACGACACACCTCAGGGGCTCTGTGGTCGGCTGGCTGCCTTCACGGGTGCCAGTGGCGAAAAGAAAACTTCCGGTCTCAGCAGCCCAACCGTCCCCCTTATGAACTTCTCTGAACCCACGTCCCCCCTGCGAGCCTTCCCGATTCCACGGTTTCCCTGCGGACCTTCTTGTCCCATTGGTCTGTCCTATACGGACCTTCCTGCCACGGCCGTAGCTTCTTGCCCCCTTGGTCTGCCCTGTACGGTGGAAATCTTCTCTTCTTCTCGGGACTCCCGATGACTGACCGGGAGCTGCGCTGCACAGCCACTCAGAGGCGACATTTCTGTGGCGCCGATGACGGCGAGGCCGGCGGCTATGGCCCCCCTCTGCGGCCACTTCCTATTGGCGCGCGGGCGCCGGGCCGGCCGGCGCCGCGCTGATCCCACCCCGTCTTGATTGGCATAGTTAGGAGAGCCGGGCTCAGGCGGCCGCTGAAGTGGTTCGTCGCCCGGTCCCGTGACCCGTAATGGTATGCGCCGCCGACGCGTCGGCAGTCTGTCGGACGGTGTCCCGACGCCGGCGCACTGTAGGTGTTCGGGCCAGTCTAGACTATCAGACCCCCCCCCCCCCAAAAAAAGTTATTCGCTGTTATGAAAACAAAAAGCATACCAATCGACTACAAAATTCCTTACATTACATACATGACAAGTACTTGGTCATGCATGATGCAACCTATTGGTATAGGAATAAAAGGGCCTCAAACACAAAGTTTTATTTGGGCCGTGGACTAATAAGTGGGTGTTTTAACCCGCGCCCCGTAGGGGGGGGACCGAAACGGCCCCCCTGTCCTTTTCGGTCGATATCTCCTAAACGGCTGGAGATATCGCCACCAAACTTTCAGGACCCCTCCGGGTATCGATTTTACACATTGTGACCAAAAATTTTTCCAGAGGCTATGATAGGTTGGCCACAAATAACGTCAGAATGACGTCATGTTCTGTCATTTTCGACCGAAAAAAGACCTTCGGGAGAAGACCTGTCAGACCTACAGCTTTGAAGATACAGAAAAATGATCAAGACACAAAAGGTGTAAAATTGACAGGGCTACAAAACTGCTATCTCGGATTTTTGACATTTTTGAGTTTTGACCCCCAAAAATCAAAAATGCATTTTTTTGGATATATAAGCCGAAAAATCCAAAAAGTTTTTTGATTTTTGAAAAAACGGAATATATGTGATAGTACCTACCGTCTTCTATCTACATACCAAATTTCAGATCGATACCTCGTTTTTTGGCCAAGTTATAGCGAAAAAACTGTTCAAAAATGATGACGTCAAATTTTCAAACTCAATTTTTGGCAATTCTAGACCTCGTGGAGCAAAACAAAGACCACCATTGGACTCCCCGTGACGAGCTGCATCGAATCGATACCCATTTTATGCAAAAATATCAACTTTGAAATTTGACCTAATTTGACCTGACCTTGACCTGACCTTCACCAAAACGTGACCTAGGCTGGCCCCAAAGGCAGTACCTAACCCACATAATCGCATTTGTCATGTAAAATAGACCATAAAACATGTATCACACGACACTTTCATAATGTGACCCCCGGTGACCTGACCTCGCTGTGACCTGACCTGGTATCAGTGACCTCAGATAGCAAAGTATGTGTTTGGAGAACAATGTACCATCGATGGTTTTCAATAAATTACCAATTTACTCGATTTCACAACACATTTCTTGAAATGCCTGTGAACGGTGAAAATCTGACCTTTGACCTGACCTGTGACGTCATCGGTTTGACCTAGGTCAATGAAATTTGGTCACAAGGTAGTTCCCGGGTGGGGCTATCGAACGCCGTTTAAATTTTGAAAATCGGCCGGTAACTTTCCGAGATCTTAGGGGGGGCCGAAACGGCCCCCCCCCCCCCCCTTACGGGTGGTAGGGTCCGCCGGTAGCCCTACGGGGCGCGGGTTAACAGTCAAAGTATATGCCATGTGAATCCTATATGCGTGAGTTTTCCAGGTCTTTGTTTTTATAAGTTGTTCTGTGACATATGACGATCGATTCAGCGTAAAGAGAAATGAAATAGGGTTGGTCATTAAGCATCATGAGAGATCAACATATCATTACATCGTCTCAAATTTTAAAAACTACGTTTGCAGTCTATTCGTGGTTTCAAGCGTTCAAACATGTGATTTGATGTTGCTTCCATGCATTAGGGTGTATATCAAGGTCAGGTCGGGTCATTTTCGAGTTTTATATGTTTCAAGCTAGCTTTTGGAGCTGAATTCAAATTTAGCAACCAATTGAACACGTACGAAGTGGTTTTGGTGCCTTCGTAGCATGTTACGAAGCTGTCAGAGGCGGTTGACACGTACTACGAATACCCGGCAGGACCCCTACAGGTTGAGCTGACCTGACCCGACACGGCCTAAATCCATAAAGACATCATCTGTGATCAAAAGTAACATGATATTCATGATCAGCACCCCGAAAAAAACCCTTCGCAGCCACACTTTACGACGTTCTAACAGGTCCCCATTTTCCCGACTTTTGGATCTTGACCTGACCTGGAAGGTCAACCGAGGACCCAGGACCTTAGAATTGGGTAGCATCGGCTTCCTCTCGTCACGGGCAAGCAACACGCTCGTTTTTACCGCGAAGCTCTAGCTCGATCAGGGGCCAAACGAGAGGGGGGTCGTAACCCCCCCCCCCCCCCCCGCTTGTGCCGTCGAAGGACGCGAAATGGCCTGTGCCGGCGAGAAGAGATCCGGTAAAGCCTTCAACTTTCAGGTAGAAAATGGTAGACTTTATTAAAAAACTTTATTTGAAATTATTAAATTGGGCAACCCAGAACCTAAATCTTTTTTTTTTTTACTTTACCGAATCAGTCACAATGGTCAATGACAATAATGAATCATCTCAATATTACAATTATGTAGCTAAACTCATTACCATATTGACGATCAACAATAGTGATGGTCTCTCTCAGGTAGCGAAAAGTTGGCATCAAATGTAACTTTGATAGTTGATTTCACGCTACAGGAACTGAATTGAAAAAAATTGACTAGACAGTGGTGTTGGGGTGGGGTTAATCTTGTGAAAACCGTTTTGAGGCCAAGAGGTGGCAGTCTACCTTTAAGGTGGGATGGTTATTGGTCACTTTAACAGGGGCGACTTGCCCATCATACCCTCCACTAACATCGAGACCCAGACAAGTTCTCCGCCCCCATTGAGAGACCATTTTCTCTATCTAATTGTACGCACTGGAAATTGGAATGCTATTGAACTGGCCAAGCAATAAAAAAGTGCGCAAACTTGCGCCATTTATATATCTATAATTCAATTATAGTTATAGTATACAGTTCGCCATTATAGTATGTAGTTCGCCATTATAGTCAGACGGTATAAATGTGCGCAAGCGTGCACCTCGGCAACTATGCAAGATTTTACAATGCACTGTTCGCCAATATCCCGCGCCCCTTTATGGAGCTGCTATTCATAGCCACTTCTAACTCCGAAACTACTGAACTGGGTTCGATTGTCATTCAGAGACCGTAGTGAGGTCCCCTGTCCCCAGACGCCAGTTGGGGCCCCTGAGGCCGGTTTATGACCCTCAAAGGCCAGTGAAGGGCCCTCAGAGGTCGACGTGGGCTCTTAGCGGTCAATGTGGACGCTTGACCGCCAATGAAGGGCCCTCAAAGAGTACGCTTGAAGACCGGTGTGGGAGCTATTAACCCTCGCCCCGCTGGGGGGGGCAATTTGGCCCCCTGTGGTTTTTCTTGAATAACAAGAAAACGGCGGCGCGCAGCGCCGCTTAAGTTTCAGTACCTTACTGGGCATCAATTTGACACCTTCACACAAAATTTCAAGTCTTAGGTCACCTTAGGTCAGGAGTTATTAAGGTCAAACTGAGGTCATGTTCGAGCAAAAATGAGCAAAAACATGAAATCTTGAAACGCTCACAAAAGCTACAGTTACTAAGCAATTTCAAAGTTCTTTATATGGTGATGTAGGGAAAGGACAGTGCTACAAAATTGCTATCTCGGATTTTGAAAACTTTGGGATTTTGACTCCCAAAAATTATTATTTTTTTAGAAAAACACATGAAATCCCAAAAGTTTTTTGAGTTTTGAAAAAAAAAACGGAATATATGTGATATACCCTGCGCTCTTCTATCTACATACCAATTTTTAGATCGATTTCTCTTTTTGACCAAGTTATAGCGAAAAAAAAACTGTTCAAAATTGATAACGTCAAATTTTTAACTCAATTTTTGGCAATTCCAGAGCACGTAGCGTAAAACAAAGACCACCATTGAACCCCCCGTGACAAGTTGCATCGAATAGATACCCATTTTATTCAAAATATCAACTTAAAAATTTGAACTAATTTTACCTGACCTTGACCTGACCTTGACCTGACCCTGGCCAGTACATAATCTAAACTGACTCCAAAGGCTGCCTGACCCACACAATCGCATTTGGAATATAAAATGGACCATAAAAAATGCATCACATGTTATTTCCATTTTGTGACCCTCAGTGACCTGACCTCTGTGACCTGACCTGGTATCAGTGACCTCAAATAGCAAAATATATGTTTGACGAAAAAATACCCCATCAATAATTTTCAATGAAATGAAACGCCCCCCTTAAGCGCGAAACCTTTTGACACTCAACCCAACACAGATTATCTTTGGGCACCATCATATAGCTCATTCTTTTTACTACGCTTTGAGACCAAGAAAAGACACCTGCGTGTGGTATTTAACTCCCCAAAAAGGTTTTTGCATACCCTTACAAAAGGGCGTTTTGCCCCATACCCTGGGTAATACGCCCACACCCATGTGCAAAACGCCCCCATCCCCATCCATCAACAGAAAATGATGAACATGGCAGAACTTGACGTCATTCTGACGTCATTTGTGGTCAACCTATCATAGCCTTTGGAATACAATTTTGTTGCAATGTATAAAATGGATGCCCGGAGGAGTCCTGAAAGTTTGGTGACGATATCTACAGTCGTTTAGGATATATCAGCAAAAAAGGACAGGGAGAGGCCTTTTCGGCCCCGACCTACAGGGCGCTACCCTGCGCTCTCACCACCGCACAGTGGGCGATCCGGCTGGTCTAGCCTCGCGAAACCTATCAATGCCCATAACTGGCATGTTTTCTTCGCTAGAACGCCCAAATTTTAATACAATATTGCTGAATATCTAGTGAGCAATTGCTGTAAATGAGGAAAGGCCTTTTAAAATTGTGTGCCCTGGAGCGAGCTTGCAACTTGCATTATTGCGGCTCGAATAAACCATAAATGATTTTAAGAATACGGCGAAATTTTCGACGGTTTTGGCCACGTAAGGCATTATTAACTATTAAGGTGCTGTTATCACTACAGAATACTACCAAATCAGTTTTGCAATGTTTTCATGAATAGATGCGATAAGTTATTTCAGTCGAACGTTCATTCAGGCTCTCCAAGTGCCCACTTTCAGCGTGTCGCATAGTTCATATATTCACGCCTACGTACAATACACGAATAGCCAGACTCATTTCCTTGCTCAACATCCTTCGATACAGCTTTACACCGCACTTGATACTCATGTATTTAACATAAAAGCCGTGGCGCTTATTCAATGCGTAAGCTGTAAGGTAACGATTTTCAGACGTCACCACATGACATAACAATGACAATCGGTGCACTGCATAGTGCACGTGGCCTGACTAGAACCATCTGACAGCAGTGATCACTGAGTGTACTACCTTAACTCGCCGTCACTGTCTGAGCTGCTCTCATGCTGCGCTGTCTGCAGCAGGTCCTGCACCTCTGGAAGGAGGGGACCACGACGTTTTGTTTGACGGGCGCGTCTGTCCTCTTGACGGATGCTGCTGACGAGAGGATCGCTTGTGATGAGGAGGCGACCGAAGAGATCGGACATCGTGTGGAGTCTCCCATCTTTCCGCGTGTGTCTCAGCCGGAAAAGACGCAGGTCCTTGTGCCTCGCTTCGGCCGCCTCCTCGCTCAACATTCCCACCGGCAACAGGTTCTGCTCCACTACCTTTGCTGAGTGGATTAGCAGGCGGTGCAGGGTTGGCGGCATCGGGTACCAGCTGTAGAGGCCGGTGTACAGCTTGGCGGTCTCCAGACAGTAGGCCTTTAAAGCTGGTGCCGACAGAGGCTCGCAGCATGTTACCGCCTCCAGTATCACGTGATGGCGGTGCAGTAGTTCCGCGTTGAATCCCGTGGCAGCAGCGAACTCGGCAGTCGATTTGAACGCCCGACGGGCAGTATTCCCGTCATTGGAATTTCCGCTGCCACCGCAGCGCGGCTCGTCCACTCTCAGTCCAAGAGACTCGCGAAGCTTCTGCTGGATCTGCTCTTTGCATTTTTGACCTCCTCCTTGTTCTCGCCCCTGACCTGCCATTTGGGCTGTTGCAGGCAAAGGCGGTAACTGACGTGTAGGACCGCCTCAAATATCCGTATCCAACTGTGCAGCGTGCTAAGTCCGTACTCTGTGTTGGTGACTGGTCGAGCGACGACTTCGTCGATGTTGTTCATTGCAGACGGTGCTGCACCACACATGGTGCATCGCTGTGACGCCGTGCTGGTTAAGGCGCCGACGACCTTCGAGTCAACCATCGTCATGTGCGCCTCGAAGGACACAGCGCCGAACTCGGTGGTCAGAGGCTCGAGGAGACGAACCTGGTCTTGTATCCGATTCCTCTCGGAACACAGCACCTCTGTTGTCTCCTTGGTGAACTGTAACGAGAGAGGGCGGCATAGTCTCGGCGAGCTGGGAGTCGTATTATTCCACAGAATCTGCCCATCTCCGTACGTCAGACGCAGCGGCACGAGAGATGTCAGCAGTATCTGGCTGTCATCTTCCGTGTCTGCCATCTTATACTGGCTATGGCCCGTGCTGCCATCCATGCCCCACTTGAAATGAAGCGTCAGCTGTCGACTCGGCTGGGGGAGGGCATCTTCTGTGGCTGCGGCACCACGCACGCTCTCGAGCTGCAGAAGTCGCAGCGTCGTGTGCTCCAGGAGGGCCCGTAGGTGTACATCGGCTCTGCCAGGTGCGACTGTGATGGAAGAAAGTGGCGGCATGCATTCTGACTTGGCCTCACGCACCTTATCGTAACACGGGTAGATGCTCGCTCCGTGTTGTTTAGCCCGTTGTTGCATTACGACGTACTGAGCCTTGGTGAGACCCAGATCAACAACCAGAGCCAATGCCTCGATCGAGGTGTATGGTCGCGGCTGATTCTGCTTCTCCGATAAAGCTGCCGCCATGCATGAACCTCGAGCTGGAGAGCCGGCAGCCTCCGCCAGCTGGCTGACAGCTCGGCGACCTTCCTGGTAGACAGCAGATGCAGCGGCGAACACCAGCTCCCTGCTGTCTCGCTGGCGTAGGTCACTGGTGGCATGGAGCTTTCTGCTGCGACTCAGCTGACTAAACTGGGTTCGGGGACGGTCGCCCCCCGAAGTCGGCCGACAAGTCAGCTGCGGCAGGCAGATGACATGGCTCAGCCAGATTTTGTTGCTTGAAAGAAAACAACGCTTCACTCGATGCGACAACTTCCATCTCCTCCGAAGTTCACCATGCAGACGCTTGGCAATGCAGCGGAGGTTTGCTGATGAGCCCTGGCTGTAATTCCTCTGCAGGAATATCACGATCTTGTCCACGGTGAGTGCAGCTACACCAGTCTTGAAAGCAAAGTCGGCCAGGACCTGATTCCTGACACACATGATCTGAAAAGATTAAGTAAAGGTTAAAAAACTAAATAATCGTAAAACTTCGTTTTTTTGTGTTGCATGTAAATTCATCAAAAACTGCTCAGGTACTGCGTTCATTTTCAATCGGCCATTCGTGTATGTATATTGTATACTTTAATGTGTCATAGAGACACCGATGATCATGACAGTAATATCATTACAATGCATTGCTAAAAAGTCGCAATCAGTCAGCCCATCAATCAAGAAGTCCCATGCTATCTCAGTGATTATACATCATACGCACCTTGTCTGAGAAGCGCAGCGCCAGAAATGGTGACATCTCGGTCGGGTCAGGCCAAGGGTCACCTCGCGGTCCAACGCCCCAGGCCATTCCGGTCACGTGGGTTTCGACCTACCAACCAATCAAATGCTTCTGTATTCGCACCATGTCGTTGGCACCCATACTTTCCCGCTAAACTTATGTGATTGCTGATTGTCTGTTGAGCATAAAATCAATCAAACTGTCAATCAATCAAAGCTTCGTAACATATTACGAAGGCACCAAAACTACTTCGTAAATGTTCAAATGGTTGGTATTCGAAAACAGCTGCAAAAACTAGCCTAAAACATGTAAAACTTAAAAAAGTAAACCAAGGTCATCAAAGGTCAATAACCTGACCTGACCTTCATGTGAACTTGACACCCACCATAATGCATCTGACCAACATCATTTCGCATGTCTGAACGTTTAAAACCACAAAAAAACTGCAAACGCGCGGGTAATGTGAGCCGACATACGCCAAATCGCGATTCCGGCCGAACATGGTCTCGAGATATAGGTCACAAGTCAAATGTCATTTGGGTCAGGGTCATGAAATTTTCATGATAGGTGTACAATTGATCAATTCGAGGGTACTGAAAGTTTCGTGACGATCAGCCCCTTTTTGCGCGAGTTATTCGCGAAAAACCGAGGGGGGTCCATTCGACCATTCCTACCCCCCCCCCTCCCCGCCCCTATAAGTTTGAGGGTCAAAATGTGATTTTAGTCACAGCTCCTTATGACAATAACGAAAAAGGTCACTTGTTCGCAAAGATCTAGCTTGATGAAGCGCGAAATGGTAAGGAAAGTCTCGCATTCTATTTTCCCCTGCGCTCAAGCGCACAAAGCCACGTCCAACCCCAAGAACAAAAAAGGTGTCTGGATGCAAAGGCTGCAAGTGGCTGCAAGTTTTCACTGTCTCCCCTTACAGAAAAAGTCTTAATGCATGTGATGCACCCTTACTTTTAGTTCATCCTTGTAAAACTTTTTTTGCCGGGCTCGGTGAACTCAGTGAATATTTTGCTCATTGGCATAACAAAATATATCAAAAATATCCAAATTTTAAGCCATTTCAAAATGATATAGCCTATTATTTTTTACGACGTCATGAGCTAAACGTCTACATTTCACTTTCCAGGCAAAATATATGTTCAAAACATTGCAATTTTATCGCTCTGCAAATTCTTTCAAGACCCTAAAAATCGGCTGTGATGATCACCCTTACGAACTGCCACGGAACGCTGACTTCAACGGCACTTTTGACCACGAAAAAATATCGTGTAGCCCATACAAATAAACTTTTCGTATTCTCTGACGAATTTGCTGTTCACTAATGTGCACTGCTTTCAAATTTTGGTAAAAAAGTGTTTTTGAGGTTTCGCGAGGCTAGACCGGCCGGATCGCCCACGGTGCACCGTGCAAAATGCCCCCCTTTCAGAAAACTGGGGGCGTCTTGCCCTATGCATCGAGTAGGCGTCTTGCCCCATCCACTCCATTTCCGGTCAACAAAATATTGACAAAAAACGCGCCACCAACGCCGCAGCATAATACATTCAACAGAATGACAATAAAACGCAGTTTTGAGTGATGTGCACAATAGCAAGTTTTGTGATATAAAGAGGGCATCAAAATCTTAGGAATCTTCTGTAAAAACAACAAAAACAACACCCAAAACCAACATCAGCACCTACCCACGCTGCTCCTCAAGACGCAGAACCGGAAATACAGACCTACGTAAACAAGCAGCTGACTGTTCTGAAAGACAGGATAAAACACCTATCCGTCGATAAGAAATACGATTTTTTAGGGAGGCGTTTAACCCAGGGGTGCGTTTTCCCCACAGTTACCCTACCTCGATTTTACAACGCATTTCCTGAAGTGCCTGTAAACGGTGAAAATTCGACATTTGACCTGACCTGTGACGTCATTGGTTTGACCTAGGTCAATGAAATTGGGTCACAAGGTAGTTCTCTTTTGGGGCTATCCAACGCCGTTTGCTGCTTGTCGCTATGTTGCTTGGTTCTCGAGATCTTGGGAGGGGGCAAATTGCCCCCCCCCCCCCAAACGGGACGCGTTGCTCGGCAGACCCCAACGGGGCGCGGGTTAATAGCTGGGCGTGGGTTTCTTGAGTCTCGCGACAATCGAAAAAGGGCCAGAGCCCCATAGCCCATGGGGCCTATCGGTTGTTTGGGGGGTCCAAATGATATGATGGCTCCCTTATTTGCCTTTGGGGGGCCATGACCCTGATGCCCCCCCCCCCTCCCCGCGACCACCAATGTGTACACATTACACAGGCCTCCGAGATCACATACTAGCTCATGCGAGCTCTACGCAGACCCCGGAGGTCCCACGCTAATCTTTAAGGAACCAAGCCGGCATACGGGGTCACCACTGGGCTTCTGAGCTGCACAGCACCAACCCATGAGGTCGTACTTTAGTGTCGTAGAGCCACGCTCATTTGGCAGGGTCCACTCCCCACTGCCGAAGAGGGTCTCATTCCAGCCAATGCTGGGCCTACGAGAGCTTCAAGAAAACCCACACTGATGTTCCATATAAGTTAGAGTATATCTCACATCCGGCCATACTCGTAAACCGGTGCCAACGGCGCTGGCCGCCAAATTGACAGAATGCGAAACTGAGCCCACTCATGAGTGAAATTTAATTCCTTTGATGGCGAAAGAAAGACCTTTTTAAATAAGAAAATGAAAAATACAAAAAGTTGTTGTAGGACTTTTGTTCGATCTGAAAAGGTGGGGCTAAAAGATAGTACCTATAGCCCCACCTTTCAAAACCAAAGGAGGCCGTTGCTCCCCCCCCCCCCCCCTGGGACCGCCTATGCGGCCACTGAGGTCACGCTCACGCTCCCAAAGTGCCACCCTTGTCCCAATGTTATCAAATGCCGTGAATGCGTATTCACGGCATTTGGTAACATTCATTGTCTCATTAGTCATTCAACATTCATTCATTCATTCATTCATTCATTCATTCATTCATTCATTCATTCATTCATTCATTCATTCATTCATTCATTCATTCATTCATTCATTCATGCAGTATTCATAATCATTCACGTTATTAAACATATTCTGCAAGATTATAGCTGGACGTAGATGAAAATAATACATTTCATATTGCTGCCCGTAACTCCGGCCAGTGCTGCCAAATCCTATTCGCATAGTAGGTTTTGCACCATGAATCATCAGATGGATACAGACTCGTGTCCCCCCACCCCCCACCCGCTTGCTTCCGCCACCATGGTAAGTCGTGACTTCGGAATCATGTCAGTTCATCAGTAGGTATCCTGTCAGTTCATCCCCACTGCTTTAGCTTCTGCAGAACATTCAAACGCCAGGAATTCAGAAAGCGTCCAGTGCAGTTTGTTTCGATTGATATACATATTCTGGCTGTCAGTTGGAATGGGGCACCGGGCAGGGGGTATAAGCGGCAGTGGCTGCAGTGGCCACTGGCCACGGAGCCAGCTGGGCGGCTGACCGGCTGTCGCCGCGGTCAGACCGCGCGCCGGTCGCTCTCCGAGGTCTGAGTATCGAGCGACCGACCGCCGCCCCCGATCGGGCAAACATCCAGCCCGAACGGAACCTCTTCCAATTCAATTACCGCCCCGGACTTCAGCCGAGAAAAGGACCGGCCCAAGAAAACGTCGTCCGCAAATGATGGAATGGAAACTACAAACCGCCATAGGCGGCAGAACGATTTGAGACAAGGCGGGGACCGCCGACCGGCTCGAGGGGTCAAACCTAGAGTACCCCCAAATTCTGTTTTCTCCTCGGATTAACGCTATATATTTTTCGCCACAGCCCTGAAACACTGATTTTTTTTCTTCTCAAAAATAAGAAATAATAAATCAAAATGGTTAGCCCACCCAAACCATGTTTTTGTACCTACCTATTAGGTAGTTTGTAGCCACTCACTTTGTCTCACCAGACGTTAAAACTTTCGAAAAAACAAACACCCAATTTTAATGGTATCCAGCTCAAAATTTTGCGCTGAATCCTTTTAAGCATGAGCGAGTGAAAACTCGCTTCCAACATCTAAGTATGCAGACTGCAGTGCACAAGGCGTCGAGATGCGAAAATGAACATGAAATGATGGTTTGGAATGACGGCCGTACCAAACCAGCATCTCACATCAACGATCATAAACGAAACGCACCCAAAGACTAAAATCGCTTAGCAATGAACAATACAATCGTGACTTTGCTCGAGACCTGGCCATTAAATGTACCTACCTATTATCAGTTTTTTTCCCAGAATTTCGGAGTTATGCAGTGAAACGTGTAGAAGAAGGTGGCTGAAGGTACCTACAGGCGAGCAGAGATCTGCAGGGCGGTGCTACTTACCGTCCGGCTCGTCTGGCTGGGCGGGGCAGTCCGACTCTGAGCGGCCCGGGCCGTGCCCGCCGGACGGCCGGCAGCCACCCCCAATGTCAGGCAGCACCGGTCTGCAGAGGGCACCGGCGCCGGCGCGGCCGTCCACTCTCGGCGCGACCCTGTGCGCTCGGGCTGCCGGTCGGCATACCAGCGCACGGCGCCACATCACCGCGGCGGTGACGGCCTCGTCCCCCACTGAGCGCGTCAGGTCACCGGTCCCGGCGGCACGCCGCCCTCAATCAATGGCGGCTCGACGCAGCAAGTGCGACACACGGCGCCAGGACCGCCGTGCAAAACTCGGATCAAAGTGTAATGAGTGGAGGTGGCAGAATGCGGACCCGGGGAGCCGGTCCATGGAACCAGTCTGACCCCAGATGGGTCCAGACCGGTTCCTGGAAATATTTTGACGGGTCCAACCGGGACCAACCACTTACCCATACTTCTTACATTCTGAGCGGATTGAAAAATATGAAAATGTGAATGAAAGTGGAGCTAACCTTTGTCAATGCCATGATGGGCACTGGGAACTTTGCACCTCATAAACAGGATAATCCCAATTGGATAAGGATGCTTATTTTACCATTGATTTTTGGGGAACGGGGCCAGCCGGTTCCCAGCTCTAGCATAAACCGGGTCTTGCCGGTTCTAGAAATTATTCAGTCTGGTCTGGTTCCAAGAATGTTCACCTTTTGCCAACTCTAGTAATGAGAGACGCTTGCAGCTCAGCCCAGTCGTCTGCCTCATTCATAGACAAATACATTCGTGACATGTCTATGACTCGTCTAACATCTAACTGTGGGGGAAATTGCTTGCTAAGAGGTTTTTCGGGGTGCTGATCACGAATATCGTGTTAGTTTTTATCACAGATGATGTTTTTAAGCATTTAGACCAGGTCGGGTCAGGTCAGGTCAGGTCAACCAGTCGGGGTCGTGACGGGTAGGTAGGTATTCGTAGTACGTGTCAACCGCCTCTGACAGCTTCGTAACATGTTACTAAGGCACCAAAACTAGGGGAGAGTGGGATAAAGCGGACCACTGGGGCAAAGCGAACCACCCCCTCTGAAGCTCGACAATAATGGCCCCTTTCAAAAACAAAGATAGCCTTTAACAATGCCTTATGTTGGCGCATTTCTTGTCACAGTGACTCGGCTCTAGGAATAAACGGTTTCAACCCAGGGCCAGAAATGTGTTATTTTCAATTCCCTTGCTAATTTTAGCTTGGAATGTATACCAAAATTAAGCTTAGATGCGAAGGTAAGTCAACATCCGCTACCGTCACAGAAGCCGCATTTCGGTTTGGCACGAGCCCGAAATGGCTCAGCACACTGTGTTGTCGGCAATTGGTCGGCAATGCCTACTCAAATGCAAAATTTGGGAGTGGGGTAAAGTGGACCATTAATAAACACACTCGCCCCTTTATCGAAAAATTCAGAAAAATGCGATAGGCTAAAATTGAATTCGTTGTAGCTAGCAGATGAATTAGGTAAGGACGTTAAAAATGTTCTTCGAAGTAAATGGCTCTTGAGGAAGTAAGAAAAAAATGAGGTGGTCCACTTTGCCCCACTAGTTTTTCGAACCCAAAAGTGGTAATTTTCCACGAAGAATTAAACCACTTTCCAAAGTAGCTAAACAAATCTCGCCTACATGGAAGTTTGGGCTGAAAAATTAAGCTAACACGTAGGCTGGTTTAAACTAACATTTTCACTGCCACTTAGCACCTATCTGACGCTGTTTCTTAGTTAGTCCGCTTTACCCCACTCTCCCCTACTTCGTAAATGTTCAAATGGTTCTAAATTCGAATTCAGCTCCAAAAACTAGTCTAGCAACATGTAAAACTCGAAAAAGTGAGCCGAAGTCACCGAAGGTCAATGACCTGTTTTGACCTTCAGGTGACCTTGACATCCACCTTAATGCATGGGAGCCACATCAAATCATATGTTTGAACGTTTGAAACCACGGAAAGCTTGCAAACGCGCGGCTAAGCGAGCCAACGTACACCGAATAGCGATTCCGGCCAAACATGGCCTCGAGAAATAGGTCACAGGTCGAAGGTCACTTCGGTCAGGGTCATGAAATATTCAGAGTAGGTGTAAAATTGATCATACTACTGAAAGTTTCGTCGCGATCGGCCGCTTTTTGCGCGAGTTATTTGCGAAAAACCATGGGGGGGTTCATCCGACCCCCCCCCCCTACACATGCGAGGGCTAAAACCATGTAGGTAAAACTCGAAAAAGTGAACCAATGTCATCAAAGGCCAATGACCTTGACCTGACCTTCACTTGACCTTGACACTCACCATATTTTTACCAAAAGCATGCATGGGATGCACAGCAATGCATGGGACCAAAAGCATTCCACATGTTTGAGCGTTTTACAGTCACAAAAAGACTGGAAACGCGCGGACATTGCGAGTTGACACGCAGAATCGCGATTCCGGACGAACATGGTCTCGAGCAATAGGTCACAGGTCAAAGGCCATTTTGGTTTTGCTATTAGTCAAAAAGTGTTGTTTAACTCTAGTGATATTGAAAAGTCGTGGTTGTCTCTATTCAGGTTGTCTCAATTCATGGTTGTCTTCATTGTCTCCAAATATACCACAGTTACATGCAGTTTGATACCTACTTGCACTCCATACTTAACCATGACAGCGGAACATCGGGTACTAATTTCTTATTTCACTGAAATATTTTAACGACGTATAATTATTTTGTAATTATGCACCACGTTGAGTTGTAAGAGTGTATCGTACTACGCAAACGTACTACGCATCGTACTACGATTTTGAGAGTGAAAAGAAATCAGGAAGAAGCGAAGAATCGTCTCCAGATACTGTAGATGGCATAGCTCTGTACGAACGCGGTTCCTTGTTTCTCTCCTAGGTTTCCTTTACGTTTATTTGTACGATATGCATTGATGCCAACTGACTGCAATATTCTTTTTCACGGCAGACGACGAGCTGCTATGCTCTACTTGCCTATGGTTGTGGAACAACCATTGGCACCTTGTCGGACCCGAGAAACGGGGTTCGTCAGGCAGGTGAGGAACTATCGGTGGACGGTGTGGTGGTCTGCCAACTGCCGGCCACCAGGTTGGAGACCGTGGCCCTAATGACGGCCGCCCACGCTGTCTTCTACACAAAGTTCAAGGGGCCCTGCAGGGCCCTGTTCGAGATTCTTTACCGGAGTGTGGGATTCGATGTAAACCTACCTGGCTTTAAGGTGTGGGAGGTTACCCAGGTAGTGTAGAACCAGCATCGGAGATGCCCACTTCGAATGACTGGCGACCTGTGGCTCACCTGTGGTTCAAGTGACTCGTGACTTGTGGCCCACCTGTGGCTCAAGTGACTCGCAACGTGTGGCTCACACTACTGGAGCCTCTGTATTATGACTAATTCAGCTGCGGCGGTCTCAGTACGCCAATGAGTCTCAGTACGTCTTTCATAGCCCAGAACACGCTCGTTTTATATGCCATCCGTGGCGGTAGTTCTGTGCGCAGATGTTATTCGTTAGCCTCAGTGTTAACCATACACGCTCGTTTTATCTTCCATCCGTGGCGGTGGTTCTGTGCGCAGATGTTAGTTAGCCTCAGTGTTAACCATACACGCTCGTTTTATCTGCCATCCGTGGCGGTGGTTCTGTGCGCAGATGTTATTCGTTAGCCTCAGTGTTAACTGTTAACCATAAGGCCCTTGTGTGAGTTGTGAGTTGTGACCTTGAACGTCCTTCCAGTGATTTCGCATTGCGGCCGGCAGAGACAAAGTTTTGCCTTGCAGTTGAGACGCCGCTTCTCAACTAGGAAGCAAAATTACGTCCCTGTCGGCCGCAATGCGCCATCACTGGAAGTGCGTCCAAATTAAGATGTACCTGCTGATGCTCAGGTACCATTCGTTAATCAATTGTTGGTGTTTCAATACATTGTTTAAATGCATTCCTTAGTGTACACTTGGTCATAATATTATCACATCACCCCGCATTATCAGGGGTGGTACTTTTACACCGGGGCTTGATTTTACCGGGGAGTTACTCCGGGGTAAAATTATCGAAAAAAGGAGTGCTTTTTGGCATGGCAATATTATTCCCCGAATGGGAGTAATTTTAGTATTAAGTTAATAAAATTATCAGCTGGTGTAATTTCATCCAAAGATAGCATACTTTTATCCTCCGTCATAAAATGACTCCCTAGCATGCGAATAATATAAGCGTTCGGATACTAAATATATTC
The DNA here is from genome assembly GCF_019059575.1 of Amphibalanus amphitrite. Lineage (NCBI taxonomy): Eukaryota > Metazoa > Arthropoda > Thecostraca > Balanomorpha > Balanidae > Amphibalanus > Amphibalanus amphitrite. The sequence continues at coordinate 256,713 of NW_024881702.1, read as the reverse complement.
TATATGCTAGTTTTATTCCCCAAAACTCCCCATTTTAGGCGCTTATGCCATGAGGTCATAAAATTATTCGATTGCAGGAGTGCTTTTTGACATTCTAAAATTAGAAAATGGGGAGTAAGTTTTTTCAGTGCTTAACCAGCGACCGCCTGGGGGGGGTCGGATTCGACCCCCTCCCCCTCCGTTTTTCTCGATTAACTCATGAACCGCTTACACTATCAACTTGAAACTTGGCATACCTTCTCCCCCATCAATTTGACGTCTCCTGTGTAATTTTTAAGAATTTTTTTTCCAAAACTTTTTAGATATATCGATTTTGGTGATGTAACTACATGGCGTTTTCAGTCAAAAAGTGGTAAATGTTTAAAAAATCGCCAAAAATCAAAGTTTAAAGCAAATTGCAAATTAAGGGCATGAATAGACGCATCTTAACGAGTTCTTTAAAATGGCAATCTCGGATTTTCCATAAATTACGTTTTTCACCCCTAAAAATAAAAAAACTATATTTTTGGAAAACAACTAATAAAATCAAAAATTTTGAGAATTTCAAAAAACGGAATATATGTTATAGAGCTATATTAGAACATTAGATGTCCCAAATTTCAACTTTCTATCTTGATTTTTGACCCCAAAATTGTAAAAAATAGTTCCAACATGCATAGGGCATGGTGACGTCATAAGCATTTTCGTGAATTAGAGGCACTTCTGAACATCGCATGTGAAAACAAATTGCACCATTAGATTCCTGGGACAAAGTTCGTCTAGAAAAATGGAATTTTGTCAAAAATAAAAAGTTGAAAAATTGACTTTCTTAGCCATCGTCTAGTTATGTATGGTATAAACGATCATTCATGCTTTCAATGCACACTTATCACCAGCACAGTGACTTGGGGTCACATATGGGGCATTCCACGATAGATCGTACCAGGCCCGTCACCCTCATCTCTCAGATTTTAATGAAAATCGGTCCTAGGGGTAATCATAGGCCCCAAAGACGCCTGGCAAAATATCAGACTTCTCAGATCAAAACTTTTTGAGTTATATTGCATTACATTTTTTTAACTTCGGTATGTAACGGTGAGTTTGATGGCCTATAACTCAAGAACGGGTTAAGCAACCAACAAAAAGTAAACAACACTAAGCTTGCGATGAATCAAAAATTAATATTACTATTTAAAAATTCCAAAGAAAAAATTTCATTATTGAGCAAAAACCTTAATCTTTTTTCATTTGCCTCTAATGACTTTTGGGACCAAATTTTTTTACATTTTTATTTTTTCAAAATAATCTTCATGTCATTGCAAATCGACATGCAAAAAATTAGAAAGGTGTTCTTTCTGTAAGTTCCTCATTTTCCCGCAAACAAAATGGGTTTCGGAGGGGTTGATACGACCCCAGCACGCCGTTTCGCTTCTAATAGAGCTAGAGCCTCGCGGAAAAAACGGGCGTGTGTGCCATTACAAGTCGCAGCGATTGACACCCAATTTTAAGGTCTCAGGTTAACCGGTAGCGTCTGAGGCCAGGTCACGTGACTGAAGTTACGGGTTCGGTTTTTAGTAAATAACTTCGCAAAAAATGGCCGCAGAGCCGCGATTTTGGCATCATTGTGTTTGCCTAGCTCAGGTGCATCGAATGGTATACTTTTTGCTAGGGTGAGGTCAACTTAAGTAGTTGACCTCGGGTCAAGGTCAGGTCAGAGCCCCTCAGGTCACGAAGCTGGGCAAAGGGTATCATATGGGATATCATTCGATTCGGAAGGTCTTCCCGAGTCCATTGGTGGCTTTCCCGACTCCCTAGCTCTATTTGATCGGGAGTTATTGACGAAAAACTCGTACGACCCTAGTGACTTCATAAATGACGTCACGCAAGGTTAACAATGCAAAAGTAAAGCATTTGACTTTGCAAGGAGTGCATGAAATCACGATACCATGTACGTGGGATAGTTTTAGATCATTCTCGGCGCCAAAATAACAGTTTTTATATTTCCCCATTGATTTATAACAGTGATGTCACGTGACCGACCTGATCTCATATAACCTTGAAAAATTCCCAGATATACAAGTTGTGAGACCTCTGGAGGACACCATGTATGCGTCCTGTAACTTTCATCTCGGACAGCTATATGGTCATTGGCGTCCAAAACAATGTCAGAACCAAACAGCCTTTTTCACCCTCGCGCTTATAGGAAAGAGGGTTGAATGAACCCTCTTTTCACTTTTTTTCAGATGACTCAGACTTGAATTGAAATTTCAGTAACCCGTGATGTCACTAGGCAGCTTTACCACACCATTTGTAAGCTCCCCTCCCGAAATCACTATTCGAAACCGTTATCGTGACGTAAAATAAATACATTTATAGAAAGAACACCTTCCTAATTTTTCGCATACTTATTAACCCGCGCCCTGGTGGGGTCTGTTTATAACGCGACCTGGTGGGGGGGGGCTATTTTTTGCCCCCCCCCCTCGTATCTCCGAAACTACTGGACGGATCCGCAAAATTCAAACGGCGTTCGAAAGGCCTGTCAAATTTGTCGAAGAAAACCCAATTTCATTGACCTCGGGGTCACCGATGACGTCACAGGTCAGGTCAAAGATGAAATGTTTCACCGTTCACGGGTCTTCTAGGGAATGCGCTATAACACCGAGGAAAACGCATTTTGTCGAGAATTAGCGGTAGGGCGTCAGTTGCCTAGTAGATATGTTGCTATTAGATGTCACTGGCAATACCAGGTCAGGTCACAGGTCAGGTCACCAAGGGTCACAGGTCAGGTCACATGAGCCCAACTTTACTAAGGTTGTGTGATACATGTTTTATGGCCAATTTTTCATTTCCAACTCAATGGTGTTGGTTATAAGACTATCAGGTACGGCTTAGGTCACTTTTTGGTGAAGTTCAGGTCAAGGTCAGGTCAAGGTCAGGCCAAAAAAGGTCAAATTTTAAAGTTGATAGTTTTGCATAAAATGGGTATTGATTCGATGCAGCTCGTCACGGGGAGTCTAATGGTGGTCTTTGTTTTGCGCTACGGGGTCTAGAATTGCTAAAAATTAAGTTTGAAAATTTGACGTCATCAATTTTGAACAGTTTTGTCGCTATAACTTCGCCAAAAAAAGAGGTATCAATCTCAAATTTGGTATGTGGATGAAAGGCGGTAAGGACTATCACATATATTCCGGTTTTTTGCGAAATTCAAAAAACTTTTTGGATTTTTCGATTATTATATCCAAAAAATCTATTTTTGATTTTTGGGGGTCAAAATCCAAAAAAAATTCAAAAATCCGAGATAGCAGTTTTGTAGCCCTGTCCAATCTACAGCTTTTATGTATTTATCATTTTTCTGTATTTGCAAAGCTGTAGGCCTGACAGCTCTTCCCGCGAAACCCTTTTTTGGGTCGAAAACGGCAGAACATGACGTCACTCTGACGTCATTTCCGGCCAATCTATCATAGCCTTTGGAAAAATTTTTGGTCACAATGTGTAAAATTGATGTCCGGGAGGGTACTGAAAGTTTGGTGACGATCGGCGCAGCGGTTCTGGAGATATATCGAAAAGTCTGGAGGGGGGGGGGGGGCAAAAAATAGCCCCCCCCACCAGGTCGCGGGTTAACAATGAGCCAAATATTTTTCTAAAGAAATAAAAATTCAAAAAAATTTGGTCCCAAAGTCCAAAAAATACAAATGAAAGAAAACTCGATATGTCATATATCAAAAATAGCGTATTTTTCGAAATTTCAAAAATACATATTAATCTCTGTTTCATTGCAAGTTCAATGTTATATAACATTTGGCATTTGAATAATCCGTCTTAGAGTTACAGCCCGCCAAACTTAGCGCTGCAAAGCAAGATCCAAAAAATGTTATACACCATAACTCAAAAAATACTTATCTGATAAGCCTGAAATTGTTACAGGTGGATTCAGAGCCCCTGATTACCCCTGAGACCAATTCTCGTCAAATTCCGAGAGATGAGGGTGTCAAATTGGAAAAAAGTGGTACGATCTATCGTGGAATGCCCCATATAACCATTACCATCGGATTCGGCGTGAAAAATAAGCCATAAAACATGTGTCGCACGTCCATGTAGCAGAAAGTGAAAACCGTGACCTTTCGTGACCTGACCCAAGGCCCTATATACCAGGTAGGGTCGTCCGGCGATTCTACCTGATCGTGACGTCAGCTCGTCTGGGGGCGTCTATGCAAATGGGCGATTTTTGAAGCGCTGTAGAACAAACTCTGCTAAAGCTAGCACAAAACTCTGCCGTCCAAAGGCAAAACCGCATATGTCGGGTCAAGTCATGACCCGGCATATGCGTTTTTGCCTTTGGACGGCAGAACTAAGTGCATCATCGGAAAGCCGAGACATTTTTCTTCGAATTATCTAAGAAGCGTTTTTCACTAAACCCATTAGTTTTTCCAAAAATGCGTAAAAAAGCCCCCATGACTTCGCAGCCTCCCTTCCCCCGACCGCCACGCCGCCGCGATAGGGTAGTGGTTAGGATGCTTGCGCCCTAATCCAGAGATCGTGCGTTCGAATCTAAGCGCGGGTCGTACTTAAATCGAAATTGCAAGCAGAATATGTGTTTTTTTCTTGATAAATCACTTATATTACAGCTAACCGTTCATAAAACTATCGATAACAATTGACTGAAACCCAAAATATAGAGTACATTCTAATAAAACAAATTCAAATATGGCGGCCGTTGCGCCAGGCTCCGCCCCCGACTCCGCCCCTTCATGTGACGTCATCTGTGCACTTGGACACACAGGGAGATAGGGGACGACATGGGCCTGACCTGACCTTGACCCGTACTTAGTATGACCCCTATACGCACAGTCGCACATGGTACCTTCACTAGGTCTTTGCGGTCATTTTTGGTGAGTTTCGAGCAGCAGCTATCGATTCCGCTGTCCGTAAGCCTAATTATGCAAAACCCCAGAATTTGACCTTTGACCTGATCTTGACCCGAAAGCTGGCATCAATCTTAAAATCTTGAGAGTGCTTTGGGAAGGTCTCGTAGAGACCTTTCGAACGCCGACTCGCGGGGCTCGATACGACCATTGGTTCTCGAGATAACAGGGGGGGGGGTCGGATCCGATCCCCCCCAGGCTGTCGTGGGTACGGAAATAGCCCAGGCGGTGCCGGGTTAATCCCCGTTGTGAAGCTGGCCGAGACCCAGCCGGGCGCGGGGAATGATGGATACAGCCAGAGTGGAGCGATCGCACCCCACCCAAGGCACACAGGTGGCGCCGACCCCGTGCAGTCCGAATCTCGGGTGCAGTGACGGGACTCTGCCCGCCGATGGCTGCACTGTGACGGGAGCCCTCCCCTTCCACACGGCCGGGCCCTGCAGGAGCGGTGCGCCGACGCAGCTCTGCCGGGCCGCCAGGACGGGCAGTCCGGCAGTCCCACCGCGGAGCGCCGGCAACAGGACAGCCTGGAGGCGATTTCACTTTATTGGCCGCAACAAACGAGCACTACACAAGTCAGAAGAGAATACCACCCAGAGGGTCAGGAACCCAGACAACATGTTCAGGTCTCAGCACAACGATTTCCGCCTAAAACCGCAGACACGCCTCTTTTTCAAGTCCGTAGTTACATCCGGGAGAGCCGGCCGGGCTCTCCACTGACCCGTCCCCGTCCGCTGCCGGCGGCACACTACAATCACTTTATCACGGTTGGCCGAAACACGTCCCTGGTCGCAAACAGCCCCGGCCCGTCGGCCAAAGAGAGCTCGGCGGGTCCGTTTCGTTAGATACCGCACGGCCGTCCGGCAGGGACCCCTGAGCCCCACAGCAGCCAGACACCCGTCCCCCCTCCCGTTACAATTTGGAGGCGGTCGAGCCGCCGTCACTGGTGTCGCGTCCCGTCACTGGCCGAGAGGTGTTACACGCCCGCCCGATTTGGCCCCGGCCCGGCCCGGAGCGGACGCCGGACCGTCTTTGTACGCTGGAGCCGCCGCAGCTCCGACCTTGATCACAGCACTGAGGGCCTGCCGCGCGCGCTCCTGGTCCCTCGCCGCGCACCACTCGGTCACCACTGGCGGCAGACGCGCGCGCCGGCAGACGGCCGCGCGCGCGCGCACAACACACACACGCCACACCTCACACCGCACTCGCGGCACATACACATGTCGCACACTCGCGCCTCACTCACCAACTGACACCCGCGCCTCACTCACCAACTCACTCGCGTCCCATACGTCCCATACGTCTCACACTCGCGTCCCATACGTCTTACACTCGCGTCCCATAAGTCTCGCACCTGTGTCCCATATCACTTCTAAACTCGGACATGTCTGTTCATGTGGCCGCCAACAGAGCGCAGCTGGCGCCGTCCGAAACCGCACAGCCCCACCGGCCAGGGCGCCGCGCAATGAGCCAACAAAGAGCGCCCCTCACTTCTCAGAGAGCAACTGTTACAATGGTAGCCGGCTCCAAATGGGACGTCAACCACGCCAAATAACGCAAAATAATCGCTCTTCCGGTTAAAGGACGCAATGCTGCAATATAGTTACCGGCCAGGGACAGTGCCTTCTCAAATAACCACGGGAGCACTGGATGTGTACAGATAAGCTTAAATAATGAGTCGAGCGCCTCGTGGGAGCGCGCTCACGGTCACTCGCTGACCTGCTTCAGAGTCGCGCGGCTGCAAACACTTCCCTTGACAGACGTGACGGTTCGCGTGTTCCTTCTGACGCCGCCTGGCACCCGGAGGTGCGCCTCATAGTCTTCTGTATTGCGAGCGGCGACTCGCCACTAGGAGGGGGCGCCGCGGTAGCTGCGCCGGCCGATATGTTGCCCTGTCCGCGGCCGGGTCGAGCAGCGACGAATTTCGAGGGGAGACAGCGGAGAGTGAGATGGCTGGTGCCGGCCAATTCGCCGCGCGTCGGCGCAGTCTTATCGCTAGAAAAACGGAGTCAGAAACGGTTGTGGCCGGCGCCGGCGCGCCGCCTATGTACAGTGGGTGGTGGCGGCGCCTACTGGCGCGCCTGCGCCGCCTCCAGCTCCGGATCGGCCTCCTGGTGGCACTCGGCCACGTACAGGGCCGGGTCGATCACCTTGGGGATGGGCTTTATCTCGGTGCCGAGCTCACTCTCTATGCGGTGCAGGCTGAACCGGTCCTCGTAGGTGATGAGGTTGATGGCGATTCCCAGGTGGCCGAACCGACCCGAGCGGCCGATCCGGTGCAGGTACGTCTCCGCCATGCGCGGAAAGTCGAAGTTGATGACCACGTTGACCGCTTGAATGTCGATACCGCGCGTGAAGAGATCTGCCGGGGAGACGGGCCGGGTCAGCACGGAAGGCGGGCCAGGTCAGCACGGGAGGCGGGCCGGCTCAGCACGGGAGGCGGGCCGGCTCAGCACGGGAGGCGGGCCGGGTCAGCACGGGAGGCGGGCCGGGTCAGCACGGGACAACAGTCTGCTGACTGTGGCAGGCAGCCCAGTCGTAGACTTGTACACTATAGTAGTCGCATTCCGTCCACCGCAACTAGACGCTGTGTTATACTGAAGGTAGCAATGGCAATACAAAATAAAGGCCGGGAATAACATCACCATTAGAGGAAACTAGAATACCCTTGCGGTCAGGAACGATCAGGAACGAGTACTCGTTTGTTGGCTTGTTTATTTGGCTTTAGGAAACATCGGAGGGTGGCCAGGGAAATAGCGATAAAGTAGCCTTTGCACAATGATTCAGTGTGAAAGGTGCGGCTGGCCGACCGTGCAGTCAACGCAAGAAAACAAAACAACCCAACCCGACGAACTTTCAGGACACCCCTAGTTCTTGCCAATACAGCTTTCATGTACTGAGCCGACCGTTGGCTATCGGGAAGAATGGACAGAGCTCGGGGTGGCGAATGGCACGAAGCTGTCGGCGTGTCCCGCCGTCCCGCACACGTACCAGGACTGTCGGCGTGTCCCGCCGTCCCGCACACGTACCAGGACTGTCGGCGTGTCCCGCCGTCCCGCACACGTACCAGGACTGTCGGCGTGTCCCGCCGTCCCGCACACGTACCAGGACTGTCGGCGTGTCCCGCCGTCCCGCACACGTACCAGGACTGTCGGCGTGTCCCGCCGTCCCGCACACCGGTACCAGGACTGTCGGCGTGTCCCGCCGTCCCGCACACGTACCAGGACTGTCAGCGTGTCCCGCCGTCCCGCACACGTACCAGGACTGTCGGCGTGTCCCGCCGTCCCGCACACGTACCAGGACTGTCGGCGTGTCCCGCCGTCCCGCACACGTACCAGGACTGTCAGCGTGTCCCGCCGTTCCGCACACGTACCAGGACTGTCAGCGTGTCCCGCCGTCCCGCACACGTACCAGGACTGTCGGCGTGTCCCGCCGTCCCGCACACGTACAGGGACCCGCAGTTGCTTCTGTACACACTAGTAATTCAGCGTATTCTTTGCCTGTGACACCGTTGGAGGCGAATTGGGAAATGATTGTGTGCTTATTAAAACCACCATCTGAAGGGCTTTAAACTGATGTGCTGCTCTCCTAATTCAGTGAACTTTTTATGGCTATATCAGCAAAACATTGTTTTCAGCGCTTTTTCCTGCCCCATTCCTTCTGAAACCTGGAACCGCTTATTCCATTTACTCCTGCCATCTGACGATGGTCGTGCTGACTACTAGTTCCGGCGCTAGTTACTGCTCCAGTTTTGCACTCGGCACAAACTCAGGCGGCCGTGGCTCGACAGGGGAGGGTCGGACCGAGCCGACTGCCTGGGGCGCGGTTAGATCGGACGCCCTGCTGGGGAAGGGGACGGGGGTGAGGGGGAGGGGAGGAGGTGGTCACGTGGTCCGTCCAAGCTCGCAGACGGCCTGTCCTGCGCCCAGCCATGTTCCGTGATCCAAAATGGCACGAGAGCTGTGGAATGCTTGGAGGACACGCTTCGAAAGCGAACTTCAGCAGCACTAATTTACCATATTCTGTGAAGATAAATGAATATTATCTTAATGCAGAAAAAAATTGTATGCCTAAGCTGTATAGGCTGTATTTTTTTTAAAAGTTGTAAATAGGATTATTTTTAGGGACAATTATAGGTTTCGTATACACAGTGAATTGTGTTACATTGAGCCGTTTCGCTGTTATGGTTACTAACTGAAGAGTTATCCTTTTTTCTCACAGGGAATGACAATACAATAACAATACGAATAAAACCAGACGTTTTGCACAAAAAAGTGCCTCCGTCAGTGGCAAGAAATAAGTAATTAGGCATACATGTTTTCTTTCGCTAAAATCGATGAAGTAGTTATCTTATTTTTTTAAAGATATATTTTCAGCAGTCTTTTAAGCACATCACGGAAGCTTATAAACATTTGTGTATTCTATCGGCAACCCGGCTGGCCAGACCGAGACGGTGCCGCATATAGTTCTCATCGATGTTAAACCTATACACTTATTTTTCTCCACTGACGAAGGCACGTTGTTGTCCGAAACGTTTGGTTTTATTCGCATTGTTTTTATATTGTCATTGTCCGTGAGCAAAACATACTCTTATGGACTGGTCTCAGTTCATGTAGAAATTGTTGCATATTCATCAACACAGATAAAATGAATATTAGCCCTCACCACACATATAAGTAGAGGTAAGTAGACCGCGCCCCCTGTTTTTCACCAATATATCGCGGCAAAGCGAAGGATTGCGACGATTCTTTGGTGCCCTGGAGTTAATCAATTTTACAACTTCCCGGAAAATTAAATAGCCCTTATCATTTTTCCATCTTGTCTGAGAATTTTAAATCTCTGAACCAAATTACCTTTAACCTGTGATTATTTTTCTCAAGATCATGTCAGGCCAGAATAGCAATTGAAAGTCAGCGCACGTCTTCTGTGTGTTTCCATAGTCGTTTCGTGATTTAGCAACGTGACAACATGTGAAATATACTATCTAATGTTTGTTTGTCTCATTGATTGTTGTGGGTGCCAAGGTCACGTGAAACTCAGGTTAAGGTCATTTACTTGAAATGATTTCGGTTAACTTCCTTAAATTTACACCTTTTTACTGTGGTTTTTAGGAAGTGTTGGTTTGAAATTTAGCACTCATTTTAGCACTTGAAAACTAGGCATACTTAGGTATCAGTTACAGTGCCTATGCAATATGTTGCAAGGCTGTAAGTGCTGGTTAACATTCTATAATCTATGGATAGCCGGCAGAACGCCTAATGGGTGATCTGGCGTGACCCGTCCTACCCCAAATGCTTTGATACATCATCTTTGATCAAAGCAAGTGCAAATTCGGAGTCAGAAACAAGCCAAGTCCCAGCAAACTTCACTTGTAGAAATTCTAGCGGGACCCAATTTTCTGTGCTTTTGGGTTATTATCCTGATCTGGGAGGTCAACCAGTAACCTAGGATCTCAGCATTGACCAGGACATAAAAATAATTGGCTTTCTCTCGTCAGCGATGACCAGGACCCTCAAATCATCGGATTTCTCTCGTCACGAGCAGCTCGCTCTTTTTTATTTTTCAGCGAAGCTCTGGCTATTTTTATCAAGGGCCGAATGACTGAGGGTTTCTACGCCCCTCCGCTACATGTAAGACGCTGAAAAGACATGCCTAAGTGGGTGAGGGTTAAATATCGATTGGTTTTTAAGTGCCGAAGCACTTTAATTTACTTCGATAGCAGTTTTTAAGACCAACGAGCTCGAATACTATAACTTCTTGAACAATGTAAGCACCACATAAAATGAATCGTAAGAGAAGCGGCTCAAGATTAAGGAGCTATGAGACACTTAATAAAAAACGGCATAGATTAGAAACTACACCTAACTTGCACTGGTTTTTAAACCTTTTCGTTGCAGACTGGTAGATTAAATTTTAGGATTGATTTCAGCTGATGCTCAAATGGAGCCATTCATTCGTTAATTCATGCGACCATCCAATTCCATTCATAAAAGAAGCCAGTGACAAAATTGTTCATTTTAGCATCAGCATCATAAGTGTGAAATACAAACTCAATAAAAGCTTAATGATACGGCAAATTTGACATCTTTTATAATGAACAGACAAAAAACTTAAACAAATCAAAGTTGAGAGCCCCAAATAGGGGAGAGTGAGGTAAGATGAGCCAAGGGGCAAGTTTAGCCACCCCATGTTTCTCAGCTCCTATGGCGCTAATTGACTTGAGCTTCCATGTGCCGTTCGCTTACGATGCTGCAGTCTTTCACGTGAGACGGCAACGTTCTCACACTCAGCACCCGGTAACATGTGGTATCGCCCCTGATAACTAAGACATGTTTTGCCTTTGAAATGAGAAAATGAGATGGTTGTTATCTGCGGTGCATGGTTATTTTCCTTAGCGGGTGTCATTAATCGAAAATGGCCACGGGTGGGGCAAGATGAGCCATTTTCACCTGGGGAAAATGAGCCGGGTAAGCCATTGTTGTCTCCGCTGTCGAAAACCAAACTGAGCTGCGCTTGTTTCTGCTGAATAAAAATGGTAGGAAATTGTTTTTCTTTGTTGATTACACAAGTTGTAAGTGATTTGCAGATTATCTGAAGGATAAAATGATTTCTTCCGTGATAGAAAACTTGACGAGCTATTGGAAGGCTTAAAACAGTCACTTTTTGATGGAGGAAAAAAAACTTTGCCATAAGTATTCTATGCCATGGAGTAAATAAAAGAGCCCACTCTTCGCCGCGCCCGCGAAAAGAAAAGGTTCGCTTTTCTATCCATGCTCAACTTTCCCCACGACGTGTCTCAACTTACCCCGCCCATGGGGTAAGATGAGCAACGTGCAAGATGATTTTTGACGTAGCCTTTTCAGTACAAAAATAAGCGGTATGAAACATTTCTGGCCACCATTACATGCGCAAATCACCACTCTGTCCGTCCAACCCGTAAACGCAGAAAAATGATCAGTAAGTTAGCCTGTAGCTTATGAAAAACAAAAAGCGGCTCAACTTACCTCATTCTCCCCTACGTAACATAATTGAGGGCATTTTTTAGGCCATCACAGTATTTGTCAACAATTGTTGTTTGGGGGACTGGGGAGGGTGGTTACTGGCTCATAATCTGTCCCCCCCCCAAAAAAAAAAGAAAACGAAACCGATCATCCGCGAAAAGAACTATTGAGCTCGAACCAAGGTGACGAATCGATTTATAGGTATGCAGGATGACTAACGATGCCACTTTTTGACTTCTTGTGTCAAATAAATTCCATCATCTAGATAGCACGTCAACATTCTATTTGACATTTTGCAACAAACGTATACTATTTGGCGCGACTAGCCTCATAAATGATCTGAAACTAAAACCGTTTCTTCGCAATTAACTTGAACCACGTCATCCCAGCTTATGCACGACAAAAATAAAATAATGCTTCAGGATCACTGGCCTGAATTCCAATGCTTAAAGTTTACTCAAAACCGGTGTGGCTGAGGCACTCTTCGCTACATCTCGTGACGGCCACCATTGTGTTGCATTTTTCGGTAAGCTATAAGTTAATAAGGAAAGGATTGGTGAGTGGGATGAAAACAGCCCTCACCCTCCACCTTCAACTCCCTCCCTTCTTCAACATAAGTAACCGAAAGATCTGGCGATGGTTTATCCACCTCCTCTTCCGCCGCGCTGCGAGACCTCGATTCGTTCGGTATGTGGCTTCCTGAGCGGTCCTCCCCGGAGGCAAGGTGAAAGGTCATGGCCTGTATCAGAAATTTATACGTTGCTGAATATGTTTTTTAGTTCTTCCAAGGTCTTGGACACCGTTTTATCATATCGGATAAGCATTGCACGTTCTTGTCAATCAATACATCTAAAGAAAACTTGATCATAATCTTATACTGCGGCAATTGTAGTTCTGCTTACGGTTGCCTCTTTATGATACGGGCCACCACCACCTCCACTGCGCTGGAGCTCTGGCGCTCTACCCCTCCCCGCTACGGACCGGCCCTCGGGCTAGGTGTGTTAGTACTGAGCGCAAACCTGTAGTAGTCACGTGACTTTCATTCACGTAGCGGGAACGGAAGCTATAGGCGATACCAAGGACGGGCTCTGGGGAGGCAACCGGCGCGGGAAAATAGCACGATTGTAGTTTTGGAAGAATATCTGTTGCGGTAAGAGGAATTATACAAAACATACGTCCTAGGAGCAAACATGTGTTATTCCTCCATACTTTGCACTACATTTCCTTTCTCCAATGGCCAGCACTTAGCAAATAATAGCGCAATTCTAAATCGGTAATATATGTGTACAGTAGCAACTGCGGGTCCCTGTACCAGGACTGTCAGCGCTCTCATGTACCCGATCAGACGAGGCTGTCTAACGTACCAGAGCAGACTGCAGCCTAACGTACCGGAGCAGACTGCGGCCTAACGCACCGGAACAGACTGCAGCCTGACGTACTGGAATAGACTGCAAACTAACGAGCCGGAGCAGACTGCGGTCTACCGGAGCAGACTGCACGCCACTATAATGTACCGGAGCAGACTGCGGTCTACCGGAACAGACTGCAGTCTACCGGAACAGACTGCAGTCTACCGAAGCAGACTGCAGTCTACCGAAGCAGACTGCACGCCACTATAACGTACCGGAGCAGACTGCGGTCTACCGGAGCAGACTGCACGCCACTATGACGTACCGGAGCAGACGAGGTTGCGGCAGAGGCCGGCGCGGAAGTCGTGGAAGACCCGGTTGCGGTGCGACTGCTGCATGCGCGCGTGGATGTAGTAGCACGAGTAGCCCAGCTCGGTGATTTTCTTGGCCAGCAGCTCGACGCGCTGTGTGCTGTTGCAGAAGATGATGCTCTGGTTGATTTGAAGCTGAAACACAGAACGCCGACCGGTTAGTAATCACCTCCCAATTTCATTTACTGTAGGTAGCCGATAAGCGGGCACAGACACCATACCATCTATCCAATAACGTGTCGCTGAGTAAAATCAATTTTCACATTATCAGCAACACGCCTAGAAAGGCCAGCGCCAAACGAGTCGTTGTGAAGTGACCATCTATCATGCACCAACCATAAGTGGTGTCAATCAGAACTTGAATCTTCGGAATTCCGATTTTGTCCAATGTCAAATTCGGAATTTGGTTGTACAATGACAGCAGGCTTTGGACAACTTTAGGCAATCAATTGCTACACCTCAGCCTTTTTATGAAGTAATCGTATTGAACATTGGTTGGCGAATAGAAAGCTTTTGAGCTGGTAATAGTGCATTAAAAGCATATTAAATAACAGTATTAACCCTCGCCCGCACATGGGGGGGGGGGGGTGGTTGCCACCCCCCCCCCCAGGCAGTCTTTCTGCTCTGCACTCAACATTTTTAGAGCTAGAAGACTGATTTTTCGTATAGCTGCTCGTCTATCCTTTCTTGATGTCCACTGAAAATTTCAAGTTTCTGTGATTTTTGGTTTCGGAGATATGACCTTGTTTTTCAGGTCATGTCATGACCCAAATGGCCAATTCTCAACATCTTGCGTCTGCCATGGGCCTTGTGAGCTTTTGACACCCTGATTTCGGCCTTTTTTGCCAGTCTTACCTCCCACCTATCATGGAACATGTTGTTCGACGATGTACAGGGGTCAAGGTCAGGGTCAAGGTCAACCTAGGTCATCTAAGATAATTGCGTTTTAGGCAAGCTGAATTTACTTTTTGTGAAGTTTTTTGACTGCATTTTTGGTAAAAGCTTCTCAGATCATGATTTCATGTGATATGGACCCAAAAACAATCGGTGCACACATCAGTATACACACAGACACACACAGACATACAAACACATATAATTGACCTTGACCTAACTTGACCTGAAATGACCTCAGCAGCAAAATTCTGGTCGGATAGTGTGACAAAGAGGTTCTAGCTGGCTTGGCACCAGAAAACAGCATCGTCATCGGTATTTGATAAGCAGCGCACTTGATATCCAACGGTGACCCAAAACAGCAACATTTTTTAGTTTGACCTGACCTGGAAGGTCAATGACTGACCTGAGAAGGTAAAACTGGGTATCATTGGATTCGTCTCTTCCCAAAGAATCTTTTTGGTCTTTACTGCTAAGCTCTATCTCCAACAGGAACGAAATGGCGCGGGGGGGGGGGTGGCAACCACCCCCCCCCCCCCCATGTGCGTTCTAGGATGGGAAAATGGCATGTGCGGGCGAGGGTTAAGTTTTGACTATTGCGTAGGTTTCGGACATCTTTGGACAAATGGCTGGCTTGGACATTTTTGGACGAACAGTCGACGCAAGTATTGGACATTGGAAGGACATTGGACATACATTTTCTGAAACTGACACCTCACTACCAGTCATCTGTCAAGGCGCGATACAGTCGTCACCTGAGTCACTGCTATCTATCAGCCACCTCCGTCAGCCACCTCGGCCACAGAGCGAACACAGCGACACCGCCGAGTCGGTCCCACCCGGCCACACGATACACAGCGACACCGGCCCGCCGAGTCGGTGCCACCTCGGCCACACGGGCGAACACAGTCACCGCCCCCCCGCCGAGTCGGTGCCACCTCGGCCACCCGGGCGAACACAGCGACACCTAGTCGGCGCTACCCGAACCACCGAGGATAGCCCGGGAACGGACCGGGCGGCGGCCTCCCTACCTTGGAGAAGAGCGTGTTGAGGCAGTGCACCTTCTGCTTCTCCTGGACGAAGGCGTAGTACTGTGTGACACCCTTCAGCGTCAGCTCGTCCATCAGGTTGATCTCGTACGGCTCCCGCAGGTGTTTCCGCTGACGGGGGAGGTCGGGGGAGGTCAGACGGCGTCCCTCCGGCAGGTCAGGTCGGTCAGACGGCGTCCCCCCGGCAGGTCAGGTCGGTCCGAGGGCGTCCCCCGGGCAGGTCAAGTCGGTCCGACGGCGTCCCCCGGGCCCCGGGGGAGGTCAGAGTCCGTCAGACGGCGTTCCCCTGCTCCCCTTCCGTTATCCGGGAGGAGTATAGGCTCGGAGCGCGCAACCAATGTCACCCACCCCAATGTCCCTACAGCCCGCACGTAGTCGCCCTCGCACATACGGACAGTGGATCAGTACAGTCACGCGACGGCCGAGACCATCTCAGGGATATATTTCTGGATATGCACCGAGTGGACTAGAGCACCATTTCAGTCAGATGAGATAGCTTTGCCAGCGATCCGCCGTCATTCTGCCTGTTCTGGACTGGGACCGCCGTCGCCCCACAAATACATCGCAACACTCGGCGAACACCAGGTGGGTGGCCACTCAAAATTAATTGGCGACTGTGAGCGGGATGGTGGGGATTTAGACCCGTGCACTACTTACCATGAACTGTTCAGACTGTGAGCGGAAGGTGGGGGTTTGGACCCGTGCACTACTCACCATGAACTGTTCGACTGTGACCGGGAAGGTGGGGATTTAGACCCATGAACTCACCATGAACTGTTCGACTGTGAGCGGGAAGGTGGGGGTTTGGACCCGTGCACTACTTACCATGAACTGTTCAGACTGTGAGCGGAAGGTGGGGGTTTAGACCCGTGCACTACTCACCATGAACTGTTCGACTGTGAGCGGGAAGGTGGGGGTTTGGACCCGTGCACTACTCACCATGAACTGTTCGACTGTGAGCGGGAAGGTGGGGGTTTGGACCCGTGCACTACTCACCATGAACTGTTCGACTGTGAGCGGGAAGGTGGGGGTTTGGACCCGTGCACTACTCACTATGAACTGTTCGACTGTGAGCGGGAAGGTGGGGGTTTGGACCCGTGCACTACTCACTATGAACTGTTCGACTGTGAGCGGGAAGGTGGGGGTTTGGACCCGTGCACTACTCACTATGAACTGTTCGACTGTGAGCGGGAAGGTGGGGGTTTGGACCCGTGCACTACTCACCATGAACTGTTCGACTGTGAGCGGGAAGGTGGCCGAGAAGAGCAGCACCTGCCGCGACGCCGGCAGGAACGAGATCAGACGGTCCAGCATGCCCTTAAAGTCCTGCGAGAGCAGCTTGTCCGCCTCGTCGAGCACGAGCGTCTTGCAGTGGTCCATCTTGCACACCTGCTTCTCCATCAGGTCCAGGATGCGGCCCGGCGTGGCCACGATCATGTGCACCTTCTGGTAGATGCGCATGATGTCGTCCTTGAGCACTGTGCCGCCCGTGGTTACCATCACCTTGGTGCCCACGTGTTTGGCCAGCTCGATGCATATCTGACTAGTCTGCAGAGCCAGCTCGCGGGTTGGCACCATGATTAACGCTGCCGAACAGAGCACCGGTCAGCAGCGGCGCGACACCGGCCGGGGGCGGCGGCCGGGACCGGGGCGAGCGGGACACTCAGCAAGTGGTCCGCAGAGCGATACTGGGCGGCCGGGACCGGGGCGAGTGGGACACTCAGCAAGTGGTTCGCAGAGCGATACTGGGCGGCCGGGACCGGGGCGAGCGGGACACTCAGCGAGTGGTCCGCAGAGCAGAGCGATAGGTACTAGGCGGCCGGGACCGGGGCGAGCAGGACACTCAGCGAGTGGTCCGCAGAGCGATACTGGGCGCCACAATAGTACCTACACGGAACTCCAAACATTAACAGACACCTAACAAACTGATGGAGAAATGTGAAACGACGATTCTTACTTCCTAATGCACTTAATCTTCCTACACCACTGCTGTTGATGCAAATAGAGACTAAAAATAGAATAGTTGTACTACGGCCCCTTCCCCTCCCCCCCCCCCACACACAGACTAACCCAGCGTAACGAACGACTGGGCGCCGCCCTGCAGCGCCACCTACCCTGGATGGCGTCGATTTTCGGGTCCACCTGGCTGAGCACGGGGATGCAGTAGGCGCCCGTTTTGCCCGTGCCGTTCTTGGCCCGCGCGATCACGTCTCGGCCGCTGAGTGCCTGCGGGATGCTCGCCTCCTGGATCGGCGACGGCTTCTCCCAGCCCTTCTCGAAGATACCCATCAGCAGTTCGCGCGACAGACAAAAGTCCTCGAACTCGTTGCCCTTGGTGGCGGTGACGTCGCTGGTTCTCACCCGCCGGTCCCGCTCCGGCAGGTTCAGCTGCGCCTTCCATCCGCCGTCCGCCTCCTTACCCCTGCGGGCAGACAGACAGAGTCAGAGGACGGCCCACTCCGCCTCCTTACCCCTGCGGGCAGACACAGTGTCAGAGGCCGGCCCACTGCGCCTCCTTACCCCTGCGCAGATAGTGTCAGAAATTGTATCCTTTTATCCCCATGCCCACTTGTGAGGTCGGCACCCATGCCCTTTCGTGAGGCACATGTAACATGGTCGAAAGAAGTCATTCGAGGGCCAATTAATTTCAGTTGTGTGACACGCAGCAATGGCCGACAAAATGCACGCTTTTCATTATTAACCCTCGCCCTGGCAGGGCATTTTCATAACACGGCCTGACAGGGGGGGGGGGGGTTGATGCGACCCCCCCTTCGCGATTGGCTCCTATGGCACCTACATAGAAACACCAAATTTGGTAGGTAGGTGGGCCCCCTGGAGTTCTCGCCCCTGTGCAAATTTGGTTGCTCTAGGTCAATATTTAGGGGGGTTTTGGGGGGTATAAATGTAAAAATTTCGCTAAAAACAGGTCAAAAGTTTTTCGCTTATAGCTTTTGATCTAATTAAGATAGAGAAAAAAGAAAGGCATCAGTGAACTCAGCACGTCAAGGCGCGTCGAATGATATAGTTGTTTGCTTGCTTGAGTGTGCTTAAAGTTTTTCTTAATTTTTAAGTAAACTTTAAATAATAAGTTCAAGTTAAGCAAATTGCATCATATCGCATATAATTTGATTCGGCTGATCAACAGGAACACAATGACACCATTTTTAAGCTCTAGCGTCATTATGTGCCAAGTGATTGGCAAAAACGTCATTTGACCTCAGTTGACCTCATTTGACCTGACCCATGGATAAGTACACCAAACAAAGAAGCACCAAGTGACCTGCTGTTAATTACTATGGTTTCAAAGCACAAAAGTGATGAAACAAAGCGAATATCTCCAGTATTTTCCGAATTTAGTATTTTCCCATAGGCTAACATTACGACGTAATGACCTCTAACTGACCTCAGGTCATTGACCTCAAAAAACCCGAACTATATGTTATACAACTCGGTAAACTTAGCATATCCTGAAAGTTTGAAGGAAATCGGTCCAAAACTGTGGTTTGGACAGGTGCAAAAAGAAAATTGAAATTTGACCATGACCTTGTACCGGTTTTTCTGACCTGGTGACCTGACCCACGGTCACCCGGACCTGAAATTTTCAGGTCATATGTAAAAAGGTTGCCCCATAGGCTGTGCCAAATTGCGCCGCCGTTTTTACGCTATCTTCGAAAAACCTTAGGGGGGGGGGTTGCATCAACCCCCGCCCCTGCCAGGGCGAGGGTTAAAGGATCCCACCTTTAACATGGGGTTTGAGTTGAGATAGCCAAGTTTGCGGCGAGGTTCAGAAACCACTATCTATCTAGGTTGCAACCCCCGCGGCCTCTTGGTGTTGAAGAAATTCGTTCCCTTCATTTGAAAATGGGCCTTGCGCAAGGTCCTATCTTCAACATGGAGCGACCGTTAGTGTGACGTCACCTCGTTTAGTCATTCTGATTTAAATGGGTTTGTTCGTTGAAAAATCACTTAAAACTTGGTCTGAACTTTGTTGTGGTGCCTACAGAGTAAAAAGAATCAGCTTTATGACAGTAATGTGGCCTGGGGCAGGAGGTAATTTTGGACTGTGACGTCACATATTTGAAAGTTTGTGTTTGGAATATGGGAAGCCTAAGATGTTTAATGAAAAATAAATGCCAGAACCGTGTTCCTGGTCATCCAATCTATAAAGTCGTGCACAATTTAACTGGTTTTAACAACATTTTAGAAGGTGGGATAGTTCCTTTAACGGATACAATCACTCGATCGTCTAAACCGAGTACACGGCTACGGCTGCCACAGACCGCTGATTGAGCCGCGCCTTGCGGAGAGCAGAGAGCAGGCCGATAGCGCCCCCCCCCCCCCCCTCAACTCCAACTCCCTCCCCGGCGCGGCGGGTGGAGCCCAGGCCAATACCAGCTAATCGCAACTCAAGATGTAGTCCGTCCCATGTGCATGTTGCAAAACGCCAGGTGGGCGTAGCGGAATGCTGGTCCGCTACTCCGTGTTCACAGACAACCTGTTTGGTTGCAGAGTTGCGGAGTAGCGGAAACTACTCCCCAATCAGAAGTAGTGAGTAGCGGAGTCACATTTTTATAGTTCGAAAAGCAGATTGCGGCAGAGAAAAGATAACTTCTATATTATCGGAGGCTGTTCAAGAGTACCCGTGGAGCAGCTGGCTAGAAAGTCAACAGTTGAATACAGATTTGCTGCACATATCCAAGGTTTATTCCGGCAAGCAGTTCAAACCGAGGTTTAAACAGACATCGAATGCATACAAAAGCAGCGGTGAAGTAAATGTTACACGGTATTTAGTATTACACAGAATACCTTATGTAACTTATCAAGACACCAAAACTTCCAGGACGTGTTTTCTCAACTCGGTGACGCAGTGAGAAAGCAATGTTGGCCACCCTTCATCCCGGCTAGCAACAAACGGCTTATAAAAAAAACTAATGTGCAACCGAAACTCATCAAAGCTGTTCGCCGCATCCCCCAATACATGATCAGTCTGCAATCGCTGGCGGCTGGAATAACAATAAATATTCGGTACAGGTGCGATATGCGTGTATATGTGGGCAGGTAGCTTCGGCTACATGAATGGAAACCCATAAAAATGCCGGATTACGAACTCCCGAATTATAAGCGATAGGCTGCTAGGATAGGAAGTCATTAAAGCTTACCACTACCGTCTGTGTTTCCACCAAATAATCTAGCGAAAAGGTATGCCAGCGTTGAGCGGAAAATACTGATTCGGTCGCCGCTGGGCAGCGTCCGTCTCGGTCGCAGTCTCCGCAGACAGTTCGGCTGTCTCTCGGCTCCGCGCCCTACTCGTGCGGGTAGCCGTGCGCGCCGGCTGCCAGCGCGCCCGACATCACGTCCGAGAGCCGCTCGAGGGTGCGGTGCAGCCTCATGGCCGGCGCGCCCGGCTGGCTGCGGTGCAGCAGCTCCAGCACGGCCGCGTACTCGGCCTCCGTGAAGGCGGCGCCGCGCTCGCGCACCGCCGCCAGCACCTCGTCGCTGTCCTTGAGCAGGAGCTCGTAGTAGGCGCGCGCCTGGTCCAGCGCCACCTCGCGCGCCATCGTCAGGCTCGTCATGCTCTGCTGCAGACTCAGCACGTCGCGCACCATCTTCTTGACGCCGTTCTCGTTGACGCGCTGGATGTGCGGCAGGTCGGCGATCAGCAGGTTCGACACCAGCGGCGCCAGGCCCTCGAAGATGTAGCGCAGTTTGCGCTTGCGCAGCGCCGTCTGCAGCACGTCCATGATGGAGGAGAGGTCGCGGTTCAGCCGACTCACCTCCGGGTCCGGCTCAGAGCTGTCCAGGTTGGGCGCGAACTGGCCCTGGCGCGTCAAAGGCAGCAGGTGGAAGAAGCAGTGGACGCGCACCTCCAGGTGCAGCACGAGCAGGCCACTGTCGGCCAGCTCCTCCAGGTCGCGGCCGAGCTGCGTCAGCGTCTGCGCAGACGACTCGGGCACGGCGCCGGACTCGGAGAGGTCGGCCGCCATGTTCTGCACGTAGCCGCCCAGCCACTCCAGGCTCTCGTGCAGCCAGGCTAGCTGGCGCAGCAGCTGCACGTCCGCGATCACCTCGCCTGGCCCGATGTCGCCGTCACCCAGGTTGCCGGAGAGGATCTCGGTCTCGCGCCGGTTGCGCTCGCGCACCTCTTCTGGTGACTCCTCCACGGATAGGTCTTCGGCACCGGCGGCGGCCGCCGCCGCCGCGCCGCCCTGCTTCTGGTTCAGCCAGTTGGGCAGCTCGCGCAGGAAGCGGCTGATGTCCTCGTCGTGCGCCCACTGGGCAGAGACGACGGCGCGTCCGTGCTCTGCCTGGGTGAGGCCGCGGTACTGCTGGCCGCACGCCTCCTTGTACTGCACCAGCACGCCGCAGATGATGGACAGGAAGTGGTTGCAGTAGTCGGGCAGCGACGTCATCAAGGTGCGCAGCGAGGCCACGAAGCGGCGCACCTGGACGGCCGACTGCAGCAGCGGCTTGGCGGCGCCCAGTGCCACCAGCTCGGCCGGCTCCTGGACCGTCTTCCAGCCGTCCATGCGCGTCTCGGCGAGCAGGGCGCCCTCGGCGCGCAGCTGGCCCAGCAGCTCCTCGCTGATGTAGTCGTTGATGAAGCTGTGCAGCGGACAGTGCGAGGTCTGGCCCAGCTTCTCCTCGATCTCGGCCGCCAGCCGCATCAGCGGCGGGTAGAGCAGCGTGATGTTGAGCGGGTCGGCCGGCACCAGGCGGCGCCGCTCGCCCGGAGACGCCAGCAGCGCCGCGCCCTCGCCGCGCTGCCGCGACAGACGCGCCTTCTCCTGCAGGTACGCGCCCATGTTCAGACTCGTCGACGACGCGTCAAAATTGAACAGCTGCCGCGTGCGGACGCGGGGCGGCCGTTTGCGCATAAAGTGGCTGGAGAGCTCGGCGGCAGTCTCTGTGCGCGGCGTCAGAGGCGTGTCGGCGGCGGCCGCGCCGCCCGCGCTCGGCACATCCAGGTACTCGGATGTAACCAACTTCAGCACGTCCTGGATGCGCGCCCAGACGTCGTCCATGCTGTACAGCGCAATGGTGTCCAGGCCGCGGGAGGCGGCTGAGCGCCGGAACGCCACCAGTACCCGCTCGTGAGTGGCGGCCACGGCGCGGAACTGGTCGGCCACGGCGTCCACCAGCTGAGAGAGCAGCGCCTGGCCGTCGGCCGGCTGCACCAGCGCCGGCCCGATGGCGGGCGCCACCACCTGCACCGACCGCTGCTCCTGCAGCGTGCGCGACGTGCGGGCCACCACCGACAGCAGCTCAGACTCCATGCGCGACAGCACCGCCTCCACCGTGTCGGGCAGCTTCTGCAGCCGCGTCAGGCACTCGACCAGCACGGCCGGGTGGCTGGCGCCGTCGCCGCCGTCCAGCGCCTCCAGCTCCTCCTCGCCGCCGGCCGGGCCGCCCAGCAGGCCGGAGATGTCCACCAGCGGACGGCGCTCGCGCTCCCGCGCCGACGAGCGGCCAGAGCTGCGCTGCTCGTCGCCGCGCTCGGAGCCGGCGCGGCCCGAGCAGCGTCCGCTGCCGTGCCGCTGCAGCGCCGCCAGCGCCGGCTGCGTGCTCTGCTCGTACAGGTGTCGCTGCAGCTCGTCGGCCAGCCGCTCGTGCAGTTCGTCGGCCAGCGCCTCTAGCTCGGCGCGGACCTCCTGCAGCGCCTGCACCCCGACCAGCTGGCCGTCCAGCAGCGCCAGACCGTCCGTCAGACGGCGCGTGGCCCGGTAAAACTCGCGCCGCTGCATGTGCGACGACACGGCGTCGGGCAGCCCGCGCAGCTCCTCCACCTTCTCCAGCAGCGACAACATGTGCTTGTGCTCGACGCCCTCCTGCCAGAGCTTCTTCAGCTCGTCGCGTTTGCAGTGCAGCAGCATCTTGCAGTTGACCAGGTTCTCGCGCACGGTACGCATCCGGGTCCGCGTGGCCGAGATGCGTCCGGAGACGTTCTCGTAGAGCTGCATGGCGCGCCGGAGCTCGGCCTCGTGGTGCGACACCAGCTCCTGCAGCTGCTGCTCGCTGCGCTGGTACTTGTGCTTCAGCGCGCCCAGCCGCTCGCGGAACTCGTCCGGGTGCGTCAGCGACAGGTGGTCCAGCTCTCGCAGCAGCGTCTGGCCGCGCTGCGTCGTTCTGCAACACGGGAGCGGGCCAGCGTCACTGCTTGCCTCGGCCGCGCACCGACCCGCTCCCGTGTCACCGGCCGCCGGCCGCCGGCCGACGCGCCGCGCCGCCGATGCTGCCCGGGCGCTGTTTCACGGCCCCACGCTACAGTACGCTGCAGCGCGCTGCTGTATTGGTGCGGCGTTCGGAATTCAGCTCGACCCTTTAGCATTGCGAGCTTCCAAATTTGTTTGTTTCCATGGAAACCCAACGCGCCGCTACGCGCAGCGCGCTGCAGCGCAATGCCGTGAAACACTAACCAGTTATCACTCAGCAATGCCAAACGACAAGGTACAGCGACAACTGAAAACCATCGTAACGTTACTGGTGACATGTAATTTCAGAGCAATTGGGAAACCAAAACCAAACTGACAGCAGATATCAAAAACCTTGGTTGAAATGTAAAAACGAGCAGTAGGTATTGTTCAGGGAGGGCATATTCGAATAGATGCCACAGTCGAGAAACATCATCCATCTATAAAATGTTTCAAACTGCTATGGTCGCTGGACTACTGAGGCATCCGTCCACCACCCCTACATGAGTCGGGGCATTACGAGCGATGACTGGCCGTCGCGTCCCGGGCCAGCCGCCCGGTGTGCTGACGTCACGCGACCCTGAATTGGAGCGCCGCCGGCGGCAGTCCGCTACCGGCCTCGTACCCAGCGAGGGGGTAACCCGGACACAGTCACTCATATTCGGAGCACAGTTCCCCCACATGAGCCGCCGAGCTATCAGATCGCTGATGCTCTACTACCAGCCATAAAAATTGCTGTTTAGTTTGCGGTTGATGGTTTTATATGGTACAACGTTTCTTTGAGTATGATTGTAATCAATAAAAATGGTAAAATTGACCTTATGCTCATAATATCAGATAAATTAATTGAAAAAAGGTCCAGAATATATTTCCGAACTTGGTTCTTCTTCGGTGGAATAAAAAAAAAAACAAGTTCGGAAATATATTCTGGACCTTTTTTCCATTAATTTATCTGATATGAGTTAGGTTAGGCAGTTGCGCAGATACCAGGCAGCCAAAAAAGCAGTTGCGATAATACCAGGCAGCCAATTTTTCTTGAGCGTCTCTTTCGCGTGATTGGTGCAGCCTGTGGCCTGTGGGCGACTGTAAGGTTTAACCCTCGCCCATGTAGGGGGGGGGGGTTGGTGCAACCCCCCCCCTGAGGTTTTTCTTAGCTACACGCCGAACCGTTTCAGATAGCCTGCTCAAATTTTCAGTACCCTTTGGGGCATCCTTTGCGCAACTTTTGGTATTTTTTTTCAAGGTCATGTCAGGTCACGGAGTTATGACGTCATAAAGGGAACAACCTCCGGCCAGATTTACTTGTTTGTTTGTTAATTGGGGCTTTAGGGCGCGCCGACTACTTAGGTCATTTTGCGCCTATGGCCAGATTTACGCTAATATAAAATGAAGATTGCTTCACATTTGTATAAATGCCGACTGACCTGACACACTGATGGGTTGTTTTAGAATCACAACTGGCTGATTTGACATTGGCACAATGTCCGTTGACCTTTTGAAGGTTACTAAAGGTCAAGGTAAGGTCAGTGACCTCGGTTGACCTGTAATGACTTCTTGCACTTTTATGCCTTTTCGGGGTATTATGATGCCCTGAATGCGAATTTGCTATCCATTTTAGGCATCGTCGGTTGTTTCTTGTAGTTCATTTTGGGTCAGGGTCAGGTCAGTGACGTCACACGCCTGACGTGACCCAATGCACAAATGACCTTGTAGACTTCCGATGCTCCCAACGCATCATTTTTAGAGTTATGACATCGAAACACACACCAAACGATAGACAATTGATCAAGGATCACGATAGTGAAGGTTTCAAGTCGATATCTCTTACCGTTTTTCCGCAATCGGCGCGGAAATCTGAAAAAGTTAGATTTTTCCGAAAATTTGACCTTTACCGGTCATAAGTAGGTCAAATGTTGACCTAGGACCAAAAAATATACCCCCAATCGCGAGATCTCGTTGAGAGCAATCCGTTGGTCTTTTCCGCTAAGCTCTACGACGCTCCGTTTTCAAACGCCAGGGGGGTCGCACCAACCCCCCCCCCCCTGCATGGGCGAAGGTGGCAAAACACCGTTTACGGGCGAGGGTTAACCCGCGCCGGGCCAGGGGGTGTTTGAACCCCCCCCCCCCCCCCAACTGCGGTTTTTCGCGGATATCTAAAAAACGGCGCCGCTTTTTTGGCAAACCTGTTCGTGCATCTTTTCCGCACATGTTGTGAAAATTTCAGACCCATGTCGATTAAGGTCAGGTCACCAGGTCACACCGAGTGACCTTAACTAAAAAAAAAAATAAGAATGCTCATCATAGCTACCCCGACTGAACGATTGCCTTGAAACTTGCAGCGATTGATAAGAGTAACATTATCTATAAAATGTATATCTCAGAATTTTGATATCGGCGACCTAAGGTCAGGTCAATTTTGCGGCCTCTGCTTTATTATAAGTCAATGGGAGAAAATTGAAAAGCGTCTGTTTTGCACGAAAGCCATTCTAGACACTCTCAAACATCGAGACGCAGGTAAAATTGACACACTGAACCGGAAAATGGCAACTGTGACCCCTCGTTATGTCATCGAGGTCATCTCAGGTCACGAAAAGAATCTAACAGTTTTTCGTTAATAACTTCTGATAGCGGCATGCCAGAGCGATGAAAACGCCTTCGATGTGTTCGGCTCGACGTTGCGGATCGACTGATATGCAACATAACCTTTTCCGGTCAGGTCATGACCTTGACCCGAGGTCAATTTTTCAAGTTGAATTTTCATGGTCAACTTATAGTTCATTCGACGCGTCTTGACGAGAGGAACACGATGCTGGCAAAAGTAATGTCATGACTCTTTTGAGTCAAAAGTTTGCCGAAAAACACTTCGTAAAAACGGTTATTTTTGGAGTTTTTGCCCTCTGGAGGCAAAATCGTTAACCTGAGGTCAAATCTGAGAACATGTTTTCGAAAGCGCGTCAAAAGAGCTATCGAATGCGCTTTTCCGCGGCGCTGTAGCTCTATCGGTTCCCGAGATAGCCGTTGGCAGTTTCCAAAATGTTGAAATAGCCAACATTTTACCTTTGGTGACCTCTGGTGACCTGACCTTTGACCTGACCCAGAAAATGATCGAAGCGTTTTCGTCCTTATTTTGGACGTTCTTTCGACTGCCGCTTACCGCGTGTCGCTTCGTGGCCCAGGAGCCGAGTTAGAAGGGGTGGAGGTGTTCAGACCCCCCCCCCCCCAGCCCGGCGCGGAAGTCTCGGAGCACCGGCCCGGTTTGGAATTTCTTTTTGGTCACAATGTGTTAAAGCTATTTACGGGAGGGTACTGAAAGTTTGGTGATGTTCGGCGCAGCGGTTCTGGAGCTACATCAAAAAACTAAAGGGGGCAAAAAATGCCCCCCCCCCCCCCCACTGCATGGAAGGTTAGATCATCGATATCAAAATTCAGAGATATACAAATTATAGCTTCCTCATTACATGGCCTCATTACATCCTGTGACTTTCAAAGGCCTCCATCATCTACTGTAGCTCTGACACCGTGACAAAGCTGCAAAAAAGTGATTTGAGGTTGGGTCATTCGAAGTGACCTGGATGACCTTGAATTTGAAATGTAGGAGGTTCAAATTTGCACACCAAGTGTTAAATAGATGAGGGAAAAGTCATGCGAACTTTCGTTGCGCCGCGGTTTTCGCGTTATTCACGAAAAACCTCAGCTCTCATAAACAGCATGTACATTTTGATTCAACAACAGCAAATATATTCAATTTACATCCTCCAGATCTAAAAAAAAGCACTGAAACAGCTTGTTTATTACTTTATAATATATTAGCTTGAGGAAAATAATCACATCCATTGAGTCATCTTACAGTCTTACTGCTCAATGCATCCATCACCTTTGAAAGGTAAGGTGTCATGCAGGTATTAAGTAAGCACTAAGTAGGTGTTGATTACCTAGATATTAAGCTAGGCCGATTGGATCAGGTGGCACTTAATCACCTTGATCCTATAACCTTTAATTCAGCCATCAGGCACAAATAACTTTTGAGCTTGAGCTGGTATTATGCAGGCCTTGGGTCACATGTTTGGTAAGATGTGGTTGTTTCTTTTTGCAGGAAGTTCAAAATTGAAATGGCATGTCTTTGACAACTGTGGCATATAGTTCAATGTTTCATTGAGATAGGACCTTAAAGGACCAAAAAGTTCATGCAAGACCACCTAAGAAGCTCAGTAATCAAATGCAAATCAAATCCTGAACAAACCCAAAAGGTATATGGGACCGAGACCAGAACTCTGTTACCAATTGAAAAATTGTCTGCCATTGTTTCCTGTATCAATTCAAGCATCTCACAATATTCACCATCCAAACTGAACAATAACCATTAAATTGAAAACATGGGCATTAGGCTAACTGAATCACTTTTCAGTAGGTAGGTAGTAATAACTGGTAAAGCAGGCGTCTCACTTGTTTTATGCAACCAAGAGACGCACAGTAGGTTAGGTTGTAGGTTTAAGGTGGTAGGTTTTAGGTAGGTAGTAGGTTTTGGAAAGGTGAAGTCAGGCTTGGTTAGGTTTGGTTTGGTCTGGTTTGATTAGAAAGTAGCTCAGGGTATAGCACCTCTCCTTGGTTGCAAAATTAAGTGTGATACCTGCTTTAAGACTACCCGCTTTTCGTTTTTGCTTATGCCTAGCAAATTTTGGGGGTGACTTTTGGCATATATATCTGGAGCCAATGGTTTCTTTTGGTTGTTTGTTTGTTTATTGGAGCTTCACCTCGCGTTTGATGTCTCTCGGACGACGAAGATTCGGTATTAGTATACGTGAGGTCCGAGTGGCGAACCGATTATGAAAAGCACACTGTACGATGTATTTTGACCTCCTGATTTCATATCTGATAGTTATTTATTCTGGAACCAAGTATCAAAGCAACTATGGAATACTTACAATTACCGCAAACCGCTACCGCACTCCACGCTAGCGCAATGTGCCGGACGGCGATTACTTACGCAAAGCTGGCCAAGGTCGAGTAAATCAAGGATGATATATATAACAGTTGCTATTCAACTGTGAATAATGACGTCATAATATTTCTCGCGGCGAAGCAGCGCAGTGCCGAAGGCAATGCCTTAGGAGAGATTACAGGCAAGAGTAAATCAAATATTTTTAGGTTAAGTGGTTATGTATCTGGCTTCAGGCCGAAGGCCTGAAGCCTGATGCATGACCACTTAACCTAAAAATATTTGATTTACTCTTGCCTGCAATCTATTCCTGCAAATAACTTTTTCCTTATCTCCGGTAGGCAAACATCAGTAGGTTAGGTTAGGTTAGGTTAGGTTAGGCTAGGTTAGGTTAGGTTAGGTTAGGTTCTTGTTTTTTGTTATTATTACGTCACTTTCATAACACCATTTGTATCGTTTTCTTTTTCCCCACCCAAAAACCCCGGTTCCCAAAATTTCCCCTGAAATGGCAGCAATCTAAATATGGCAGCGCTAGAAACGCCCACGCTTTCATTCGTCGCGTGGTTTTTTGCCGCCGGGTGGTATTGTGGTGTAGTAATGGGTTGGTGCGATTGGTGATTTGGTGTTTTTTCCACGTCTCCAGGACATGTAAGCATCATTTTTGGATTCAGGATGTCAAATAATGTAAGAATGTGAAAACTTTATCTTTTAACAGGCACTCGGACCTAATGTATACTTTTACCGAAGATTCTAAGTCGTCCAGCAAACCACGTTCCATAACTGCAGCCGAGCCCCCGCTAACCTTGAACGGGATTGGCCGGACGGCGCAGAACCATCATCCGAAAGACATTGAGCGCAGGGTTACGGTGCGTCGACTGATCAGGTCATTTTGCATCTTTTCTTTTGGTTGTACTGGCCTCAGAGTAAGACAATTTCAAAGCTTGCAGGATCATCTCAAGCATGTGTAGGTATTGGTAGGTACTTACTTTAAACTTGACATGGAGCTGGAGCTCATGTTGTGGTTCATTGCAGCTGGGCTTGGCCGCACATCAGTCATCTTACTTCACACCAGAATGCTTGCAAAACCTTACAGCATCAATGCCTGGCGTGTATTCTGATTCAGGCTTAATTTCTCAACAAAGCAGATGTTCGTTCTGCGCCGATAACGGTCACCGGAAAACTCCTCTCTGGAAAAGAAAAGGGTGTCAAAAGCAATTCATCCACTTGCTTGGGTACACAGGGCTACTTGTAAACGCTTCAAGCGATGCTTAGTAATATTTCGCAATTACCTTTTACTTTTCGCCGCTTACTTTCTAGCATCAAATTCCGGCAAACAACCGGCGGCAGCCCCTCGTTTCACAACTGGAACAACTGGCAAAGATTATTCCAAACAATCATAGTATACTTAAATATTGTTGAACTAGCAATTATTATTGGACTCACTTATATTCAAAAGATACAACGTAAGGGTGTATGAACAGAGCAAAAAACATTTATGATGAATAAAAATGTGCATTTAAAACAAAAAGGCGCAAATTTCAGAATCTCACTACTAGTTGTCTTGGTAGGAAAGAAGTGTGCTAGTACAAAACTATAAAAATGGCCGACGGAACAACAGAGGTTGGGCCGTGGACCGAGCCGCGTTTACTGATAGCTTGCGGGTAACTAGACCATCAAACGAATTGAGTTTACGATGCACCTTCCTTACATTATTACCAAAGTTGCCCCCAAACAAGAATCATGATTTTTATAAGCGGCATCTTGCGTAGTACCTTTAGAGACGCAACCACTAAATAGGTGTCACAATACTAAACAGCTTTAGATTGATCATAATTCATATTGTAGTTACAGGCGTAATGAAATAATGTCTTATTCTTATGCACGACCAACAAAACGTTCCCTGATTAAAACATTTGACTCACCTTAACAAACTAACTTCCCCCGCCACTACTCGATTCTCAACTAAACCAGCCTCTCCGTTCTGTTGGCCGGCGGTCAATGTGGACCGGCCAGTCAGAAACATCACGTGACCCAATGGTGCCTGCGGCAGTCTGCGGATCAGCGGCCAACGGGCCTGCATACCTCAAAGGGGCAAACTCCACCGACCAAGCAAAGCACAGCTCCGCGCTGGTGACGCGAGAGGGGGGGGGAGGGGGTGGTAACTGCGCGCCATTTCCACTCGTGCCACGTCGGGTTTGGCAAACGTGCTCTTTTTAAACATAAAGCTGCAATGATCCGTGGGCCAAATGGCCTCCTTCAGATGTGATTTGCCTAAAAGCTGATAGCCGATAGGCTTCCACGCAGGAGTGCCCCTGGGCCCATACGCAAACGTGAAATACTAGAAAACGACTCATCAGACCACAACATTGAAATCGAGAAAAGGCACGTCACTACTTCACAGCAAACAGTTGATAGGAAAGGGGTTTCTTGATGAATCCCGGGCACATTTATTGAATTAGGCTAGGTGCATCTCTACAGCGACCCGAGGGATTCGGGAGCTCCCAGGAGCCAGGAGGGCGCGCGCTATTGTGTGCATTGTGCACCCACAGCGGACCCCGGAGCAGTGTTTGCCAGGCAGTGGGCACAGCACGGGACACAACCGCCATCGGGTGCCGGCCGACTCGGCTATGGTATGATTGGCCTGTATGTTTGTATGCCAGCTAGACACGGGCTGGGCTGTGGTGGCTATCCGTTTCTCTATTGGCGAGTTTCGGACGGTTGTTTGGGATTTTGCGCAGGACCGTGGGCGGACCGCGGAGGCGCCCGTCAAACACGACCTCGACGTTGGCATACACTGACGAAACCAGTGGCCGACGGTAACACTGTGACTGAACAGCGCCTGACGGTAACACTGACTGAACAGCGCCTGACTGTAACACCGGCGACTAAACAGCGCCTGACGGTAACACCGGCGACTGAACAGCGCCTGACGGTAACACCGGCGACTGAACAGCGCCTGACGGTAACACCGGCGACTGAACAGCGCCCGACGGTAACACTGTGACTGAACAGCGCCTGACGGTAACACCGGCGACTGAACAGCGCCCGACGGTAACACTGTGACTGAACAGCGCCTGACGGTAACACCGGCGACTGAACAGCGCCTGACGGTAACACCGGCGACTGAACAGCTCCCTCTGTCTCTGTCTCTGTCTCTGTCTCTGTCTCTGTCTCTGTCTCTGTCTCTGTCTCTGTCTCTGTCTCTGTCTCTGTCTGTCTCTCTCTCTCTCTCTCTCTCTCTCTCTCTCTCTCTCTCTCTCTCTCTCTCTCTCCCTCTCTCCATCCCCGTGCCCCGACACCAGCGTCCATCTATCGCCATGTATTATCAGTTGAGGTCGGGCACGGTGCGGGCCAGCAGGCCGTTCATATACAGTGCCAGCAGTCGGGCGAACACCTCTGCGTTGTAGCCGGCCAGCAGCGGCCGTCCGTCCGTGTAGGCGCAGCGCTCGTACAGCGGCGCGGCCGGTTCGGTCCACAGCAGGTTCTTCAGCTGGTGCCGGGTGCTGACCTCGCCGCTGGTCGGGTCCGGCACCGCCTGCGTGTTCAGCTGCAGCACCGACCGCTTGAAGAGCCGGCCGTCGGTGGCCACACACTGCACCACGGCCGGCCGGCCGGGCCCCGCCTGTGGGCAGCAGCGGCGCCGTCAGAGCCGGCACCAGGGGAACGGCGGCACACTGCACCACCGGCACCAGTCCCAGGGGGACGGCGGCACACTGCACCACCGGCACCAGTCGGCGGCACACTGCACCACCGGCACCAGTCGGCGGCACACTGCACCACCGGCACCAGTCGGCGGCACACTGCACCACCGGCACCAGTCGGCGGCACACTGCACCACCGGCACCAGTCGGCGACACACTGCACCACCGGCACCAGTCGGCGGCACACTGCACCACCGGCACCAGACGGCGGCACACGGCACCACCGGCACCAGTCGGCGACACACTGCACCACCGGCACCAGTCCCAGGGGGACGGCGGCACACTGCACCACCGGCACCAGTCCCAGGGGGACGGCGGCACACTGCACCACCGGCACCAGTCGGCGGCGAACACAACAAATAAGGCCTAAAACTATACGCCTTGTGTCCTTATCCGCATAAGGCTAAAGGCTATAACTCCAGCATTTCAGGCTGGAACACAGCTTTTGAACTTTAACTTAACTAAACTTGAACTTGAACTAAACTAAACTTGAAGTTGAACTAATATTAAACTTAAAAATTGCTCTTGATAATTCGTTCAATGATGTAAATTCTTTAATGAGACTGAATTTGTCCCGTAATCGATTGTTTATTGTTTGCGAAGTTAGATAAACTACTTTATAAGACAATATATGCGATATTTTATCATTGATAGCAACGGCGACTGATCCAGTTGATATCAGAAGGCTCTGCCGGCGGAGTCAGCCGTTGGAGCGCGGCACTGCCCGGTGTCAGGGACCGGGTGGGCTGGGCTGGGCTGGACTGGGGCTGCCGGCGCCCCGCCGACCGGGAGGGTCAGACCGCCGGCGCCCCGCGAACGCCACCGACCTGCTGTCGCGCCATGTTGACCGCCGCCGCGTGCATGCTCATCACAGAGAGCGCGCCCAGCTGGTCGTCGTCGACCCACTTCTTGATGCGGCCGTTCCAGGCCAGGAACAGGGTGTGCACGTACCGGTGTCGGCAGCCGGCAGACACCGCTGTCGGGGGGGGGGGGCAGAGGGGTCAGACACCGCTGTCAGGGGGGGCAGAGGGGTCAGACACCGCTATCAGGTCAGGGGGGAGATCAGACAACGCTGCCAGAGGAGTTTTCTGCGGATCATTCTTAACGATATCCTACTATTAATTTTATCCCGCGCCACGTATTGGGGTTTGCCGAGAACCACGCAACATAGCGACAAGCAGCAAACGGCGTTAAATAGCCCCAACAGGGAACTACCTTGTGACCCAATTTCATTGACCTAGGTCAAACAAATGACGTCACAGGTCAGGTCAAATTTCGAATTTTCACCGTTTACAGGCATTTCAAGAAATGCGCTGTAAAATCGAGTAAAATGCAATCCATTGAAAATCATCGATTGGGAATTGTTTGTCAAACACATATTCTGCTATTTGAGGTCACTGATACCAGGTCAGGTCACAGAGGTCAGGTCACTGAGGGTCACAATATGAAAATATCATGTGATGCATGTTTTATGGTCCATTTCATATGCCAAATGCGATTATGTGGATCAGGCAGCCTTTGGGGCCAGTTTAGATTATGTTCTGGTGAAGGTCAGGTCAAGGTCAGGTCAAATCAGGTCAAATATCAAAGTTAATATTTTTGCATAAAATGGGTATCCATTCGATGCTGCTCGTCACGGGGAGTTCAATGGTGGTCTTTGTTTTGCGCTACGTGGTCTAGAATTGCTAAAAAAATTGAGCTAAAAAATTTGACGTCATCAATTTTGAACAGTGCTTTTCGCTATAACTTGGCCAAAAAAGGAGGTATCGATCTAAGATTTGGTATGTATGTAGAAGAGCCAAGGACTATCACATATATTACGTTTTTTTTCGAAATTCTAAAAACTTTTGGGTTTTTTGACAATTTTCTTAAAAATCAACTTTTTTAATTTTGGGGGTCAAAATTCCAAATTTTGAAAATCCGAGGAAACAGTTTTGTAGCGCCATTTTTTCTCTCAATGACCATGTGAAGAACTTTGAAATTCCTTGGTAACTGTAGCTTTTGTGAGCGTTTCAAGATTTCATATGTTTTGCTCATTTTTGCCCGAACCGATGACCTCAGTTTGACCTCAATAACTCCTGACCTAAGGTGACTTAAGACTTGAAATTTCGTGTTAAGGTGTCAAATTGATGCCCGGGATGGTACTGAAAATTTGGCGGCGCTGCGCGCCACCGTTTTCTTCCTATTCAGGAAAAACCACAGGGGGGGGGGGGCAAAATTGCCGCCCAGCGGGGCGAGGGTTATAATAAAGTGAATAAAGGTATGATTTCTAACGATGGTATGCAAATAGAAATGCTCATACGATACCACAAATCATTTGCCGGAGCTGCAATTTAAACCTGGTTCATTATACCATGTTCATTATACCTGGTTCATTATATCAGGTGGTACTATTGTGATTGCCACCCGTTACCAGATACCCCCGGACTCCCCCTACCATGGTATTACCCCCTCCTCTGACCTCGTCCACGCTCTACGATATCGGAATCTGAGGAGCATCTGTAATTTGGGGACACGTTTTGTGGGTATATCCCCGGCAGCGTCGGCGCCCTCCTGTCTGGATCGGCCTGTGAGAGTCTGTGTCCGCGGCTGTGCCGACTCGCGCGCCGCGTCCCGCCCGACTCACGCGCCACGTCCCGCCACTGGTAGTCGTGCACGCTGTGCAGGTGCACGAACGGACTGACGGGCTCCAGCTGGGGCGCGGCCGCGGCGCGACTGGCCTCCACGGCCTGGGCGGGCGCCGGCGCCGGCAGCGGCCTGTCGGCCATCAGTGCCAGCTCGGGCCGACGGCTCACCAGCAGACGGTGGCCGTCCGAGCTGGAGCGGCGGCACAGAGCGACACAGGTCAGCGACACAGGGCGACACAGGTCAGCGACACAGAGCGATACAGGTCAGCGGCGCAGAGCGACACAGGTCAGCGGCACAGAGCGACACAGAGCGATACAGGTCAGCGGCACAGAGCGATACAGGTCAGCGGCACAGAGCGACACAGAGCGATACAGGTCAGCGGCACAGAGCGACACCGGTCAGCGGCACAGAGCGACACAGACACACACAGGTCAGCGGCACAGAGCGACACAGGTCAGCGGCACAGAGCGACACAGGTCAGCAGCACAGGTCAGCGGCACAGGTCAGCGGCACAGAGCGACACCGGTCAGCGGCACAGAGCGACACAGACACACACAGAACAGCGACACAGGGCGACACAGGTCAGCGACACAGAGCGATACAGGTCAGCGGCACAGACACATACAGGTCAGCGACACAGAGCGACACAGGTCAGCGACACAGACACATACAGGTCAGCGGCACAGAGCGATACAGGTCAGCGGCACAGGTCAGCGACACAGTTCAGCGGCACAGAGCGACACAGGTCAGCGACACAGAGCGATACAGGTCAGCGGCACAGAGCGATACAGGTCAGCGGCACACACACAGGTCAGCGGCACAGAGCGATACAAGTCAGCGGCACACACACAGAACAGCGACACAGAGCGACACAGGTCAGCGGCACAGAGCGATACAGGTCAGCGGCACAGAGCGATACAGGTCAGCGGCACAGGTCAGCGGCACAGAGCGATACAGGCCAGCGGCACACACACAGAACAGCGACACAGAGCGACACAGGTCAGCGGCACAGAGCGATACAGCTCAGCGACACAGAGCGACACAGGTCAACGGTACGGAGCGATACAGGTCAGCGGCACAGAGCGATACAGGTCAGCGGCACACACAGAACGGCGACACAGAGCGATACAGGTCAGCGGCACAGAGCGATACAGCTCAGCGGCACAGACACGCAGGTCAGCGGCACAGACACGCACGCACGCACCAAGTATTTTACTATTTCATTGATCAATGCAGTAACGATTACATGGCGGATCGGC
Source organism: Amphibalanus amphitrite (assembly GCF_019059575.1). NCBI lineage: Eukaryota > Metazoa > Arthropoda > Thecostraca > Balanomorpha > Balanidae > Amphibalanus > Amphibalanus amphitrite. The sequence goes on along the minus strand of NW_024881702.1, from coordinate 220,435 downwards.
TCAAAAGCTAACGCTTACAAGTTACATGGAAGCGCCTTTACAAAACAACCAAACAAAACGCGTCAGGGGCTACACAGGCTAGCGGCAGTCCGGGTCAATCCGTATGTGCGGGTCAGCCCGGGTCAGTCGGTCAGTCCGGGTCAGTCCGGTGGCAGCCGTTCAATCGAAGATGACAGGAACAACTTACAACTATATATATGGGCGGACCACGCGGCGGGACACAAATGGTTTAGCAGTGCAGACAGCGTTGGTAACTAGTTTATGAAGCGCGGCACAGGTGCGCCGGCAGTGGGCACGCGGTTCGCCCGCGCGACTGTGGCACTGGTGCCGCCGCCGGCCAGCACTCAGTGGCGGGACTCACGTGACGTGGGTGGCGCTGAGCAGCGGCCGGTAGAGCGTCAGCCGCGACTGGAACCCGTCCAGCCGCACTGCCAGCCGCTCACACAGACTCAGCAGGCCAGACAGCAGCGAGCGGCTGCGGCCGCACCGACACCGGTCAGCGATACGCAAAACAACCGCACTTCAAAAGATTATTAACCTTATTTTAGGAAATACGCCCATATACTGAATTAAGCACAATCACACTGATATACATAACACGCGATAACGGAAGATAACGAGAGGCATGACAATGGCGCAGAGACGAAATAGTCAGCGCGCTGGATAGGTACCGCAGCCGACTGGCGGCCGGCGGCCGGGCCCGTCGGCAGCGACAACTCACTTGGAGCGGAGCTCCGGCACGCCGTACTGCACCGGCTGCGGCAGGCCCAGCCGCGTCACGTCGATCACTTTGGACAGCTTCTCCTGGGTGGCGTCGAACATGAGCGACGTCTTGATGACGCTGCCAGCACGGCGGGTCAGAGGGAGGACGGTCAGAGGGAGGACGGTCCGGTCAGAGGGAGGACGGTCGGTCAGAAGGAGGACGGTCAGAGGGAGGACGGTCCGGCCAGAAGGAGGACGGTCAGAGGGAGGACGGTCCGGTCAGAGGGAGGACGGTCAGAGGGAGGACGGTCAGAGGGAGGACGGTCAGTGGGAGGACGGTCAGAGGGGGGACGGTCAGATGGGGGGACGGTCAGAGGGAGGACGGTCAGAGGGAGCAGAGTCAGAGGCAAGGCTATATAAACCAGGTAGAACGCTCCCGACGAAAAAGTGGTGACAAGCGATAATCAGTTGCCGCGACCCTCACTTGTTCAAGACTATATCCGCAAGCAGCATTTACAAGCTAGCGAAAATCGACCAATCGGCGTTCGGCAATACTCAACGCTGATTGGCCCGATGCTCGTGACGAAATTGCGGGGGACTGCAGCTATTCCCCTATGGCGTTTCATTGACTTATGACTTTTGAAGGGGATTTATATCAGTTTTTGTTGGGTTTGAGGCCATTTTTGAGCTTGGATTTTCTTTCCGTGACTTTTGACTATGTAATAACGACATTTAATCATGACATTTTTATATACTACCGGTGTCACATCGGCCAAAAAGACTTTGGGTACATGGAATAGACGGCCACTGCTGATGATGGGGCCACATATGCCGGCGTATGGTCATCAAGGCCCATGAGGGCTCAACATAGGCCCTTTATGAGTCGGTATAGGCAGGGTTACTTTTAAAGGGGGGGAAGAGGGGAATTTCCCCCCTTCGAAAATTCCGCTCCCCCTTTCAAATCGTGTCTGAACGGCTAGGGAGGGAAAGGGGAATTTCCCCCTTTCAAATTTATTTTGGAGCCCATTTTCAATCAATTCGCTATTCAGATTCTATAGCCATCGTTAATCAGATTCTCGTCATCAATCAACGTTGCTGGCGTTAAGATAATTATTAATTTTCAATTTTCGGTTCCATCCAACCATTTTACGTTCAGTGCAGCAGGAACTCCAGATTTGACCCGATACCGATCGGATAGTCGGTGGGACCGTCTCTTGTCTTGTCTCTTCCGTCTTTTCGCAATCACTGACATATCGGTACAGGCGTCGGCGTAGAAACCGGCGGGGGACGGGATTACCTCTCCGAACCAAGGGTGGATACAGGGGGAGGGGGGCAATGGGCCATGGCCCCTCCTTTGACGCAAAAAGAAGGTGACCCCCTTTTGGACCCCCTTTTATATTCTGTGTTCTTTCTCAGAAACGACCCATTTATTCACGATTATTTTCACTTTTTCATCGACGCCAAGGCCAGACATCTAAAATTTTTGTCCCAATATGACAATGGCCGTGTTTAACCATCCTCCAAACCGGAATCATTGAAGGAAAAACAACGTTATTTTTGTCCCATAGGCATTAAAGCTTTGAGTAATAAATGACTTTTCTCTTTATGCAGCATTCACGTTCATCTGCTTTGCATGCAGAGCAGGGCGCAAAAAAAAATGTACCTCATCACAGCCGGCTTTCCCAATGGAACTTTCACTGCTCACTAATACTAATAGTAATAATTCAAGTTTTGTGCTTCATTAGTTTTTGTTCGGATATCACTGCCCACCTTGTAGTTGAAGAGGTTGCAGTTTTGTAGCGCCGTCGTTTCTCTACATACACGACCACACAAAGAACTTTGGAATTGCTCGTTAACTGTAGCTTTTGTGAGCGTTTAAGAATTTCATGTTTTTTGCTCATTTTTGCTCGAACAGTTTGACATCAATTACTCCTGACCTAAGGTGACCTAAGACTTGAAATTTTGTGCGAAGGTTTCAAATTGATGCCCGGTAAGGTACTAAAAATTTGGCGGCGCTGCGCGCCGCCGTTTTTCGCTTTTCAAGAAAACCCACATGGGGGCCAAAATGACCTCCAATCAGGGCGCGGATTAACCTCTCTCTTAAGAAAGGCGTTACTTAATGTTTGGCCGGGGTATACCTACTAGTTATTGATACCACTGATAGGTTGATACTACTGATTGGCATTTGCAAGGGCGCAGTCAAGTTGGGACCTCCCCCGCCCCTTACAGCCAAGGTAGGTGCGTATATTTTTTAGCAAAATTATTTTTTGGCAACCTTCCAAAATAAAGTGGCTGAAACCCGAGGAAAGAATAGGATTTGGGGGTAGGTAAGGTTCTGCGGGCTCCATCCTAACGAAAAACCTAATGGTATTGCCGCCCACCCCCCTTTCAGATGCCCCTGGATCCGCCTTTGCCCCGAACTTTATTCCCCCTCTCAACTTTTCCTGTAAAAGTAACCCTGGGTATAGGTCCGGCGGGTCCAGTGCAGGCCGATCAGGGGCCGGTGCTGACCCAACAGGGCCCAGTGGCATATAATATAAGGCTGTCTAGGGACGTTGAGGGCTCATGGGGGCCATATAGGGCCATTAGGGACCACATAAGCCAATCAGGGGTCCATTTAGGCCAATAAAGGCACTTCAGGGGACTTGAAGAGGCCATTCAAGAGCCGTGGTGGAGCCATGAGGGGACGGCATTGGTCCATCAGGTGCAGTCAGGGGATGTTGTACGGGTATCTCAGTGGCCCATTTGGGCATATCAGTGACCAATTTAGACCCGGCAGGGGGCTTTGTAGACCTATCAGGGGCTGGTGATGGTTCATCAGGGGCCAGCGTTAGTCCATCGGGGCACGGCATATGCCCATCGGAGGTAATTGCGGGCCCACGCTGAACAATGATGGCCCTTCAACGGCCCCTAATGGATCTACATTGACCCATGTTCAATGATGTGTCATGTATGCCCCTATGGCAGGCCTACTCAGTCCCCTGATAAAAGTTCCCGGCCTCTGATGACCCTATACTGAATCCTGGTGGGGCTCTAAGAGTTTCCAATAACCCTTCGTCAACCCATTATTACCATACGCTGGCACAGGGGCCCCACATCAGCCGCACGGCAGTCCGTGCCATGACAGCATGTCTTTTCGGCCGATATTACATCGCTAATATTAATCAAAATCATGATTTTATGGTGCCATTATATAGCTAACAGTCATGAGAAATATATTTCAACTCGAAAACAGCTCGAAACAGCATATAACCTTAAAGAAACCCCTCCAAAATCCAAAAACCTATTCAGATCCATAGAGAATAGCTGCGGTCCCCCGCAATTTCGTCACGAGCGTCAGACCAATCAGCGCCGAGTACTGCCGAGCGCTGATTGGTGGATTTTCCGCTAGCGCGTAAGTACTGCTCGCGGAACAAGAGTTCGTCGACAATCCTCCACAAACGTCAGTCACCACTTTTCGTAATGCTAAACAGCCGGAGCGTACCCCCCTGGTCAGAGGGAGGACGGTCAGACGGAGGACGGTCAAAGGGGGACGGTCAGAGGGAGGACGGTCCGGTCAGCGGGAGGACGATCAGAGGGGGACGGTCAGAGGGAGGACGGTCAGAGGGACGACGGTCAGAGGGACGACGGTCAGAGGGAGGACGGTCAGAGGGAGGACGGTCAGAGGGAGGACGGTCAGAGGGGGGACGGTCAGAGGGAGGACGGTCAGAGGGAGGACGGTCAGAGGGAGAACGGTCAGAGGGAGGACGGTCAGATGAGGACGGTCAGTGAGAGGACGGTCAGAGGGAGCAGAGTCAGAGGCAAGGCTATATAAACCAGGTAGAACGCTCCCGACGAAAAAGTGGTGACAAGCGATAATCAGTTGCCGCGACCCTCACTTGTTCAAGACTATATCCGCAAGCAGCATTTACAAGCTAGCGAAAATCGACCAATCGGCGTTCGGCAATACTCAACGCTGATTGGCCCGATGCTCGTGACGAAATTGCGGGGGACTGCAGCTATTCCCCTATGGCGTTTCATTGACTTATGACTTTTGAAGGGGATTTATATCAGTTTTTGTTGGGTTTGAGGCCATTTTTGAGCTTGGATTTTCTTTCCGTGACTTTTGACTATGTAATAACGACATTTAATCATGACATTTTTATATACTACCGGTGTCACATCGGCCAAAAAGACTTTGGGTACATGGAATAGACGGCCACTGCTGATGATGGGGCCACACATGCCGGCGTATGGTCATCAAGGCCCATGAGGGCTCAACATAGGCCCTTTATGAGTCGGTATAGGTCCGGCGGGTCCAGTGCAGGCCTATCAGGGGCCGGTGCTGACCCAACAGGGCCCAGTGGCATATAATATAAGGCTGTCTAGGGACGTTGAGGGCTCATGGGGGCCATATAGGGCCATTAGGGACCACATAAGCCAATCAGGGGTCCATTTAGGCCAATAAAGGCACTTCAGGGGACTTGAAGAGGCCATTCAAGAGCCGTGGTGGAGCCATGAGGGGACGGCATTGGTCCATCAGGTGCAGTCAGGGGATGTTGTACGGGTATCTCAGTGGCCCATTTGGGCATATCAGTGACCAATTTAGACCCGGCAGGGGGCTTTGTAGACCTATCAGGGGCTGGTGATGGTTCATCAGGGGCCAGCGTTAGTCCATCGGGGCACGGCATATGCCCATCGGAGGTAATTGCGGGCCCACACTGAACAATGATGGCCCTTCAACGGCCCCTAATGGATCTACATTGACCCATGTTCAATGATGTGTCATGTATGCCCCTATGGCAGGCCTACTCAGTCCCCTGATAAAAGTTCCCGGCCTCTGATGACCCTATACTGAATCCTGGTGGGGCTCTAAGAGTTTCCAATAACCCTTCGTCAACCCATTATTACCATACGCTGGCACAGGGGCCCCACATCAGCCGCACGGCAGTCCGTGCCATGACAGCATGTCTTTTCGGCCGATATTACATCGCTAATATTAATCAAAATCATGATTTTATGGTACCATTATATAGCTAACAGTCATGAGAAATATATTTCAACTCGAAAACAGCTCGAAACAGCATATAACCTTAAAGAAACCCCTCCGAAATCCAAAAACCTATTCAGATCCATAGAGAATAGCTGCGGTCCCCCGCAATTTCGTCACGAGCGTCAGACCAATCAGCGCCGAGTACTGCCGAGCGCTGATTGGTGGATTTTCCGCTAGCGCGTAAGTACTGCTCGCGGAACAAGAGTTCGTCGACAATCCTCCACAAACGTCAGTCACCACTTTTCGTAATGCTAAACAGCCGGAGCGTACCCCCCTGGTCAGAGGGAGGACGGTCAGACGGAGGACGGTCAGAGGGAGGACGGTCAGAGGGAGGACGGTCAGAGGGAGGACGGTCAGAGGGGGGACGGTCAGAGGGAGAACGGTCAGAGGGAGGACGGTCAGATGAGGACGGTCAGTGAGAGGACGGTCAGTGGGAGGACGGTCAGTGGGAGGACGGTCAGAGGGAGGACGGTCAGAGGGAGGAGAGTCAGAGGGAGGACGGGCCCAGTCAGAGGGAGGTCGGTCAGAGGGAGGACGGTCAGAGGGAGGACGGTCAGAGGGAGGACGGTCAGAGGGAGGATGATCAGAGGGAGGACGGTCAGAGGGAGGAGAGTCAGAGGGAGGACGGTCAGAGGGAGGACGGTCAGAGGGAGAACGGTCCGGTCAGAGGGAGAACGGTCCGGTCAGAGGGAGGACGGTCAGAGGGAGGACGGGCCTAGTCAGAGGGAGGACGGTCAGACGGAGGACGGTCAGAGGGGGACGGTCAGAGGGAGGACGGTCCGGTCAGCGGGAGGACGATCAGAGGGGGACGGTCAGAGGGAGGACGGTCAGAGGGACGACGGTCAGAGGGACGACGGTCAGAGGGAGGACGGTCAGAGGGAGGACGGTCAGAGGGAGGACGGTCAGAGGGGGGACGGTCAGAGGGAGAACGGTCAGAGGGAGGACGGTCAGATGAGGACGGTCAGTGAGAGGACGGTCAGTGGGAGGACGGTCAGTGGGAGGACGGTCAGAGGGAGGACGGTCAGAGGGAGGAGAGTCAGAGGGAGGACGGGCCCAGTCAGAGGGAGGTCGGTCAGAGGGAGGACGGTCAGAGGGAGGACGGTCAGAGGGAGGACGGTCAGAGGGAGGATGATCAGAGGGAGGACGGTCAGAGGGAGGAGTCAGAGGGAGGACGGTCAGAGGGAGGACGGTCAGAGGGAGAACGGTCCGGTCAGAGGGAGAACGGTCCGGTCAGAGGGAGGACGGTCAGAGGGAGGACGGTCAGAGGGAGGACGGTCCGGTCAGAGGGAGGACGGTCAGTGGGAGGACGGTCCCGGTCAGAGGGAGGACGGTCAGAGGGAGGACGGTCCGGTCAGAGGGAGGACGGTCAGTGGGAGGACGGTCCCGGTCAGAGGGAGGACGGTCAGAGGGAGGACGGTCGGAGGGAGGACGGTCAGAGGGAAAACGGTCCGGTCAGAGGGAACACGGTCAGAGGGAGGACGGTCCGGTCAGAGGGAGGACGGTCAGAGGGAGGAGAGTCAGAGGAGGACGGGCCCAGTCAGAGGGAGGACGGTCAGAGGGAGGACGGTCAGAGGGGACGGTCAGAGGGAGGACGGTCAGAGGGAGGACGGTCAGAGGGAGGACGGTCAGAGGGAGGAGAGTCAGAGGGAGGACGGTCAGAGGGAGGACGGTCAGAGGGAGGACGGTCAGAGGGAGGACGGTCAGAGGGAGGACGGTCAGAGGGAGAACGGTCCGGTCAGAGGGAGAACGGTCCGGTCAGAGGGAGGACGGTCAGAGGGAGGACGGTCCGGTCAGAGGGAGGACGGTCAGTGGGAGGACGGTCCCGGTCAGAGGGAGGACGGTCAGAGGGAGGACGGTCAGAGGGAGAACGGTCCGGTCAGAGGGAGAACGGTCCGGTCAGAGGGAGAACGGTCCGGTCAGAGGGAGGACGGTCAGAGGGAGGACGGTCAGAGGGAGGACGGTCAGAGGGGACGGTCAGAGGGAGGACGGTCAGAGGGAGGACGGTCAGAGGGAGGACGGTCAGAGGGAGGACGGTCAGAGGGAGGACGGTCAGAGGGAGGACGGTCAGAGGGAGGACGGTCAGAGGGAGGACGGTCAGAGGGAGGACGGTCAGAGGGAGAACGGTCCGGTCAGAGGGAGAACGGTCCGGTCAGAGGGAGGACGGTCAGAGGGAGGACGGTCCGGTCAGAGGGAGGAGAGTCAGAGGGAGGACGGGCCCAGTCAGAGGGAGGACGGTCAGAGGGAGGATGATCAGAGGGAGGACGGTCAGTGAGAGGACGGTCAGTGGGAGGACGGTCAGTGAGAGGACGGTCAGTGGGAGGACGGTCAGTGGGAGGACGGTCAGAGGGAGGACGATCAGAGGGGGACGGTCAGAGGGAGGACGGTCAGAGGGACGACGGTCAGAGGGACGACGGTCAGAGGGAGGACGGTCAGAGGGAGGACGGTCAGAGGGAGGACGGTCAGAGGGGGGACGGTCAGAGGGAGAACGGTCAGAGGGAGGACGGTCAGATGAGGACGGTCAGTGAGAGGACGGTCAGTGGGAGGACGGTCAGTGGGAGGACGGTCAGAGGGAGGACGGTCAGAGGGAGGAGAGTCAGAGGGAGGACGGGCCCAGTCAGAGGGAGGTCGGTCAGAGGGAGGACGGTCAGAGGGAGGACGGTCAGAGGGAGGACGGTCAGAGGGAGGACGGTCAGAGGGAGGACGGTCAGAGGGAGGACGGTCAGAGGGAGGACGGTCAGAGGGAGGACGGTCAGAGGGAGGACGGTCAGAGGGAGGACGGTCAGAGGGAGGACGGTCAGAGGGAGGACGGTCAGAGGGAGGACGGTCAGAGGGAGGACGGTCAGAGGGAGGACGGTCAGAGGGAGAACGGTCAGAGGGAGGACGGTCAGAGGGAGAACGGTCCGGTCAGAGGGAGAACGGTCCGGTCAGAGGGAGGACGGTCAGAGGGAGGACGGTCCGGTCAGAGGGAGGACGGTCAGAGGGAGGAGAGTCAGAGGAGGACGGGCCCAGTCAGAGGGAGGACGGTCAGAGGGAGGACGGTCAGAGGGGACGGTCAGAGGGAGGACGGTCAGAGGGAGGACGGTCAGAGGGAGGAGAGTCAGAGGGAGGACGGTCAGAGGGAGGACGGTCAGAGGGAGGACGGTCAGAGGGAGGACGGTCAGAGGGAGGACGGTCAGAGGGAGAACGGTCCGGTCAGAGGGAGGACGGTCAGAGGGAGGACGGTCCGGTCAGAGGGAGGACGGTCAGTGGGAGGACGGTCCCGGTCAGAGGGAGGACGGTCAGAGGGAGGACGGTCAGAGGGAGGACGGTCAGAGGGAGGACGGTCAGAGGGAGGACGGTCAGAGGGAGAACGGTCCGGTCAGAGGGAGAACGGTCCGGTCAGAGGGAGAACGGTCCGGTCAGAGGGAGGACGGTCAGAGGGAGGACGGTCCGGTCAGAGGGAGGACGGTCAGAGGGAGGAGAGTCAGAGGAGGACGGGCCCAGTCAGAGGGAGGACGGTCAGAGGGAGGACGGTCAGAGGGGACGGTCAGAGGGAGGACGGTCAGAGGGAGGACGGTCAGAGGGAGGACGGTCAGAGGGAGGACGGTCAGAGGGAGGACGGTCAGAGGGAGAACGGTCAGAGGGAGGACGGTCAGAGGGAGGACGGTCAGAGGGAGGACGGTCAGAGGGAGGACGGTCCGGTCAGAGGGAGGACGGTCAGAGGGAGGACGGTCCGGTCAGAGGGAGGACGGTCCGGTCAGAGGGAGGACGGTCAGAGGGAGGACGGTCAGAGGGAGGACGGTCAGAGGGAGGACGGTCAGAGGGAGGAGAGTCAGAGGGAGGACGGTCAGAGGGAGGACGGTCAGAGGGAGGAGAGTCAGAGGGAGGACGGTCAGAGGGAGGACGGTCAGAGGGAGGACGGTCAGAGGGAGGACGGTCAGAGGGAGGACGGTCAGAGGGAGGACGGTCAGAGGGAGGACGGTCCGGTCAGAGGGAGGACGGTCAGAGGGAGGACGGTCCGGTCAGAGGGAGGACGGTCAGAGGGAGGACGGTCAGAGGGAGGACGGTCAGAGGGAGGACGGTCAGAGGGAGAACGGTCCGGTCAGAGGGAGGACGGTCAGAGGGAGGACGGTTAGTGGGAGGACGGTCAGAGGGAGAACGGTCCGGTCAGAGGGAGAACGGTCCGGTCAGAGGGAGGACGGTCAGAGGGAGGACGGTCAGAAGGAGGACGGTCAGAGGGAGGACGGTCAGAGGGAGGACGGTCAGAGGGAGGACGGTCAGAGGGAGGAGAGTCAGAGGAGGACGGGCCCAGTCAGAGGGAGGACGGTCAGAGGGAGGACGGTCAGAGGGGACGGTCAGAGGGAGGACGGTCAGAGGGAGGACGGTCAGAGGGAGGAGTCAGAGGGAGGACGGTCAGAGGGAGGACGGTCAGAGGGAGGACGGTCAGAGGGAGAACGGTCAGAGGGAGGACGGTCAGAGGGAGGACGGTCAGAGGGAGGACGGTCCGGTCAGAGGGAGGACGGTCAGAGGGACGACGGTCAGAGGGAGGACGGTCAGAGGGAGGACGGTCAGAGGGAGGACGGTCAGAGGGAGGACGGTCAGAGGGAGGACGGTCAGAGGGAGGACGGTCAGAGGGAGGACGGTCAGAGGGAGGACGGTCAGAGGGAGGACGGTCAGAGGGAGGACGGTCAGAGGGAGGATGGTCAGAGGGAGGACGGTCAGAGGGAGGACGGTCAGAGGGAGGATGATCAGAGGGAGGACGGTCAGAGGGAGGACGGTCAGAGGGAGGACGGTCCCGGTCAGAGGGAGGACGGTCAGAGGGAGGACGGTCAGAGGGAGGACGGTCCGGTCAGTGGGAGGACGGTCAGAGGGAGGACGGTCCGGTCAGTGGGAGGACGGTCAGTGGGAGGACGGTCAGAGGGAGGACGGTCAGAGGGAGGACGGTCAGAGGGAGGACGGTCAGAGGGAGGACGGTCAGAGGGAGGACGGTCCGGTCAGTGGGAGGACGGTCAGAGGGAGGACGGTCCGGTCAGTGGGAGGACGGTCAGTGGGAGGACGGTCAGAGGGAGGACGGTCAGAGGGAGGACGGTCAGAGGGAGGACGGTCGCTGGTTCCGGCCAGACGGGGTACGTGACAGATCCTTGACTAAGAACAGGAAGCGAAACAACGAGCAAAGTTGAATCAAGCAGCTACACTTACTGTTAAAGTAGGGTAGTGTGGGGTAATTTGAACATATTTTTACGTCTTCTCCGTTGTACCAAATTCCAGCTCAACCCTGGACGAAGAAAAACTGCTTCAGTAGCGCAAGGGTCACTTGCTCTCACCATGCAAGCCTCATTTTTGGACGAGCCGAGCATACCTTGAAAAGCATAGCCTCACTTCTCCACCAAGTCACGGTGTGTTCAAATTGCCCCACCGTGGGGTAATTTGAACATACTGCCTTTACCTGTCATAAAAACGATAGTCTCGCCAGCACCGATGTTGTTTGACCCATAAACAAATAGGCAGAACAATTCTTAACATACCTTCACTTGAAAAATCAACACTACAACAAAAATAACAGTTGCAAGGTATCAATATCTGCACGCTGCACACCGGTCAGTTGACAGAATTCGCCTCTCTTCAATTAACAGAACGTCTATCATTTTTGTTCGATAAAAACTCTCCCAACCCTACTGCATCTGTTATAGTGGTGCCAATCGAAACCTGGACATTTGGAGTTCTGATTTTGTCCAATCTCCAATTCGGAATTGGCTGGACAAAGGTAGCAGACTGGACAACATTGGACGATGGCTTGCTACACTTCAGCGCTTTTTATAAAGTAATCGTGCATAGCATTGATTGGCGAATGGAAAGCCTATTAAGCTCTCAATATAATGAACACTTTTTGGGTGGTAAAATTACATTATAAGCAATTTAAATGACAGTTTTGAGTGTTGATTAATGCGTAATTTTCGGACATATTTGGAGAAATGGCTGACTTAAACATTTTTGAACGGAAATCAACGAAAATGCCGGACATTAGACGGATATTAGACGTAAATTTTTATAAAACTGGCATCACTAATCTGCTACTGCTTTGGGTCGAAAATATTGGCAAAAAAAAAAAACTGGGAGCGTTGTTTTTTCGGAGCTATCCCTGTCTTCACTGAAATTCTCACACTATGTTCAAATTACCCCACGCTAAAAGTTATTTTGGCATATTTAAAAACAGGTTTCAGAAGCAAATTTCTTGGATTGAAGGCACTGATTAGGTCATTGTACAACAAAAGCTGTTGCGAATTAGGCGCTAGCAATGCAAGATTTTGCGCTGCAATGAAGTTGCAATGACGTGTTTTTAGGCGTTTTTACTTGCGAAATTGATTTTTTACAGTGTGCGTCAACATCTTCATTCCCTGAAACTTTAAACCCCATTCATATGATAGCCCTTTTAGTTACGATAATTTCCCTCATTGGTCTTATTGTCATGTCACTTATGGATTTTCCGTAATTTTCTGTTTTTCACACTATGTTCAAATTGCCCCACATGTTCAAATTACCCCACCCTACCCTATATAAAAAGCCGGTTCATTGACATACGACAGGTCCCGCGGTCCAGCGCCGAGCACCAGAATGGAATTAGACTCAGAACATCAGGAAATATCACTTGAAGCATCTGAAGTGTTTAGTAAGTACCCGACAGAGTGGCAAGAGTTCTTACTCTGTGACTAGCTCATCTTGATTTCTGATTCGCTCGAGACCTTCAAGAGCAGTGACTTGTTCAGGGAGTCCTTCGCCGACCTGAATTGTGTTGGTAAGGGCCTGTGGGCGCATCCAGTTACCATTAATGGTCAATAAATATAACAGCACGGCCGCTCTATGCGCAAAAAAAAAAAACACTGGAAAAACAGCAAATGATGGAAACAACAGTAATATCATAACGATTTAGTAGCAGGTCAATGAGGAGGCATGTCAACACCAATACGACCGAGGCCAGCAACTATAGGTGTCCGTGTGTCACAGGGCTGCCACCGCTGGAACAGGTGGCCCGCCAGCAACTACAGGTGTCCGTGTGTCAAAGGGCTGCCACCGCTGGGACAGGTGGCCCGCCAGCAACTACAGGTGTCCGTGTGTCACAGGGCTGCCACCGCTGGGACAGGTGGCCCGCCAGCAACTATAGGTGTCCGTGTGTCACAGGGCTGCCACCGCTGGAACAGGTGGCCCGCCAGCAACTACAGGTGTCCGTGTGTCACAGGGCTGCCACCGCTGGGACAGGTGGCCCGCCAGCAACTACAGGTGTCCGTGTGTCACAGGGCTGCCACCGCTGGGACAGGTGGCCCGCCAGCAACTATAGGTGTCCGTGTGTCACAGGGCTGCCACCGCTGGAACAGGTGGCCCGCGCTGGCCGCGGCCGCCGCCCGGCCGGCACGCACCTGCGCCTGCCGCTGGCCCAGCAGCAGGTTCCTGCCCTGGTAGACGAAGGCGGCCGTCTGGTGGTGCTCCGGCCGCCGCGCCGGCTCCACGAGCGCCGCCTCGGCGCCCACGGCCGTCTCCATCACACTGGGAACGGCCGGCCGGCGGCGGTCAGACCCCACTGCACTGCCGGGCGCCGCCCCGCCGAGACGCAGCGCCCCACGCCGGCATGGCAATTCGTCTGCGGCTTAATATATCACAGAATAGGTGCACACTGCACAATGCACAATTATGCAATATAACACCGATTACAATTACTGGCGCAAAGCATTAACCCGCACCTCACTGAGGTCTGCGAATAAAGCGCCCTGCAGGGGGGAGGCTATTCATAGCCCCCCCCCCCTCCTAACTCCGAAACTACTGGGCCGATTGTCAAAATTCAAACGGGGTCTGATAGCCCCAGAAAAACTGCTGACCGAAACCTAATTTCATTAACCTCGATGTCACCGACGATGTCACAGGTCAGGTCAAAATAAAAATTATCAATATTTGGCTAGTTTAGAAGTTGGACTCTGGCCGCCGCTTTACAAATCAGATCAGGCTCATTTTTGGTTTACACACTCTTGAATAGTGCTTTAGATACCCTGAGGGTGTCAAACTTGTACTTTGATTTTCAGGGCAAGGCCAGCCGCCAGGTCATCCCTGGTCACGGATATCTTATATCATGCATCGGTCACGTGACACATGCTTTATGGTCTATTTCGCCATATATTTTAAAGTCAGTGTCGTCTGTGTCTTTCGAGGTCATTTTCAGCTGAATAAAGCTGAGGTCAGGTCACTTTCAGGTAAAAAAAATTCAAATTTCAAAGTTAAAATCTTTCAACTTTTGTCTATCGGATGCAGTCTAAGCTCAGAAACACGGCGGTCCTCTTTATATTGATGCACGATGTCAAAAACGTACTGAAAAAAAAGATTTAAAAAAGATTATAATTGTGAAATTTTGACTATAATGCGTATAACTAAGCTATTTTTTGAAGATATTGGGCTAAACAGACAGCTCAAGAGCTAAATAGACTGGATCCCCGGTTGTGCTCTATCGCATCAATTCCTTTTTTGAGATATCAAAAACTTTAAGAAAAAATACCTAAATGTAAATCTTAAGATTAAATATATATTATTTTCAAAATTCTAAATCCGAGATAGCAGTTTGATAGCCATGTATATTCTGAGTCCTCTCACGCAAAGAAATCGGATCTAATGGCCGGTCCCGTAGCTCAGTTGGTAGAGCGTTGGACTCCGCGTGGTGAGAGCACGCGTTCCCGGTTACAACAGTCCGGGTTCGAAGCGCGACGGGCGCTTGACATTTATGGGCCTCCTGACAGGTATGGTTGCGGTTGGTGGCAGGCCGTAGCCAGGGCCCAGGCGAAGTCAGTGAGGGGACCGGCCGTGCGCGACTATGTGCGCACGTTCAACTTTGGACTCTAAATTCTGTCATAGAACTGGAATTGCGCGATCGGAGGGTAGAGGGCAGGGTCACCGCAACAAGCTTCGCTTAGCGGTGGTTCTGTCCTTGGGAATCCTTCCAATCAAAAGGTTTGGATTAAATTTATAAAAAAGCTAAAAACTTAGCTCTTGAGGGCAATTGCTGTAGTTCAATGTTTCGCATCAAAATCGGCCGAACATGACGTCATTTCGATGTCATTTCCGGCCGACCTATGGTACCAACGAAGTTCTGGTTTTGTCAAAAGGTGTCAAATTGATGCAGCCGAAGGTACTGAAAGTTTTACGTCGATACGCCAAGCGTTTTAGAAGTTTTTGCAGAAAAACAAGAAGGGGAGAAAAGCGGCACCCCCCCCCCCCTCAGTGGTGCGCGGGTTAACACCATTCCAAAAAACGAGACGTCATTTCAAAATAAAGGTTCGGGCGATTTCACCAGTGTCATATGAGTTTATACTGTACCGTGGCTCCCGGTCCTCCCATTGTACACCGAATAGCTTCGCAGCATCATATACGGTTTTCCCGTTGGCTTCCAGGGCCTGTTTCAGTTTGCGATTGTCGACGGTCACCCTTTTCTTCTGCTTCCACATGTCGTTGTACCATCGTCCCAGCAGGTGCTTGTGCAACACTGGTGTGAACCTCATCCTGAAAATCAGAAGCTTTGATAAAATACAGCTGAATAATTTTCAACCACTTAAACTGAGTTTACAACAGTAGTTCGGTACCTATATTCACTCACGTTCCACGCGGTCGTCCGCCCCGACACCAAAAGTCAACAATATTAGGTACCTCGGGACCGTCCGCGTCTTCGCTTGCATTTGTCAGCATCTGGTGTCGAAACTTATGAAAGTTCATAACCAGGCAAAAATTATTATACTTGACCTCAAACTAAAAAAAAAAATGCTTTATTTTCCTTAAAATTACATGCTAAATGTCGTATAACCCATAGTTACACCATTCTGTCATTTAAAAAAAAAAATCATTAAAATACCATTCCACGGTCAATTTCCTTGTTCAACGGTCAGATTAAAGATAACTTTATGGAGATTTAGTAGATACTTTAATTAGCATGCACTTTTTTGAGACGTGATGCACAAATGAGTTTTAGTGAGCGAACGGCCGAAAAATTGCCTTCCGTTTTCATAAATGGGAACGGAGTTCCCATAATTGGGAACTCCGTTCCCAAAAATGGGAACGTTCCTATATTTGGGTACTCCCATAGTTCCGCCTACCGCTCTGAGTTGTGTGTGTGGGTCATGGGGTCCTCATAGACGTCGGTGTGGGCTCTTAGAGACGCCGGTGAGGGCCCTCACAGTCTCCGTTATGGGGCCCTCGGAGAAACTGATGTCAGATGTGAGGCCATCACTGGGAGGTGTGGGGTCCTTTGAACTGCTGGCTCCTAACTGGCTGGCAAGTGGCAAGAGTCCTCAGAGTCCGGTAAGGGGCCCTCAAAAGCCGGCGCGGTCCTTCTGGAGATAAGCTGGCTACTTAGGACCCTAAAGATGCTCTTGCGAGCTCTGTGAGGCCCTTCTGAGGTGAAAGATGACCAGCGTGGACCCTCAGCGGCGAATTGGCGTCGCAGGGCATCTTGAGCCCTGGGACCTCCGAACTTGACGAGGGAACGTTCCCCCTGGTCCCCTGACTACGCCACTGCCCGCTTTCACATGAAAGCGCCCCTCTTTTGCACCCTCTTTCGCACCTTATAGGCGATTGCGCCCTCTCGAAGAATGGCGTCCCCTGGAAGGATGGCTTCCCCTATGACTTTGTCTGCACCATTTTTTTTCTAGCGTGGTTACGCCCCTGGCTAAGCCTTCCTTCTGCAATGAGTCTCGACATCCCATTTGCACAGAGAGACTCCTACTGGTACAGAGATTCTCTGAATTGCCCATATAGGGCCTCCTGTTGGTACAGGGGGCCTCCAATATGAACAGAGATCCTGATAATGGGACAGAGGACCTCAGATTTATCCAGAGGCCTTCTGGCTTCTGTTGGCCCCGGGGGCCTCCGATTTGTACAGGGGCCCTCTGTTAGCACAGGGAGATTCTTATATGTAAAACAGACCTCTCGTAAGTACAGACAGAGGGCCCCTTATTTGTCCAGAGGGTCTCCAATTGTACAGGAGACTATTGTTGGTACAAGGGGCTTCCTATGTGTACATGAGGATGCTCTTTGCACAGAGAGCCTGTGTACAGGGTGCCTCCTCTTTGCACACTGCACAGAGAGCTTCCAGTTTGTTCAGTGGGTCTCCTATTTGTCTAGGGGGCCTCTGACTTATCCCAGAGGCTTCCTATTTCTCCAGTCCATAGGGCCTCCTTTTTGTCAAGGAGGCCAAATGGACTATTTCTACAGAGAGCCTCCTATTTGTCCAGGGGGCCTCCTATTTGTCAAAAAGGCCTCCTGATTGCTGAGGGTGCCTTCTATTTGTCTAGGGGCCTCCTCTTTGTCCAGGGGGGGGGGGCTCCTGTTTGTCAAGACTCGAGAGGGCCTCCTTTTTGTTCAGGATCAGGGGGCCTCCTATTTGTACAGAGGGCTTATTTTTTGTCCAGGAGGCCTGTTGTTTGTCTAGGGGGCCTGCTAGGCTTCCTTTTTGTTCAAGATCATTCTAATTGTCCAGGGACTATCTTTTTGGACAGGAAACCTCCTATTTTGACAGGGGGCTTCCTATTTGCCAATGGTGCATCCAAATTTCCAATTGCCTGGGGTTGTTTGTCTTCTGCCCACCAGGAAGCTCTCTAACCAGTGCAGCAACCTCACCAGGTTGACTCACCTCTCCTATTCCAACCTCCAACCTCTCTCCTATTCTAAGGGATCTAAGCTTGCACAAGAGTCGACGGTGAGGCACTGTATCGAAGGCCTTTGAGAAGTCTAGGTAGATCGCATCAACAGACTCTCCTCGATCCAGTGCCTTCGTCCAGTCTTCGATCGTGACCAGCAGCTGGGTTGCACAGGAGCGCCTTGGGCAGACCATGCTCTGCATTGTTTGGTTGTGTCCATGTGCTCAACAATGTGATCTCAAACAATCGACTCAAGGACCTTACACGGGATTGCAGTCAGACTCACTGGCCTGTAGTTGGCAGGAGATTGCTTGTTGCCTTTCTTGAATATTGGGACAATATTCAATGTATTATTGGTATATTGGGACAATATTAACATGTTCAAACGAAGATTAGACCAACACAGGGCTGCCAAACCTGCATCCTCACGCCACAACTGACCTTATGGCTCATTTCCTAGTCCGGCTCGATGTGAGCATTGAATAGACCTCTGACCTAGTCTACTACAGCTCACTAATGCTCAACTTCAACTTCAAGTTCAACTTCAACCCCCTGACTTTCAGTCCAGGGGTAGTTCTGCTGTCTGCAACAACTCATTGAACAGCTGTGTCGGTGATGGAGCTATGATATGAGCAGTCTCGGTAAGTATCAACTATCATCAATAAAATATCAACTATCAACAATAAAAGAAATCCAGAAACCCAATTGTTGTTGTTGAAGATGAAGAGTTACGGCACGCAGCAGCTCAGAAATTGAAATCCAAACTATAGGAAGCATAGGTAGTATAGGTATCAGGGATGCGGAGCCGGAGCCGGAGCCGCCGGAGCCGGCATATTTTGCCCGGAGCCGGAGCCGGAGCCATGAAACAATATAGCCCGGAACCGGAGCCGTCAAAAAAGGGGCGACTCCGGCTCCTTTTCTTAAGAGGAAACAATTATTTACCTAGTTCGGTTTGACAGTACAAGGCGTAAAACAATGTGGTATTCAAAATAGCCTTGTTATACAAATACAGAAGCAACGTGCAGTGTGCACCAATCCCATCACCTTTTTTCTTCCACCCGTATTTAATTGATCGTATAGGGGATGTACTGAGTAGAAGCCGGAGCCGGAGCCGCTGGAGCCGGATCATTTTACTCGGAGCCGGAGCCGGAGCCGCCATGACATTTCACCCGGAGCCGGAGCCGGAGCCGGAGCCGATTTTTTCTCCGGAGCCGGAGCCGGAGCCGGAGCCGTCTGAAATTTCCACGGCTCCGCATCCCTGATAGGTATATATCTAAAATCAACACATTACCTTTTCCCCTCTCTTCCTCCTAGAGCGTTTCTTCCAGCAAATTCACTTCCAAGGGAATTGCAAGGCTATAGAACTCCGGGGAATTGCTTTATTTCAATTTGTCTTGGTATGCTTGTTAAATTGAAATGCAAGGTTAAATGCTAATACTCGAAGCCCCTCGGCATATTGTGTTCTACATGAACCTGGTAATGCTTCAATCCCAAGTAGCGTAGCAACTTCGTAGCAGCTAACAATGTAAAGTGCATGTAAAGATGATGTAAAAGATGCTTTTCCTGCTGCTGCTGATGCTGTGATGAATAGCACTATATGTCGCAGAAGCGCATTGTTTGTAAACAATGATTTCGCCCTGTGAAATTTGGGCGGCGTTCGATGTCTCCCGGACGGCAAAGATTCTTTGCTGTCCGGCCAACCACGTCCAAGGTCAGCGGGGGCTCGGCTGCGGTTATGAAACGTGATTGGCCGAACGGCGTAGAATCTTCGCCGTCCGAGAGACATCGAACGCGGGGTTGTTCACTGATATCAATGCATGTAAATCATATAACAAATAACGGTATCAGCATGGATGAAGTAGTACCTGGATCGGCAACTCCTCGATGTTTGTGACCACCGCTAGGTGGCAGTGGTGTCGAGCGCTAAGGACGCGGGGGAGCGGGTGCTATTCAAAACAATGGTCGGCGTCGCGTCGTAGGATCGTTTGCCTTGTTTTTTGAAAAGTTAAGCCCCTTTGGAGCAGATTGGAAGGTTTCAGAAGATGGAGGAAGATGGCAAGGTAAGATTGGTAAGGTTTTCTTGTGGTTGGAGGGTCTGAGTGGCCTAAAATATTACTGTAAAGAGCGGCTGTTGACGATACTGGCGCACATTGCTTCTCGCCGTATGTCGTTAAAAATCGTATAATTTCCGTAATTGGAATGGTTAATCACTTATTTATATGTTAATTTTATGTTTGTATATGTTTGTTATATGTTTGACACATCATATCTCAAGCTTTTACATGCCGCTAATATAGCCATGGTTTTGCTTGCGATACAATTTCGGTCTTGGCAGCGCATGATAGGTGGTGGATGATGCATTGTTAGTTGTGAATTGCTTAAGTTTTTGTTAAGTTTTTAGGTTAGCAAAATCAGTTAGTGTGCCATTATTTTTTAACTCAATATTTGTTCAACTCTTGAAAATAGTTTCTGTTTTATATTGTGTAGTGCCAATACCTATAAATTGGTCCACTGCTCACTGCTCAGTACTCACTGCTCACCCATATCAGTTTCCTACGTATTTCTCTGAACGGCTGACTAGAGTGCAACACACTTCAGGACTCAGGAGCAGTTAACTGGCATCATGTCATTTCAGCTAATTTTTATAACCTGCTTGCCAATGCCTTGATTTCATAAATAGTTGAATGATATTGAATAAAAAAAACACATTTGAATAAATCATATTATCAGCATGAAAAACTGAACCATTTGACTGTAAAAAGAAAGCCTAATGGCAGCCAGTGTCAACCACAAATGACAAAAGAGTGCCGACCCTGGTCCCTGACATCAGCTTCCTTCTTTTCTCAAAGTCAAAAGGTCCAGAGTTGTACGAAGAAGTTTGTGAGTTTCCCTCCATTGACTGATATATAACAAATCACTTTTTCAGAACGTGTGCTAGCCAAACTGTGTGTAGATATCAGATAGATTTAAGCAAGATCAAAACCATTTTAAACTATGTAAGCCTACCATATGAGGTGTTAAGCTTTTAGGTACTTTTGTTTGGTAGTATCTTGTCAAGGTATTATTATTATTTTTTTTTTTTGCCAACATCATCGCAATGTAAAACACTTTTTTGTGATGTTGTGGGGAAACAGTTTGCCTTGGAATGCCCTCACTCTCCCTTTCATTATGGTATGCTCAGGTATCTAATTTCCCTCTCTCACTCTTTGTTTCAGATCAATGAGATGGGTTCAGTTTCCACGGTGTGCTGACTTGAATTGGCATCCTGTGATTTGTGATGTGAATTATGATGCACGCACACGCAGGTGCACGCCCACTGCGGACACGTGTGACGTAACGGCAGCAGGCGGACGGGGTGTGAACTGGCTCGACCGAAAATGTTTAAGGTATCACAGCGTTTGTAACTGACTAACATACCCACTACGCCCTACGGGCATACCCATTGAGCGGATAATGCGTTCGTGTGCATCGTGTTTGCATTTATTCCCGATATACTCTGGTGGGAGATGTGAATTGGAAACCAACTTGGTGCTACGACACCGTTTAAGGCATGTGGCACGTCGTTTCTCGAAACCTACCTATCAGTTTATGCAATAATATGCATTGTATACATTGTGTGTCATCTTTCACCTTAGTTGTCATTGAACCTGTGTTAAATTCTGAACTTCAGGCCGAGACAGACTATTTCCACAGTCAGGAAATCGCAAACGAGAGCCTATTCAAATCCATTAAGTTGCAATAGCATCAATCGCACGCAAGGAGGTGCGTGTTATGGATGCGAGTGCGACCGGGGTTTATTTGAATAGGCTCTCAGTCTCGCACATGATTTCTGACTGCGGAAAGAGTCGGTTTCAGCCTGTACTCAGTAGGCAATTCGCTCATGCGACGGCAAATATAAGTTCAATATAGAAACAGCTTTTTTTAACGAAACGGCATATGATGAGCTTATAATCCTGGAATGCTTCTTGATAGAAATTGTAAGTGATGCAGATGTTCGTTAATCGATATGACAGCATTTGTCTTGATCTTTATAAGTCAGTCAAAATGGCTGTGGCAATGATTTGGATGTTTCACGGCGGACGGCACATTCCCTCTGCAGACGACTGAGTCGGAATGCTCATTGCTCATTGCTCAAGCTGATCAGGGGCAACCCGAGTGATAGACAAAGTCGTTTGATCGAAGGTATTTTCAGGCAGCTGGCAGAAGGCGCCTGGCCTGGCCATGAGAGCTAACAATACGACGTGCTGAGGTAAAATCGGCCAGTCGCGCTCGGTAAACGACCCACCACACCATTCTTTCCAAAACGATACATAGTCTACGGAACCGCCCTGGACCGCTCTTCCGGAACCCGACACTGTTGGCCTATGCCAAACTTAGCCGGGGCTGGTTCAGGCCATGTAACTTGCCGGTCATTTTCGGACTTTGCTGGTATCGGCCGCTGTCTGACTGGGCGGCGGCGGCGGGCTGTCCTTAGCAGGGATCAGTCTGCTCGATAGGTGGCAGCACTTTCGGGCGGTCGCGCAATACAATGGGAATTCCGCGGAGTTGCCGATCCAGGTAGTAGGTAATCCATGGTATCAGTCAAGCATAGATATAAAAACTTTATTTGTATCGTCTATTGCAGACTATTGACTATCACTATCGCATAGTCTTTTCTTTATTTCTATGCAGCCAAGGCTATGTAAACCAAAACCAAATGTAAACCAAGGCCAAGGTCAAGGTGTATCAGCTCAGCTGTATTGGCGAGAAGGTTTTGGTGCAGAGATGTATATGATATGCCCTGAGGGCCCTTAGATGAATCACGATAATTGTAATAAAAAGACGACAGGCCTTCACTTAATATATAGGCCTTAATATACCCTGGACAGGCCAAGGCCCGACAGGCGCTATTTTCATTTTGAGATACCGAATGTCCAGGGTACCAGGGTCCTCTGGATTTAGCATCTACAGAGCTTTTTACATCATCTTAATTCTTGTGAGCCCTCAGGATTTTTCTGCACTCTTAATACAGGATGGCTGGAAACTATTATTTTGCCATAGTGGGTGACAAAGATAACCCAATTTTTGAAATGGAAATATCTCCACCAAGCAAAGAAGCCAAGGTTTGTACTTACTGTTTGATATTTGAATAAAACTTTGAAGGTGCTGACAGTTAGCTTGTATTTATGTATATATGTATGTATGTATGTATGTATTTGTGTATTATGTATTTTCTTTCCCTCCCCCTCCCCCTCCCTCTGTGTTGTTTCCTGTTATTGCCAATGTAACTTATGGCAATCCTCATACCGTTTCAGAAAGAAGATCACAGACATCTGAGCCAGTTTATTGCCCATGCGGCTCTAGATTTGGTGGACGAACAGATGTGGAGCACCTCAGCGATGTACCTCAAGGTGGGCGCTTGACCACAGACATATTCACTGCCCACTGGCACCTTGCTTGGGCTCTGGACCTCTCAGGTCTAGGTCTGTCTGGAAAATGGTAGGTAGCAGTTGTTCATCCCTTCTCACCTGGCTCCTCATGATGATTATGATTTAGTTTGAAAGGGTGCACCAGCACAGACTGGGAAAAAGATACAAGCTATGCTGAATATGTTTGGTGTAGTGGCAGGACTATGCCAAACATTTTGGCGTACGTCCTTTGTAACTTCACATGCGCCGAATTCAGCGCATGGTGGCGGCTGAATTTTTCGGCGAATGGCGGTCACCGTTTTTTTTTCGCCACACTGGTCAATAAAGCAGCACAATCGCCCTGCAGGCGGCTCTGGAAAGGGCTCAGGACGAGACGTCCCCCGCCCCGGTCGTCGCTGCTCCGACTTGCGAGCCGACCTCCACCCTCGGTGCGGAGATATGGAAGATCTTGCTGAATATTGCTGAGCGCCATGAAATAGGTAATCTTGCAGTGGGCTTCTGCCCACTGCGGGATCGGGGGTGGTCGCCCACTCGCTGACCCGGGCGGTTCATCGTGCGCCCTCCCATCTGGTGGGCCGAATCTGGTTTTACTCTGGCTGGCTTCGTCATTTACTCCGGCCGAAGTACGGTCAAGGTCTGGAGCTCTACTGGAGCTGAGTGCTGACCCACGATCCCAGAGCTCGCCCGCACCACAGCCGGACTTATGCCGTATCAGCCGTGTCGTACCTCAACCGTACTTCAGCCACAGTAAGCCAGAGCATCTACGAAGCAACCGGATCTGGCTGTAGCACGCCGTGGCAGGGAACCGGACTTGAGCCGGACTTGGTGGTCCGAAACCATACCAACTCAGGAGCGCTACGGCAAAGACTGGCCAACCGGACTTGAGCCACATCGACCCAAACCCCCTGTTCCGACGGCGTTCCGTTTGCACCGGCCCAAATCTGGCACGTCGGAGTTGCCGGGACAAAACGGGCTTGGGCCTTGGGCCAAATCAAATTGCTGGCTGGGCTTGCGTCAGTGGCGCGATAATGGGCCCGAGGCCGAGTCATTATTCAAGCCACCTTTCGGAAGCACGCCTGACGCTCCCACCCCCGGAGAGGGCCAAGAGGCCGCATTTTCGGTGTATCAGATGAGGGCGGGCCACCGGGGCCGCACGCTCCAGTAAAAGCACCAAATCGGCCGTCTCCCCTCCGTGGCGTGCCAGCAGTGCCCGGACAAACAGTGCCCCGCGGCGCTCTGCGCCGTGTGCCGAGAAGAGGCTGATGTCCCGGAGCACGTGCCGTCCGGCGAGTGCGGCGTATGTCAGCTCACACTACCCGTGCGTTTCCAGTCTTTTTGTGTTTGTAGACGTTCAAACATGTGAAAGAAGAGCCTCTCAGACCATTAATCTCAGGGGGCTTTTGTGGCCAGTATAAATAAAAGGGCCTCTCAGACCATCAGTCTCGGGGGCCTACTTAGAACAGTGTGGATAGAGGGGCCTCCTCAGATTCACTATAGGACCTCTATGACCACCAGTCTCAGGGACCTGTGGCCAGTATGAATATAAGAGCCTCTCTGACCATCAGACTCAGGGGCCTCTTCTGACTAGTGTGGATAGAGGGCCCTCCCAGACCACCGGTTTCATGGGCCTCCTGTGGCCAGTATGAACAGAAGGGCCTCACAGTCCATCAGTCTCAGGGGCCTCTTCTGCCTGGTGTGAATATGAGGGCCTCTAGACCATCAGTCTCGGGGCCTCCTCTGCCTAGTGTGAATATAAGGGCTTCACAGGCCATCGGTCTCAGGTGACTCTTCTTAGTGTGGATAGAGGGACCTCCCAGACCACAAGCCTCAGGGGTCTCCTGTGGTCAGTATGAATAGAAGGGCCTCTCAGTTTATCAGTCTCATGGGCTTCCTCTGCCTGGTGTGATTATAAGGGCCTCTCAGACCATTAGTCTCAGCCTCAGGGGCCTCCTCTGATTACAGTGTATATGGAGGGGTCTCCCAGACCATCAGTCTCAGGGGCCTCTTCTGACTATTGAGGATGTAGGGGCCTCCTCTGACTAGTGAGGGTAGGGACTAGGGGGCCTCCCAGACCGCCAGTGTCAGGGGCCTATTCTGACTAGTATGGATAGAGGGGCCTCCCAGACCGCCAGTGTCAGGGGCCTCCCCAGACCAGTGTGGATATTGGGGCCTCCTCAGATCCACTAGGGCCCTTCAGGCCATAAGTCTCAGAGGCCTCCGCTGACAAGTATGGATAGAGGGCCTCCTTGGACCCACTAGGGTCCCTTGGAGTCCGTGCGTGGGGATTCGTGGAACTTATTTTTACCGAGTTTGTTTATTCTGGAAGGTGACGACGTCCTCTCAACTCGAGACGGGAGGGCCTCGAGTAAAAAGTGTGTGGGGGGGGCAAAACACATGGTTGCCCCCCCCCCCCCCACCTCAAAAAGTAGGTGGGCACTTGCCCACCTGCCCCCCCCCCCCCCCCCCCCCGGTTCCTACGCCTATGCCAGTGACGGTTCGTAATAGAAAATTATTTTAATATGCCTTCTGATTTCATATATTGGTTAGGTTGCCTATCATGTTAATGTAATGTGTATGTGGTATGGTTTTAAACATTGGGCTGGGACCAAAAGGGCATTCATTTCTCGTGTTTGCTTCTATTCAGGTGGTGGACAAGTTCAACGAATGGTTTGTCTCGGCTTTTGTTACGGCGTCTCGAATGCGCTTCGTTCTGCTCCATGACGTTAAGAACGAGGATGGGATCAAAAACTTCTTCATGGAATTGTATGAAACCTACATCAAGGTATGTGGTAATGGTAGCTTACTGATCACTAAGCAATATTATCTTCGCCGTTGCTTTGCTGGTTTCTATTGATGGCAATGCAAAGCATTTATACAAATGGCAAATCATTTCAATTCTTACAAATGCATGCTGACTATTAATTGTCTTCCAACTCTGGACAATGCTTGTTTCAGCACTCGATGAATCCATTCTACGAGAATAATTCCCCGATCAAGAGTTCTGCATTCGACAAAAAGGCGCAAATGTACGGTCGAAAGTACTTAACCAGCTGATGAGGCTATTCGATCACGTACAGTACCAAAGGTCTGGACTGGAAGGTGTGACAGGTGTCAGCGATGGTCGTTATCTCGTGTCCCGCGCAGACCGGACAGCTGGAACACGGCCTGTGGCGACCGGCCGCACCGGCCTCCGACAGCAGCGCGCGCCAGCAGGGCCCCTGCAGCCAGTGCAGCCGCCGGAGCGGGCTGGGACCGCGGCGGCCGCACCGGCCTCCGACAGCAGCGCGCGCCAGCAGGGCCCCTGCAGCCAGTGCAGCCGCCGGAGCGGGCCGGGACCGCGGCGGCCGGGGCGACCTCCCACACAGTGACTGGGACCGCTGGGACTGCTGGCGGCCTGGGACCGGGACTGGGACCGCTGGGACTGCCGGCGGCCTGGGACCGGGACTGGGACCGCTGGGACTGCCGGCGGCCTGGGACCGGGACTGGGACCGCTGGGACTGCCGGCGGCCGGAGGGGTAGGGCGGGGTGTGCGGCGGTATAGGGCGGGGTCTGTGGCAGTATAGGGCGGGGTCTGCAGCAGTATAGGACGGGGTCTGCGGCAGTAGGGCGGGGTCTGCGGCAGTATAGGGCGGGGTCTGTGGCAGTAGGGCGGGGTCTGCAGCAGTATAGGGCGGGGTCTGCGGCAGTAGGGCGGGGTCTGCAGCAGTATAGGACGGGGTCTGTGGCAGTAGGGCGGGGTCTGCGGCAGTATAGGGCGGGGTCTGCAGCAGTATAGGACGGGGTCTGCGGCAGTATAGGGCGGGGTCCGCGGCAGTATAGGGCGGGGTCTGCGGCAGTAGGGCGGGGTCTGCGGCAGTATAGGGCGGGGTCTGCGCCGTTATGTCGGCGACGTCCAGAGTGCTCCGACTTTTTTGTTATCGCGTGGTCGGTTTGACCGCTTTGAAATGCATTATTCGTCTTTATTTGATATACCTATATTGTTTTAGTGTCTGGTTGGAGCATGTTTTCCTTTTGACCGCGTGTTCACTTCTGAAGTTTGTAACCCAAAGTGGCATCGGGCTTCCGGAAGTGTTACAGACTTACAGAGCCATCTGTTCAGCTTCAGGTCAATAACCATCATTATGTTTAACCCGCGCGGGGCTGGGGGGGTAAATTTTACCCCCCCCCCCTCGCGAATTTTTGCGATATCTCAAAAACGGCGGCGCGCAGCGCCGCCAAACTTTCAGTACCTTTTCTCACATCAATTTGACACGTTCCCTGAAAATTTGAGCGATCTCCGTCGGAAAATTTTCGAGAAATTGACGTTTTAGTGACGTCATGTTCGTCATTTTCGCCTCAAAAACGGCAAAAGTTCAAACGCCGCTAACATCTTCATTTTTAAAGGAATCAAGACGTAACAAAAAAGGTTATACGTAATTTTACTTTGTCTATCAAATGGCTATCTCGTTTTTTTCGAAAATTTTGGATTTTGGCCTAAAATTTTTCGAAAAACTGACTTTTTTGGGAAAATCATTATAAAATCCAAAATTTTGAGTCTATCGAAAAAACCGGAATATATGTCAGAGAAGTGGTCTATGTGCACCTACATACCAAATTTTAGAAGAATCGGTTCAAAAATGTGGGAGTTATTCAAAATTTTATGACGTCACGACACACAAAATTTTTGAAAAATGACTTTTTGGGAAGTTCTAGACCTCGTACGGAAACAAAAATAGCACCATTCGATTCGCCGTGAAAAACTGCATCAGATAGACACCTTTTTAGGCCTTAACAACCAACTTCAAAATTTGACCTCACTTCAGTGTGGCTAAATTCATTTTACGTTAGGGGAGGATGTAGAAAAAAGGGCTGAAAGGATGTCGTTATTCTAATAAAACTTGACTTCGACCCTTTTTATGCCACGAGAAAATGATGTAGAAATATTAAATACTGATAAAACTTTGAAGGCATTCTGGTATTCGGGATATGTTAAATGAGGTTTAAGTTGGGTCATATATTTGAACATTTGGGGTATTCGAATGGTTGTCTTGGCGTGTTGTAAGAGTTTGCGAGGTTTGTGTTTCTCTTGCTCTTAGATGTTTGGGTTCGAGGTTGTTATTATGAGTCGTGACTGCTGTGTGGATGTTTTTATTTGTATTTTTAGGATGTCATTATTTTCATTATGGGCGGATTTCCCCGCATCATTACAATTTTGGACACACTGCCTCACTTGACCTGACCTTGATCTGACCTCGACCTAAAATTCATCCAGAGGTGGTCCATATCACTTATTGAGTGTGCCTATTGAATTCTATGAGTAAAATGACCCATAAAACATGTGTCGCACATGCCCTTTTCTATATTTTGTTTTTTGGTGACCTGACCTGACCTGACCTGACCTTGACCTTGACCTCTGAATGATATTGTATGCAACGAATATTGTCTTGGTAGCCTAAGAACACGTTTTGGGCGATCAGTCTCAGTCCATGACTCCATTCTTCGGCAACTACGGTGCAAGGCCGATACTGTAGAAACTTGCAATTTGTACCCTTGACCTGACCTTGACCTTGACCTCAAACTTTAAATTAAGTACATGTTTTTAGTTGTTCGTGATGAGAGCTTTCGATTGGCGTTTGAATTTTCCAAATCGGACCGTTAGTTCGGGAGATAACAGGGGGGGGGGGGTAAAATTTACCCCCCCCCCCCCAGCCCCGCGCGTTCGGCTGGAGACCCCAGCCCCGCGCGGGTTAAGAATCCACTCCCTCGAACAATAAAACTGTTAATGTATGGGGGCCATGCACTAGGTTGTTTTGCGTACGCCGTGCCTACTCGCAACTCGTTGCGTAGTCTATACATGAGCTCCCCCGCAGCGTTGTTGGAGTTCCCCGTCCATTAAACTACATCATAGCTGGTCGTGCTTACACTGAAAAGTGTACGTACGACGCGCGCTGTTGAACGATTTCGATGCTGCCTGTCTATCTATTGTTGAATACGGATGGCTATGTTGGTGTGCCTACTTCTGTGTAATTTTACGGACTGCCATCGTCTGCGTCTGTCACGGGAAATGCATCTGCCGGCTCGGTTGTCAATTTTGTGTTATGCTCGCGATTTTGAAAAGCAATTGCTTAATCCTTGACAGCATTTCGTTTGATCTTTTTTAGTTCTATCTTTCCACTCGCAGCGAAATCGAAGCTATCGTTGCATTTTTAGATTATACCTCTATGCACTTCATTCTGTTATTCGTCTGTTGCAAGTTCGTCTATTGACCGACTTATACTACTGGTTCGGAAGT
Source organism: Amphibalanus amphitrite (assembly GCF_019059575.1). Classification (NCBI taxonomy): domain Eukaryota; kingdom Metazoa; phylum Arthropoda; class Thecostraca; order Balanomorpha; family Balanidae; genus Amphibalanus; species Amphibalanus amphitrite. Next base: position 191,380 of record NW_024881702.1, on the reverse strand, counting down.
CGCAAGGCCGAACTGAGGTCAGCTGGTCACTGGCGTCAGCTGCTTACCGAGGTCAGTTGGCCACTTAGGTCACCTGGTCACCGAACTGAGGTCAGCTGGTCACCAGGTCAGCTCAGTGAACTAACTGAGGTCAGCTGTCACTGAACTGAGGTCGGCAGGTCACTGAGGTCAGCTGTCACTGAACTGAGGTAGGCAGGTCACTGAGGTCAGATGTCACTGAACTGAGGTCGGCAGGTCACTGAGGTCAGCTGTCACTGAACTGAGGTCGGCAGGTCACTGAGGTCAGCTGTCACTGAACTGAGGTCGGCAGGTCACTGAGGTCAGCTGTCACTGAACTGAGGTCGGCAGGTCACTGAGGTCAGCTGTCGCTGAACTGCGGTCGGCGGGCCGGTCGCTGTTATAGTAGTTCCTGTTGACTGGGAAGACGGGCGGTCGCCTAGCGGTCAGTGGCAGCCGTCCCGTACGAGACAGATGGCGCTGCTAGCCTGGCGGCACGGGCTGCGACCACCTGCTTGGGCGGCCACTCTGAACTCAGCTTGTACTCCTAGTTTCACGATCAGGCGGTAGATGGCAGCACCTCCGCCGCCAGACTAGTTCAGTGGACTCTGAACCGGGCGGATCCAGTACGGCACTACCCATCGATCAGTCACCACTCACCAGTCACCACTCACCAGTCACCACTCGCCAGTCACCACTCACCAGCCACCCCACCCAGCCAGTCACCACTCACCAGTCACCCCACCCAGCCAGTCACCGTTCCGTGCTTCTATCCTCAGGATACTGAAATCCTTCTCCTCCACGCCGCAACCCACCCTCCGGGCTGGACAGGCAACTTTATCTCATGCGGGCTGCTCCCTTGGAGCGGCACCGCTGCTCCCGAGGGAGCGCACCCCGTAGCCGGGTGCAGTGAGTGCCTTGGGGCTGGGTGGCCTGTCCTTTGGACGGGCTCAGCCCCGGCGACTCACTAGGGTGTCTGCCCAGACCAATGTCTCCCCCCTATATCCTATCATCCTCCCGGCTCTGAAATGGTCTCATTGGACCGAAAGGGTCTAACCCAACGAAACAACAAACAAAAACAAACAACAACCCAGCCAGTCACCACTCACCAGTCACCCCACCCAGCCAGTCACCACTCACCAGTCACCCCACCCAGCCAGTCACCACTCACCAGTCACCCCACCCAGCCAGTCACCACTCACCAGTCACCCCACCCAGCCAGTCACCACTCACCAGTCACCCCACCCAGCCAGTCACCACTCACCAGTCACCCCACCCAGCGCTGGTCGGTGCAATAACGTCCCGGCGCTCTGCAACTAGGGGCTGGTGTTGTCCAGTGCTGATGTCTGATGAAAAACACCCCACCATAGTGTATGGCGTCTGTGTAGGCAAATAGGTACTTACCTGATGCCTGTATTTTGGTTACAGCGAGTGAATTACGGATGGGATTCAACCCGTGTGTGCGAAAAGGCTTAACTGTTCAAAAGAGAAGCTCAGGCTCTGGGAGAATACAGGGATCCCAAATGACAGCTCGCGGTACCGGCTGTGCCGTTATGTGCGCGTGCGCCGTCCGCTGGCGCCGTCCCGTCGAGCGGTTCTCCGGTTTATGAGCGTGCTGTGGCTCTGTCTGTGGGCACGGCCGGGCGGCGCCGCTCGGGCCGGGCCAGTTCCGCACCCCTGCTCGCAGCACGGGAGTCCGTCTCCTCGCGGCGGGCCGGCCGCGGCGACTGCAACTCTGTGACATCCGGCGGGCCGGCCGCGGCGACTGCAACTCCGTGTCATCCGGCGGGCCGGCCGCGGCGACTGCAACTCCGTGTCGGCCAACACCCGGCGGGCCGGCCGCGGCGACTGCAACTCCGTGTCGGCCAACACCCGGCGGGACGGCCGCGGCGACTGCAACTCCGTGTCGGCCAACACCCGGCGGGACGGCCGCGGCGACTGCAACTCCGTGTCGGCCAACACCCGGCGGGACGGCCGCGGCGACTGCAACTCCGTGTCGGCCAACATCTGGCGGGACTGCAGCTCCCAACAGCGCCCTAACGGCCACCTCGGTGCTAGCGTAACTATATCTGAAAAGCTTAGCGTGTTTTGGCGCACCGGGCACTGCGATATTGGAGACACATTTGCCTGTTATATCGAGGGCAATGTTAGGTGTTTTCCTTAGCCTATTTTGATGTGTGACGTCTGTTATGAGACACGTGCGGTCGCCCGGGCGTCCCGCTACCCCCCTATGGTCGTCCGTGCCACCCCCGTGGGACCGTTTCATGCGACACATGGAGGGTCGTCATGGGTCGAGGGTCATCATGGAGGGTCTTCTCTGCTACCCCCGCCCGGTCGGCGTCCGGTCGGTGCAGTGAGCAGCCCGCGCTCGGGCCGTGTGTTGGCGCCGAGTAACGGGCCGGCCGGGGCCGCACCTGTCGGATGGCGGCCCTCCTCTCCGCGGCGCGGCGGGCAGCCGTGTGCCGGGCGGCGTCTCCGGCCTGCTGGAGATGGTAGCGGCCTACCCGGGAGGCCCGGCCGCCGCCGGTCCCGGAGGCCGACTGGCTGACACCGTTTGGGAACAGCCCCCGGCGGCCGAAGTCACCAGAGTATACATAGAAAACATCGGAGTCACTGCCCGCTGCTCACGGAGGAGCACAACGGACCGTCTGAGTCAGCGGCGGCCCACCCGCGCCCGGAACTGACCGGAGCTGACCGGAGCTGCCCGGAGCCCCGCCCGGAGCCGCCCGGAGCTGACCGGAGCTGACCGGAGCCCCGCCCGGAGCTGACCGGAGCTGACCGTCGAGGTGAACCGACCGGTTTTCCGGTGTTTTGTGTCTGAATTCGGTCGAGGTCTCCATTGGTCAGGCCGCGGTCTGAGACACGACTGCTGGTCTCTGGTCAGTCTCCCGGTCTCTCGGGTGTACCTTCAGTCTCCGGGTCTCTCGGGTGTATCTCCAGTCTCCGGGTCTATCGGGTGTATCTCCAGAGTCCAGTCTCCCGAGTCCCGGTCTCTTAGGTTTACCTCCAGTCTCCGGGTCTCTCAGGTGAACAGGCTGTAGCTACTAAGTAAATAGCTCCGTTTCAAACCGCCTCACAGCGGCTTAGGCGCCTTTTGACCTAAGCGTTCTGTATCCTAGAATGACGGTATAGGTATGCCTATGTTTACAATAACCATAACGGAACAGTGTGATCTAATTTTGCAGGCTTTTGTCACTATCATGTGTGGGAGACCGCAGTCCAGCTGGGCGACGTGGTCAGTAGGTATGCGGCAGGTCAGCTCTACGCACGGGGTCAGAGGCCAGAGGGTGGCATGGTCAGCGCGTGCAGCAGGTCAGCTCTACACACGGGGTCAGAGGTCAGAGGGTGGCATGGTAAGCGCGTGCGGCAGGTCAGCTCTACACACGTCACACGGGGTCAGAGGGTGGCATGGTCAGCGCGTGCGGCAGGTCGGCTCTACACACGGGGTCAGAGGTGGCGGGGTCAGTGCGTGCGGCAGGTCAGCTCTCGTACACACGGGGTCAGAGGTCACGCCGGAGTGACAGCGCCTGGTAGTCGCCACCGCGGACCGCGGCGCCAGCGGGACTGTCGGTCCCACCGGGGAACACGCCTGGTCGGCTGGGTCGGCTCAGGTCACAGGTGACAGGTGCTGCCGGTACCTGCCCGCCAGCAGGTCAGGGCGGACCTAGTTTGGCGTGTTCCGGTCACGCGGGAACGTCGAGCGACCACCGCTCGTAACTGGCTGCTGGCGCTGAGCGGTACCGGAGCGCGCTGGATGGGGGCTCATCCCGGGACGCCAGGTCACCGTCAGACCCTACCAGCACAGGTCAACTGAGCGGTCGTCACCCCCGGTCAACTGAGCGGTCGTCACCCCAGGTCAACTGAGCGGTCTTCACCCCAGGTCAACAGAGCGGTCGTCACCCCAGGTCAACTGAGCGGTCGTCACCCCAGGTCAACAGAGCGGTCGTCACCCCAGGTCAACTGTGCGGTCGTCACCCCAGGTCAACTGAGCGGTCGTCACCCCAGGTCAACTGAGCGGTCGTCACCCCAGGTCAACTGGGTGGTCGTCACCCCAGGTCATCTGGGCGGCCGGTCCAGGTCAGCTGAGTGGTCGGTCCAGGTCAGCTGGGTGGTCGGTCCAGGTCATCTGAGTGGTCGGTCCAGGTTATCTGAGTGGTCGGTCCAGGTCAGCTGGGCGGCGCAGTTCTGCCGGTATGTCCGGTGATTCACTGACCGCGCGGCGCGGAGCTGCCGGCTACTGGCGGCTGACCGGGCGGGCGGCCACTTCCCAGCCGGCACAGTGCACCGGCCGCCGACCCGCGCCACGTGACCGGCCGCAGCGGCCCGTTACAGCCGGCCGGCCGAGCGGGTCGACGAGTCGGCGGCGGCGACGGTGCGCAGTCAGTCGACGACCGACGCCAGAACGGAGCACAGGTGAGGAGAGGAGGGCCTGTGGGCGCCGAGACCGGCGTCTGCACTCGGTCGGCCGCCGCTCCCCCGTCCCCGCCACCTGCCGCTCAAACTCACTGTTCTCTAATGGCTGTTCTCGGCCAATGTGCCGATAGGCCGTGTGCTGATTTATTATTGCTTTCGCTTTGGCTGTTATTGTCCCGATTAGAAATAATTTCCGATGAAATGAAAATATCAGTGTGTAAGACGATCGCAATTCACTCAGTATTAAAAATTTGCTTTCATTTTCTCGTCAATATGACTAAACTTTCGTTGATTTCATATGCCGGTCCTGAAAGGCCCGATCCTTTAACATAATGACCGATAGGTAAGCCTGCCCTTGGGCAGCCGAAGCTTGATCCCAGGACACTACACAGGGCCAGCGTCCCTCGCCGCGGATTCACTTTTACCGTAACATTTTAGGAGTCACCCTGTAAGTACGTGTTTTCTTTACCCATTCCGTCTGTGTTTGCAGTGAATCGCACAAGTATGGCAGGCCTGCCTGCGTTTGAAGTGGGTTCCGCCGCGGCGACGGCGGCGGCGGCGACGACGGCCTCTGGCCTGGCGGCGGTGGAGCCGTCCGTGGATTCTGTCACTACGCTCTCCGTGCTGCTGATGAGTGAGTGACCTCAGTCTTACCTTACCGGGGGAGGGGAGGGGGGTCAGCGGCCAGGGACTAGTGACCTCAGTCTCACCGGGGGAGGGGGGGAGGGGGGGGGGGGGTCAGCGGCCGGGGACTAGTGACCTCAGTTTCACCGGGGGAGGGGGTGACAGTGACTGCTCTACTCCCCTTGTGCGTGCGGGGACCGTTCTGTTGGCATAAGTTTGGTGGTCGACGAAAAGCGTACCGTTTCACACAATTGCAATCGCTCATGTCACGCCACAATAGCAGAATAGGCGGGAATGCCTTTACTATTCTCAAGTTGACGATTCTCTCCCATTAGCTACCATCATTGAATGCCGTTGCGGTTTCGGTGAATATGCCGTATGTACTGTTATCATTTACCCTGCAGATGTACCTGACGCATACCTTCACACCATGTGTTGATCGCTGATGAGAAGTGTATGGTTTAATTTACAGTGTGGCGAGGACCTTGGATCTTGGCTTGTTTTCTCACTAATCTGTTACAACAGCGAAATGAACGATACTCGTCTAGGACGATTAGCATTTCGTAGATTTCTACGCTCGCTTTGTTTGACAATTTGGTGTGAACTCATGGCAGTCAAAGTTTCAATAACGCGGCTCGCTTCACGCGTTGGACCATGCGTGGATGGGCCGTTTTATGTAAGTCGCTCGTGATGCGCCGTAAGTCTCTGGTTCTTTGTCTCCCTGCCTCTCTTGATGCCACGGTCGGTGGAGGTAATGCTCGCTATGTAGGTCAGCGCAGTGCGCGCCTCACCTATCTGCCGCCGCGCGCGCGCGAGCGGGCCCGTTCTTCCGGCGCGCGCACGGCGTTTTTGGAGGCTGAGCCGGCGGCGGCGCGGCGGAGCGGGTCGGGCCCGGTGTGGCCGGGCCAGTGGGCCGCGCCGCCACCCGTCTCCGGCTCGTTAGCGCCGCCGGGCGGGGGCGGCGCACCGTTAGCGCTCCTCTAACGGTGGTGCCGCCAGCCGCCGGCTGCCGAGCGGTGCCAATCGCCGGGAAAACACTCAGCCGGCGCCCGCCGGCGGCACGGTGGTCGACCGTGACCGGTGCCCGCTCGGCCGCTTCTCTGCCTGAACCCACTGTCCGCCTATCGCCAGACACAGCGCCATCGGGTCCGGGTGGAATACGGTCTGCGCCTCCGTGGCACCGGGACGATATTGAGGTCTACTCGGCCATTCCATCGGGATATTTGTGTCACCCGTTGACCCGCGAAGTGCCGGGGATGCACCGCAGGGTGGCGGGTGGCTGGGCGCCGCTGTTTACCGCCAGCAGGCGCTGTGTGCGCCGCGGACACAGGTGTGACCGGGCGCGGCGCCGCGGCCGGGCGGCCGGCCGGCCGGCCCGTTAGTGGGTCGGGCGGACTGTGCAGCGCCGGTCAGTGACCGGGCACGACCGGCCGGCGCTCCGACGGGCCGTCCGGACCAGCACAGCAGGCACCGGCTGCGCTCCGGCGTCACTGCCAGCACCAGTCACACCGGAAAACCAGCCCTCTCAGTGGCCTGGCCGCGTTCGGACCGGGCAGTGGCCGGTAGCCTCACCAAAGCCGATTTAAGGCGCACCGGAAGGAACTCTGGGCCTTACGTGCGTCAGGTCGGCCGGTTTGACCGGCTTTGTCGGCCCAATTGACCGGCGCTGTTCTGGGCCGGCTGAGCCCCACTGTGACCTCGGTAGTCCAGAGTCCTCCCCAGCTCCCCCCCCCCCCCCCCACACACACACACACATCCGGTTCCACCGCCCGCGTTCATGCAGTGCGGGTCAGCACTGACAGTCCACCGCGCCGCCGCCGGTCACCTTCACCGTCACGCCTCCCACTGACCTTTTTGCAGACACACATTTATGATTTCACCTCGATAAATGGGTTATGAGCATTGTTAGGAGGATTAGTGACGTGTTGGCGATGAGACAAAGAATCTCACGAGTACCTACACGCTAATCGGCTGGGCAGCTGCGTGCCGCTCCAAATCCAGTCGTCGTCCCTGTGACCCAGGCTGAACAGGTCCCGGCTGACCGGTGCCGCCCCGTGCCCGTGTTTCAGTGGCCTACATGGCCCGGGCGACGTTCCCCAACTTCTTCAAGTCGCTGCTGGACGAGCGGCTGCTGGCGATGGCCGGTCTCACCACGCCCAACAGCACGACTGCACAGTGAGTGACGCCCGCCCCGCCGCCCCTCACCCGGATTGGAATGTAACTACCCCCTCGGAAGGTGACAGTGCCGTCCGGGAATCACGATGGTCCTACAATGTGTTCAGTACTGTCAGAACTATTTATAAGCCACATAACTATTCATGGCCCATAAATTCAAAATACCTTCACTTAATTTGTGTTAAAGACGCGAGGGCTGCGATTTTCTCGAACACGAGCGGGTTTATGTAGATCCGAGGGGTTCCCCAGAGGTAGTGCTGTGTATGTCCGTGCCGCCGCGGCGGCGTGTGGGCCGCAGTGGTCGGCGCTGACCCCGGTATGTCCGTGCCGCCGCCACAGGAAGTCGCGCGTCGAGGAGGAGGACGAGTGGTGGCACTTCCCCATCCACCTGCTGGCGCTGTGGCAGATGCGCCACCAGCCGCACCAGCAGGCCTGCGCGCGCCGGCTCGTCTGCGACCACGTCACCGCCGGAACGCCCGACCCCTTCTTCGACTTCGCCATGTGAGTGCGCAGCGGGACGGGCCCGGGGCAGGCCGACGGGGGCAGCCGACGGCCCTCGGGGACAGGCCCACAGAGCACCAGTCTCCCAGACTGAGGGCGTTAGCCACTTAGCCTGGTGGTAATCATCAGTGTACACCCGTAGTGTATGTATGTACCCAGTGGCATTTCATCTGAATGTCCAGTTACAAATGTTCACCGAACGCCAGTAATGCCATCCCAGTAAAGAGTACCGTATCGGGTTTCCGTTTTATAGCGCCGGTCTGCGTTGCGGCGCTGTCTGTGCACCCTGCCGCCGCCGCCGGCCGGTCGTCTGACTCTCCCCACCCCCTCTTCCCCGCAGCGGCGGCGTGGCCTACATGATGGGCGCCAGCGGCTCGCTCTCCATGGTCGACAAGCTGCAGTCGCTCGAGAACGAGGTGGTCGACTGCGAGAGGCTCGTGCCAGAGTGCGAGGGGCCCAAGCTGCGCGAGGCCATGAGCCTGGGTACCACCATTCAGAAGTTCTCGGCCATGGTGGCGGAGTGGCTGGGCTGGTAGCCGGCCGCCGAGCGTCTGCGTCTGTGTGTGTGTGTGTGCGTCTGTGTGTGTCTGTGTGTGTGCTGACTGCTGTTCGTTTGTTCTGAGCTGTGCGCGGCCGCTGAGGCGTTCGTAAAGAGACATTGATCGTGGGGCATTGATTTACACTGGAGACCAGCGGAGGGTCGGCACGGTTTGTGCTTTCGTCTATTTATATTTGTTATGTGGAGTCTGTTGTGGCGATCCGGAGAGGACGGTGCGCTGGAAGGACCGAGGACGCTTCAGGACAGAGTACTGTCCACTGTCGGATATTTATTGACGGTTTTTCGTAAGCACCGCTGGCGTACAATACTGTTTTATTGAGACCCTCGGACCCGCCGAGAACTCGAGGTTAAATAAAACGCTTTCGTATTAGCCGATATGTGACAGTGGAGTAACCGATACCGCCGCATCAGACAGTGTAGTAGCTGACACTGTCACATCTGACAGTAGAGTAGCTAACACAACTGGCAGTGGAGTAGCTGACACATCTGACAGTGGAGTAGCCGGCACTGTCACATTTTGCGGAAATAACCGATGATAACCAGCGCTGGAATCACCAACGAAATGACGAAATGACCTTAGTGGAATGACCAACGCTGCGCCAACGCTGTAACAGCGGAGTAGCCGACACTGGCTCCTCCAGCAGCCGAATTAAAGCTAGACGTTTCCTCTGTTACTGAGTGGTTTAGGGAGCACGGAAGCTGGGTCACCCTGACCCGGCCCGTCCCCAGTCGCCCGGCCGTGACGCCGAGACCCACCGGCCTGCACGGACGGTGTACGATGGTAGTGGTGGGCACACAGCCGTCCCGCGCCCCGCGCCGCGCCCAGCCAGCAGTCACGGCACAGTCGCTGCACGCCGCCGAGCAGGCGCGACTCCTCAGTGAGGGGTGCAGTCCGCCGACCAGCCTGTGGTGGCTGAACGCCGACACGGACTGGCCGCACGGGCGATGACATAACACGCCGTCCAAATAGATATTATCAATAACTTTATTGATTTACGTGACACATGATGATGATCAATGCATTGACATGACTGCGACTGCCATATGACGAATAGTACCACCGAAAGGGTTGAAAATCTGGTCACCGTTATCGGCCCCTCTCCGGATAAGTCCGGCCGTAAATTTTTACCGAATGAATACTCACTGCTCTCTACAATGGTCGTGATATGCGCAATAGAAACTCAGTACAATCGGTCAACAGATGCACCCGCCACTGCCCACAGACAAGGGAATGGGCCCCAGGGCGGCGCCCCCCCCCCCCCCCCGCGCCCCCTGTTCGGCGCGGATCGGACGACGTCCGCGGCCAGCGTTACCAACACGAGCAGTGACCGGCTGGCTGTCCCCACACCGTCCTCACCGCGGCGCCGACCTCCGTCGCCGCGGGCTGCTCGCTGACGACGCTCCGCGGCTCACAGGCCGGCGGCCGACGCAGCCGACTCGGGCGTCGGTCCGGCGTCCGTCAGCCGGCAGGAAGGACCCGGTCCGGTGTCCGTCAGCCGCAGGTCGGGCGTCGGCCCGGTGTCCATCAGCCGCAGGTCAGTAGCAGGAAGGACCCGGTCCAGTGTCCGTCAGCAGCATGTCGCGTCGTCGGTCCGGCGCCTGTCAGCCACAGGTCGCGGCGTCGGTCCGGCAACCGTCAGCCACAGGTCGCGGCGTCGGCCCGGCGTCCGTCAGCCGCAGGAAGGACCCGGTCCGGCGTTCGTCAGCCGGCAGGCGGCGGCGCCGGTCAGTTGGCCGACTCGCAGGCGTCGATCCAGTCGTTGTAGACGTCGATCGGCTCCGAGAGGATGTTGGTGTTGGTCTGGAAGTCCTCCAAGCACACCCGGCACGTCACACGGCCCGAATTCCGCGCCTTGTCCCTGCAACGCAGCGACCAATGGTGACAACCCACTCAAACCATCAGTCACGGCGCGGGTTGTCTGCTTTCTCTCTTCATCATCTATGAAAACTACAATTTTTTAGATGATGGGAATGTTCTGATTGTTTTATATATGAATGTTCGAGGTTGTGTGGGCTTTTTAAAGATAACTGAAGGAAATATGGAGGTAGTTAAAAACCTGCCAGTAAAATTGGGAGTAAAAATTGTTCTGAAAAAAAATTGGAGGTGAGTGAAAATCATTTTTATTTGGATGTCACTTCCCACCCACACTGGCAATTTTGGGGACACTGCAGCTGACTGAACTGTAAGTGAACTTTAAAAAAAAAAAACACTCAAGCTGGTAAAGTAGCATAGGTAGTGTATGATGCACAGTGATGTGGTGAGCTCATGCTTTTAATTTTAGAGTCTTATCCCCCCCTCCCCATCTGTTCACAGTATAGAAGAGGCCTTGCCTTGCAAGGGTTCAGTTTCAGGGTCTTGGGTTTGATCCCCAAATGTGTCATCACTCATCAGTATCACCAGTTTATAACCTGAACATTCTACATGATATGTATGCATGGCCTCGCTTGGTTCAGCCCGCCAAGTCAATGCTGATCGGGGGAAGACTACAAATCACTTTATGGGTACCGTAAAACGGGGTGTTAAGGGACAGTTTTGAGGTGTTTTGTTATATAACTCAAGAAGGGTTGGAGATAGAAGCATCAAATTGTCAGCATTTTATGTGGAATTTGGTGCTTTACATGCCTGCCACATTAAAGTTTTTAAGATGTATACCTGCATGTTAATTTTTATTATTTTTCACCACTGTCCCTTAGCACCCCAATGTGGGGTGTTAAGGGACACCTATATTATTCCAAGAAATGGTCATCAAATGCCCACAATTGGGGTGTGAAAGGGCAAAATATTTATTTATTGAAATGTTTTGCATATTCTGTCACAAAACAAGTCAGGTTCATTCACCACTAATGACCTTTCTAACCAATTACATGTAATGCAGTTTACGCTTGTGGAAAATGTGCTAATTATAAGGTAAACAGAACTAAAAAGTAATCTTCTGTCATCAATAAAAACCCATGTTGAAGCTAGTCACTTGTCATACTGTTGCCCTCTTTGTTTTAGCCTTTTTATGATGACATCACATTCACCTACATCAGTGAATGTAGTTGCCGGTCCCGTAGGTCATCAGTTGCCGGTCCCGTAGCTCAGTTGGTTAGAGCGTTGGACTCCGCGTGGTGAGAGCACGCGTTCCCGGTTATGACAGTCCGGGTTCGAAGCGCGAAGGGCGCTCGACATTTATGGGCCTCCTGACAGGTATGGCTGCGGTTGGTGGCAGGCCGTAGCCAGGCGAAGTCAGCGAGGGGACCGGCCGTGCGCGGCTTTGTGCGCACGTTAAACTTTGGACTCTAAATTCTGCCATAGAATCGGAATTGCGCGATCGGAGGGTAGAGGGCAGGGTCATCGCAACAAGCTTCGCTTAGCGGTGGCTCTGTCCTTGTGAATCCTTCCAATCAAAAGGTTCGGACTAAATTTATATAAAAAAAAAATAAAAAAAATCAGTCTCCATTGACCCATCATTGTAAAAGAGAGTGCTGAGATGTTTTTTTACATAACTTAAGATGTGTTAGAGATAAAAGCATGAACTTGCCAGCATTTTATGTGGAATTTGATGTTTTCCATGCCTACTGAAAGAAAACTTAATGAAATTATATTTAGATATTATTTTTTATTTTTTATTCCCTGTCCCTTAGCACCACACATCCACCTCAAAATATGCATGTATCCGGAAAAGAGGAAGAGGATGATGAATGAATGGGTGGATATGCACAAGTTTTTCAGGAAACATGTGCAATACATGTGACAATACACCTATGCATTCATTTTCCCTGTACACCCACTAGTTTATGTGGTGCACACAGAGTTTTGGAGATGTTTCAATTTTGAGAAAATGTAGCATGATTTTCAAATCCATTTTTGAACCAAATCACCTGCATGAAAACCCATACCATTTTGTCCTATGGTCAAGAGCAAAACAGTGTCCACTACCACACTAAAGTTTTTATTGAACCTTCTCAAATTAGGAAGTTAATATGACTCAAAGTTTTTCCCATGCAACTGTCCCTTAACACCCCACTGTCCCGACCCTTAACACCCCATTTTACGGTACCAATCGTTAACAGCTGTGTTCTTGCAGCATTGATTTGAGACCGTTACACCTGCACAAATTTGAAAGAATGGTCAGACTTATGTCCAGGATCTAGGCTAGCATAATAGCATCCTTAAGCGCAAGGCCCTGTTTCACCGGTGATAGCAGCACGCTGCTTTTACACGTGTCAAATTGGGTTTCCATGGAAACATCAACAGGCCCATTGCTCCAACACTACCACAAGTGTGACGTCAGCTTGCGCAATTTAATAGCAGCGTGGTAGCAGCATCCCGTGAAACACCGCCCAGAGGTCGGCAACCTTTTTTGGGATAGGATGCAATGAGGACCTGCTATAAGGAACCATTATAGCGATTGTACCTCATGAACAAGTACCTAATGAATTTAAAGCAAATGATGCTACAAAGATGTATAATTGATATAATTATGACTCACATTTTCACTTCACAGCTTTTTTCGTGGTTGCAGAACGGGCAGTTAAAGAGGAGATCCAATGGCTCAATATTCTTGCGCTTTGGTGGTGGTTTCCTGTTGCTTTTTCTTCGACCCATTTCAGCGCTTGGCTTGACTTAAATGCTCACTTAAATAGTGTCACAATACTCAACAGGCGCAACAGGCTTCCCAAACACAAGCAAGCTGACGCAAAAACGCTTCATGCGCAGAAACGCGCCATGCACGGAGAACTCATGTGCGCCGGTTTCGTCGGTGTTCTTTCCCACGCTCGATGTTATCTTCTAGGAAATGGCTAGTGTTTTGCTGGACGACGGTGAAAACAGGGCGCCTGGGGCGATTTGATCAAGGTTCGTGAAATTCACACGTGATGTTTTGCATGTAGAAGGCCGCACGGAGGGGGAGAAGCTCCAAATGTCACGTGACTAATATGCCCTCCGGCGCCCTGTTTTCACCGGCGTCCGTTTTGCTAACCTACCCAAGCGTTAAAACTTTTTTTTCACGGTGACTATAAATACTTTTTTAATGTCAGGAAAGAGTTGATTCATATTTTTGTTTTATTAACTAGTTTCAAGCAAAATATCAGGCAACTTTCATAAGAAAACACATTTTTCAAAATGTGACGTAATATTAGGCTGTCGAAAAACCCCATTACTGCAAGACAAGTCGAAAATAGAAAGATACATAGATTATATTACGCTTCAGCTCTGCATTGCATCATTATCATATTAATAATTCCATTTGTTTAAAAAAAATCATTTTCTGTTACTATCTTTCGTAATCTTTCGGACCCTCCCACCTTAACATTAGATTTGAGTTGAGATAGCCAAAATGGGGTCCCTGTCTCACAATTACCGGTTTCGGCACTCACAACATCGAGAAATGCCTTAAATCGGAAATATTGAATTTCAAAATTGCAGCATTTTGATTCAGAGGGGCTAATGCAAAGGAATACCCCTCTGAATGTGTGACGTCAGCGCAGATATCTAACGATTTTTAAATGTTTGACTAAAACGTTTTGTAGCACGCGGTGGTATATGCCGCTTTGCGCGCAACAAACGCCGCACTTTCAAATAAAGTCGCTAGGAACAGCGGAGATCCCAAAAAGTAAACAACTGTAAAAGTCTAATATCTTGAAAACCAGTGAATATTTTTCGATGAAATTTGGTAGATATTCGTTTTCGCTCTTTCTGAACCGAGCGACATCACTTTCATGCCAATTCATTAACTTTTTTGAAGGTGGGAGGGTCCCTTTAATGGGTAAGAAAAGGGATATTTACCGTACTTACGTCATTTCCCTCTTTCTTTGCACGTGTTGACGTTTATACTGGCTTGTGTTGAACACATAGCATTTTTCACAACAAATGCTCAATCGGTTGCGGTACAACACCTTAAAAACGACCTCCCGACGCTTCTCGGGGACGACACAACCGACACAACATTGACAAACCTGGTACTTGATTTCGTCCTAACATCACCCTACTCAGAGCTACTTTAACGGCCTTGACTGTTAGCAGGCGCCCGTTTCGCTACCACCAGGCTGACTTGTGATACGGGATGGGTCGGGTTTTTCGCTGGTGCCGAAACACAGAGCTTCGGTGGCAGACGGGTTTTCTCCTGCCGCTGGAGCAGGCTTAGAGGCTCAGCGGCCCAGCGAGCTACACCAGCGGACCCCGGCCGCTGAACAGCGGCGGCGGCCGGGTTGAACGACCACAGACAACCGTCGGCCGCCAACTGCAGCAGCGACAGATTCCCCATCCTCCAAACCATTCCTTTCATCGTGACGCTTAAACATTCACAAACCCCATCCCTCCCAGCGACATATCCCCCACTCTTCAAACCATTCCTGTCATCAAACTCTCGTAACCTTACCATTCACAAACTTCCTCCTTCCCTCCCTTCACAAACATCAATTTACCGGTAAGTTTCACTGTCATTTATGTGTCTTAACGTAAATTCATGGGTTTTTTCCCATATTCATGGCATAGTACATGGATATGGGTTTTCCCATGTTGTCTTGCTGTAAAAGTGGCCACCGGTCTTAGTTAGGACGGCCGGTTTGTTTTGCGCGGCGTAGTTAGGTCGCCGCCCTCCTCGCGAGGCCGGTAACGTAAGTTAGGGCCACAAAAAAAAAAAAAAAAAAAAAGGTTGCCTTGGCTCTTGCCTTGGCTCAAAAGCGCATTGCGATTTGCGCGTTGTTGTTGCGCGTGGTTGCGCGCCGGCAAGGCCGTGGGTGGTGGGTGAGTGATGGAGGAGAGAGGTAGTGGATTGTGGGAATTATATGGACTCAATCAAGGCTCAATCTATCGTCTGGAAGAAGATAGGAGGCCCCTCTTGCGTGGAGACTAACCCCGAATTCGCAGTCTCCTTGGACGAATACTGGCCTCCATTTTACCTTTGGTGGCCTTCAGGCTTCAGGTCACTGCTGAGGTCCTCAGCAGTGACCTGATCGAAAATGGCCTGCCCTTATCCTTGTTAACCTTCGCCCCAGTGGGGGGGGGGGCATATGTTACCACCCTGTCACGTTTTTTGCGTGTGAATAAAAAACCGTGGCGCGTAGCGCCGTGCCGCTTGGGGTAGCTTTTTGGGTAAAAGTATACATTGAGTCCGAGTGACTTTAAAGATAAAGTTTTCATATTCTTACATTATTTGACATCCTGAATCAAAACATGATACTTATATGTCCTGGAAATAAAAGAAAAAACATAATCAAACCTGACCTAACCTTACCTATTTACCTACAACCTACCAACCTACAACCTACAAACCTACAACCTAACAACCTAAAACCTACAAACCTACCAACCTAAAACCTACAAACCTACAACCTAACCTAACCTAAAACCATAATTTTTTTGCTGTTGCATATTTGTATCAACAGCGTCACAATTGTCCACTCGGACCTAATATATACTTGATCCGTGTGTATGGCGTACGCATAGGAACAGTCCAAATATTTCAGAATCACAATGATTTAGACTATCACAATGATTTAGACCACTCGTGATGACCAAGTTATCATACCGCTTTTTGTACATCAATTTTGGACAATGTGTGAAATTTTTGACCCCAGGTCATGTCAGGTCAGGTCACCAGGTCAAGTTAACTGACCAAGCTTAAAAAAAGTTTGCAATCATGTCCAGCCTGCAGTGTTTGTCAGAAAGGTTTTAGACTTGGTGGATTGCATGCTGTTATGGGCACCTACAATTTGTATATCTCAGATTTTGTATATCCTATTATCCGTGGCCTAAGGTCAGGTCAGTGGTGTGACCTTTCCATTACAAGTCCATGGAGAAAAATGCTAATGCCTCTTGATCCGTGTGTATGGCGTATGCATAGGAACAGTCCAAATATTTCAGAATCACAATGATTTAGACTATCACAATGATTTAGACCACTCGTGATGACCAAGTTGTCATTTTTGCTGATAGCCTCTAGAAAGGTCATCCGAGATCATTTGAGGCTACAAACAGTCTTTTGCCAATAACTCGCGATTGGAAAGAGATAGAACGCTGGGGATGGTCTCATTGTGTTTGTCTTGTTGAGACGCATCGACTGATATGCAACATGACCTTTTCCGGTCAGGTCATGACCTTGACCTGAGGTCAAATTTTCAAGTTGACCTTTCAAGGTCAAATTATAGTTCATTCGACGCGTCTCGGCGAGGGAAACACGATTCTGGCAATATAAATGTCATGGCTTTTTGTAGGCTAAAGTTATTGTCGAAAAACACTTTTCATAAAAGCAGCTATTTTTGGAGTTTCTGCCCTCTGGAGGCTAAACCGTTGACCTAAGGTCAATATTGATAACGGCCTTATCAAAAGAAGAGTTCAAAAGCTATCGATTGCTTTTCCATGCGTTTTTCTAGCTATCATAGTTCCTTAGATAGCGGCATGTTTTCTGAAAAATATAATGACAATTAGCAAATTTTGACCTTTGATGACCTCTGGTGACCCCCATATTGCTCTAAGGTGAAAAATGACCGAAATATTTTCAATCGTACGCATTGAGAGTTATCGACTGCTTTTTACCGCGTCTTTCTAGCCCTCTTAGTTTTTGAGTTAGAGGTGGGTGGAAACATATGCCCCCCCTCCCCCCCCACTAGGGCGAAGTTGGCTGAGACCGCCACTGGGGCGCGGATTAAAGATCTTATAGCTAGCTATCTTATTTCATTTTCCGGATCTTTCTTATTTTGTTTTAGAGATAAATGGTTCCTGGGGGGGGGGCTGAGGCTCCCACCAGGGTGAGCCTGAACAACTGGATATGGTGAATATAATGATTAACAACATGATTGCCGACAAACACATGCATATGAAAATATACTTATAGAAATGTCCAACAAATTGGCAACCTTTTTGTAGAATGCATGTTTAAATGCATCAATTTTCATTTGTGGGTTTCACAAAAATGTATTTGAGTCAAATCTGCCTCTAATGACTATCCAGTTTGTGTTTATTCAGTTATCATGGAAACACCTTTGTATTGAACCTGATTTGTCTTCACTCCTGTTCCAGATAAGCTGCACTTCAAGCCACAGTCGAGATTTAGCTGCAGCAATGAGCTCCCATCTGTGCCAGGCACCACCCAGCATTTCCTAGTCAGCCTCTGTCAGTAGCAGATCTGCCTCATCTATCGTCTTCTTCGTCGCCTCTTCAGACATCCATCGGGCACCCCCCCCCCCGACACCCTCACTCTCTCCCCTCTCGCCACCCCTCAGGCGCTCTGTGGCCGCTCACGGCGCCCCACTGTCAGGATGGGTATCCAGGAGCTGCAGAGGTACATTGAGGTGCACGCGCCGTCGGCCTGCGTGCCGGTCGATCTGCTGAAGCTGGCGCGCGGTGTGACGCTGGGCCAGCCGCGCACGCCCAGCGCGCGCCGCCGGCCGCCGCCGGCCGTCCAGCTGTGCCTGGTGCTGGACGCCGAGTCGTGCCTGGACCGGCTCTACGGCGGCTTCTTCTCCGGTGAGCTCAGCGGCAGCGGCCACTCCTCGGGGTGGCAGGCAGCTCGCTTTGGATCGATAGTCCCTTTTCGATAGTTGGCAAAGAGAATGCAGTTGTTGATTGGTCTATGATATCCTCATATTCCGATATTTGTACTTTGCTAGAGGACCCCAGTGTGATTATGGAATTGTATTTTGATAAGGTCGTGTTAAAGCCGGAGCTGGTATGAGCTGAGCTGTGTTTGTGGCTGTCCCCGTCTGCGGGCCCTGCGCTCCGCTCTGACGGCCGCGCCGCCGGTCCGCTGCCGGCAGACTGGGTGTGTGGCGGCGAGTGGGGCCGCATGATGCACTTCCTCACCGTGCTCATCCAGACCATCCGCACCAACAACATGGAGCTGGCCGTCTTCTTTTCGGGCGCGCTCGAGCTGCCGCGCATGCGCGAGTGGGTCGGCCGCCAACACGCCCAGCGGAGACACATCAACCAGACGCTCAAGCACCTGGCTGTGAAGGCCACGCCGCCGCCCAAGGTGTGGTGGACGGCTCCGGCGTGTCTGCGCAGCGCGCTGCGGCTGGCGCTGCGCAGTCTGGACGTCCAGGTGCTCTGCTCGACAGACGAGCACCGCCAGGAGGTGATGGCGTTCTGCCACGAGAACAGCTACCACGGCCTGGTGGCCGAGGACGCCGAGTTCATCATGCTCAACCCGCCGCGCCTCTTCTCGGCCCGGCAGCTCAAACTCACATACAAGGTGAGACGGCGGCAGCGGCCGGCGGCTCTGCGGGGATACCATACGTACCGTGCCGCGTACCAGTGCACACTGCACCCGTGGAGCTCACTGTCACTGACTGGCACGGCGTTCAAACACAGCTAAAGCGTTGTTGTTGTTGTCTTTGCCTCCGCTTCTTAGTGAAGTGTCTCAGAGGCGCCCAGAGCCTGTCGGATCTGTCCAGAGCCTGTCGGCTCTGGGCGCCTCTGGCGGCCGCCGCCACGCTGGTCTCCGGGACCTCCTCCGTTGCTACTTACCACAGCTACCGCAGCTAACGTAGATCACCGTGATGTGGACGTACTATGATAGGTAAATGCCTTGTGAGCCTTTATCATATTATTTTTTATTTAGTTCTATTATACCTTTTATCTTTTTCTTTGCACTTATACCCACTTTATAGCCAGCATTTACTGACTCAGTACCAAGAATTGCCTCTCTGCCTCTGGTCATAGATTGGGTGTGGTCACTGGTCACTACGAGGTAAATGGATGAACTGCGACAGCGGTCTGTTATCCCGAGTGAGACGCGGGGGTGCTGGGACGCCAGAGCTGAACTGGCCTGACACCGATGCCGCCTGACACTGGGTGGGTGTGCCGCTCCTCTTCAGGGCACGCTGGAGACGAAGGAGTTCATCCTGCAGCAGGTGGCGCGCGGCCTGGACCTGCAGCCGAACCGGTTCAGTCTGCTGGCCGCCCTGCTGGGCAACTTCCTGCTTACGGACCAGGACCTGGCAGACTTCCACGAGTCGCTGCTGCAGGCCAGCCAGGCCAGGGTGAGGCAGCGGGACGGGTCAGACAGGGTCAGAGCGGGTCAGACAGATAGGTAGGGTCGGAACAGGTCAACGGACCGGGTCAGACAGGGTCAGAGCGGGTCAGACAGACGGGATCAGAGGGGGTCAGACGGGGTCAGACAGGCAGGCAGGGTCGGAACAGGTCAGCGGACCGGGTCAGATAGGGTCAGAGCGGGTCAGACAGACGGGGTCAGAGTGGGTGAGACAGACAGGCAGGCAGGGTCAGACAGGGTCAGTGCGGACCGGGCGAGCCAGCGGGGCGGCAGACGGGACCGGGCCAGGGCCACTGCCTGCCGCTGTTGGACTGTGGGTCGGAGGGAGCTCTGCAGAGGTGTCGGCAGTGACCGCGCCCCTCGGTCGGCAGGCAGAGCCGCCCGGCACCCCGGCCGCGCCGGACGCCGACGCCGCGCTGCAGCTGCAGCTGGTCGGCGCCGTCCTCCAGTTCGTCCGCTCGCTGCCCTCCGTCGACCGGCTCGACGCCGTCGGAGAGCGCGTCTTCGGCGACGCGTCCGACCCGCGCGTGGCCAGGCTTAAGGAGAGTGTGGCCTACTTCGGCGACGGGTCGCGCGACGGCTACTTCCGGCACAAATCGCTCAGCGGTGGGTGGGGCGCCGCGCCCCGCGGTGCCTGGGGGTGGCCGCCGCTCAGTGGTGGTTTATGTGGGACAGTTTGTCGCCATTAATTGTCAGTGCACCCCACCCAGTTGTTAAACTTATGAAATTAATATGACAACGCAGTGAAGTTGTACAAAGTTCATCTCTCACGGTGCTACTGTCGTAAGTCGTAAGTCGCTGTCTCAAGCGGTGATAATGTCGCTGGCGGCTGTCTCACCCTGTGACACTGTCTGTGGCCGCTGTCTCTCCCTGTGATACTGTCGGTGACCGCTGTCTCTCCGGCCTGTGACACTGTGTGTGACCGCTGTCTCTCCCTGTGACACTGTCGGTAAGCCGCTGTCTCTCCCTGTGACACTGTCGGTGACCGCTGTCTCTCCCTGTCACACTGTCGGTGACCGCTGTCTCTCCCTGTCACACTGTCGGTGACCGCTCTCTCCCTGTCACACTGTCGGTGACCGCTGTCTCCTCTCCCTGTGACACTGTCGGTGACCGCTGTCTCTGCCTGTGACACTGTCGGTGACCGCTGTCTCTCCCTGTCACACTGTCGGTGACCGCTGTCTCTCCCTGTCACACTGTCGGTGACCGCTGTCTCTCCCTGTGACACTGTCGGTGACCGCTGTCTCTCCCTGTGACACTGTCGGTAAGCCGCTGTCTCTCCCTGTGACACTGTCGGTGACCGCTGTCTCTCCCTGTGACACTGTCGGTGACCGCTGTCTCTCCCTGTGACACTGTCGGTGACCGGGCTGTCTCACCCTGTGACACTGTCTGTGGCCGCTGTCTCTCCCTGTGATACTGTCGGTGACCGCTGTCTCTCCGGCCTGTGACACTGTGTGTGACCGCTGTCTCTCCCTGTGACACTGTCGGTAAGCCGCTGTCTCTCCCTGTGACACTGTCGGTGACCGCTGTCTCTCCCTGTCACACTGTCGGTGACCGCTGTCTCTCCCTGTCACACTGTCGGTGACCGCTCTCTCCCTGTCACACTGTCGGTGACCGCTGTCTCTCCCTGTGACACTGTCGGTGACCGCTGTCTCTGCCTGTGACACTGTCGGTGACCGCTGTCTCTCCCTGTCACACTGTCGGTGACCGCTGTCTCTCCCTGTCACACTGTCGGTGACCGCTCTCTCCCTGTCACACTGTCGGTGACCGCTGTCTCTCCCTGTGACACTGTCGGTGACCGCTGTCTCTGCCTGTGACACTGTCGGTGACCGCTGTCTCTCCCTGTCACACTGTCGGTGACCGCTGTCTCTCCCTGTCACACTGTCGGTGACCGCTCTCTCCCTGTCACACTGTCGGTGACCGCTGTCTCTCCCTGTGACACTGTCGGTGACCGCTGTCTCTCCCTGTGACACTGTCTGTGGCCGCTGTCTCTCCCTGTGATACTGTCGGTGACCGCTGTCTCTCCGGCCTGTGACACTGTGTGTGACCGCTGTCTCTCCCTGTGACACTGTCGGTAAGCCGCTGTCTCTCCCTGTGACACTGTCGGTGACCGCTGTCTCTCCCTGTCACACTGTCGGTGACCGCTGTCTCTCCCTGTCACACTGTCGGTGACCGCTCTCTCCCTGTCACACTGTCGGTGACCGCTGTCTCTCCCTGTGACACTGTCGGTGACCGCTGTCTCTGCCTGTGACACTGTCGGTGACCGCTGTCTCTCCCTGTCACACTGTCGGTGACCGCTGTCTCTCCCTGTCACACTGTCGGTGACCGCTCTCTCCCTGTCACACTGTCGGTGACCGCTGTCTCTCCCTGTGACACTGTCGGTGACCGCTGTCTCTCCCTGTGACACTGTCGGTAAGCCGCTGTCTCTCCCTGTGACACTGTCGGTGACCGCTGTCTCTCCCTGTGACACTGTCGGTGACCGCTGTCTCTCCCTGTGACACTGTCGGTGACCGGGCTGTCTCACCCTGTGACACTGTCTGTGGCCGCTGTCTCTCCCTGTGATACTGTCAGTGACCGCTGTCTCTCCGGCCTGTGACACTGTCTGTGACCGCTGTCTCTCCTTGTGACACTGTCGGTAAGCCGCTGTCTCTCCCTGTGACACTGTCGGTGACCGCTGTCTCTCCCTGTGACACTGTCGGTAAGCCGCTGTCTCTCCCTGTGACACTGTCGGTGACCGCTGTCTCTCCCTGTGACACTGTCGGTGACCGCTGTCTCTCCCTGTGACACTGTCGGTGACCGGGCTGTCTCACCCTGTGACACTGTCTGTGGCCGCTGTCTCTCCCTGTGACACTGTCGGTAAGCCGCTGTCTCTCCCTGTGACACTGTCTGTGGCGCTGTCTCTCCCTGTGACACTGTCGGTGACCGCTGTCTCTCCCTGTGACACTGTCGGTAAGCCGCTGTCTCTCCCTGTGACACTGTCGGTGACCGCTGTCTCTCCCTGTGACACTGTCGGTGACCGCTGTCTCTCCCTGTGACACTGTCGGTGACCGCTGTCTCTGCCTGTGACACTGTCGGTGACCGCTGTCTCTCCCTGTGACACTGTCTGTGGCCGCTGTCTCTCCCTGTGACACTCTGTGACCGCTGTCTCTCCTTGTGTCTCTCCTGTCTCCTGACTGTCTCTCCCTGTGACACTGTCGGTAAGCCGCTGTCTCTCCCTGTGACACTGTCGGTGGCCGCTGTCTCTCCCTGTGACACTGTCGGTGACCGCTGTCTCTCCCTGTGACACTGTCGGTGACCGTTGTCTCTCCCTGTGACACTGTCGGTGACCGCTGTCTCTCCCTGTGACGCTGTCGGTGACCGCTGTCTCTCCCTGTGACACTGTCGGTGACCGCTGTCTCTCCCTGTGACACTGTAGGTGACCGCTGTCTCTCCCTGTGACACTCTGTGACCGCTGTCTCTCCCTGTCACACTGTCGGTAAGCCGCTGTCTCTCCCTGTTACACTGTCTGTGACCGCTGTCTCTCCCTGTGACACTGTCGGTAAGCCGCTGTCTCAGGCCGTCCGCCCGCCCGCAGGCGCCCTGAACGGCAGCTGCTCGGTGCTGGCCGCGGAGCGCAGCTCGGACGCCGGCGGCGGCTCGCTCTCGGGGCCGCCGTCGGTGCCCTCGGACCCGGGGTCGGTGCTCGACGTGGCGCCGGCCGCGCAGACACGAGCGGGCGGCCGGACCGACGAGCAGGCCGACTGTCTGGCCAGGAGGTTCGGACTGCTGGGATTGGACAGTGAGTCTGGGACAGGGCCGGTGGGGAGTTGGGCCGGGTCTGGGACAGGGCCGGTGGGGTGTCGGGCAGGGTTGGTGGGGGGTCGGGGCTGGTGGGGAGTTGGACAGGGCTGGTGGGGAGTTGGACAGGGCTGGTGGGGTGCCGGGGCCGGTCTGGGACAGGGCCGATGGGAAGCAGGTCTGGGACTGGGACGGACCGGTGGGGTGTCGGGGCGGGTCTGAGTCCCAGGGTCTTATTCCTCAGACTCTGCGGTATCTTTCCGACCTGGAGCAATGTGCAGTGTACGACGGCGTGTATTTGTTTCACTCCGGCCCATCTGGTTTTGTTTGCAGTTAATTTACTTGTTTAACGTAACATTAATTGAATATTTTGACAACGGTTTCTTTGATATTGAGGTCTGTCTGTCGCTGTGGTAAGAGTGGTCTCACGGCGTTCCGATTTGTTCACCGGTGATCTCTGCAGACCTGTGAGATACCCTTCCCCTGTTCTGGAGCTGACCTGGGGTCGATCCTTCACGTGCCTGTGACCTGGGAGCTGTGGTCTGTGGTCCATTCCGTCCCTGCAGCCGTGGCCCATTCGGTCCCCTGTGGTCCCTACCCTATCGTCCCCTTTGGTCCGTCCCCTGTTGTCCGTCCGCTATGGTCCATACCCTCCTTTCCCCTGTGGCCCGATCCCTGTGATCCCTTCCTACTCTATCGTCTCCTGTAGTCCGCACCCTCCCGTCTCCTGTGTTCTGTACGGTCCCGTCTGGACCTGTGGTTCGTACCCTCCCGTCCCCCGTGGTCCGCACCCTCCCGTCTCCTGTGGTCCGTACCCTCCCGTCCCCCGTGGTCCGTACGGTCCCGTCTCCTGTGCCCTGTACCCTCCCGCCTCCCGTGGTCCGTACCCTCCCGTCCCCCGTGGTCCGTACGGTGGCGCCCCCGCCGCCGCTCTGACAGTCTTCTGGTGGCCGCCAGTGGACGCCTACGTACCGGGCACGGCGCCCGGTTCGTACAGCGACGACCGGCCCGCCAACGGACACTCCAGCGCGGTGAGTGGAGCGACTGGGCGCTGGGCAGCGCGGCCCGAGACAGAGGTCGGCGCCGCGTGCGCCGGCCACTGGACCGGGGGAGGGGTCACCGACACTCGTACCGGGACTGGGGACCGGGTGGGCAGAGACAGACAGAAACAGACTGACAGACAGATACAAAGACAGATAGGCAGACGAACGGAACGGAACGGAACGGAACGGACGGACGGACGGACGGACGGACGGACGGACGGACGGACGGACGGACGGACGGATGAACGAACGAACGAACGAACGAACGAACGAACGAACGAACGAACGAACGAACGGACGGACGGACGGACGGACGGACGGACGGACGGAGGGAAGGGCCGATGGGAAGACGGATAGACAGACGTTCAGACAGACACTGTCGCTCGGGTGGACAGAGAAACAGATGGACCGACAGAGCAGTTCATCGGTCGGACAGACTGACACAGACGGACACGGGCAAACGGACCGGCGGACACTAGACGGACGGAGGAGCAGTACATCCGGCGGACGGAGGGGCAGAGAGGCATGGACGGGCCGACAGATTGGCGGTCAGACAGGCGGAGACAGATGTTTTATACCCGAGGGCGCCACTGGTTCGGGGACGGTGCGGTGTTTTATACCCGGGGGCGCCGGTGGTTCGGGGACGGTGCGGTGTTTTATACCCGGGGGCGCCGGTGGTTCGGGGACGGTGCGGTGTTTTATACCCGGGGGCGCCGGTGGTTCGGGAACGGTGCGGCGGAGTGGTTCACAGGACGAGGGTCCCTGTACTTATCGCCTTGGAGGGCCACCTGTCACGGAGAGCCCGGCGGAGGCGCCGTCCGTTCTAGCGCGCCTATTTCCGGAGATGGAAGCGAATCAGGGCGGCGGGTGTGGGTGCGAGACTATTCTGGATGTGCTCTGGAATAAGGGCAATTCCACGACAAATCACCTAATTTTTTTCCAATTGTTCACCATGACCTCTCCGATTTTGCTCAAATTTGGCATGTAAGTTGACCTATGGGCACTACTTCGTCCCAGTAAATTTTTAGTCTCTAGGTCACAGGGGTCATGAGATATGGGTCATGCAAATTTTTAGGTTTTCCGGAACATTGAAAAATAAAGTATTTTTTATCTCTGCAACGGTTCACCGGATCAAAAAAAGTTATATATGAAATAAGAAGCGCAAAGGCTGGTGCGTCTAGCAAAAATGTGAACGAAACCCCAGGGTCATTTTTGACCCTTTGACCTCGTGACCTTTTCTTGACCCCGTGACCTTTCAAATTTGTCCTATTTTAAAAATTCTGATTTTTTCTATCAGAGATGTCTTATCCATGCTCTGAATAGTGGCATGTGATTTGGTTGGTATATCGGACCCGTTGACCTCAAACTGAGGTCAACAATGTGGTCATGACCTGACATGAAAATGACATCTGCCGAGAACGTCGAGAATCATAGGCAATATGGGTGTCATATGAAAGCTTACTTCACGGAGAATACATTGGTGGTGTTTTTGAGTAGGTATGGGCCGGGTCAAGGTCACATTAGGTCAGTGACCTAACACAGCATTGTGTTCTTTGAAGGTGGCGTATTTTATTTGTTTGGTAAGCCCAGTGATCAGCACACAATAAAAAGGAAACAAAACGTCATAAAACACCATCTGTCTTTATTCAAAAAGCACAGATAAAATGCATTCACCCATATACACACACTCGCACAAACACACACACACATACATACACCTTGTTCGAGGAAGATCTTTCAAACAAACCTCAGTAACACACGCGGTGTGAAGAACGAGTCTCAGAAGACTAGGAGAGCTTGAAGGCTGCTATGGTGTGGGAGTCGAGCGGTACAAAGCGGTGAAACGTCCTGGTACACCTACTACTGTACCTACTACCTACCCTTCACCGTGCGGGCACTTGTGAACCGTTCTCTTTCATTTTCGTCTTCGTTCCTGCTATTTGCGTTGCCGAAACGAAGAAGAAATGCATTTTATCGGTAAGGTGGTCCTCACAGTATTACCAATACCATAGCATGCGCTTTTGCCATGCGAGGTGGCAAAAAATCCACTCACATTGAACACCGAAATCCTCGGCATGATGACATATATTTGCAAAATTGTATTTGTTCTTGTACTGGGACGCTGCTCCGTCAGAGAAGTAGTGTATTTTTTAGTCTTGGGCATTCATTTCAAATGTGGGGAATAACCACTGCCTGAAATGCCGCTTCAGCTCCCGCGTCAGCTCCCGCAACGCAAATAGCAGAAACGAAGACAAAAATGAAAGAACGCTTCACAAGTGCCCGCATGGTGAAGGGTACCATGACGTTTCACCGCTTTGTACTGCTCGACTCCAATACCATAGCAGCCTTCAAGCTGTCCGAGTCTTCTGAGACTCGTTCTTCACAGCCCGTGTGTCACTGGGGTTTGTTTGAAAGAACTTCCTCGAACAAGGTGTATGAATGTGTGTGTTTTTGCGAGTGTGTTTATATGGGTATGTGTGCATTTTATCTCTGCTTTTTGAATAAAAAAGACGTTTTATGACGTTTTGTTTCCTTTTTATTGTATGCTGATCACTGGACTTACCAAACAAATAAAATACGCCACCTTCAAAGAACACAATGCTGCGTTAGGTCACTGACCTAATGTGACCTTGACCCGGCCCATACCTACTCAAAAACACCACCAATGTATTCTCCGTGAAGTTAGCTTTCATATGACACTCATATTGCCTATGATTCATGACGTTCTCGGCAGATGTCATTGTCATGTCAGGTCATGACCACATTGTTGACCTCAGTTTGAGGTCAACAGGTCCGATATACCAACCAAATCACATACCACTATTAAGAGCATGGATAAGACATCTCTGATAGAAAAAATCAGAATTTTTAAAATAGGACAAATTTGAAAGGTCACGGGGTCAAGAAAAGGTCACAAGGTCACAAGGTCAAAAAATGACCCTGAGGTTTCGGTCACATTTTTGCTAGACGCACCAGCCTGTGCGCTTATTATTTCATATATAACTTTTTTTGATACGGTGAACCGTTGCAGAGATAAAAAATACTTTATATTTCAATATTCCGGGAAACCTTAAAATTTGCATGATCCATATCTCATGACCCCTGTGACCTAGAGACTAAAAATTCACTGGGACGTAGTAGTGCCCATAGGTCAACTTGCATGCCAAATTTGAGCAAAATCGGAGAGGTCATGGTGAACATGCCTAGGTGATCTGTCATGGAATTGCCCATAACTAATCGGAACAGGTGCTGACTACTGGCAGCGAGAGCTGATTAATTTCCATAAATACATTTGCTGTTGTAAGAAAGTGAATCGGAGCGGGATGCTGCCAAGCCCAACTCGACAGAGACATTATGTCGGCGCTGAACTAATGTTATGAAAACAGTAGCACGTGAGGCTGCGTCGCCTGCTCTCCCTCTCTGTGGCGGTGTAGCTTTCCGCTCTTACTCAGCTTCCTCTGGAAACGGCCTGTAACACCGCTATCCGGTGCCCCCCCCCCCCGCCCCCCCCCCCCCCCCGAGCTGTGAGTAACCGTTCGCCCTCAGGCTGAGTGATCGGCCGGCCAGCTCAGAGGCCGTCCCCGCCCCCGGCTGTTAGTGCCAGCTCAGAGGCCGAGTTCCGCGCGCGGTGTCGGCGCCGCGCTGTTAGTAAACAGTCGGCCGAGGGCGGGCGGGCGGGCGTCGTCAGTGGCCGGGCTGACCGCACGCTGGTCTGAGTCAGCCGGCCCACTCATCCCGACCGGGCCGGGCCGGGTGCGCGTCACTGCGCAGTGCCCGGGCGGCCCGAGTCCGGTGACGGGGCGGACCACGCACACACACACACACACACGCACACACACACACACACACACACACACACACACACACACACACACACACACACACACACACACACACACACACACACACACACTGCGTGTCCCGTCCGGCGGGCGTGGGGGGGGGTGGCGAGCCAACTGCGGGGAGGGGGGCAGAGCCGGCGCCGACGGGCCCGGCTGGTCACCTGATCAGCGTTTGGGCAGCAGCTCAGTGTTGTCACTGGTTTCAGTTGTTGGCACATGTCGGTGAGCCTGGTGCAACATTCAGGTTGTTTTCAGAAGGGAAGGGTCAGAAGCCAGGAAGGCAGAGTTTCGTTGCTGGATCACCCGTGTGACTGGTGCCGTTAAATCTCTGCCCAGTAGCGGGCTAGCTCACCTGTCCAGGGCCCTGCGAGGGCTGGCGCTCACTCAGCCTCCATGTCCACAGCGGGGTGTGTCTGGGCGCTGAAGCCTGTATCTCGCCAAGAGGGACCGACGTTCCGCCACGCCGCGCTGCTGTTGTGGCTAGCATGCCCGCGCTGTAAGCAAAGGGACGGATATCTTTCGTTCAGCTTACTTCAAGTGACCTTTATTTTCCCAAGGCGTGGTTACAGTGTAATGTGGATTGACCATTTTATTGTCGAGGGCCATTGCGTAAGTTAATTCGAACACTGCCAAATTTTAACATGATAATTTTTATGAAATACTTTGGGCATTGTGGGACTATAAAATAACTTTGGATGTGAACAGCATTACTCTGATAGCAGCTGCGGTCCCGTAGAACCGCGGTAGTCAATGAGGTCCTGAAAGCTCTATGCTTCAGCCAAGCGCGTATTCATATACCAGCAATGATCCGCCCGGCCTGGAGTCGGAGTCAGCGACCGGGGCTGCCTGCATCTCGGCCTTACCCGGCTTCCCTGGAACCGTATTGTGCTCGCTCCCTCTGCACAGCGTTCTGGAACAAGGCAGCGTCGTACGTCTGCCTACGTAGAAACGGTTCTCCTCTGAACTTCGAGAAACCGAGTTGTGCCGCAGATGTCTGAGGCTCAATAGAGGGGTCGGTAATACGACGTGTCTGCCTATTCTGCCTACCGCTGCCCCCCCCCCCCGCCCCCTCAGGGCGCCGAGGGTCCGGTGGTGACGCTAACTCCCCCCCCCTCCCCCAGAGCACCGAGGGTCCGGTGGTGACTGACCCCCCCCCCCCCCCTCCCTCAGGGCGCCGAGGGTCCGGCGGTGCTGCTGACACCCCCACCCCCACCCCCCTCAGGGCGCCGAGGGTCCGGCGGTGACGCTGACGCCGCCGCCGCTGCCGCCCGTCACTGCCGAGGTGCTGCGAACGGCCGGCGAGCGGCACCGGCGCGGTCTGATGACACCCTGGGTGTACCAGGTCCTCACAAAAGTAAACACACCCGCGGTCACACCCGCGGTACTGCCGAGCCGGCAGGCGACGCGACCACTACTTCCTTCTGATGTACTGAACGTCAAAGGTCTTTGATTAAGAGCATCACAACAAGTTACTTTTCATGTTATGATCACATCACTACTTTGCAAAAGCAGGATTGATTGGACGATTTTATTATTGATTTGCTTTGCGATTGTCATCCGTTGTCTGCGTATGACTATCACTTCCTGTTTATGTGTGACTGACATTTACTGTGCGTAAGCGTTAGACCCCCCCCCCCCCCCCCTCTCCCTCTCAGGGTGGACTAAATATGCCGGGGTCTATGTGCCCCCTCCCCGAACTGAAAGTGCCAGTCAGTGTGACGCCCCCCTCCACCCCCCTCCCTCAGGGTGAGCTCAAGGTGCCGGTCTGTTTGACGCCCCCCTCCCCCCCCTCCCTCAGGGTGAGCTCAAGGTGCCGGGCAGGGCTGTGTGTGACGTACCCCCCCCCCCCCCTCCCCCTCCCACAGGGTGAGCTCAAGGTGCCGGTCTGTTTGACGCCCCCCCCCCCCCCCTCCCTCAGGGTGAGCTCAAGGTGCCGGTCTGCGTCGAGGACGAACTGAACCGGGAGCTGCCCAACGCGGTGCTCTTTTACCGGCCGGCCCGTGAGCGAATCTACGGCGTGCTGTTCAACCTGTACCACCACAGCTACCTGAGCCACCGCGACCGCGACAAACCGGAGCACGAGCGGCACGCGGTGCCGCGCGTCCAGGTCAGTCGGCGGCCGGCCCACCTCCTTGTTTGGTCATGGACTGCACGGTCCGGCAGGGCGGGGCGGACGGCGCCGGCCAGTCCGGCTGCACGTGCTGCCCCGGCCGGCGACGGGGCGCCGACGCGCGCTGTTGACACTGACTGCCTTGCGCGTGACGGCGCCGGTCGGCCGGCGCGAGCTGCCGGCGGCGCCGCGACCACCGCCTCTCCGCGCCGTGACGACGCCGGCGGGTCACGTGGCCCGTCGGCGGTGGGGGGGGGGGGGGGCGGCGCCCCATCATCGGCGGCGGCGGCCGGTCCGATCCGGCCGGTCAGCATTCGGCAGTCTGACGTCAGCCGGCGCCCTCTGCGCCTCGAGCAGCTTCTGCGGCGCACCAGTGGCCGCTGGAAAACGCCCCGTGGGCCAGCGGTCAGAATGACGCGTGCCGCGCCCCGCGGCACACTGCGGCGGGGATGTATCAGCCGCCGTTGGCCGTCGCTGCCTCTGATAGGATTGCTATGTTTCCGACAAATGCGGCCTTTCATTATGTAGTCGGTGGCTGGCGTCGCCGAGGGCCGCGCCGTGGCTGGGTGCGGTCCGGGCGTGGGTACTCACTACTCAGTGAGCGGTGTGAGCGGCGCGCCGCGCCAGAGTCACACCCGCGTCCTGAGCGGACAGAGTGTGCCGTCCTCCGTCCGCCACGTCAGAGTCACACCCGCGTCCTGAGTGGACAGTGTGCCGTCCGCCGCGCCAGCCGGGGGCACGCAACTCCTGGGGTCGGCTGGACCCGCCGCCGGGGCCATCCCATCGGCGTCCTATACTGCGTGCCATTTGTGCGTGCGTTTACTGAGCAAAGAGCCGCTCAGGCTGGACTAGGGCAGAGCGGGGGGGGGGGGGGGCATGGCGCCAGCCACCCATCGGAAAACAGATATCACAGAATGTACCGTGCATTGTTGCGCGCAACGGTAGTTTGTT
Source organism: Amphibalanus amphitrite (assembly GCF_019059575.1). NCBI lineage: Eukaryota > Metazoa > Arthropoda > Thecostraca > Balanomorpha > Balanidae > Amphibalanus > Amphibalanus amphitrite. The sequence continues at coordinate 160,415 of NW_024881702.1, read as the reverse complement.
TACTCTTTACGCGTGTACTTTCATCTAATTTATTTTCTCGAAAGGTGCTCTGCGTGGTATTCCCTCAGTTTTACAGTATGCAGGCAGGTAATATTTTACTGTTCATACCAGCTCTTGCCAGGCTCTATACGGCCGTCTTTCGAGTAAACGAACAGTGTCATGGACGGCTAAGGACAACATGACATCAAAAGAACATCACGGGGCGTTTATGTATAGGCAGACGTGGGGGGACTGCATCCAGGCGACTTAATTAGGGGCTGCAGTATACAGCGCCCGTCCGCAGTAAGGGGTAGAATGCCTGGTAGTCCCCTCAGGCATTACGAAGGAAACATAGCTAAACTTCATACAAACCCCTGCTGAAGTGGGAAGCAGCTGCTCGGAGTCGAACAGCTGCCTGAGCAAACCGCCGTTCCAAGACGACACTCGTGTCCCGGGGGATAGTTACACAGTTAGTTTCGGGGTTGTATCTGCACACGAGTTCGATGAAGTCGTGTGCAGCCGACGTGTTGCCGGACTGTTTGTTGTTCTCTGACCATTGGTCCGGGCTCATTCGTCGGCGAAGGGGCCCCCTTCATCTCCCACTCACCAGCGCGGCTCACGGTTGGTGATTATTTGTGCAGCACAGCTACCCACTGCGGCTAGCTACCGACTTTGTTAGTTAGCAGACCACGCTTTTCTAGTGGCTGGGAGCTCGCCGCGCTGTTTGCCATTCAGCCCATGTATGATCGAGGAAATCCCCCTGAGGGTAGTGTGAAGCCGTGTCCTTATGTGCAAACCGGGGACCGGCTGATGAAAGTACGCCTTTGTCGTCACCCTGTCTCGAGTTGTTGCAGATCTCGGGGCAGGCCTGAAGGACGTCTGTTAACGAACCCCGGGACCCATAGAGTATAGGTATACACAGCCGGGGGCGGCGGAGGGCGCCGGGCGGCCGCGTGGCTGACCTGACCTGACCTAACCCGACCCGACCTGTGACCGAGCGGTGCCGTCCGGTCGTGTGGTCGACCTGACCTGACCTGCGCTGCGCTGCCGCCAGATCCGTGAGTGGGTGTACAGCCGCAGTAACCCGTACAGGCGTCCGGAGCTGGTGCCGGCCCAGCCGCTGGGCTGGGGCGTGCCCACCGTGCAGCGGCTCTGGTTCGGGTGAGTACCGAGTGCCGAGTGCCGCCCTCACAGGGGTAAGGAGCCGCACCCCGGCCCGAGGGCGGTCGGCCGCAGCCTCTGCTCGCTCGTATGACGCGGCAGTCTAACGGGGCTCTGCAGCTTCCCGCGTCTGCTTTTGGCGGACAGACTGGTAACTGCACCGATTTGTGAGTTATGTGAAATGCGCTGATTGTCTGGAGAAGTAGCCCCTGCGGTCCCGGTGACGGCCGGGCGGGGGGGGGGGGGTGACTGCGGCCGGGCAGCGAGTTACCTAAGTGTGGAACTACAAGTCGATTCTAGGGCTCTGATTGGTGACTTTGGTCAGGGGATGACGCTTATAGCATGACGTCACTCGCGTACTTGGCCGGACCAACGGCGCAGCGCAGGCGCGCCGAGCCAACCCAGAGGCTCTCAAACTCAATTGTACAGATCCTGCGCATTGAATGGCGAAACTTCGGCGAGGTCGCTTGAGTTTGGAAGCCCCTGCCAGAGAACTGGAGACGGCCGGATTATTTGCTGGGCAGTGGGAAGCGCAGATGGCGATTGACGGTGCCAAAAAGATGATAGGGGAAAAGGAGTTGAGACTTGAGCAGTGAATTATAAGCCTGTTGCATAGCTGAGTCATGAGTGGTAAATTGTAAAATACTCAGGGGCATTCTGCCGAGTTATGTAAGGCGGAAGGGTCGCAACTCGCAAGTCGTTTGTTTCCATGATTGCCTGATTAAAATGTAAAGCGTATCTCATGTCTAGTTGATAATACAGCGAGGTTGGGCATCTGCTCAATCCATTTCTTCTCTGCAATAGTGCATTCGCCACTGTAATTCATTGTAAGAGGCACTGGGCTGCGCCGCCTGTTAATTATTCCGAAACCACCAGTGAATTCATTTGCTGTCGTCACAGTCACTCACAACAATACGAATCGTTCAGTCGTGCGCTGGGGGTCCGCTAAGTTTAAGTGTGCTGCAGAATGCAGACTGGACCGCCGAGAATATAACAATTCCGTCTCCCTGGGCGAGCGGCGCATTGGAGCCGAAGGAAACTGCTTCAGTTTTTTTTTGTGGGGAGGATACCCATGTTTGAAAATTATGTTATGGAATGAGGTGATAAGGAAAAGGACGGTTTCTTGAATTGAGGGCTGTGGAGAAGAGGCAGATTTTCTCATTTGCTACCCGATACAACGCGAAAAGACGCAAATGTTGCACATTGGGCTTAACCCGGCGGCCGCTGGGCCTCCGCGCCACCCGCCGGCCGCTGGGGGGGGGGGGGGCATAAAGTTGCCCCCCCCTTTACTTCTGCGACGATATCGTCGCAACGCGAAGAGATAGAGAAGCGAAACTTTGCACACATCTTCCTGAATACCTAGCCGAGGTTGTGTCCAAATTTGGTGTCGATCCCATTTGAAATGACGTCACAGTGACGTCATAAGTGAAATTATAGATTTGCGACTCTCATATTCCTCACGATACATCACATATATGGGACCGAATATAAAGGGCCGATTATTGGTCAGAAACTAGATGGAAGTGTAGTAAGATGTTTTAGGATGACAGCAGGTGCTGTCTAGTTCATTTACAGTCGAGTTTCATGCTCAGCGTCATCAGAAACGGTCCATAGCGGAAAACGACAAAACTTTATGACGTCACTGTGACGTCATCTTAGGTGCTACAACCACCAAACTTTCCTCAAACATTGCCTAGGTATTCATTTGAAGCTATGCCAAGTTTCACGTTCGTAGCTCATCAGGTTTCGGAGATATTTCACAAAACGTAAAGGGGGGGCAACTTTATGCCCCCCCCCCCCCCAGCGGCTCGTGGGTTAATAAGTCTAATAAAAGATAAGAGGACTTCGTGAATCATGCCTAATTGACCGCGACCAAGTTATTTGTCAATGCAGGTAGGCACTAGGTAGGTAGATACTCATTTGTGAACAGAACGTTCCCCCACCCCTCGCCAGAAACTCAATCAGCAGTTGCTTATTAAAACGTTTGAGTGCACCTGACAACCTTTAAAAATGACGTCCTCCCTTTCAATGGTTCGTGCGAAGACACAAAGCCAGAATCAGCCAAGCAATATCGGAATCCATTGCGCAGTGTGTCGGATGTGCCCCCAGTTTTCAATCCACATAGCATAGCACACACTGCTAAATGCAGGTACGCTCACCTACACATTAGGTATTCGAAGGACTTAATAGCTCATACACGTGGAAGAAACACATGAAATGTGATTTATAGCTGCAGCAGAAGTTTGGCGTCCGATGTCTCTTCGCCAAGTTAAGACCATGCCAATCTCGGCCAGTCTGCCGCCGCGCCGGCACTGGCCGTGGTGTGACGTCATCCGGCCGGCTCGGCGCTGGGTAGTTCCACACTTAGGTAACTCGCGGCCGGGCAGCGGGGGTGTGACTGCGGTATCGGTGACTGCGGCCGGGCAGCGGGGGTGCGGGCGGACGTCCTGGTCCGACCAGCCAGTGGCCTGGGTCCGCTCGTCCCACATATCTCGTTTGCCGGTTATGTAATGCGCTGCTCTGATTACATGCGCGTGTGTCCTGTCTTCTGTCGCCCGCTCGGGGCCGAGTTGAAACAGTGACCGCCGCTTCTTCGAATATCTGGAATATCGGATATCTGTCGGGCAACCGGACCCGGGCACTGGAAACGATAGGCATGGCCTGCTGCCTTATATAAGACATTAACCGCCGTCGTATAGCCGTCCAACCGTTCGCGATATAGTGCATTTGCCTCTTCTCAGGAGGCTGGCGTTTCGTTCCTATGGGCCTTGCAGCATATTGCCCAATCAGACGCAATCGGGCTCTTTCGGGCTCGTTGCCAGCCAGTGGCCGTTCGCGTGCGAGCCATGTAGGCAAACCTAAATCGATCCAAGTAGACTTACCTAAATCGAACGACATATTTACTATGTAGGCTACAGCAGAGTCCATGTACTGCCCGCGTGATAGTGGATAACGTCTCAAAAGCTGCCCTAACGTTTGGATGTTTGTTTTTCTGTTGTTTTTTAGTCCTGCCTCCCCTGCGAATAGGAATCACTATCACCGTGTAGGGTTTTGCCTGAGAGAGGAACGCTTCTGTAGGGTTTTGCCTGAGTAAGGAACGCAGTACTGGAGGCATTACCTTCGCAGTTTTGCGACAGTCGCCTTTGATCAGAATTGTAGTTTTATTCGGGTAAAATAAGTCTGTGTCGCCCATGCCGCGAAGCGGTACCGTGACATGAATATTCAGGAAGTTATGAATGAATAGTTATTAGTTATTAAGTTATTATATCAGGAAGTTATGAATATTCAGGAAGTTAGAAAAAGAAAGCAATAAAGTTAAGAAAGAAAGGAAGTAAGAATGTAAGGAAGGCTCCGGAATAGTCCTGCGTAGCTGCCCATTGCGACAGTGGCGTTCAGTGTGACTCCGACTGGTAGCGGCTGCGTTCATCTGTAGGTATTGAACTTGGCTCGGTAAGCCGGGCAGACGATATGACGAGGTCTGGCAGCGGCGGCACTGGCACCTAACGATGAGACTGGGTCACATGTGCGCTCTTTATTCGCCCAGTTTGCGCAAGATCGGCCACCTCGCTCGTTTCGCTGTACATTTTCTATCACAGCTTCAATCTAGTTCATCTTAAAGACATCAGTTGTGCGTGTTTTCGTCATGATGTGTGAAATTAGCCCCTATCTTTGTAGATGAATGTAGGAAATCTGCTGTTTGAGCTTCGTTTATTTCCCCTCTCCCATTGTGCGTCTTTATACGATTTTAGTTTTATTTGATGCTGTTACCAAATTTGTTTTTTTTGTGAATTTAGTTGACAAAGTTGTTTTATGTTACTGTGATTGGTGACACCTTCCTGCTCATGGCTGAACACCACAGACTTGCATCTGGTTTAACCACATTGGCGTCCCGTGGCCCTCGGGGTGGCCCGCCGACCCGCGGGACTGTCCCGCGGCGGGCGCCGCCGCTCGTGGTGTGTCCTGTTGCCGGGCCGGGCGGACCCCGGTGGCCCGCTGACCGGGTCGCCCCGTGACCCCCGCGTGTCCTGCTGTGGACTGGGGGCTCTCATTGTCTCCTGTTGCCGGGCCGGCCGGGCCGTATGTCCCGGCACGTGTCGGAGCTCCGGCAGAGGAGAGCGGCCCCCTGTCTGGGAGCCGGTGTCCGTGAGCAGCAGCTCAGTCTCCGCGCTGACCTGCCGCTGCGCGCTGCGGCTGCGGCTGCGGCTCCCCGGATGTTCACCGGCCGTGGCGCAGTCGGCAGACGCGCATCTGACGCCTCTGCTCTAATCATGCGTCGATAATGGCATTAATAACCCCGGCGGATCGTTTGCCGCCGCTGCGTCGGTCTGAACAACTGCGCGGCACGCTGGCTGCGCCTCCTCCTCTGAGCAGGCTGCTGTCCGTAACTGCGTGCTGGGAGCGGCTGGCCACGGCGGGTCGATCGCAGTGCGCCGCTTCCACTACCCACCTGCCGGCTCGGCGTCTGATGAAACAGGGCGCCCACGCACCGCGCGGCGCCCACCGGTACCGGTAGACGGACACAACTGGGCCGCGCAGGCTCCTCACACGGGCCGTCACAGCTCTCTCGGTAGCTTCTCCGCCGATCGGCCAAATCTTCCAATGCTGTGACGCCGGATACAGCTGGAGTTCGCGGAGATTATGCAATAGTTTATTTTGTGGACGTTCTTGATTCATTTATTACCTGTCCAGGAAGTAGGTGTCTTATCCCAGGAAGAGCCTTATTCGGGACATATTACCACATGATACCTAAAATACGTGTTGGTGAGTTTTAGGCATTGCTTTTGTAATGACGTAAACGCCGTATCAGCCATGGCATGGAGGGCCTTCATACTTAAAACTGGGACCTCTGAAACCTTTGGTTCTTTGCCGTAGACGTGTTTCTAACTTCAAAGTGCGTACCCGCCATTCAAATGGACCTAATTGCTTTATCAGTCAAGGTTGCCAACACATAAGGAATCAATTGTGAACATATCTGTGAATGGGAAGTTTGCTGCTCTCAGGTTACCTCATTAGTCATTGCCTTCTCGCCGGGGAGACTGCCGGATGTCCCCAACAGACGTGGTCACGTGCTGTGGCGTGTCATTTGGCTGGTGCCCGCCGCTCTGCGCAGTTCTCCGGGCTCTGGCGCCGGGTGGAGCGCTGCCCACCCTTCCCCCGGCCCGGCCCGAGTTGGCCCGAGGCCCTGGCCGAGCGAGGGGCGCCATCAGGTCACCATCCGGATCGGTCCGGTCCGGTCCGGATCGCTCCGGATCGGCCCGGTCCGGCATCCATTCGGCGCCGTGTCCCGGCCCGTGACGGCGCCTATGTCAGACTCTGATGGTGCTGCTACCATCTGACTTACGGGGTATCGTGACGTGACCGGTCCTACCCTACCAGCCCACCGACCACCGAGGACATCGCACCACCGCAGCTGAGTGACTGACATCGCAACACCGCAACTGACCGACTGACATCGCAACACCGCAACTGACCGACTGACATCGCAACACCGCAACTGACCGACTGACATCGCAACACCGCAACTGACCATCGTATCGTAGCTGACCGATGCGGGCCACTGGCAGCGGAGGCGCATGTGGTCAGGATATGGGCGCCTTCCGGACCGGAAACGCACTGGGACGCGGCGGCCGGCCGGTAGTGGAGGCAGCCCGCGTTACGCGGATGCTGATAGTGAGGGAGCTTCCCGTGATGGTTTTGTTTCGCCTGTTATGTAATAAGCTGCACTCGAATGTTCGCGCTGTTATGTGTTGTCTGAAGTTACATAATCGGCCGCCCGTTTGGGATGTAAGGCTTCGGAGGCGGGTAGGGGTAGGGGGATTACGGCGCAGCGGCCGGCGAACTGCGTCGGACCAGGCCAGCCACCGCTGGACTTGACAATGCATGTGTCGTAAATTTCTGCCCGCGGACGTCAAACACGAGATTGTGGCGCAGAACAGCGAATCCTTGTAGTTTGATAATGATAAAGCCTTCTGTTGAAACAGGCAGCGGCCGTATCAGCGGGATTCCGTCACCTTCTGGTACTATCCCAGCCGTGTGTTTTGGTCTCGAGTTCTTGTCCGTGTGCGCTGTTATCGGGTGCCTGTCCGTGTGTTCTGGTACTGTCCCAGTATATGTAACGTGCCGTGTCCGTACGCTCCCTGCCGGTGTGTTCTGGTACTGTCCCAGTGACTGTAACGTGCCCTGTCCGTGCGCTCCCTGCCGGTGTGTTCTGGTGCTGTCCTGGGTCCCCTGTTGTGTTTCCGTCCCCCGCTGTATGTTGCCGGTCCGTGTGTTCTGGCGCTGTCTCCCGCTATGTTTCCCGGTGCTGTCCCCTGTGGGCGTGTGTGTGTCTCGCGCTGCGCACCCCGTGCCTGACGTGGCCCGGCGCCTCCGGCAGGACGTCTGAGGACGACAAGAAGCGGCGACTGCGGGCGTTCCTCAGCTGCCTCCAGTCGGACACGCCCACCATCCGCAACACCGTCTACGTGCCCGAGCACCTGCTCGTGCTCGCCTGCGTGCTGCGGTCAGTCGCCGGGCCGGGCCGGGTACCACGGGAGCGGGCCGGTATCATAGCGGCGGGCCGGGCCGGGGGTACCACGGGAGGGGGCCGGCACCACAGCGGCGGGCCGGGCCGGGTACCGCGGGAGCCACGGGGGTACCACGGGAGGGGGCTCTCCCTGGCCTGAGGCTGCGGCCAGTCGCTGTGGCCGGACGGGTATTCACTGCACTCCCTTTCCGGTGTCACGCGTCACGTGGTGCTGTCGGCGCCGGGTGTCTGCTGTGTCCGCGCCGGGTGTCCGCGCCGCGCTCGCTGATGTGTCCGCTGATGTGTCCGCTGATGTGTCCGCTGCTGTGTCCGCGCCGGGTGTCCGCTGCTGTGTCCGCGCCGGGTGTCCGCTGCTGTGTCCGCTGCTGTGTCCGCTGCTGTGTCCGCGCCGGGTGTCCGCTGCTGTGTCCGCGCCGCGCCCGCTGTCGGCGCCGTGTGAAGGCGGGCGGGCGGGCTGCCCCGTGTGTGTTTGTAGCAGACTGGGCCCCTGGGAGACACCGGCCGCCGTCGGAGCGTTCGGTGCAGGTAGCCCGACTGTGTGCTGTCACCGCGGCCGGGCTCAAAGGTGCCGGCAGGCCGGGCCACACACTGCTGATCGGCAGCAAGGGGCAGGGACCGGGCCACACACCGCTACCCAGGTACCAGCCGGCCTGTACGAGCCACCATTACACCCGAACCGTCCGGCTGTGAACGCCGAGCTTTGAGCACGGACGTCTGAGAGCCGGCGTTGGCCCTGCCGTCCTGTCCGGCGGTTTTGTGAGCCGGTGGGTGGCGACGGCCGTGGGTCCGACGGTTCCGTGTCGTCCTCAGGTTCATCTTGAGCCAGACGTCCGGCAGCCAGCAGCCGTCCATCTACAAACCGGAACTGGACGCGTTCATCGCGCAGGCGCTCTGTCCCAAACTCGCCGACACGCAGTACCTGCAGGAGCTGCAGGTGAGCCAGACAACTCACCGACACGGAGCTGCAGGTGAGCCAGACAACTCACCGACACGGAGCTGCAGGTGAGCCAGACCACTCACCGACACGCAGTACCTGCAGGAGCTGCAGGTGAGCCAGACACCTCAGCGACTCAGCGGCAAACTCACCGATTCACTGACACCGACTCAGTGGCAAGCTCACTGAGTCGGTGGCAGCGACTCAGTGGCAAAACTCAACCGACTCAGTGACGAACTCACAAACTAAGTGGCACTCGTTGACTGAGCTCGGTGACAAACTCCCCGACTCAGTGTCACCGACTCACACTGTCTGAGCTCCCCGACTCAGTGACACCGACTCACACTGTCTGAGTTCCCCGACTCACACTGTGTACTCGCCGACTCAGTGACACCGACTCACACTGTCTGAGCTCCCCGACTCAGTGACACCGACTCACACTGTCTGAGCTCCCCGACTCAGTGACACCGACTCACACTGTCTGAGCTCCCCGACTCAGTGACACCGACTCACACTGTCTGAGTTCCCCGACTCAGTGACACCGACTCACACTGTCTGAGTTCCCCGACTCAGTGACGCCGACTCACACTGTCTGAGCTCCCCGACTCAGTGACACCGACTCACACTGTCTGAGCTCGCCGACTCAGTGACACCGACTCACACTGTCTGAGTTCCCCGACTCAGTGACGCCGACTCACACTGTCTGAGCTCCCCGACTCAGTGACACCGACTCACACTGTCTGAGCTCGCCGACTCAGTGACACCGACTCACACTGTCTGAGTTCCCCGACTCAGTGACACCGACTCACACTGTCTGAGTTCCCCGACTCAGTGACACCGACTCACACTGTCTGAGCTCGCCGACTCAGTGACACCGACTCACACTGTCTGAGCTCCCCGACTCAGTGACACTGACTCACACTGTCTGAGCTCCCCGACTCAGTGACACCGACTCACACTGTCTGAGTTCCCCGACTCACACTGTGTACTCGCCGACTCAGTGACACCGACTCACACTGTCTGAGCTCCCTGACTCAGTGACACCGACTCACACTGTCTGAGTTCCCCGACTCACACTATGTACTCGCCGACTCAGTGACACCGACTCACACTGTCTCAGCTCCGCGACTCACTGACACCGACTCACACTGTCTGAGCTCCCCGACTCAGTGACGCCGACTCATACTGCCTGAGTTCCCCGACTCACACTGTGTACTCCCCGACTCAGTGACACCGACTCACACTGTCTGAGCTCCCCAACTCAGTGACACGTCCGGCTCACACTGTCTGAGCTCCCTGACTCAGTGACACCGACTGACACTGCGAGTGAGCTCCCCGACTCAGTGACACCGACTCACACTGTCTGAGCTCCCCGACTCAGTGACACCGACTCACACTGTCTGAGCTCCCCGACCCGACTCAGTGACACCGGCTCACACTGTCTGAGCTCCCCGACCCGACTCAGTGACACCGGCTCACGATGTGTACTCCCCGACTCAGTGACACCGACTCGCGCTGTGTACTCGCCGACTCAGTGACACCGGCTCACACTGTCTGAGTTCCCCGACTCAGTGACACCGACTCACACTGTCTGAGCTCCCCGACTCAGTGACACCGACTCATGCGGTGAAATCGCCGACTGGTGCTGTCTGAGCAGCTCCCCGCGACTCACCGCTGTAAGATACGGGCTCCCTCGGGGGCCCGCCGTTGTGGACAGTGCCGACCGGCTCCCCTGCCATCCGGCGCCTCTCTGTGGGAGCGGGGTGTCAGTTCCGGTGCGCAGCGTCCAGTGCTCGGCCCTCCGTTACCAGTCCGCAGGCCGGCGCACCAGGCTGCCTCACCGAATCGCGGGCATCCGTTCAGACACACGGCATCAGCCCTATCGGATGACGGCACCCGAGCCCCGCACTACCCCCGGTACCGACTGCCCCTGTTCGCCGTGACCGCAGCCTGATCCCTGACCGTGGATCGCGGATTCACCCCGTTGAAGGCGGAGCTCCATCCAATCGGTGGGCGGTGACTGGTGAGCTGTGGCCTGTGACCATCACCTCACCAGCTGCCGGCGGTGACCTGACCTGTGACCTGCCGTTTCCAGTTGTTGTCTGTGACCTGACCTGTGACCTGCCGTCCGCAGCTGTTGTATGTGACCTGACCTGTGGCCTGACCTGTGACCTGACCTGTGACCTGCCATCCGCAGCTGTTGTATGTGACCTGACCTGTGACCTGACCTGTGACCTGCCGTCCTCAGCTGCCGTCCGTGACCTGCTGTCCCCAGCTGTTGTATGTGACCTGACCTGTGACCTGACCTGTGACCTGACCTGTGACCTGCTGTCCCCAGCTTTGTATGTGACCTGACCTGTGACCTGACCTGTGACCTGACCTGTGACCTGACTGTGGCTTGCCGTCCGCAGCTGCCGGCCGTGACCCCGCGCGGCGTCCAGCTGGGCAACCTGTTCATGCAGGGCGTCGAGACGGCGCTGTTCGCCAATGACGCGTGCGGCGCGCCCGTCCCGTGGGCCGTCTGCTGCCCGTGGCTCTTCTTCGACGGAAAACTGTTCCACAGGTGAGTGCACGGAGACGGGGGGGGGGCAGCGGGGCCGACAGTGGGCTCAGAGAGGGTCAGAGGGGCTTTACATACTTTACATAGGCCGGCAGCTGGCAGGGAGGAGGCCATTGGATCGCTTGGTGTTGATACCGATCGTGGTTGTCCGGCGCCTGCTGGGGTGACGGCCGGTCGCCGGTGCCGCCAGCGCGCGGCAGCCAGCCTCTCACCGCGGGCGGGCTGGGTGGAGACCTGAGCAGCGCGGCGGCGGCGGTGGCCAGTCCGGGCACTGGGTCGGACGCGCCGTGGCGCCCTTCGGCTGGCCCTGTCCTCACTATTGACCCAGTGACCTGGTCACTGGCGGCGTCCTGTCCTCACTATTGACCCAGTGACCTGGTCACTGGCGGCGCCCCGCCCTTCGGCTGGCCCTGTCCTCACTATTGACCCAGTGACCTGGTCACTGGCGGCGTCCTGTCCTCACTATTGACCCAGTGACCTGGTCACTGGCGGCGCCCCGCCCTTCGGCTGGCCCTGTCCTCACTATCGACCCAGTGACCTGGTCACTGGCGGCGTCCTGTCCTCACTATTGACCCAGTGACCTGGTCACTGGCGGCGCCCCGCCCTTCGGCTGGCCCTGTCCTCACTATCGACCCAGTGACCTGGTCACTGGCGGCGTCCTGTCCTCACTATTGACCCAGTGACCTGGTCACTGGCGGCGCCCCGCCCTTCGGCTGGCCCTGTCCTCACTATCGACCCAGTGACCTGGTCACTGGCGGCGTCCTGTCCTCACTATTGACCCAGTGACCTGGTCACTGGCGGCGCCCCGCCCTTCGGCTGGCCCTGTCCTCACTATCGACCCAGTGACCTGGTCACTGGCGGCGTCCTGTTTCGTTTCTGGTCACTGGCGGCGCCCCGTCCTCGCTAGTGACCTGGTGGCGCCCTGTCCTCGCTATTGACCTGGCGGCGCCCCGTCCTCGCTAGTGACCTGGTGGCGCCCCGTCCTCGCTAGTGACCTGGCGGCGCCCCGTCCTCGCTAGTGACCTGGCGGCGCCCCGTCCTCGCTATTGACCTGGCGGCGCCCCGTTCTCGCTATTGACCTGGTCACTGGTGGCGCCCCGTCCTCGCCGGTCACCTCTGAGGTGAGCTCACTGAGCGGTCTGTGTCTCCCGTTCCTGGAAGGAGCAGCCGACTGTCGCCGACCGCTGCTGCCGACACGGGGCTGGCTCGCGGCGCCGTGCCTCCCCGGGGTCGGTCGGAGAGCGGCCGTCAGCTCGGGTCAGCCGCGTCCGTCCGTCACCGACCGGCGTGGTTCCCAGAGCGGCTCGCTCCCGCCGCGGCGGCGGCTCCCGGGAACTGTTTGCTGTAATGTCGCCGAGGCCGTATTGACCATCGGCCGCTGCGTGCGAGTCGGTGCCTCTGACACTGGAATAGACCGTTTCAGACTGCAGTTACTGACTCCCACGCGGTCGGAGAGTCTGCGCCGGGCAGTCTCTGAATGTTGACAAGCGTGTGACAGGCGTGGCGTAGGTACTTAGTGTGGACTTGGCTAAGAAAGCTCATCATAACGTTGCCCCCAGTTGTACCGCTTTGGCCACCTGCGTCTCGGTATATCTCGGTAAGAAGTGTTTCACTGGAGTCGGCCGAGTGAGAATGACGGTAGCAATCAAAGCACGGATTATTGCATTATTTCGCAGCTGGTGTCTAGTTCGTGGTGCACCACGACGTAGTTGGGTAAATGTGTATGCTGCTCCCACCCCAAACGGCAGGCCTGTTGGCCTGAATCTCCTACTAAGAAGTCATTTCCCAACCCTTTTGTTAGTAATGCGCTTTCAGCTGAACACCAGTGTCATCGGTCTTCCTTGTCTGCAGTCTGCCGCTGTGTTTTGGTCATCCCCTGCAGTGTGCCGCTGTGTTTTGGTCATCCCCTGCAGTGTGTCGCTGTGTTGTGGTCACCCTCTGCAGTCTGTCGCTGTGTTTTGGTCATCCCCTGCAGTCTGCCGCTGTGTTTTGGTCATCCCCTGCAGTGTGCCGCTGTGTTTTGGTCATCCTCTGCAGTCTGCCGCTGTGTTTTGGTCATCCTCTGCAGTGTGCCGCTGTGTTTCGGTCGTCCCTGTCGGCAGTCTGCCGTTATGTTTGTTGATCGTCCGTCTGCCGTCTGTCGCCGTTCATCACGACAGCCCTGGCGCCGAGCACCAGTTCGGCGCCCGATTGAAGCTGGCGGGGAAGCTCACCGTTACGCTGCGGGTCGCGCCCCGTCGCCCTGTGTATACAGCGCCCCCGCGCCGGCGGCCCGGCGGCCGCTGTTCCGTATCTGTCGCGGTATCTCCCGGCCGGCGGATGGACGTCTGCCGTCCGTGCTGATAGCGATACCGGGTCGGTTCCCGGAGACCCTCTGCTGGTGCGCCGCTCTGCTGTTCAAAGCGCCGCCCGCCGCCGGGGCTGGCTGCTCAGCTGTGTGCCCGTGGCTCCCCTCCGGGGGCGGCCCTCCTTCCCTCCCGCCCGGGGGTTCCGCCCGGGGGGACGACCCACCGGGGATCCCCAGACAGCCGTGCACCCGGCCCGTCTGCCCGGTGTCCGCTGCGGGTATCCTGTGTCCGGTACAGATGTCTAGCCGTGTATCGGATCCCGGTCAGGGCCCGGGGCTGGGTGCTGTCCGGCGCCGGTCTGCACTGGGCTGCCCGCTGACGGCTGCCCGCCGCCGCGCGGCCCCTGTGCCCTCGCCGGTCAGTAGGCGATCGATAACAACTCCAATGATGCGGCACTGCGCAGCGGCCGGGAAACGTCCCGCCGGCGCTCTGACGAAAGCCCTGCGCCGCAGACTATACTTAGTTTATATGTTTACCGGCGTATGGATCGGGTGAACGCTTCCAACGTCAACTGGGCGCTGTTGGCGGGAGCACTGACCCGGTTACCGGGAAGGAGCGGCGGCGGCGGCTCTGTGTCCCGTCCCCGGGCGGAGGGGGCGGACAGCGCGCGGTCAGCGCTCACCCTCCGCCCACCCAGCCCCGCCGCGTCTGTCGGGCCGAGAGCGGCCACATCAGCGGCCAGTGTCCGCCCCGACCGCCCGTCCCAGGTGCGCCGTCAAACGGCCGACGCGCAGAAGCCGCTCCCAGGTGAGCCTTTCTGACGTAAGGCGGCTGCGCCACAGGGCGGCGTCTTCGCTCCTTCTGCCGCGGCGCCCGTGCCCCCCCCCCCCCCCCTTGGCCGCGGCCGCAGGGACCGTCTCCGTGCCGACCGGCCACGGCCTACTGACCGGGTTACGGACGTAAAGCGATCAGCACGGAACGTTAGGTTCTCCTCTACTATTATTTTCTTATTCAGACCCCTTTCCTTTTTCCGGCCTTTTCTTTATTTATTTGTATCGGCCCGTCGTGGCGTCGTCCGTCCATCTGTCCGGCTGTCGCTCGGCCTCATGGTCGGTTACCATGCGTACGTTATGCCCCAGGCAGTGCCGATCCCGGGCACTGCCTGGGTGTCGCCCCGGGCACTGTGGGTGTCGCCGTTTTCCGACCGTCAAGTAACTGGTCGACTGCGTCCGGTTACCTACAGGCTATATTTATTCCTGTTTTCATTTTAGGCTTAGTAGATTGTGATCTAGTCTGTCTGCTCAGCCTTATGAGTTGGCGTTTTTCTTCATAACTTACTCTCGATATTCGTCTAAAGATCTTTTGAGCACATAGGAACGGGTTAAAACTGGATTTTCACATTTCGTGGCGTTGATGTGTTCCAATATGTATTTACTTGGGCAGTACCCGCGGCGCGGCGCCGTCGCGGAGGTCTCCGGTCAGAGCTGTCAGACCCGGCCGGTGAGCTGGCGGGGGCCGGCTGGCCCGTGTTTGACTCCGATAGGCGGGAGGGCCCGTGTCGCCAGCCTCAAAGTCAAAGTCAAAGTCATTTATTAGAATTCTACCACGGGGTGGGTATTAAGAATCCGGTCAGGAAT
The DNA here is from genome assembly GCF_019059575.1 of Amphibalanus amphitrite. Classification (NCBI taxonomy): domain Eukaryota; kingdom Metazoa; phylum Arthropoda; class Thecostraca; order Balanomorpha; family Balanidae; genus Amphibalanus; species Amphibalanus amphitrite. The sequence continues at coordinate 145,330 of NW_024881702.1, read as the reverse complement.
GTGACATGGTGACATAAGAGCTAAATGAGATCCAGTTAAAAATATATGATACTGATACAATGGCAAAAGCTACGTTAAAACACATCGACGATTACATTAAAACACTCGCGAACGCATCATCCGCATGTAGGAAGTTGACATCAGCAGGTTGACATTCTAAAATCAGGTGCCTGTGGCGGTGTCCTTCGCATTCCACGATGCTGCCGCTCTATATGCAAACTCCCGCTGAGTTCTTGCGAGCCGCCACTTCGGGAGCTGCAACTTCCCGGCTGCTACCGCGCGAGTGTCACGTGACGACACTTCGGCCCGGCGGGTGAACATGGCCGACATCGCGGGAGGACATTGGTCATTATACAGGGCCCTCTGGACGTGAACATGATCATGGCGGCGCAGCATCACATCCACCCTCTCCCAACCAAGCGACTCCAACGCCGGCGATATATGCTCGGACCGTCGCGTCCCGGTCACAAGTCTGGCGGCGAAGTTCATCGTCTTTTGGACGCGCTGCATTTGACACTTGGCGGCTCCTCCCCAGACGGACAGGCAATACTGAATGTGTGGGAACACGTGGGCTTGGACTAGGAGTTTAAGGACGTCAGGTGTGAGGTGGTGCCGGATTTTGTGGAGGGATGCGAGGATGGAGTTGCAGCGACGCACGACCATGGTTATGTGGGGATCCCACGTCAGGTGTCGGTCGAGCAGCACACCCAAAATTTTGACGGTCTGACTTGGCCGGATGTCGTTACCGGAGAGTGAGACGTAGAATGACTCGGTCTTTTTTAGAGTTTGCTGGGTTCCGATGAGAGTGATAAAGGTTTTGTTTTGGTTCATTTTTAGACTGTTGGCCTGGAACCACAGCTGGAGATCGAAGATTGACTGCTCGACACGACATCTGAGCTGAGAGAGGTCTGGGGTTGTTGGAAGTGAGTGGTCGAGGAGTTGGGTGTCGTCTGCGTAGGAGAGGAGTCGGCCATGGGTGAGGAAACAGGGAAGGTCGTTGATGAGGATGAGGAAGAGGATTGGGCCGAGGATGGACCCCTGGGCCACGCCATGCGCAGACGGAAGCCGAGCGCGGGTCGGGCTCCGAGGGCTGGCTGTGTCCGGTCACACCGGGAGTGTCACTGACACTGAGGGGGTCCGTGTCTCTGAGCCAGCCGACTGTCGCGGGGGGGAACGGAGGGAGGAGGAGCGTCTCCGGTCCTCTGGGACATCTGCCCCTCTGGGAGCCGCCTGCAGAGACCGGGGGACCCGCCGCCGTCGTTACGGCCGGCCGGGCAGGCGCGGTCCTGGCGCGATTTAGGCCGCCGCCCTCTCTCCGTCCACTGTCCGTCCTCCCTGCCGCCCACTGTCCGTCCTCCCTGCCGCCCACTGTCCTCCCTTCCCTTCCCTTCCCTCCCCTTCCCTCCGGCCGGTGATGCCCTGCGGTGTGCGGCGGTGCAGGTCCGACCGCCCGCACCCGTGCCGTGCTCCGGGTCTCGTACATTCCGTGTGCGCTCCTTCCCGTGCCGTGCTCCGGGTCTCGTACATTCCGTGTTCGCACCTTCCCGTGCCGTGCTCCGGGTCTCGTACATTCCGTGTGCGCACCTTCCCGTGCCGTGCTCCGGGTCGGTCGGACTCTGGTCCGCCGAGTCCAGTTCAGTTCCAAAAAGCGGCCATCAAGAGGGGATCAGGGTCGGGCGGTCCACTACTGCGCGTCAGGCGCGTCCGTCGGACCGTCTGACCGTCTGACCGGCGCGGCGGCCCGTCCCCAGCCGCGCACTTCATCGGCGCGGCGGCCCGTCCCCAGCCGCGCACTTCATCGGCGCGGCGGCCCGTCCCCAGCCGCGCACTTCATCGGCGCCGTGCATTTGACGCCAATAGGCCAAACACGACAGGACACGTGCCAGCTGCCTGGGTTGTTTCATTCAGTATGTTTTAAGCGTTGTGCTTTAGGTTTATAGGACACCGAATTGAGTTAGCTACTGATGGCGAGGTATGCATGTCGTTTGACGGTGAACCAAAGTTTTCGCCCGGTCCTGGTCAGTCTATCCATAATGTGTATTTTGTTTGATTATTTTTCGGAGCTTTTTATTTACCTTGCAAATGCATATTTATCAAATGACCAACGGTGGTTCGTATTGTGTTTTGCGCCCCGGTGTCGGTTGGCACCGGTTCATGTGGGGGTCAGTATGTGTGTCTGCTCTTTGAGCTGCCGTGAGCTGCCGCCCGCCGCGGCCCGCAGTTTTCCCTGACGCCGTCCCTCTCCGGCAGCTACCTGCTGAAGGCCGCGCAGAGTCGGAACGTGACGCAGCTCTGCGACGACCGCGTGGAGATGGTGGCGCAGCTGGAGATGACGCGCCAGGCGGTGCTGGAGGGCCTGCCGGTGCAGTACGGCCGGCCGCCGCTGCTCGGCGCGCCCGCCGCCGCCGCCCCCGCCCCCGCCGGCCGCGGTCGGGGGCGCGGCGCGGCGCTCTCGGCCGCTGCCGCCGCCGCCGCCACCGACCCGCCGCTGGACCGGCGCGGCGGCCGTCTCGAGGTGGGCGGCGTGGTGGTGGGCTCGTGGGCGGCCACGCCGTCGGGACGGGGCGGCCGGGGCGGCGTCGGCGGCGGCGGCCTCCTGCCGGCCGGGATGCACCACCACCGAGAGGTGTACGGCCGCTCCAGCCTGCCCAAGGCGCCCTCGCGGCGGCCGTACGCGCCCAGCGGCAAAAAGCAGCAGGTGGGTGACCGGAGCAGCAGGCATGAGATGGCCCTGACGTGCCCCTCCAGGGGCTCAGGTGCGCAGTGTGCCCTATGGGTGGGGTATTTGGGTAGGGGAGAGTGGGGTAATTTGGCCGCTTTTTTTTTTAGAAAACGATATAACTTAAAATTGACGACACATTTCTGCATTTTCTCAACGCTGGCAGGTGTCGTATTCATTTTACTTTACTGGACAGTGAACTTGAAATGATAGAGTAATTACTTATATTGAAATTGTGACTATTACAAAGGTCTGCAAGGCGGCCAAATTGCCCCACTAGCAGGGTTATTTGGCCGGGGGTGTGGGGCAATTTGGCTGGTGTTAGTTTGCGGTCGGGATTTTCTGTTATATTGCGAGTCAGCTTCAAATTCAGCAATGACGTGTGTCCTATGACGCATTTGCCGCATTTTGGAGGTTGACTCAGGGGTCACAGGGGTCAAAATAGCCAAATTAGCGGCTCTAGATGCGAAGACAGTTTTTTACGAATAACTTTTGAAGTAATCAAGCTAGGCCAAAACTTTGAGTACCATCGTAATTCTCTCGTCAGTCCGCATCGAAAGATATATGTGTTGACCTTGAGAAGTCAAGGTCAAAGGTTGACCTCAGGTCACGTTGCATATGGTCGCTTGACCTCAAGGTCACGTGATTTCAAGGTCATCATGCATATCATTCGATGCGCCTTGGCGAGCTGAACAGAATGAGACCATTTGTGCGGCTGTACCATTTTTTTGTAAGGATTTATTAGCAAAAAACGTTTGGTAACCTTTGATGACGTCACATGCTCTTACAGTTGACCAATCGGAAGTAAGGCATCAAAGTAGTCAAAGTTGGTCATGAATCATGTCATTTATGGTACAATTGACCATGAAAACTCGGCCGTCCCAGCATATAGACCATGAGCGCACCGGCCAAGTTGCCCCGCTAGTCCCGGCCAAATTACCCCATATTGTCATTCTGAAAAATTTTGTCTATAAAGTCATCGCGGCTATATGGAACTATATAAAATTGCTGTTGGAACCGCTGAACACCCCCAAGAATGGCGCTATAATGTTTGAATTCGTTTCTAGCCCAAATACTACATGTTATACAACTTTGTAAACAGAAGTAAAAGTTACCATTTTCTAATGAAATTGAGGTTTTATTAATTTTGAATAAAACTACGAGGGGCAAAGTTTTGACATTTGTCCTCCAGTTATTTCTACCCATAACAAATGAATAGAGACTAGAGCTATTTCACTCACTTTTATTAGACAGCGTACAGGTGGGGGCGGCCAATTTACACCACCGGCCAAATTACCCCACTCTCCCCTACCTATCGGACTGAGGCTAAGTGCGGCCAGGGCCGCCGGTGACGCCTCCGCCGCTGACGCGACGTGTGTCCGCTCCGGAGAGGCTGACCATGTGTGTGACGTGTGTCCTTCAGTGTCCGCTGTGTGTTCTCTGTGTGTGACTCGTGTCCGCTGTGTCCGTTATGTGACGGGTATCCGCTGTGTCCGTTATGTGACTCGTGTCCGCTGTGTCCGTTATGTGGCGGGTGTCCGGTGTGTGTCCGTTATGTGACGGGTGTCTGCTGTGTGTCCGTTGTGTCCGCTGTGTGTGACTCTTGTCCGCTGTGTCCGTTATGTGACTCGTGTCCGCTGTGTGCCCGCTCGGCAGGCCCGCTGGAGGGGCGCTGACGGCCTCGACTCGGACAGTGAGGAGAGCCTGCTGCCGGCCGGACGCGCCATGACCGTCGACCTCCCCGACACCAGGTGCGTGTGTGTTCGCGCAGACGGCGCCGCGGCCGAGCCGGGCAGCCCGCGGCCGTGTGAACCACATACCACACATCACTCCGTGCAGAACAAATACCCAACAGGAGGACTCGGCATAGCAAACGGTATTGTGCACGCCGCGCCCACAATTCCGGTGTAAACTAATCGCAGGATCACACTCAGCTGTACCACGCGGACGGTCTCGTTTGGCGCTGCGGCGTCACGCCGTGCGCCGCGCCCCGCCCGTGAGCCGGTCGTGTCCGCTCCGGCGCGTCCTGTGTGTCTGTGGGCGCCAACTGCGCGCCGCCCCGTGGGGGTGAGGTCGGCAGCGTCTCCGATCGGCGGCCGCTGAGGGACGCCCTCGGCCCGTGGGCGAGCCGGCGGCCGCCGGCACCGACAGACACCGGCGGTGGGCCGTCAGCTGGTGCGCCACACGGGGCAGGACCAGCCCCCCCCCCCCCGGCCCTCCCCGGCCATCGGTGACATGATGCAACCAGCAGGAAGCGCACCATTCATTCCTTCGTTCATTCATTCATTCATTCATTGTGCCATGTGGGCGGCGAGCGCAGGAAGGGGTTCAGCCGGGCGGGCGGACTGCTGGGGGCCAGTCCGGCGGGCCGGGGCTGGGCCAAGGGCTGTGGCCTGTGGGTCAGGCCGGCGGGCCGGGGTCGGGCCGGCGGGTGGAGGAAGGGGTCAGTCTGCCGGGTGACGGCCGATCGCACCCCGCTGCCGATGTATGGGTGTGTGGGCCGGCCGGCCTGTCGTGGCGCTGATAGGACCCAGCCTGTCCATCCCAGCTGAAGAGAGGAGCCCCAGTTCGGGGGTGGGTGAAAACTAACGCTCGGCAGTACCCACCTCCATACACCCACCCACACGCCGCGTACTTGCACTCAAGACTGGGCGTGTATAGTCGCGCCGTAGCTGAGTCCTAGATAGCCGTTCTGACCTGTACCCTCCCTCCTCTTGCAGGGAAGTCGGTGACGCGTCGTTAGGAGGCTCCGGTAGCGAGGTGCCCGGTCAGTATCAGGACGCGCCTCTGCTGCACGTTCAGTAGCGGCGCGCGCTGCGGTCAGGCGCCGGCCGGTGTCTGTCCGTGACACCGGGTGGACGGAGACGCTGCTGTCTGTCTGTCTGCCACACCGGGTGGACGGACAGACCGGCCGGTGTCTGTCTGTGACACCGGGTGGACGGACAGACCGGCCGGTGTCTGTCTGTGACACTGCCACACCGAGTGGACGAACAGACCGGCCGGTGTCTGTCTGTGACACTGCCACACCGGGTGGACGGGATGGGACAGACCGCTGTCTGTCTGTGACACTGCCACACCGGGTGGACTGGATGGGACAGACCGCTGTCTGTCTGTGAGACACTGCCACACCGGGTGGACGGACAGGCCGGCCGGTGTCTGTCTGTGACACTGCCACACCGGGTGGACGGAGAAGCCGGCCGGTGTCTGTCTGTCTGCCACACCGGGTGGACGGACAGACCGGCCGGTGTCTGTCTGTGACACTGCCGCACCGGGTGGAGGGAGACACGCCAGCCGGTGTCTGTCTGTGACACCGGGTGGACGGAGAAGCCGGCCGGTGTCTGTCTGTCTGCCACACCGGGTGGACGGACAGACCGGCCGGTGTCTGTCTGTGACACTGCCGCACCGGGTGGAAGGAGACACGCCAGCCGGTGTCTGTCTGTGACACCGGGTGGACGAACAAGCCGGCCGGTGTCTGTCTGTGACACTGCCACACCGAGTGGACTGGATGGGACGGACCGCTGTCTGTCTGGTCTGTCTGTGACACCCTGTGGACAGGACCGGACCGGACAGGCCGTCGTCGGGAGCTCAAGGACCGTCTGCCCGCCCTCCCCCGCTCCGGCAACCTGTGATGGACTGTCACTCCACCGGGATAGTCGACCCGCAAACCGACACGGAATTCCATAATAGAGCTCGCATGCTGCCTGCTGCCCATGTGCCGGCGCGGTTGTCAGTCGCCATGAGTGTATGATGTTCGTTGTTGTGTATCTCGGTATATGCGTGTTTCCTCAGAACGGGTTCGGTCAGTTGTTCTCTGGTGTCCGCCCTGCCCTGTTCGGCACTGTACTGACAGCGGTGCCCGGTGGCCGGGCTGTGCTGTGTGGATGCGGGCGGAACTCGGTGGCCCGGCTCCGGCCCGCCGCGTCAGTACCTGTCTCTGCGGCGCTCAGCAGTGCTCTCTGTGACAGCCAGTGAACGGCCGCCAAATCGCCAATGTCAGGATCGCTCGGGGACTGCAATAGATAATGTGACGCACTGGCCGGCTCCGGTGTTTGGTTGTGAGGCCCAGAAGCACCGTTTTGTTGAGTGACGCCGATGGCGCTGTTCGGTTGTGTACCTGGTGTAATTGTAGAGATTGTGTGGCTCCGATCGCGTCTGTGTTCGAGTCCAGTGGCGGCGGCCGGTGCCGTCGGCCAATCGGTGAGGGCCGGCCAGAGGTGGCTAGTCCGGCCGCTGCATTTTTACGTCCCTGTTGAAATACAATGTCAATCGTCAGCGCGCCTCTCCCATCTCCCACCGGTTAGCGCAGTCTGTCAGCCCGGAGAGGGGGCTCCTAGAGCCCGGAGAGGGGACTCCTGGAGCCCGGAGAGGGGGCTCTTGGAGCCCGAAGAGGAGCTACCACCACAGCCCGGAGAGGGGCTCCCACAGCGCGGAGAGGGGACCCCTACAGCCCGGAGAAGGGGCTCCTACAGCCCAGAAAGGGGGCTCTTACAGCGCGGGGAGCCGGGAGAGGCTCCTACAGTAGGGAAAGGAGGCTCCTGGAGCCCGGAGACGAGCTCCCACCACAGCCCGGACAGGAGCTACCACCACAGCCCCTCTCCGGGCTCTCACCACAGCCCGGAGAGAGGCTCCTACAGCCCGGGAAGGGACCCTATAGCCCGGGGAAGGGACCCTCGCAGCAGACCTACAGCCCGGGGATGATCTCGTACTGCCAGGGAAGGGGGCTCCTACCGCAGCCCGGAGAGGGGCTCCTACCACAGCGGCTGGCAGAGGGGCTCCTACCGCAGCCCGGAGAGGGGCTCCTACCGCAGCCCGGAGAGGGGCTCCTACCACAGCGGCTGGCAGAGGGGAGGCTCCTACCACAGCGGCTGGGAGAGGGGCTCTTACCGCAGCCCGGAGAGGGGCTCCTACCACAGCGGCTGGCAGAGGGGAGGCTCCTACCACAGCGGCTGGGAGAGGGGCTCCTACCGCAGCCCGGAGAGGGGCTCCTACCGCAGCCCGGAGAGGGGCTCCTACCACAGCCCGGAGAGGGGCTCCTACCACAGCGGCTGGGAGAGGGGCTCCTACCGCAGCCCGGAGAGGGGCTCCTACCGCAGCGGCTGGCAGAGGGGAGGCTCCTACCACAGCGGCTGGGAGAGGGGAGGCTCCTACCACCACAGACGGGTGGTCCTTCCGCCCGAAGAGTATGGGCTCCTGCCGCTATATCCGACACTCACTGGTAGATTGCACCGTTTGTGACCGTGCCCGCGACACCGGTGGTCGATGACGCCGGCGCGTATATCGATCTCCGGCGCGGGACGCGTCACCCGGAGGCGGCCCGCGTCACCGGCCGCTGACGGCCCGCGTCACCCGGAGACGGCCCGCGTCACCGGGAGACGGCCCGCGTCACCCGGAGACGGCCCGCGTCACCCGGAGACGGGACGCGTCACCGGGAGACGGCCCGCGTCACCCGGAGGCGGGACGCGTCACCGGGAGGCGGCCCGCGTCACCCGGAGGCGGGACGCGTCACCCGGAGACGGCCCGCGTCACCGGCCGCTGACGGCCCGCGTGCAGCTGTTCGGAAAGCTCCCGATTGTCGCGTGGGCCGCGGCGGACCGGGTTCGGGCGGCCGCGGCCGGAGCGGCGCTGGGCGCTGACGTCGGCCGGGCTCGGCGATAGGACCGTCCTGCGACCGACGGCCGGCCGCCGGGGAGTACCCGGAACAGTGCGCAGCCGCTCACGGAACCGGCTTCTGCGCGCCGCGCCGTATACAGCCTATCGGTGACTTTTGATATCGACTCTGCGACATGGCGCGGGTAACGCGGTGAGCGGGTCAGCGGGGACACCTGGAACAAACAGCACGGCGAGGTCACTGGGTCTGTTTGTCGCACGCCGCTGATGCCGTGTGTGGGTCGTCCCGCACCCGAGTCTCCCCCGTGGGTGCACGGTGCGAGACCGCCCCCGAGCTGTCGGTGGAGTCATCAGCCATTCTGTAATGACATAGGCACTTGTCCAGGCCCCGCGGGTATCTATGCCCGGGTGTGTTGTTATTTCTCATCCGCCATGTTCGGGAGCGGCCGCCCTTGAGCCCTAATATCGCAACGTAATCTGTTTACGCGATATGAGCCAGCTACGAACGGTGATACGTCGCACTGCCGGGACGACGGAAATAGAAATTAATTATTTTCGTATCAAATGGCATCCGGATTTCAAGTCTGAACCGAGCCTTTTGGGACACGGCCGTCGTGGCGGTTCTGGAGTAAAAATACACAGATGCTCCTCTGTGGGGGATGGTCCGTGCGCTCGGTCGTGCTGCACCGCCCGCGGCCGGCTCATTCGCAGGTGCCCCGGCTGGGCGGCCGTCGCGCGACAGGTTCATAAGCCGAGGTGTGCCGCCGCCGTCTAGACAAAACGCCTGTAACGCCGGCCCGCAATCCAGGAACTGGCGCCGAGTCGTGACCAGCCGCGGATGGAGCAGTGATTAGCTGTCCGTCTGGCCGGGGCCGGCCCTCCCCGCCGGGCCCGGTTTGGCCGTGTCGCAGGGTGGGGTCATCGGCGCCGCTCCCGTCGCCGTATCGTGCCCAGTGAATTAGCCGAGGTGTGGTGAATGTACCGACCCGCCGACAATGAATCCACTGGGCGGCCGTGGCAACACGGAACAGCCGAGCCTGCCCGCACTGGGCCAGACGGCCCCGGCGAGATGGGCCTACCTAGTACCTATATGTAGGTGTATGAGTAACTACGTATGCTTTTGAAGCATTTGCGTCAATCCAATTGTGGCACTATACGAGGGATGGTTTGTGAACGGTAGTTGTGAGTCTTTTGAACAATAAGATGGAAGCACTCGTACCTAACACGGAAAACAAGCTGCAAAACTGAGCGGAGCACGTTTATAGGTACGGCCCAGTTACCAGGTCGGACTGCATCTGAACTCTGGGCGCGGTGCAGGCCGGTTCGTGTGGTGTATACCTACGGGTCCCCCGGCCGTCGCACTGTCGGCGACGGACAAATCGGCGTACGGCGCCGCGACACACAATACGACGCCGCCAGAGCTGGCTTCGATCGTTTGGTTAGCGGCTCGGAGCAGACTGGCGGTCGGCCGGGCTCGCACGGTGACCGGCCAGGCTCGCACGGTGACCGGCCGGGCTCGTACGGTGAACGGTCCAGTTCGAGCTGTGACCGGCCGGGCTCGCACAGTGACCGGCCGGGCTCGTACAGTGACCGGTCCAGTTCGAGCTGTGACCGGCTCCGTCAGCGGCGGCCGGTCCGGGCTGCTGATGCCAGTCCGGCCCGCGCTCATGAGCCGTGGCTGGCGCGCCGTTCGGGCGGCGTCTGTCCATATGGGCGCTGGGTGCGGCCCGGCGACTTTCGCCCGCACGGCACGGACGCGAAGGTGCTTCACGGCTGTCCCGTGCATTATCTGCCATCGCGACCGACAGCGGTATACGACCTTCGCGTGCGCCTGGCCATCCTTGACGGGGTGAAAGCATTCCTGACACTTGTATATGTCCGTGCGCTGTGTTCGGCGAACGGCGCTGCACTGGGGTTTTCTGGCGTCAGGAATGCTCCGTTAGTCCCGGTGCACGCCGACAGCGGCCACGGATCGGTTAGGAGCAGACCCGTCCAGTGCTGTCCGGGACCGGCGCGTCCGTGCCCAGCCACTGAGCGACACACGCCAGCGGCCGACTAACGGCCGGCCGGCCCTGCTCGGCGAGAGAGAGAGAGAGAGAGAGAGAGAGAGAGAGAGAGAGAGAGAGAGAGAGAGAGAGAGAGAGAGAGAGAGAGAGAGAGAGAGAGAGAGAGAGAGAGAGAGAGAGAGAGAGAGAGAGAGAGTTTGGTATCGGTTTGGTATCGGTATACCAAAAAGTTGGTATTCGATTGACATCTCTAGACTATGAACTATCGCGGGAGCGTCACACCCCGGTACCATCAGACACCCCGTACCATCGGAAGGTCACACCCCGGTCCCCGGTACCATCGGAAGGTCACAACCAGCGGTGTCACCGCCGCGACAGGCCGCCGCGCCGCGCCGATGCGGTAGCGGGGTCGCCAAGGCCGGCCGCCGCCACCACTGCCACCCCAGTCCCTGTCCGTAAACGGCCGGCCGTCGCGGCGGCGCGGCGCGTCCCTCTGCCCGCCCGGATACAGCCACAGCTCCGTCTGCGGTCGCGGACGGTCCCACGACACCCGGGAAAAAAACGGGCCCCGAGCCACGGCCGGTGCGTGGCCCGCACAGGTATCCGGCGGTCCGGGCCGGACGGTCGCCGGCTGCCCCCCCCCCCCCCCGTGACTGGTGAGGGGGCGAACGAGCACGGCCTTGTCTCGGTTACCGGGAAGGAGCCGCCGCCGCCGCTGCGGGCGGAGAATGCTGCGGCTCCTCTGTCTCCGAGCGGCCGCTGTGTGAGCGGTTACCGGGGCCGGCCGGGCTGGGCGCCGGGCGGTATAAGTGGGCTCGCATCCACCGTATGTCCGCACCCGCGCTCAAGACAGCTACACTGGGGTGACGTGCTGGGCACCCACAAAGAGATATAAAACTCCACCCCTGACGTACTGACTTTCGCTTGTGCCTGTCCAGTAAAAGTGCAAGTGTGTGCGTGCTTACAATATTCCTGTAGCTTTCGATAATCATGCCAAGTAGGCCTACCTGCCTACTCTGCGCCCTTTCCATCAGATATTGAGCTCTCACGCGTCCTTCAGGCCAATTGCCTGGCACATCGCGTCCGCTCTCCATCACCTTATCTCACGGTATCGCACGGCGGACTGGCCCTCCTTTCACCCCCCCCCCCCCCCACCCCCGCCCGCTGACGGCGGACTGGCGGTGAGCGAGCGGCGCGCCGGACCCGGTCCAGCTCAAGCTGTTCCCCTGCAAACAGCGAGCTCACTCGTCTGGTCTCCGACCGTACGGACGACAGGTGACGGGCCAAGCGACAGTGGAGCGGGTGACATGGGGTCGGCAGGTGGCCGGCAGGTCGCGGCCGGCGTCTCACCTGGCCCCCTGGCCGGCCAGGGGCGCCGCGGCCCGCGACCGGCAGCCATGGGTGCGTCCTCCCCCGATTGAAGTGTATCCGGCCGGGTGCGGCCGCTCAGAGGTCGTCGACTCCAGCATCGATCGTGGCCACGGCGCGGTCTCTGGCGTGCCGCGGAGGACCGCGCGGCACCGGCCGCGGCCGCGCCCCGACCAGTCGACGGCACGGCGGTCACGACACAGCCGCGGGGCTTGGAAACAAATGAACATTGCAGCGAACTAAGCAAATTCCTCCCTTTGCCCCGGCAGGAATCGCTGATGTGAGAAGGCCTGCGTTGTTTCTATAGGCCGGCTGCTGTCTGGCTATTCGGATGTCTCGATACAGTGGCGGATCCAGGGGGGGGCAAAATGGGCATTTGCCCCCCCCCCCAAACGGCATGATTTTAACATTACGCCTATGGACGATGCATGGAAAGAATCGATATATTTTTATGGTTTGCCCCCCCCCCCCCAAACCTCTGAGCTGGATCCGCCTCTGTCTCGATACGACCCAATAATGGCCGGCCATTCCCGCGGCTTCTCTCACCGCACGTTATATCACTGGCAGTTATTGATATCATATATCATCTGTGCGGCGATATAGGTACCCATCCGGTAAAGCGGCTTAACTACCTACGTGCGTATGCCCTTCGCGGGTCGGGATGGGCGGGCGCTGTGCTCTTGCCGTGCGGACGGCTCACGTGCGCGCGGCTCGGCTCGCGGGTGGGAGCGGCCGTCCCGCCCGTGTCGCAGTATCAGTGTCCGGGCCGCCGACCGCCTCTGATTGGCGGCTGGTCGATCGGCAGTCCGGCCGGCCGATAATGCACAATGGATAGCCAGCATCCATCCCGTCATAACAGCGCGGCGCGCCTCCGGTCGTCCGCAGCGCCGGCTCATGAACCCGGCCGCGTGAGAGAGCCCGGCCCTTCGCCGCCGCTGTTTTTCTCAAAGTGGGCCTTCCGCAGTTTATCCCATTGGTCCGCCGCCGGCGGTCGGCCCGGTTGTTATGGTAATATGACCCGGGCCGGGGGAGGGCAGTCCCACGCCCCGCACGCCGCCGGCCGCCCTCCTTCCCAGAGTTCGCGCGCTTTCCGTGCGCGTAAACATGCGCCGGCGGCGGCAGGTGCGGTAGTAATCGCGGCCATTGGCCCTCCAGTACGCAGCCTGGTCGTAGTAAGCGCTGATTGGTCGGTTTCCCCGCGGTGTTTGACCGCTCGCTGCTGCCAACTTTGGCGGACGCATAAAGTGCCAAAGTGCGCCAAGCTCGGAACTGGGCTTGGCGGTTAGGGGAGGGTGGGGAAAGACGCCCAGGGGCTTGTAATGTCATAAATTATTGGGAAATGACAATCGGGAACTGGGAAGCAAAAAATTGGAGTTTCAACGGAAGCCGACATCAATTTTCTCCACAAAATGCCTCACTTTTGTGCTTGAAAGGTTGAAATATGATAGCTTTCTTGCTATTAGGTAATCATTTCCTGAAGAAGTGCAAGCGGGGCATCTTCAACCCCAGAGGGTGGGAAAGACACCCCCTGGGGTTGGGTAAGATGCCCCTCCACACTTTTTAAAGGGACACTCCCACCTTAACATAAGTTTTGAGTTGAGATAGCCAAATTGGTGGCCATGGCCTGCAAATACCGGTTTGGGCACTCACAACATCGAAAAATGCTTTAATTCGAAGATATGGAATTTCAAACTTGCAGTTTTCGGATTCTAAGGGGCTAATGCATTGGAATGCCCCCTTAGAATTTATGACGTCAGCGGAGATCTAACGATTTTTAAATCTTAGACTAAAACCATCGTTAACACGTGGTGGTATCGGTGGTATACGCTGCTTTGCGCGCAACGTCTGCCGCACTTTAAGGCTGCCAAATTATTGCTTCCAAATAAAGTCGCTAGTAACAGGGGAGATCCCAAAAAGTAAACAAAAGTAAAAGCCTAATATCTTGAAAACCAGTGAATATTTTTCGGTGAAATTTGGTAGATATTCGTTTTCGCTCTTTCTGAACCAAGGGACATCACTTTCATGCCAATTCATTAACTTTTTTGAAGGTGGGAGGGTCCCTTTAACCCTCGCCGGCACAGGCCATTTTGAGTCCTTCGACGGCACAAGGGCAAACGCGCAAACGCAAACATAGTTAATGGATGGTAAATGGGCACGTGAATTGCCTGAACGAATCTGTTCCATTCGAGCCTGCGGTATAGACACTTAAAGTTCACATTCCCAAGATAAGTTTTTTTTCAATGGATTTATAATTAATTATGCTCAAAATTATCAGCAAAGAAAATAAAACCTTTTTATAAAAGAGATTATCTTCTACCTATATAGGAAGAACTATACCTATTCTATATAAAATATTGTTTGACGCGGAAGCATTATTACGCGTTGACCAATCGTATTGCGTAGCACAAACCCATTGGCTGTAAGCACTAAGCAGCATGCTGATTGGCTGACGATGACTTGGCTGCTTTCCTCAGCAAGGCACTCTTTTCGGAATGAGAAATGGAATATCTTCGTCTAGGGTGATCGTTGGGCCGTAAAAGCTTCTAATTTGTGCTAGACTTAGCTCAAGCTACAAAACTGCTATTCCAGTCCAAAACCCCATGATAAAAGTGAACTATTTCCTAGAGATCATATCCTACGAGATCATAAAGGCCCTAAGAAGTCATGAGGGATTTCAGAGGTCATCGTGAGGGGGCCATCATAGTCCAGCGCGGCCAAGCAAGCCTCCGTGGTGACGTTCGGAGACCGTTGTGGGGCCCTTATAGGTCTCCATGAGACTCGATGGCCCTCAAGACCATCGTGGGGACATCAGATGCCAGCACGGCCCATGGAGCTAGCGTGGAAGCTCTCAAAGAGTGTCATGGAGGGCCTCGGAGCCAATAACGGGGCCCACAGAGGCCGTCGTGAGGGCCCTCAGGACTCAGTCAGATGCCGCCCAAAAAGTCGGCGTATATGGGGAAGAGACCGACATGGCGAGCACCTGGCCGTATTGGACTTTCAATAGTCCCAAATCGGTTTTCGTCTCTCTTCACAAGTATGTACTAAATGATTCGACGAGTTCCTTGAATGGCAGCCCACGGATTTAGGGGGCGTCTTTCTCAGGTCAGGGGGCATCTTTCCCCAAGGTACCGAATTAACATTAAATCAATAGGTACAATTTGCTAGCATTAGGTACATAATTGCCGTTTTCACGACGGCCATCTGGTACACATTTGGTGCACATCTGGTGCAGATTAGGTGCAGATTTGGTCAAATTAGGTTCAGTGTGTCTCTTTGTAGCTATCAGCTAGTGTAAAATTGACTTTTTTAGTTTTGAGTCATTTGTTCTGGACGAGACGCGTCGAATTAGCTCTTTTTACTTTAAAGGTCATTTTGAATATTTGCCTAAGGTTAAGGTCATGACTCGAATGGAAAAAGTCATGTTGCATAATGCATACCTATCAGTCGATCGGTATTGTCAAACTGGCAGTTGACACATGCAATGTGCTTCCGTCGCTCAAGCATGTCTGTATCAAGTTATTTTGAAAAAAAAAAAACTGCTGAAGACCTTTCCTGACCTAAGGTGACATCAGGGACATATAAAGGTGTTAACTGCTAAGTGCTAACCGTTTCCGATTCAGTGTGTCCTGTTTAACTATTACCTACCTGATGTTTGAGAGTGTTTATAAGCCGTTTTCACGACGGGCTATAAGCTGGCGAATGCACCGAATTTGAACAAATCTGCACCTAATCTCTTTTATAACAAATATCTTCATATCATGAAATTATTTTAATGCTTTAGTCGTGAAAACGGCTATTATGACGTTCGTCCAAAAGAGGCGCACTAATTCAATTATTTCCCATTGACATACTTAACTATAATGAAGAGGTCTCAAAATATGACCTCAGGTCGCCGATATCAAAATTCCGAGATTTTTTTTTTACAATATGCCGGTTTCGGGGGAGCCGTATGGCCTCCCCGACAACCCATTTATGGACTGGCCCTCACCCTGGAACGCGTGACGTCACAGGTCGCGAGCTCGTCTGGACGAGAGGAGCGGCTCGAGGCCCTTTTCAAGTAAAGTAAAACAAAAGATCTGGCAAATTGCCAGCTAGTAACTTCCCCTATACCCCGACCAGGGCCTTAGCCTGTCGGTCGGGAGCAAAATTTAAAAAAGTGACCGGTCTTGGTGGCGACCGGTCGTGCGCGCATCCACCTCCGCCCCATCATCCGCCGTGTTCAAAACGCAATGTTCATAGATTTGTTTTTGATGGCAAATAGCTATTTCAGCGACATCAAATAGTGCATGACGTCCGTTGGGCGTTGGCATGGTATCAAGTCGTATGAAAATTACACGCACTACTGTACCTAATCATTCGGGTGTTTCAAACTTCAGAATGTATTGTCATGACGCATGACAATACGTATAGAACGTATTGTCATGACGCATGTGACGCAGGGCTGCGGAGTCGATGGATTTTAGGGTGACTCCGACTCCGACTCCGACTCCGGCTTAAAAAATCGACTCCGACTCCGACTCCAACTCCGACTCCGGACGATACTATTAAAATCCATATCATAATATTGAATTTCATATTGGAGATGTTTTATCTTGTCTGAAATGATCCCTTATGCGTTCCAAGGCTTAAATAGGGCATTAAAAATAACACGCATGATTAAAAAGCAGGTTCTGGGGAATTCACCGTCTTTTGCTTCTTTCGCTGAAAACGTTTGTCTAAAACAGCAAAATGACCTTTTTTCGACTATAGATCTAATTTCGAGCGCAGTATCGTGAATCAAAACGTGCAGTGCATGACGGTGAGCCATTCAGCGTTAACTTTGACTCCGGAGTCGGAGTCGGTAACATTTTGGCGACTCTGACTCAAACTCCGACTCCGGGTAGAACTGTCGACTCCGACCGACTCTAACTCCGACTCCGACTCCGACTCCGCAGCCCTGCATGTGACACATGACCCATGTGACATGTGATGTGTTAAATGTAGGTACGAATTCGAATACGATCGCAAATCCCAATTCACAAGCAGCTGTTTTCCCTGGGGGCGGATAGGTACATATAAATTACATACCTATCCTGTTTCTGATAATCTGATTATCAATCGCTGAAAGCTTCAAAGGGATCGCTCAGTCGGTGTAGCGATCGTTGCAGTCGGTATAGCGGGCAGTAGAACTTTTTCTGAGGTGAGGCTTCTTGAAGTGACCCGATGAGCTGAACTTGAGTAACCTTGGTCTGAAATTATCACATGTTCAGAAAAGATCCGTAAACAGGTGTACCAAAAACGGCGGCGCTTCACCGTTATTAATATTTGATGATGGCCATCGTCAAGGTCGAAAGTACTTAATACATTTTAACCCTATTAGTGGCAGGGGGGGGGGGTTGTTTTTATCCACCCCTCAGGATTTTCGGGAATATCTCCGAAACCGCTGAAGCTACGATGCTGAAATTTTCTGACTTTTCCTAAAACTAAATTGGGCACATTCCCTGAAAATTTCAAGTTCATAACTTTACCAGGGGCGGCTCCAGAGCACTGGGAATTGGGGGGTCCTATTCGTGAAGCGAGTCATTTGGGCGAAGATCACGATGCTGCACCAGTTTTACGAACAGTGAATGAAAGGTATCATGTGATAACATATACAAAGTTATTGTGCATCCTCTTTTGACACGTTTTTGCTATAATAGGGGGATCCAGGCGTCCAAAAAGGGGGGTTATTTTTTACCTCCCAACATAGGTGCCCTGACACCGCCTATGCATGACCAATACAATTTTAGTCGTTCTCTCATACGAAAATTGTAACATAACAAGACCATTGCCACCCTTTTTAGAAACAGTACCAACAAAAACCTTATTTACTATACTTTTTGTGTACCCCCAATCTCAATGATCTGTATCCGCCTATGATTTTTGAAAATGCATATTTTTAGGATCCATGTGAATTCCTGGTTCATTCTCTATCGATCGGCAAAAGTTGCGTTAAGATTGGTTCAGAAACCTGGCCGTGATAAACAGTCTAAAATGTATCTGCAATTTGCCCATTTTTACCCCCCTCTACCCCCCTATTGACATTTTTTTTTAGAAATGTAGATCTCGTTGAGCCAAATCGAATGCCGTTTGAATTTTGAAAATCGGCCGGTTAGATCTCGAGATATCAAGGGGGGGGGGTCGTAAACAGCCCCCCCCCCCCTGCCACTAATATGGGGTAGCCAGGAGCCTGCCACTAATAGGGTTAAAGAGCTACTTTTTTAACACCAAGATAAGTAGGTACGCTTGCCCCGTACTTTATTGCGTTCGATGTTGACACTTTTTCGGGGCGTTTGCGCTCGGGGCCGGCTGACGTTGGCTGCGTGGCGGCGGTGGCGGCTCGGGCCGCGGTGATGGGCAGTTCCGGGTGGCGGCCGGCCGTCGGGTGGGCGTGTTTTCGGCCTGTGACCGGTCAGAGCCGCCGCCGCGTACCCGGCGCGTGGGCTGAGTGACTGATGTGTTTCCACACGGAGTGAAGTGTTTACGCACACGGCAGCGCCACAGCATCCGGCGTCACGCGGCCGCCTGCCGTGGCCCGCGCTGTCACGGTAGGCGTCTGCAACTTTGTCTGCAACACGACACTTTGTGGACCAATCGCCGCGGAATGCGTAGGGGAAAGTGGGGTAAGACGGTCAGGCCCGCAGGGTAGGTAAGACGGGCACCCCTTCTGCAGACCAAACCAATAGCGCTACGAGCGAGAAAAATTAAGACCAGAATTGCCTTTCCCACGTCTACACACCACCATTGAAGTCTGATTAATTTGTGTTCAGTCGATAATCTTTTATTTTGATTTCTTTAAAACACTCATTTCATTGAAAACATACATAATGTATTGTGCAATCTTTAGTGTGCAACACTACAGTTATTAAAAACTCGTAATCACTTGTAGTACACTCATATGCCACCAGTGCTCATTTACCACGGATTTGCTTTGTCTGCATCAAATTGTCCACAGAGAAAAATCGTGCTGAACTTCTGACATTGAGTTTGGGCCTTGGGGTAAGACGGGCAACTATGAATCCAATGGGTCCGTAATGGTGAAAATATTGTTGTTGCTGTAGGGAAAAAGAAGCATTTCTAATAAGAATATGTTCGATTCCCATACTCACAGACATGTTAGCAATATTCCTTCGGCACAGTTTATTCTCGAATAAGGAATGTGAAAAACGATTCTACATGGCTTCTGAACTAGGGCCTATATATACGAGCATACGCCTTCTGCACGAAACTCGTAATATGCTGCCATTTCCGAAGCACTTGAGACCAACGAGCGACTGTATCAATGCGGCTAATCTCGGGCATTTGTTGCGAACTGTGCTGGTCGGTGAAAGAAGCTGGCCGTCTTGCCCTACCCAGGTGACCGTCTTACCCCCTGGGGTGGGGTAAGACGGGGTTTTGCAAGGTTTTGCAAAAGTAGCTGCAGTTTATTTGTTGAAGCAGGTCTAAGTCTCATCTTCGAGCAAATGGAAGTAAAATGTCTAAAAAAAGGTTTTCACTCAGTTTCCCGTTTCTATGATGTTTCTAACCGGCCGAAAAATGGCTCCAAAGTTAAAGGGACCCTCCCACCTTAACATTAGTTTTGAGTTGAGATAGCCAAGTTTGCGGCCAGGCTCAGAAACCACCATTTATCCTGGTCGCAACCCCCGCAGCTTTAAGGTGTTCAAGAAATTTCTTCCTTTTACTTGCAGGGTGGGACCAGCGTGGTCCCTATCTCTTAACCATTACGGGAGTCTGATGACGTCATCAGGCTTTCGAACGTCCGTTAAATGTTTGACTAAAACGTTTTGTAGCACGTGGTGGTATATGCTGCTTTGCGCGCAACAAATGCCGCACTTTCAAATAAAGTCGCTAGGAACAGCGGAGATCCCAAAAAGTAAACAAAAGTAAAAGTCTAATATCTTGAAAACCGGTGAATATTTTTCGATGAAATTTGGTAGATATTCGTTTTTGCTCTTTCTGAACCGAGCGACATCACCTTCATGCCAATTCATTAACTTTTTTGAAGGTGGGAGGGTCCCTTTAAGGTGCCCGTCTTACCCCACTTTCCCCTATACATCTCCACAACAAACCCAGTCATCCCTTTATAGCACACGGTAGCCACTGAAAAGACGCACATCATATTATCGACTGTCCACTTCTCAACTAGGCATCTGGCAGGATTTTTCATTTTGATGTTCAGGCTTCTGAGAATGCAGAAGTCACGGAACAGTGGGTTGAAAATGTGATTATTATTGTGTGCAGTACATAGACGGCAGTGACACCAACATCCTTGTTGTAGTTGTTTCCGACATCACGATTAGGTACGTACCTTAGGTACATGACCTACCAATTGCACATTTCATAATTCACATGCAAATGCAATGCGGATATGACATGTAGGCGGTCTTACATATGCATAATCTGACAAATAACGAGGTCAATAACAATGGTGTCTAGCAAAAGCTGGTGGGAGTTGCCGTTTGAAAACCAAGCCTATCGAACCAGTGGCACGCTTTTTTATTTTCGAAGTTGTTACCGGACTGAGGTAATATCACTTGGTCTCGCATAAAGTTTGTTTTCGACTTTTATGACCTCGAGCCCACTTAGTCATGTTTCGACCACATTGAGGCTCGATTTAACTGTATATAGGTACTCTGCATGATAGGTAAGTACCTACCCTACATACTTTTCCGTATCCATTCCATATTCCTGACCCCATCCATATCCATTCCACCGTGCTCAAGCTCGCCCCGTTTCCGAACTCTTAATTCATTATTCAATATGACATCGGATATGGACGAACAATGATGCACAGACTGGAAACACCTCATCACTGATCTCTATTTTGGCGCCCGTTTCCGTCTGCCCTCCAGTTTGGCGGATTAATGCCCAGCCTAGGCGAATATGGCCACCCAGCCTCAGTGAGCTCCCCTGACGCTCCCGTGGGAAAAAAAGTAGTGCCAGTTTCAACTTGAATATACGAAAAACTGGTGCAAGTCTGATGCAATTAACTTCGCAACCTCGAAATCCGACATGGGTTCGCACTAACTGGGCTCCTCAGGATGGCAGAATGTGACCAATCGTGCGCAGACAGTGTGTAACGTGCTGTGTAGCGCCGGCCCGCCGAGCCGGCGAGGTCGCTCGGCGCGCGCGCCCGCCGCGCCGGCCGACCGGGGCAGCCGGCCGGGAACGACAGTTGGCGTTCGAAGTTGGTGGGCGCCGGTCGCACGTGGTCGAGCTGCTGAGCGAAGCTCCCATCCGACCCAGTTTAGTGCGTTTCGAGTATGCTGAGCTCTAAGGCGTATAAGATTCCGTTCAGCATGCCACCGTTACCGAACTGCGGGAAGATGGGTCTGGATAAGCCTGCCGGTAAGTGGAGCTTCCCTGGTTTGCACCTTGTGCGTTTGTACATTCTTAGGTATGCGTTTTCTGTCACCTGTGACCCAATGCATGGCATCTCCCCAGTCTCCCGTTTCCTCCCGCAATAAAAAATGTAGTTAATTGTGTTTCAGTAGCATTTCCCTTTCCATAGTTGAAAGTACCCAGACCTCGGAGCAACTCTTTTTATACCGCCTGACTTTATTTTTCCAATTAGGTAAAGAATAATCAGAATGTTATCCTGGCTATTTCCAAGATTCCTATAGATATTCACAGCGCTACCGTAAACAATCCGAATTGCGAACGCATGGAACAGCATTTTGCTCGCTGCCAAAGAGCGTTTGTCCTCTAGGATACCGATTCCTATTTCCTCGCGATAATCTCCGAATTTTGACGTTAGCCAGGCTGGGTCGCTCTGATAATTCAGGAGGCTGTTTTGAACGAAAATCCCTTGCCTATGGGTTTATGAGCGTTCGCTGTAGGTAAAGGTTCTGTCTGTGCCGTATGCTGCCTAGCCGGACGGGATGCCGTGCTGGATCTGGGTGTTTTCGCAAACGGTTTCTAAAGGCGAATGTGGTCTTGGGAGCAGGGGCGATATCCCTACTGAGTTCAGCCAGTAGTTCAGCCATAGTCTCGCAGCCAAGTCTGGAGATGGTGCTAATATAATCCAACCAGAGCGTGCCCTCCCAGCCGGAGAACTATGACGGAGCGGCCCGAGACGCAGGGCGCCTAGACGGGGTGCGCACTCGGAGCGCGTTTTACGTAAGGGCCCGCCCCGCCGGGTGACGGTTATGCAAGTCTCCGTCGGCCGTATCTCGGAATTTCCGACCTTGCGGGGGCCGCGGCCCCGGACCGGAGACCAGGAAGGGAAGGGCCGCCGTGTCAGGCACGGGCCGGGCCGGGCCGGGCCGGGCCGCCCGCCGTCATGGGCTGCGGCGCCGGCCCGGTTGGGAAACGAGGTCGGCCCGTCGGCCGGCACTGGGTCGCCGGCGCCGGCGCGGGGGTGGGAGAGCCCGCGCCGGCCGCCTCCCGGTGACCCGCCTCAGGGTCGCCCGTTCCCGTCTCCGGAGAGGCCGCAGCTCCCGGAATCCGGCGGCGGGCTGGCCGCCTTACGTAAGCGCGGGGCAGCCGGGACGGGGACGGCCTTGGTGTCGCGTGCTGGCCGGCCGGGCGCGGCCCTCTGGCGGCCGGTGGCGCGGCGTCTTGGCGGGGGCCGCCGCGCCGCGCCGGATGTGCCCAGTCAGCGGCCGCTCGCAGAATTCCCGGCTGACGTCACGCGGCGCGGCTAGTACGGCGGCCGGCGCCGCCGGAGCGCCAGTCGTCAGCCAGCAGCGAGTCGGTGCGGACGTGCAGCCGCGAGCTCCCCGACGTGAGCCAGCGAGCCATAGCCAGACAGCGAGTCGGTGCAGTGCGACAGATATGTGGGACATATACACGGAGGTGCAGACCGGAGTGTGCGGCAAGATGCCCATGCAGGCCAAAGGTCAGTGGAGTGGACTTGGCCCGCAGCTGGCGGCGCGCTGCTCTATCCAGTGCCGCGGCACTTGGCGTATCCGGAGCCGACCTCAGCTCACGGCATTGGAACTTTGCCCTGGTGCCTTTTGGCATTGCCTGTTAGCTCATCTGGCATCAGTGGCTCACAGCAGCATTCGGTCTTGCATTCGAGAAGCTGTTTGCCATTATACTTATTAATTTCGGACTTGCATATTATTTTACTTTCAATGCTCGAACATTTATCTCACTCATCCTATCCCAAGACTTTTGGTAACAATCCTCTTTTGTCATGCCTATAGCATTCCATTTTCCGTTTTGTTTGGGATGTGATCCCTTCCTTGCTTTTACCCCGCCAGATCCTTGGCCACCAAGTTGTGCCGTCTAACGCACAGGGCCTAAGCCTTGTGGCTGTGCTGCTGCCGTCAACTGACCATCTTCTCTGTCCTTTGCAGAGCAAGTCCAGCGCCACCAGGTGCCTTTCCAGACGGCCTACACCGTCGGCAAGGTGCTGGGCAAGGGCGGCTTCGGCACAGTGTACAGCGGCATCCGCAACCGCGACCGGCTGCCGGTCGCCATCAAGCACGTGCTGAAGCGGACCGTCACCAACTGGGGCACGGTGAGTAGCGAGTTCTGGTGTCTGTCCCTCCCTCTCCGCCGCCATGAAGCGCGCTAGGTCCGGGAAAGTCTGCCTGGATTGAGTCTGTTGGGCCGGCCGTCGGCCGGCCGGTGGTGAAAGCCGCCTGGGATTGCCGGCGAGTAACGGTCCGCCGTCTGCCATGTCCGCTCCGTGTGCCGCCGTGCCTGACCGCCGCGCTCCTTCTCCGGCAGCTCAACTACCAGCGCGTGCCCATGGAGCTGGTGCTGCTGAAGGAGGTGCAGAACGTCACCGGCGTGGTGCGCTGCCTCGACTACTACGAGCGCCACGACAGCTTCATCCTGATCCTGGAGCGCCCAGACAACTGCATCGACCTGTTCGACTACATCTCGGACCGCGGCGCCCTGGACGAGCACGTGGCGCGCAGCTTCTTCAAGCAGGTGGTGCGCACCGTGATGGCCTGCCACGCGGCCGGCGTGGTGCACCGCGACATCAAGGACGAGAACATTCTGGTCGACCAGCGCACCGGCGAGCTGAAGGTGATCGACTTCGGCTCGGGCGCGCGACTCAAGGAGGATCTCTACACAGACTTTGACGGTGAGTTGGGCTGAGCGGCGTCCGCACAGCGGCCACGGAGCTGGCCGAGTTTCGTGCTAGTGGTTTCCGCATTGGCGCTGCAGCGCCCGGGGCAAAAACTAAGTGTGCCAAGGCGGCGTTTTTCTTTCGCCAGTAGCTGTCTGAGCGCCGGCGTGGGACCGAGCCTGGCCGGCCCGACGGGACGGTTGGGGGGAGGGGGGGAGCGGTGTCGGCTCCGGTGACTGGGCTGACCGCCGGCCTGTTAGGGTAGGACAGGGAGGGAGGGAGGGGCCAGTGCATGTGGCCAGCACATGTCGGTACGCACCAACTGGGCAGTGGTTTGACGTCCCCTCTCCGCCTTTGCAGGCACCCGCGTCTACTCTCCGCCCGAGTGGGTGCAGCGGCGCTGCTACCACGGCGTTCCCGCCACCACCTGGTCGCTGGGCATCCTGCTCTACGACATGGTGTGCGGCAACATCCCGTTCGAGGAGGACCACCAGATCATCCGCGCCGAGCTGGCGTTCCGCGGCGGCGTATCGGCCGAGGTGCGCGACCTGATCCGGCGCTGCCTCTGCATCCGGCCGCAGGACCGGCCCTCGCTCGAGGAGGTGATGCGCCACCCGTGGATGGAGGCGCAGCTGTCCAGCTCGCCGCCCACCGACATCCCCACGCGCCGCCTCTCCGGCTCGCTCAGCTTCTCCGACAAGAGCACCTCGAGCCAGGAGAGCGTTTGACGGCCGTGCGTCGGTAGCCGACGGTGAACTAGCTCAGTAGCGGCGCCGCCGGTCCGGCGCCCGCGTCGGCCCAGCGCGGCACGCCGCCGTCGCGCGGACGTTAAACGTGCATCATCCTCGCATCGGGCCGTCCAGTGGGCCGCCCTGCCAATGCTTTAACGGCCTCCGGCCGGCGGCCGCGCCGCCATGTCTCAGTGTACATACCATCGCCGGCCGCCGGCCGCGCCGCTCTCATCCCCATCGTTTTATTATGTTCCTAGAGGCGGCGCCCAGGCCGTCGCCGCAGCTCACCCGGTCGTCGAGAGAGTGTCATCTCGTGTGTGCGTGTGTATATTTATTTCTATATTATTGTGCGAGGTGGTGTGGTATGTGCGAAGAGTGCCGTTGTTGTGTATTGTACATATCAGCTGGCGACTCAGGGCTCTGCGAGGCCCGCCGGTTTGCGACCACTGACGAAGCAGCGCGGATTCCTAACCTGTGCCATGACAGAGCACCCGGTGCCCATTCGCGCCTCTAAATCGTGACCGCGGGCGTCGCCCGATTTTAGCATGCCAAAGATGTCCCCCAAAGTCAGGCCGCGCGTGGCCTGCGGCGGAATTCGCAGCCGGCCTGCGGCGGCGGCGCCGGTCGGCCCGGCGCCGCCGCCTCGTCTGACATCGCGATCGACGGCTGCCCAGTCAATTCGCGTCTTCATAATTTTCAAGGGCATAAAGCCCGGCCAAGTCATGGCCCGGGCCTGTGACCAATAGCCGAATTTGTGCGTGTGTTTGTGATGTACATACGGACAGCTACCAGAAGACCTATTTTTATATAGTAACGGTGAAAAATAAATGTACGTGTATTATCAAATGTTTTCGTGGATGGACGGACGGGCTGATCACGAACGAAAGCCGGGAACTGACCATAGCACAGCGCCTTGGTGGGACCGGGAAACTGACCACAGCACAGCGCCTCGTTGGAGGCGGCCAAGGGCGGAATCGGGTCCCGTCAACAGTCAATGCGTTCGACGGAGTGGGTCCGTTTCTGCACGTATCGGCCAGCACAATGGCACCGGTGCCGATCTCTTAGCCGCGCCGTCAACATCGAGCGGCGGGTGGAGCCGACCCGCTACTCGGCTGCACGGCGCGCGGACGCCACTAACGGACCTCTGACCATGAACCAGTTCCGCCGAACTGGACCGATTGGGCCGACACCGCGGCCTGCCATTCGCACACTGACTTTCTCCGACCACATGTGAACCATTCATTGGGAACTACTGTATGGATTTTGTATGTTGCAAGGTAGGCGCACCAAACGCGTTGACGGCGTCTGTTGGGTGTCCGGTGTGCTGCGCGGCTGGCTGTCGCCACTGCGCCATAGCTGGCCGCAGAGGCAGGTAACGGTCGCCGTCGGACCGGAGCTGGCGCGGGCGTCCCAGCCGCGGTCGGGGGCTCCGACGGGAGGCGGCGCGGCCCTGACAAATACAGAGGTCCGGGTGGCCTGTCCCTGGTTAGGTAAGCCGCGAGGTAACGGACGGGGAGTCAGGCGACGGCTGTCAGCCGACGAGAGCTAACGACACCGCTCACTTTGGGCTGCAGTAGCGACGGTCGATCTAATATTAGCACAAATAGCACACGCCACACATTGCTCAAAGTTGTGGGTTACGTAATTGCGACTTGCGAGAATGATCCATCATTAGTATGATGATGTCGGGCGGCAGGCACATTGTCATAGGCAAACGGCAATCGTCAATTGACTCATGGCTGGTGTGCCATGTGTGCTTACACTGCTTAGCTGCACGGCGCGCCGCGCGGCGTAGTCCACTCCTTACACCGCTGATACCACGCTCATACATCTGTATTCTGTAGTACCTGCCTTAATTTTGGCGTCGAAAAATTGGAGTGTAGCAATCAACTGAAGGTATCTGCCAACTTTCAATAACCAAATGTTGATATCATGTGCAAGGGTTAACCACTAAAATTAGGTGTTACCACGTCCACATCAACAATATCAGCTGCGGTGCTCCTTCGGTGACCACATAAAATGTTACAGGTCTATAACCTTGGTTACACCTTACACCTAGGCAGTAATCACTCGCTTATAACATATTCATTATTCATAAATGCTCATTTTTAATGAAACTTCTGAACATATTAATCTGACTTTCTATTTCTGACGTTTTTTCATTAAATCTATTTTCTCAATTATTTTTTGGGGCAGTGGCGGCGGAAGCGGGGGGGCAGCGGGGGCACGGCGCCCCCCATCTTCCAGGGTGGGGGGCAAACATATCTTTTTGCCCCCCCCAAAATTGCCTAACCTAACCTAACCTAACCTAACCTAACCTAACCTAACCTAACCTAACCTAGCCTAACCTAACCTAACCTAACCTAACCTAACCTAACCTAACCTAACCTAACCTAACCTAACCTAACCTAACCTAACCTAACCTAACGACGAAGTACCACAATACTTCCATACTACGTCAGGAACATATGCCAGTTTGGCTGAGTACCTTTTTATTAAGTTGATATAGCGAGTAATTTGGATTGATAATAGCCGTTTTCATGACGGGCTATCCGGCGAGCTAGTCCGTGACGGACTATTTCCACCAAACGCCCTCCACACATAATGCTCAGAAATCAAGCAGAGCTATCTACGAGCTACCGGTAACCGAAGTCTGGAAGAGTAGGACGGAACGCGAGTGGCCCGGCACGGACGTCACGAAAGCGCGTCTGAGCGTGCCACATGCCTTTCCCCGCGACTCTGCCAGACGCCAGCCGGCATAGGCGCGTGAGCCGGGGGGCAGCATGGGGGCAGCCTGCCCCCACAACTCTGGGGCCGTGGGGGTCGCTGCCCCCACAAAGTTTCAAAGGGCCAGGAACCGTCGGGGCAGCTTGTCCTCCCCATATTAGCGGCCGTGGGCCTCAAAGAAAAGCTGAATGGAAGACAATACCTATTTAAGTAAAAAAATCCCCCTCTGTACGGGGACCCGCAGTTGCTATTGTACACGAACCCCAACTCTAGCCGTCTGTCCTGTCCAGTAACAACCGATATCATTGATATCGACTGCCGGTCCCTGCACAAGAGCAGCTGAGGTTTTCTGTGCGTGCCCTCTGACGGCTTATCGTTGTTCCCTGTGAGGGTGCTGGGACAATTTACTCAGGGTCGCTGTACAGTAGCAACTGCGGGTCCCCGTACCTGACTTGACAGCTCATGTGTGGAAGCTTTAAACGTTTATTCCAGGTTACCAAAAAGGTAGTTTCTTGACTCAGATGAGACTAAATATCTCACTTATTTGCAAATGTTTTATTTTTTTTAATTTTTGTTGTAAAGGCCAAGGGGTGAAAAATAAGTGGCCTAAAACCGGTGAGAAAACTAGATCTGGGGGTACCCTAGGTTCCGGGAAGGATCAGGTGTGCCCCCCCATCCCAAAATACCTTCCGCCGCCACTGTTTTGGGGGGCTTATTTCACAATCGTTTCCCGCTTGTCCACTGAACTCTACAATGCTTGTCCCCAAGGCCATGTAAACCAAGTTTTATCCCCTTGCTTGTCCCCCTTGCTTGTGCTGGTTTACATTTTTACATAGCCTTGCTCGTCTCCCTCTTTTGGTCTCCCTTGTCCCTATACTAAAAAAGAAGAAAATAATAATCAGCTGAGCCAAAACTGCCATTAGGACCGATATTTATTTACTGATCCTTGATACGGGCGTGATCATGCGGCGCGCACGTGGTTGGTAGTGGTCAAGGCTATATAAACCAGGTAGAACGCTCCCGAAGAAAAAGTGGTGACAAGCAATATTTAGTTGCCGCGACCCTCACTTGTTCAAGACTATATCCGCAAGCAGCATTTACAAGCTAGCGGAAATCGACCAATCGGCGTTCGGCAATACTCAACGCTGATTGGCCCGATGCTCGTGACGAAATTGCGGGGGACTGCAGCTATTCCCCTATGGTGTTTCATTGACTTATGACTTTTGAAGGGGATTTGTATCAGTTTTTGTTGGGTTTGAGACCATTTTTGAGCTTGGATATTCTTTCCGTGACCTTTGACTATATAATAACGACATTTAATCATGATATTTCTATATACTACCGGTGTCACATCGGCCAAAAAGACCGTAAGTACATGGGATAGACGGACCACTGCTGATGGGGCCACACATGCCGGCGTGTGGTCATCGGAGGCCCATGAGGGCTCGACATGGGCCCTTTATGGGTCGGTATAGGCCTATTGGGTCCAGTGCAGGCCTACCAGGGACCGGTGGCATATAATGTAAGGCTGTCTAGGGACGTTGAGGGCTCATGGGGCCATATAGGACCATTAGGGACCACATAAGCCAATCAGGGGTCCATTTAGGCCAATAAAGGCGCTTCAGGGACTTGAAGAGGCCATTCAAGAGCCGTGGTGCCTGGTGGGCCCATGAGGGGACGGCATTGGTCCATCAGGTGCAGTCAGGGGATGTTGTACGGGTTTCTCAGTGGCCCATTAGGGCATATCAGTGACCAATTTAGACCCAGCAGGGGGCTTTGTAGACCTATCAGGGGCTGGTGATGGTTTATCGGGGGCCAGCGTTAGTCCATCGGGGCACGGCATATGCCCATCAGAGGTGATTGCGGGCCCACGCTGAACAATGATGGCACTTCAACAGCCCCTAATGGATCTAGATTGACCCATGTTCCATGATGTGTCATGCATGCCCCTATGGCAGGCCTACTCAGACCCCTGATGGATGTTCCCGGCCTCTGATGACCCTATACTGAATCCTGGTGGGTCTCTAAGAGTCTCCAATAACCCTTCGTCAGCCCATTATTACCATACGCTGGCACTAGAGGCCCCACATCAGCTGCAGGGCAGTCCGTGCCAAGACAGCATGTCTTTTCGGCCGATATTACATCGGTAATATTAATTAAAATCATGATTTTATGGTGCCATTATATAGCTAACAGTCATAAGAAATATATTTCAACTCGAAAACAGCTCGAAACAGCATATAATCTTAAAGAAACCCCTCCGAAATCCAAAAGCCTATTCGAGTCCATAGAGAATAACTGCGGTTCCCCGCAATTTCGTCACGAGCGTCGGGCCAATCAGCGTCGAGCACTGCCGGGCGCTGATTGGTGGATTTTCCGCTAGCGCGTGAGTGCTGCTCGCGGAACAAGAGTTCGTCGACAATCCTCCACAAACGTCTGTCACCACTTTTCGTAATGTTAAACAGCCGGAGCGTACCCCCCTGGTAGTGGTCTAGCGTAGCCAATAAAATCCGATTGTGTGGGGAGGTTGACTTGAATGGTGTTATGGCCTGGCCTGCGGGATTCAAATTGTTTTTAAGTGTTCAAGCAGTGTGATGGAGGATCAAGTTTTAATAATAATCGTGGTTGGCCGTGCTCGAT
Organism: Amphibalanus amphitrite; assembly: GCF_019059575.1. Classification (NCBI taxonomy): domain Eukaryota; kingdom Metazoa; phylum Arthropoda; class Thecostraca; order Balanomorpha; family Balanidae; genus Amphibalanus; species Amphibalanus amphitrite. The sequence continues at coordinate 115,486 of NW_024881702.1, read as the reverse complement.
GTGTCGTGTCGTGGAGCCACCCCTAGTCTCACGAAGTGCGGCCCGCCGTCCCGGTGCGGCGCGCACTGCCCAGCTCTGTGCAGACTGCAGGTCAAGGTCAGCGTGTGCGTGCGTGAGTGCAGGGTCAGGACGTGTGCTCTGGTCTGGTCTGGTATCGGCCGTGGGCATACACGTTGGGACCGTGTCTTGAGTGCTCAAATCAAACTCAATGAGGAAGGAGCGAGGAGAGCTCCGGACCTGTGGACTGGGATTTGGCTGTGGAGTGTGGGCACGTAGGCCCAGTAGGTACAGGTACCTGCAAAAACCTGTAACTCTGTGGTGGTCACCGCGGAGACTCAGTCTAACATCAAGGTCGGCGGGAGCTGAACCAATGGGCCCAGCCCAGCCCGGGACGCGATCACAGGCCTGTCTCAGGTGAGTTTTAAGCGGGTACTTTAACTTAAATCTCAATTAGTAGGTGTGTGCGCTTTACTGGTCACGTCTTCACACACGCTTGTGCATCTGTTTTCTTTTATGCAAGAGGCGGTAGCTTAAAGTACCCCTTTCTGCGTACTTGTTGACTAGCACAAGTCTCATTGGCTCTCCGTTCCCAGGTTGAGGTTAGTTGCCCATGTACCGCATGGCTGGGATATTGATATCGGGGCTCCCGCATCACCCCTGGGGCCGTACCGCCGATCGAGCCCTGTGGGCTGTGAGGTGCCGTTCAGTGTCTGCACACGGTGCACGGCCTGCCGGCGGCGGCTGACGTGGCCGCCGCTCGTGGCTGACGTGGCCGCCGCTCGTGGCTAACGTGGCCAGCGTTAATGCTGCGTAGTGCGTATAGCTCGTGGGTGTCACTCGGGCGGCTCTCGGGGAACCCCCGGCGCCCGGCGCGGCCGACGGAGGCCGGCCGATGGCCCGCCATCCGCGCTCTGTACACGGCCCGGCGGCGGCCTCACCGCAGCGCCGGCGCGGCCTCACCGGAGGCGGGGGATACACCTGCACTGATCCTGTGTGCACATACTCGACAGAGAGCACTGAGGGCGACACGTCGCCCGGCCCGGCTGACACCACTGCGCAGTACCTACCCAGGGCCGGGGATGCACCACCACACGGGCCAGCCCATTTCGAGCGCCGTGATGACTGCCAGAACAGCAGACGCCGCATCACAAGAATGACGCCGTTTTGTTGAGCAGCTCCAAAGGTCGCAGCCAGCGCGGATGCAGCGTAGAAAGGGGCGCCTCGGAAGGGCTTGTATTGAAGCGGCTGTTGCAACCGCTTTCTTTTGCCAAGTTTTATTATGCGGCAAGCTCCAGTAGTATTGCGTTCTTTCTTAACTTAGATAAACATATGTGTTTCAACGGTCGTAGGCTTACGTTGCTGTTAGAAAGTAGTTCTCGTTTGCGAATGCCCTTTCACGCTAGGAGAAACCGTTATCCGCCAGCGTTTAGAGCTTACCACTGGACTGAACAGGGAATCATAGCGGTTTTGCCAAGCGCGGGCAGTGCGGTGGTTTGTCCGAGGCCTGTGCTCACCAGGTCGGGACGAGCGCCGCGCGCCGGCGGTGACGGTGGGGGTGCCCGTGGCCGCGGGCAGGGGCCGGCCGTCTGGTGGCCCGCTCCGGCGCTGCCGGCGGCCCCGCAGCCTTGGGCCTAATCCGGGAGCTGCTGGCCCGGGAGCGCCGCGCGGTGTGGGTGGATGTGGCACAGCCTTCAGCGGGCCGGGCCGCTCGCTGCCACTGGCGCGCCGAGAGGCCGCCGGCGACCTTCGGCGGCCGCTCGGCGTCCATAAACAGCTTCACGGCAGCCCGCTGCCAGCCGCCCCGCCCCAGTGGCTGCCCCAGGCCGGCCCGGCACTGACGATATTGCGATTGTTGCCATGTTTTGGTCGTGCAGCTCGGCTATGAGGGTCAGCAGGTGACCCAGTGCTGTGAGCTGGCTCCGTGACCCAGTCAGAGGCGGGTCCGCAGCCCGGTCGGGACCGCCGCGCCGACTGGTCACCGGGCGAGGTCAGCCGTGCGGCCGCTCAGTATCGGCCCTGGCGCCCCTCCAGCCGCCGTCTGCCCGGTGACTGGCGCTGCGCCGCGGCCCACTCGCCCCCGGGGCCTTGGCCGGCGCGAGCAGGCTGCCAAATTGGCGCACAGTGGATGTCGGCGGCGATACGGATCTCTCAGCCTTGAGCGAGGCTGCTCAGCGCGGGTGATGGGCAGCCGTGCTCAAATACCTCGGACTGACTCCAAGAGCAACATGGCGCCAGCGCGCTGGGCAGATAGTATGTATGCTCGCCATTGAGCCTGACCTGAACAATGGACATCCTGGTAACTGAATATCGGACATCCGCTATCCGGTTGTATATAGATACGAATTGATGGTATTCGGCCTCAGGGATACCTACTTGTGAACTACATAGGTATAGCTTGTAGGTATAGCTAGTTGATCAGCTCGTTATTTTATCCTATACCCTGCTGCCTGTGCAAATAAACGATGCTAAGACTTACGCCAGTTTAAGATATATTGACACTAGTTGATTGTTCCCTTTATGGTTTCTTCGAACGGGAAAGTTTCGGAGCAACATTTAGTGTCTGGTTCTTAGGCAGCAATTCTTCCATTTTAGGAAGCAATCTGCTCCCAACTAATGCACCTGAGTCCGGTGAACTTGGCTCCGCAGCGCCATAAAAATATTTAGATAATTCGTAATAGTACCAATTAACCGGAGCTCCTCAAGGTCCGTCGGATCCTGGAACCGCCTTTGATGTTTCGGCGCCCTGTGGGTATCAGTTCGCCGCGCTGGTGCAGTTTTATCGCGGCGTATCAGGGGTCAGGCGGCGCTCCATGAAGCCGACACAGGCCGCCGGCGCTGTGATCTCCCCGAACCGGAGCGGGCTCGCGCTCAGATCGGCCCACGCCGCTCCTGCAGACGGCGATCAGCCGTGCGGCCGGCGATCCGACCGCCCATCCCCATCCCCACCGCCAGGTCTATAGGGCCTGGTCTACAGGGCCAGTTCTAGATGTAGAGCTAGGCGTACAGTCGACCGATGACTGAGGGTACAGGGCCGCGGCAGGCCCCGGGGCGCGGCGCGGGTCAGCCGGCGGCGCGGGTCAGCCAGCCGCGCGGGTCAGCCGGCGGAGCGGGTCACTGGGACGCCGATGGCAGGTGGCCCGCTGACGGCACTCGTCCAGCACATGTCCCTCTCGTATGGCGAGACCTGTCAACCGCGAGCAGAGATTAACTGCAACACGCTGACATGAGCTCGGCTATCATGGACGTGCACAAGGATAATACTCAGTTATGCAGTTGCTAATTTATCCCTCCTACCATTGTATTTTAATTTGACTAATAGGCCTGACTGGCATCAAGTTTGAAAGGTAAACCGGTCGTCCAACGATTTGACGTTGTCAACAAACAGCCGTATCACAACCTTACATACATTGAACAGGAACGTGTTGTGGCTGTATTGTCCCAATAGCAAGTCTGCACTACCCTGCTAGAGTGTCCTGTTTTTCACGATTACGTTTTCAATGTACCCAGAGTTCACTCCGAACTATCCGATCGATCTATTCATGGTCTCTTATACAATGTGTAGGTAAGACGTTCGCTCATTCATCTGGTTAAGTTTGTTTTCGTTAGGCATCGTTTAATTTAAACATCGTTTAATTAGCGGATGTTTTTATTCTTCTATTGCTAGGAAAAGCTTTATTTATCCAACATCCAGCTAATGTCTCGTATTCCATCCTGCATTTTGTCGTCCGTCGTCATTCATCCCGTTTTCTGGGGAGGGGGAGGGGTTGTCTGCGTCCCGTCACGGTGCCCGAGTCAGTCACCGCGGTACCGACTCCCACGACCCCAGCCGGTCCCTGTCCGCTCGCCGTTACCGGCGCGGCGCGCTGGGTCCCGTTATACGCATTACCAGTCGCACCCCATGACGGCACACACGCACACACGGCCGCGCTCGTCGCTCGCCGCCGGTCCGTCTCGCCGCCGTATCCCGGTGGCGCGGCGCGGCGCTCCCTCCGCGTGCAGTGGTGCCGTCTGTCGTACCGGGCGTCCCCTCCAGCACGGGGCGCCGACGTAACCGGGCCGGCCCGGGGGCAACAACCTCGGGCCATTAGCCCCGGCGGCGGGCCGGCGTGGTGCGCCGCGCCGCGCCCCACGTGCTCTCCGGCGCCGCGGCCGGAAAGGTCGGCAGGCCAGGTGGCCGGTGCAGTTGGTCGAGTTGGTCGACCCGGGTCAGGCGCTGACCGGAGCCGAGGAGGCCGCTCCGAGCTGAGACGACCAGCCGTGGGAGGAGAGCGCCGTCGGCCCCTATTGATCCGGTTATACGGCCTCGTTGGCACGAGGAGCGGCGCTGGGCAGCCGTGGCGGGGACCGTCCGGGGCGGAGGGCACAGAGAGCAGGCGTCAGGGCAGGACAGCCGGCGCCTGCCCGCCCGTTGCTTGCTTTGCTTTGGTTGGACTCAGTAGGTTGATAGCTTCGAAGGGTTCGCGGCTACTTGCTATGTCTACAAATGAAGGTGCGGCTCTTGCGAGATTAAGCGGTAGGTTTTGCACTTTTACATTTCCGGTTATATCTCAGAAACTAATCGATCTACGATGAAGCCATTTTACACGATCATGGCCGGCTTGTTACCCAGCAAGTCGATCGTATCTTCAACACTTAAAAGCTTAAGACGACGAAGATATAGCCTAAAGTACACTAAATTTTCTAGGTGCAAAACCTACCGCTAAAACCCGCGAGACCTGTACCTACCTGTACTAAGTGCGGTGAGCACTTGTTACTTTACCCATTAGTCATTACGTGGTATTGCAGCCATATAATAATTAAATACATGCTGCCGGCGCACGATACAGTATGCTATCAACGAACCTATATGAGCTGCTTCCAGTTTTGATTTGGTATGCCCAAAAATAGCGCATCGGAGCGGCGCTTGCCGGTTTCATTTCACAGCTCCCGAAATAGCATTACTAATTATGGTCGCTGTAGCTGGCTAGTTCCGCGGTGATTGTCAGCCGGTAACGGGCTCTCACAGTCACATTGTGACCGCAAAATTCTAAAAATAGGGACGCATGGCAGTCGCAGCCGTGCAGCTATCGCCCGGCGCCCGGCTTGCCAACTGCCCGGCACTAGATCGGCCCGCAGACCTTTCACAGATGCTGACCGATATCGGGTAGGTCTGATATCGGGTAGGTATCTCTGAAAAGAGTGTGTCGTATTCGCTGTCAGATTGCACGGTGCTGTGGACACTGGACAGGTCGCCGGCCGGCGTTGCCACGGGGGACACGTGGATCGCCGGCGGCGCGTGGTCGCTCCACGTGGCGCCGTGCAGGCACCGGCGTCATGACCGGGCCGCTGCCGTCATCGCGCCCGGTGCCCTCCTGCTGACGTCATCAGACAGTCATCGACCGCGAGCCGGGCTGTCGGGGCGCCCCTCCGTGCCCACCTGGTTCCCAGGAGAGGCCGGCCGGCCCGCCGACACGGGCTGCCGACCGGAGGGGGCACTCGCTGCATGCGACAGAATTAGCTTCCAGTACATGGCGCGGTGACGGGCGGCGGCTATTTGGGACGGCCACGTGCCGCCGCGTGGCGTTCCTGGTCCTCCTGGTTCGAGGAACATGAGTCAGCAGCCGGCCCGTCCCGGGACGCTCGGTTCCAGCACGCCGTTTGATAAGCACAGCGTTAAGCCTTCTGGTCAGAGGCTCGGACGCAGTGGGGAACTCCAAGACGGTGAAAGGCCATCTGGAATCGGCGCCGGGGAAATTGTGCAACAGTACGATTACAGCTCCTTGCGCCGCGCGCTGCGCATCAATGCCATGCAACTGGCACGGGCTGGCCAGTGGCCGGTTTACTCCAATGACGCGTGCGGCGAGGGTTTCAGGCTCGTCTGCATTCACCTAACATTAACAAACACATTCGGGATTTCTAATAAGCTGTGAGCCTCATCGACGCCGAGGCAGTGGCAAAGTGCAGCGCAGCAGCCTGCAATGCGGCCTAAAGATTGCAGTCGTCCGCGGAGTAGCTGGAAATCGCAATCAGAAGCGCTCTGGTGCCTTATTTTGTCGCTGTGTTGTGGGCCTGTGAGGCAGCGATTGATCTCGAGTGCGGTGCGCGGCGGCCCTGCCCGCTGCAGTGGGCCGCAGTGGTGGGGCATCAGTTCTGCCCGCTCCGGCTGATATAGCGCCGCACTGGTCAGCGGCCACAAACAGCCGGGAAACGGCCCAAAACTCGCCAGACGCCGGACGGGTGGGAGAGCCGCAAACCCACGCGGACCGGACCGGCGCTCGCTGTGAAAATCAGACACCGGGACGGGACGCGGCAGTCGGACGCAGGGGCGCGCTTCCATTGCGGAACCGTCGCCATCTCACCCTGTCACGAGGAGCAACTCTGGGTCCGGGGACGGCTCATGAATCATGAGTTGTGTGATGAAAAAGTAAGATTTCTACTTATCATGCATGATGGTTGGTTGTTTTAAAAGCCAGTTGTTTGATCCAATTTTGCTCTCCAGGACCAAGAGCGTCAATGACAAATCCATCACTGCTGATAAGCGACTCTGTCCGACTCTGGGACGACTCAGGATCGACTCAATCGCCGACAGACGGCTCTGTCCCTCCCGCTGCCGGCGGACATTGGACCTCCGGCAGAGACCGGCTGGACTGCGCAGTTGGACCGTCCCCCGCCGCCAGGCCGGCGCCGGGTCTTTCTGTGGCGTGTTTTTGCCGCACTGGGTGACGCCTCTGAGTCACGCCGTTAGTCAGTTCCAGCGGCGCCGGTCCTGTAGGACACGCCGCCCCCGGTCCGATGACGCAGCGCGCGGACGGCAGTGCCAGGATGTCGCCATCAGCCCGCCATCGACCGTCACGGCGTCATCGGAGCTCCGTCAGCGTACGGCGAACCGGTCCGGGCCATTAGCGTGCGGCGGCGTCCCCGTGACGTCATCGGGCCGACTCGGCGTGACGCCGCGGTATTCCAGCTGATGACGCGCGACGTCAGCGACCTTGCCGACGCGGCGGTGACGTCACCACACTGTTGTTGCGTGGGCGCCGCTCGGCACGTCTCAAGGTCCGCCGCGCGAGGCCCGCGCACGTTCTGACCGGGCCTGACCGAGACGGGGCAGCGCTGTATCAGGCCGCGGCGCGGCACGGCGCGTCCCCGGGCCGCGGCCAATCTCGGATCGGCGCGCTCCTTTGCGGCGGTACGATCACGGGCCGGCGGCACGGACGCCGATAGCGCAGCGGCCCCGCCTCGGATCGGGGCGATAGACGTGTCCACCTGCTGGGTTAAATCGCCGTGCAGCACACGGCCGTCGGAGCCCGGCCATCTCCGCCCGGCGGCTCCCTTTCTCCTGCCCGAGGAACGGGCCGGGCGGTGGCGGCGGCACTCGGCGGGGCGCCGCCTGCACGCTGCACCTGCCGCGTCCGGCGCCGGCCGACGGACGCGCAGTGACGCGCCACGGACTCCGGACCGGCAATGCGACACATCTCTCAGAACGGAAGGGCGACGAGAGCAACTGGCGGCGCTGTTCCTGGCAGATGAGCCAGCCGCCTTACTCAGACCCACACACAGACCTGCGTGTGACGGACAGACGCCAGACCCCAGACACGACCTGCGGGTGACTGATAGACGAATCCTGCGCAAAGTCCGTCCACAGCCGTCCATGTTCAGTGGACCCAGTGCGGTGTAGAACTGTCTCGAAATGTCCTATTTGTTTGATTCGAAGCGTGTCGCCGGCTGTTTACCTTTTGTTCCACACGCATCACGCGAACGACTACAGTCGATCCGGGCGCTTCATGCTGACTTTCCCGTGTTACATAAGACAACTGTTTTCTTCTATGAGCCACGTCAATGCAGTAGCGTCGGTGGTCCTAAGATTCACGACTAGGTATATCATGCACTCCAGTACATATAGGACCAGTCTCAGGAGTCAGACAGTGCCGCAAACGACGGACCCTTGACCCAGCTGAAAATGTACCTACTGCGCCATAGCAATCTGCCTCCAAAGGGCGGCTTTTGCGCTGCATTGTTGGGAGCTGACGTTGGAATAACATCAGCCGCTGACCAAGGCCTGGTCGCGCTCAGCGCTGCCTTGCTGCGGGCTGCGGCGACCAGCGGCCTGCGCGCTGACCTGCGCAGTGGCCCCGTTTGGTCGCCGGCGCTGGGTGTGGTCCTGTGGCATCGCCGTCTCGGTCGATATGATCTGCGAACAGGGGCCGCGCGCGGGGCCGTCTGTGAGCGGCCGGCTGACCTGGATCCCGGCACGCCCGAGGCGCTTTTTGCCGATAAAAAGCTCTGTGGACCGGCGGATGAACCGGCCGAGCTGCGGTGCGCGGCCCACCTTTTTGTGCGTGCCAACGGCGATCAATGCTGGATCGGCGCGGCGGCGGCTCCTGGAGCGGCTCTGCCGCGCGGTGCCAGTCCGTGCCGGCCCACCCGACGGAATGCGGCGGCGCCACGTGCCGCTGCAACGCAATCGGCGCGGCGCCGCCCCCGCCGGCGCGGCGCGGCGCCAGACCGGGTCAGTGGTGTAATGCTGCACCTACTCGGGCGACCTCGGAGCAGCCTCGACCCGCCGGCGGCCACGACCCCGCGCGCCACGGGACCCGCGCGCCACGCCGCGATCGGACCCTCACTGTCCCGGTCAGACCCTCACGACCTCCGGTCAGACCCTCACGACCCCCGGTCAGACCCTCACGACCCCCGGTCAGACCCTCATGGCCCCCGGTCAGACCCTCACTGTCCCGGCCAGACCCTCACGTCCCGGTCAGACCCTCACGGCCCCCGGCCAAACTCAGACGAATCCAGACGGGTCCAGACAGAACCAGACGCCGCTAACGCGAAGCTCCACGCCGTCGTTCTTGCCGGAACTGGGTGTCGCTGTCGGCTTTGTGGCGGTTTCTTTTGGCGCCGCTCTGGCGTCGCAAAACGAAGCCCCCGCGAGGGTACCGGGATCACGGCGGTCACCGGCGACTGCGCAGAGGTCGGACGGCCGGGCCAGACAAGGACCGTCGCCCGTGCCAGCGACCGGGGCCGCCCCAAACAGGGAGCGGCGCCGGCCGGCCCGCTGCGCACCGCATCGGCCAAAGGTCGCTCGGGTGCGCCGCGCGCCGTGCGCCGTTTTTGCCCCGATGCGGCGTGTTTGTGCGGTGTGCGCCAATGAATGGCGCCGCTGTGTTTACGGTGCAGGCGGGCGGCGCGTGCGGCCACTGGCATGTCCGGTGGACGTGGCGCGGGGGCGGCCGGGCCCGCCGACCTCGGCTGATAAACACTGTCTGCCGGTGGGCGGCGGGCCGGCCGGCACAGCCCACTGACGCGTCTCCCGGTGACTCGCGCTGGACAGTCACCGGCCGGTCCCGCCGCCGCCGTCCCATCTGCGCCGCCGAGCTCCGACTCCCCGAGCGCCGTGACCTCACGGCCGCTCGGAGAGGGGGCCGACGGGCGCGGGCCGCCTGGGTCGCTGGGTCCCTGGAGCGGGAGCTCAGACGCCCCAGGCACCGCGCCAGTCACCCCCAGCCGCCGCCCCCTCCGCGGCGACACTACCACACTGCGACACTGCAGTACACCACACTGCGACACTGCAGTACATCATGTTGCGACACTGCACTATACACAAATATTGCACGATTTCTGCACGCAAGTTTTCAGTATACGATGCACAGCTGCCTAATAGAATTCACGCTACGAAATTGCAATGTTGTAGTCCCTACGTAGCTACTGCGGAGTAGATTACGCCTTGCGAAAATGCAGTGCGCAGTGCGATACGTATGCACTTCTATCGAACTACACGTAGGCCGTAGGTATGCTGGTTCAGAAATGGGGGCAATCACATTGCGAGATCCAGTTGCACTCGTAGACATCATTTTCCAACGGGGAAGTAATTGAAGTACTGCGGAGTAGTGGGATCGCCGGAGCGCGTCAGGTCAGGGGGCGCATGTTGTGGCGTCCATTGGACGTAAATAATGTCGGACGCTGAAGTCTAGCCTACGGAGTGGTTGATTTAAAGTTTTCATCACCTCATAAGGTCATCTGGTGCATTGATGAAATGGCGTTCTGAACGAAAGGTTGAATACAAAGAGAGCGGCTTTCGACGCCATGGTCCGTTACGCAATGCGACCGGAACATGCAATCTGTGTGTCGTGTCGCCACTGACGGGAGCGGGATGTTCCCGCAGGAAACGAAACACTTCCGACAGCGGAACCGGCAGTGGCCGCAATCCCTCCCTCTCCCCCTCTGTCTCTCCCTCACACTCTCGCTGATTTGCTGCTGTGACGCGGCGCGGCGGTATTTCCGTGGCGCCCTGACCGTCCATGTTGACTGTGCTGTTTGTTCGAGTGGCCGCTGGCGTGTGACGGCCGCACGTGGCGGACTCGGCCGGCGGCACTCCTTCTCATGTCGCCGGCACCGCGGGTCCGCTCCGGCCGGGGGTCGGTCGGGTCGGTCGGCCCGCCCCGGCCCTATCGGCCGCCGGCCCCCCGCGTGGTGTCCATTGATGAGGCGCACAAACGCCCTCTCACCGAACGCACCGCGACTATCGGCTGCCCGGGTGGGCGGTGGTGGTGACGCGCGTGTTTTTCCAATGATAATAATCCAAGATGCTGGGAAATATGTGTGTTTATCGGACTGACGCAGCAAATGGGTCCTACATGACCTTTGGCGCCGGTGGTTCTGTTTCCGATGGCCGTGTGCCCTCCTCATCCAATGCCAATGTGAACGGGTGTGTTTATCATGGTGCAGTTCTAAAGGAACCCAAAAGCCTAGGTGGTGGCTGCTCCAGGACTGGCTTTAGGTTCTGTGACTTATGTAAATGAATATGCAGGAATGATTATAAAAGAGTGCAATTACCTAAGTGCTTAATGAAAATGGGCGTTTTTTTTTGCCAATAAACATAAAACAATCGGACGATTGAGCTATTGAAGCTCTCCGTTTGAACATGGCTCTCTGTCCATATTTTGGGTGAGGACAAGAGCCCACCATCTATGTAAGTTGCCATGTAAAGGGTGGTCCGCGAACCCGAACTCCACCCGCCGGCACCTCGGTATAGCGCTCTGTTTCCAAGTTTTCAGCGCCGATGGTTATTCAGCGGTAGTGCTTCCCTTGAAGCTCGATAGCCTTATTATTGCTGAATTCCTGCAAAGTGAAATGAAGTTTCCCGGCTGCAGCCCGCTCATAATGACGCTTCCTTTTACGCGGAGCACATAAAGCGTCGGCTATGTGGAACACGGCCCAGCCGGGAGTTCCAGCCCCGTCCTTGGAAGGGCACCGCTCGCCGTCTCAGCACGTGGACGCCGCCGTGCGCGGCCGCCGCGGACCGGACAGGTTCGGGGCAGTCGCCGGTAATCGCCGCTCGACAGGGGCGATCACTGGAGTCGGGATATTGGCCGCGGCGGCGCGGCGTCACCGGTCAGTCCCCACTGCGCCGGCAGCCGGCGTTCCTGGAGCCCTCCATAATGGATGGCCGTACCGGGCGGCCGCGCGCGCCGCGAGCCGTTCCTGGCAGCCGCGCGCCAGCCGGCGATCGGAATGTGTTCCTGCAAGTGATGGGCGCGTCGGCGGTCCGGCGAACCGTCTGCACCGGCCGGTCCGGCGGCCTCGGAGCCTGTGCCGGTTGCCCAGGGACGTCCTGCTGGCCTCTCGGCTTGGCAGGGCGACTGCTGGCGCTCATTAAACCACATTCTCTAACCTTGCGTCGTCTGAGATGTGCATGCAACGCGTCTGGTCTTATTTCCTACCCTAACTTATTTCATCTTACTGCATTTTTTTCTTTGCACTGAAAGCACGCAATATCTGGAAAAGCTCTCCTGAAGAAGCATTGTGAATAAGTTAGAAAAACCATTGTGTTTAGCGGCGTTTGAGCGCCAGGTGCTGTTACTTGCTTCGGTTCATAATATCTTCCTTCGTATTAAATTCTGTTTTCTTCTCGTTTGATGATGCCAGCGATCCAAACATCCTCCCCACTGATGGATAAGCGATCAAAGTGGTGGAGCTTTATTTGCTTTTTATTGTCGGCTGGCTACTTTGTTGAAGGATTTTGGACTAACATGGGGTGCCTGTGAGCCGTGAGCCGTGTCGCTCTCGGGAAGTCCCCAAGCGGGGCCTCTTTGGCTGACCGGCCGCGATCAGAGCGGGTCGCAGTCGGCCGGTAGTCGAGCAGGCAGAAATCCAACTCAGAAACTCTTGGGGAGTGATGTTCTGCGCATAACTTTGGGTAGCATTATCTCAGGAAAAGTTGCCACCGTGCCGACGTGCGATGGCACCGACCCCTGTCCTGGTGTGGCTGCACTGGTGTTGTCCCTCCGCTAGTTTAGGTGGTGGGGCCCTCCGCTGGTGCTCCGCTGGCGGGGCCTCGGCTGGTTTGGGTGGTGGGGGTGTGGGGCCCTCGGCTGGTTTGGGTGGTGGGGCCCTCCGCTGGTTTGTGTGGTGGGGCCCTCGGCTGGTTTGGGTGGTGGCATCCCTCCGCTGGTGCTCCGCTGGTGTGGTGATGCTGCCGTAGCTGTCGGGCAGTGTCCAGAGGTGGTCGGTGGTGTCCAGAGGTGGTCGGTGGGTCGGGCAGTGTCCAGAGGTGGTCGGTGGGTCGGGCAGTGTCCAGATGTGGTCGGTGGTGTCGGACAGTGTCCAGAGGTGGTCGGTGGTGTCGGACAGTGTCCAGAGGTGGTCGGTGGGTCGGGCAGTGTCCAGATGTGGTCGGTGGTGTCGGACAGTGTCCAGAGGTGGTCGGTGGTGTCGGACAGTGCCCAGAGGTGGTCGATGGTGTCGGACAGTGTCCAGAGGTGGTCGATGGTGTCGGACAGTGTCCAGAGGTGGTCGGTGGTGTCGGACGGTGTCCAGAGGTGGTCGGTGGTGTCGGTCAGTGCCCAGAGGTGGTCGATGGTGTCGGACAGTGTCCAGAGGTGGTCGGTGGTGTCGGACGGTGTCCAGAGGTGGTCGGTGGTGTCGGACAGTGCCCAGAGGTGGTCGGTGGTGTCGGACGGTGTCCAGAGGTGGTCGGTGGTGTCGGACAGTGCCCAGAGGTGGTCGATGGTGTCGGACAGTGTCCAGAGGTGGTCGGTGGTGTTGGACGGTGTCCAGAGGTGGTCGGTGGTGTCGGACAGTGCCCAGAGGTGGTCGATGGTGTCGGACAGTGTCCAGAGGTGGTCGGTGGTGTCGGACAGTGCCCAGAGGTGGTCGATGGTGTCGGACAGTGTCCAGAGGTGGTCCGTGGTGTCGGACAGTGTCCAGAGGTGGTGTCGGGCAGTGTCCAGAGGTGGTCGGTGCCGGTGGTGTTGGACGGTGTCCAGAGGTGGTCGATGGTGTCGGACAGTGTCCAGAGGTGGTCGGTGGTGTCGGACGGTGTCCAGAGGTGGTCGGTGGTGTTGGACGGTGTCCAGAGGTGGTCGGTGGTGTCGGACGGTGTCCAGAGGTGGTCGGTGGTGTTGGACGGTGTCCAGAGGTGGTCGGTGGTGTCGGACGGTGTCCAGAGGTGGTCGGTGGTGTCGGACAGTGCCCAGAGGTGGTCGGTGGTGTCGGACGGTGTCCAGAGGTGGTCGGTGGTGTCGGACAGTGCCCAGAGGTGGTCGATGGTGTCGGACAGTGTCCAGAGGTGGTCGGTGGTGTCGGACGGTGTCCAGAGGTGGTCGGTGGTGTCGGACAGTGCCCAGAGGTGGTCGATGGTGTCGGACAGTGTCCAGAGGTGGTCCGTGGTGTCGGACAGTGTCCAGAGGTGGTCCGTGGTGTCTGACAGTGTCCAGAGGTGGTCGGTGGTGTCGGACAGTGCCCAGAGGTGGTGTCGGACGGTGTCCAGAGGTGGTCGGTGGTGTTGGACAGTGTCCAGAGGTGGTCGGTGGTGTCGGACAGTGCCCAGAGGTGGTGCCGGGCGGTGTCCAGAGGTAGTCGGTGGTGTCGGACAGTGTCCAGAGGTGGTCGGTGGTGTTGGGCGGTGTCCAGAGGTGTTGCGATGGTGACCGTGACCCCGCCGGCACGGGAAGGATGCTGAGGCGGGCCGGCCGGCCGGCCTGCTGGTGCCGCGGCCAGTCGCCGGCCTTGGCCGAGATAGGCCGTCTCGGCTCGATCGCGCGCTCTGCCCGACCTGGGCGCGTGCGGCTTCCTCGTACACGTCTACCGGTGCGGCTCGCTGCCGGGCCGGGGAGGACCCAGGAAGTGGCCGGATTCCGCGGTCCTCCCTGGTACTCCTGAGCACTCGCCGAGGGCCCGGTGTCCTCGCCAGTCGCCGGCGCCGGCGCTCATGGCGCAGCGCGGCCGGCGTACTTTCACCGTCGACGAGAGGCACGGCCGATTGATAAGGCTGCATTCGACACAGTTCGGGCCGTCTGACCTAGTTCCCGGCGGCGGCGGAGTAACGGGCGTACCGCCGCCGCCTTTCACGCGGTGGCGGCGGCCCGTCCGTGGCGAGTCGTGGCCGCGGGCCGCCGCAGACACTGTCTCCGTCTCAGCCAGTTTCCGTGTCCCAATATCGGAGGGGATCGGCTGGCAGTCGGCCGGAGGCGCGGCGGCGCGCGCGGTGTCGCCGCCCGGTCAATTTGCGCACTGCCCAGGGCCTGCGCTGGGGATGCCGGACCCCCGCTGGCCGGGCGCGTCGGGACCCTCTCGGGTGACCGGGCGCAGCGATTAGAGCCTCGCTGGCGGACCCGGACGGCCGGTGCTAATCCCACACCCACTGCGACCTCATCAGGCGGCCGGGGATCGCACCCGTCCCCGGCCTGCGTAATTAACCCCGGTATGTAAGCTAAGCATCCGGCCGGCACACCATCAGTCATGGCTTGATCGGGTAGAGGGGAGACTTTTGACCAGAAACGTGAGCGGCTCAGCTTATCGGCTCAGCGGTTTGAGGTTTTCTGGTCAAAGAGCTGGGGCTGCTCGGTGAATGTCGCCGCGCCGAAAGGTCGCCGGTCGGACAGCGGCTGTCATTCAGGGAATTAGTCACGGCCGGCCGTCATTAGTCGCCAGGTCCGGTCGACCGGAGCCGACCCGGCGATCGTTAGCGCCGAATTCTGGACAGCGTGCCTCCGCGCCTTTCTCCGCGGCGCTTCTCCGAGATCTGCTCAGCCGCGCTGCCCTGCCCGCAGACAAGGAGAGGAGCTTTCGTCGCCGCAGACGCACTCTCCGCTGTGGAAAGTAAGCCTGTCCGTCGGTCGCCGTGCGTCTCGTTACCGGAGCGGTGGCCGGCTGGTGGGGGCTGCTCGGGCGCACTCTCTCCGTCTGCGTGTCGCCCGGCTGGGCGGGGGCGGGGGCGGCCTAACCAGACGGCCACGGCGCCGGCGCCGCCCCGGAAGCAGGCGTTTCTTGAGGACGAGAAGGTCAGAGGTCGACTGCGCGCACCACGCCCGTGCCGCCCACCGAGCGCGGGCGGGCGCGCCGCTACGCCATGGAGCGCTGCAGTGGGGGAGGGTCACGCCAGCCGGCTCTGGACGGGCTGGACCGCGCCGGCAGCTCTGGGCGACACGACAGCATGTAATGAGCCCTGCCGGACGTGGCGAGGTTTCGGCCTCCATGGGTTTCTTGTGAAAATAGCCAGGAATAGAGTGATCGGTGCTGGTGCGGCCGGCGGCGCGCTCCGGAGCGGGGGAGCGCCCGACGGCGAGCGGCTGCCATTACGGTCGACGGCGGCCACCGTATCGGCTCAGCCGGTCGCCGGTCACGTGTCGTCACCTCCGACAGACAGAGCTCGGGAACGCCGCCATATGCCGGGGCGTCACACGGGCACCTTCCCAGGGAGTGTCCGGCGGCGCCGCCTCACCGCCGCCACCCACGGCGCCGGGCGGCGGACGGGGCGGGCCGACCTCACCGGACGCAGCGGACCGAGCTCACCGGACAACGGACCGACCTCACAGGCAGGCACCAGACATGGCCAACAGGAGCGGCGGCATCCTAACGCTAATTGGCGCGGCGTATGGCTCTCCACAGCCGCTGGGCACAGACCTCCGCGGTATCCGAGGCAGGGCTGGCAGCGTGGCTGTGCACCGACAGCGAGAGGCGGCGCACGGAGCCGCACCTGGCGCCGCCACAAAAACCCGGCGCTGGTATTGAACGCCCGGCTCGCGGCACGAGGCCGCCGTTCTTGCGGCCGGCCGCGCTGCGCAGTAGGCGCTCTCAGCTATGTAGAATGGCCGCACCGTTTCGACACGCCGGTCGGCCCTGCAACGCGGAAGGAGCGCCAGAAAAACGCTGCTTCGGCCGACCGTCTGTGGGCCGCTCCTCTCACCGCCGCGCTGTCGGCCGGGGGCCGGCCCGGCTGCTCGGCGTACTCGCCCTCGGCGGCGGCGGTACCATGAACAGGGCACGGCCGAGGGTGGCTGCAGCGCGGACCGACTAAAGGTGCCGCCGGCGCCGAGCTGGTCGCACCGGCCGCAGACGCCGCCCTTCTCCCAGAAGAGCGCCGGCCGCCGCCCCGCACATGCCACGGCGTCGTTACGTGGAGGTGACTAATTAATTATGCCGACGTATAATTCCGACGAGGTGCATGGGCTGGTGGTTTTCGCATGGCTGGTCGTAAAAGCCGCACCTGCCTGTGGGCGGTGTGGGTCTGGACAACGCCCCGGCGCGGCTGCGTCCTTCCCGGCGGAGATGGCGTCTGCACCGGCCGGTCGGACGTGCACGGACGGCCATTAGTTGCCTGCGCCGGCCCGGATGAATGGAGTCGCGCGCCGGCGGCCGTCTGAGTGTCTGGGTCGGCAGCAGGGCCGCGCACCGAGCCCTGCGGCACCCAGCACCGGGCCGGGCACCGCGGCGGCAGCGCACGCCCAGGGCTGGCGTTGCTGAATGGCAGTGCCACTGCGAACAAACCCGTCACAAAATCACAAACACAACACTGCTCGGCGATCTGATTTACCTACATTTCGATGCAGTTGCAGATATGTCAAAACGCAGTCGCAGTTCGTAGAGTAGACGCAAAATGACAAAAAATACAATCTTGTGACTTAATGGCTGAATCGAGGTCAGCGCGTCTGCCGGTGGCCGGTCAGCGCACAGTGCGTTTGCTGGTGGACGGCCTGGGCCGGTCTGCGCGTCTCCCGGTGGCCGGTCTGCGCGTCTGCAGGTGGATACTGGCCGGTCTGAGGTCTGCCAATGGACACGGGCCGGTCTGTTGCCTCTCTGCGGCGCCGCGGTGCGATGGTATCGAGTTCAGCGCGCGGTGCGCGGCGCCGCCGGTTGCCAGGCCCGGACCGGCCAGCCGCCGATGTCGGTCAGAGGCCCGCGCGGGAGGAGGGTACGCTGACAGGCCGCTGCAGCCGTCGTCTGGCTGTCGGACCGGCCGGCTCTGCCAGCTGGCAGAGCAGCTGCAGCCGGCCGGGCAGCTGTCTGACAGCGCAGCCCGGTACCGGACCTACCCCTGTATACCGGCCGGTACCGGATCCACCCCTGTATACCGACCGGTACCGGACCCACTCCTGTACCCCGGCCGGTACCGGACCCACCCCTGTATACCGACCGGTACCGGACCCACTCCTGTACCCCGGCCGGTACCGGAGCCACCCCTGTATACGGGCCGGTACCCTACCCCTGTATACCGGCCGGCCGGCATACCGCCGTCCACAGCCTGATCAGGAGAACCGGCGCTGCAGAGGACGGGCCGCTCCTCCGCTTCTGACCCAACGGCGGCAGCATGGCGGAGCGCCAGTCGCCGCCGCCGCTCTCCAGACTCGGCCGCAGCGAAACCATTCCATCAGCGGCGAGCCGTCACCGCGTGCTCTAATCCCGCAGCTCCTCACGGCACTGATAAACAGGCCGCGGGTAAAACCATTTTCTGGCGAGCGCGCTGCCGGTGTTTATGGCGGCACTTCTCCGTCCTACCGAGTACCGAGTACGTGGCAGCGGCCCGGACTTTCAGGCCGATACACTGGTGTGTCCCGCGGTATTACAGAGTGACGCACATCTCGGCTCGCCAGGCCCCAACATACCGACAAACCGGGGAATTCGAGCGGGCTGCAGCTCGGGATCTGCGACGCAGCGGCTGACGCACAATACCGCCGGCCTTCCGACGCTGACAGAGGTTATTTTCCACGGCTGGTGCTTCGCCATCGGAATTTCCCTCTCTCCGATCAAAACAATCCTGACGCGCACCACACTGTCCTTCAGCTCGCGGCGGTGGCTCGTGTTTTCCCCAGCGGCTGCTGTCGGCGCGGCCGCCGGGCAGCCAGGCGGTGCCCGCTCCTGGCCGGCCGCGCCGCACGCGCCTGTGGCTCGGCCGCCGGATTCAGGTCAGCAATGCGCGGTGTGCGTGGCGGCGTCTGGGCGGCGCCGGAATGGGGCCGCCGCGCGTCAGCCGCCAGCCGCCACACCGACCGACCCCTGACGGCTCCATTGACGGGATGAGCCGGGCTGACGCGAAGAGCGCGTGTCAACATGGGGAGGGGGTGTATCGGGTATTCAGGCGGCACCCAGACGAGGCGTGTACGTACCTACTCCACTGGGACAGGCGCGGACAGGGGGCGTGTGCACCGGATCAGAGCGCCTCGGATGTAGCCGGACTCGTGACCCGCCTGTTCAATGTGCGCATTGTGCCCGCGTCGCACTGGTGCATGTGACTTGCAGCGCGGCCCATCCGCCGACAGGCTGCTCTCGGCGGCACTTCCGGCGGAGGTGGTGAGCGGCCTGACACGTGACCGGGCCGGGCCGACGCGCGCGGAACCACGTGACCGGCGCCGCTCCCTGAACGGGAGGGCTATGGTTGAGAACAACAGGGCACCATTGGTGCCCTGTGACGGCGGGTCGGCCCGGTCCGTCGCTGCAGACCTGCAGTCGGAGCGCGCCAGCCGCCATGTCAGTGGCCGCGCTGCCGGGAGACGCGCGTGTACGGCCGCTGCCGGATGAGCGGGTTTCTACGCCAATGACGCCGGTCGTACTCGGCGAGACGTAATACCATGTGTTGACGGCAGCGGCGAGCCGACTCTATGGCAGCAGTGGTCGGGGAGAGTAGACTCATTGAGTCTTACATTCATTCATCCGTCCATTCATCATTTTATAGGCGGGTGATCATACAACTATTGGCTAGTTTCCGTGACAGAAAGGTCACAATTGTTTGGTTACATTCTACTTACAGTGCAGTTGGAGGTAAACGTATTTTTGACTACTTGGACATCCTGTTGTATATGGCGACGTTTGTTATGATTTTGATATATTATTATTGTTACTCTGGAGGGAAAGACTGTAGGATAGTACTGGCACCGTTGCGTGCTCTGCCAGTTTTCCCCACAGCGACAGAGAGCTGTCGGCGGCGGCGGCGGCCGGAACACGCCGTACACGGACGTCGGTAACGGTGCACCGGCGCTCCTTCCTGCTGCCCGCACCGGCGCTCCTTCCTGCTGCCCGCCGGTGCCGCGGTCCCGGGAGACGGGCCGCAGTTGGCGACAGACGTGTCCGGCGCCGGGCCCGGCCGGCCGGCCCCGTTAGCCGGCCTCTGACTCACCGCTGTACTGGAGGCTCCGCCGGCCCGCCGCGCCGCTCTCCCACGGCGATTGCATCTGTCCGCCGCCGTATCGGCCGCCATCGGCGCCGCGCACAACACTTTTCGGACGCGCCCGCCGAACACCGCGCGTCGCACATGGAGCGGCGTGTTCTGGCGAGCGGAGGCGGCCGCTAATCTAGCCGCTAATCCGGCTGATAATCCGCGGCCCGTTCCTGAAGCGGGAGGCGCCGCACCGCCAGTCTGTGGTTTTGCCGCCCCTTACCAGCGTGGTCGAGCCGATTAAAGACGCCTTTCCAGCGAAAGCTGCACTGGTGACAAAGTGACTGCTGTCACGCACCTGGCTGCTACGAACCTCAGCAGCTTGGGCGTTCCCGTAAACCAACGTTCAGCCGGTAAATGTGGAAGAAACGCTAACCGCTACACGTTACCCGAAACGCAAAGTACACTTCTCAGCCCATATATCGGCCCGAAAGTAGCACGAATGCATTGGCTGTGGTTTTAGTGGGATTTCTGGTTATGAATGGTGCAGTGGACGGCGTGCCAGGAAGGTAGGCCCGTGTGGCGTATCGTATAGCACCGACTGCTGCGCCGCGCGGCACTGCCAATACCGTATCGTGGGCACAGTTCAATGTCAGACCACGCTCGGTGACACGGCGTTTCTGATGGCCGAATGCATGAGCCGCTGACGGTGAATACATATCTGCTCCCCGGTGCGGCCAGTGTCGGCGGCACGTCCCTGAGCGGCGGGCGTGCAGTCACATTCCGACCGGCGCCGTCCCCCCATAACGGTCGGCCCCGTCGGCGCGGCGCCGGCCGACCTGCTGCGGACCACACGCCCCCCACGTGACGGCCGCTCCGCTGCGCAGCGTCCGCCGCCGGCCCTGCAGCTCACTCTGCATCGCGCCGCGCTGGACACGGCCGAGCGACATGCGTCCAGTGGAGACGGATCGGTGGCCTCCGCCGAGCGATTGATGTAGGGCCGTGTCGGCGGCGGCGGCAATTAAAGCCGAGCGCGGGGTACGTCGGGTCGATCCCGGGGCCGGGCGGAGGGCGGCTGCAGGCTGCAGGGCCGGGGCGACACGTGCCGCGCCGTCCGCGCCCCGCCTGCAGCCCGGCCCGGCACGGCGCGGGTCGCCGCTCACTGGGATCGGCGGCGACACACCGTGGACGGCCGGTGCGTGGCGGATGGCTGGACAGTGGACAGCGCTGCCGCCGACAGGCTCCCCGCGCGGGGTGCGGCGGCTCGCGCCCGGTTTTCCCGGCAGCGCCGTGCTCCGTCGCGCGGTGGCTGTCTGGTCCGGGATGGTCCGCCGTGCTCCGTCTATCTGCGTCGGTCAGCCGTGCTCCGTCTGTCTGTCCGCGTTGGTCCGCCGTGCTCCGTCTGTCGGGTCCGGGATGGTTCGCCGTGCTCCGTCTGTCTGTCGGCGCTGGTCCGTTGTGCTCCGTCTGTCTGTCCCGGATTGTCCGGGATGGTCCGTTGTGCTCCGTCTGTCGGGTCCGGATGGTCCGTTGTGCTCTGTCTGTCCCAGATTGTCCGTGATGGTCCGTTGTACTCTTGTCTGTCGGTCCGGATGGTCCGCCGCCACGATGGGGTAGGCCGCCGTGCCTCCCATCAACGCTGACTGCGGTGAGTCGTCACACACGGATCCCATACACGATACAGACAAACACGGCGGTCGGCGCCACCGCCATGAGACGCGGCGTCCCCGCACTAGTGGTGTCAATTTCAGAAAACGTATGTCCAAAGTCCGTCCAATGTCCAATGCTTACGTCGACTGTCCGTCAAAAAATGTCCAAGTCAGCCATTTGTCCAAAGATGTCCGACACCTACGCAATAGTTTACACTCAACACTGTCATTTAATTTGCTTTTCATGTACCGTTACCAGCTCAAAAGTGTTAATCATATTGAAAGCTGGGCTTTCTAATAGCCAATCAATCTTAAACACGATTACTTTAAAAAAAATGTTGAGGTGTAGTAAGCGATTGTCCAAAGTTGTCCAAAGCCTGCTGCCATTGTCCAACCGAATTCCGAATTGGACATTGGACAAAATCGGAATTCCGAAGATTCAAGTTCCGATTGACACCACTACCCCGCACCGTTGTGCAATGCTTACCAGACCTGCCGTGGAAACTCCGGCATTCCGCGGCGGCTGACGGCAGCGGTGATGCGGTAAAAACACACGGCCGGGAAGGGAGGCCACTCATCACCATGATGCAGCCTGCTCGGGGACATTTCCAAACAGCGCGACCATGGCAGACCGACAGGGCTAGGCTGGCAGCCGGAGCTCTATCCTCTCTACCGTTCAAAGTGATGGCTGCTATGCGTCGCTTTCCCCTTTTTGCACAGCTGCGTCTGGGAACAAGTCCTGAGTATAATTCTGCGGTGCCTGGTGAGTCATTCTTACAGCCTGATTGCTGAGTGCGTTTCTGGGAAGTGTGACGCCCGCCTGGAATGCTATCCGGGCCCGGGCCGTTTTCCGCGCCGGCATTCCGCAGTGCGGCGTCATGATCTCATGACACGGCTCTCCTATGACAGGCACGTGACTAAGCCTGGTTCACCACACCACTCCCTGACACCAGCACAATGACGTGTTATGGGCGGTGCAGGTATGCATATTGCATGCCTTTCTACGCACTGGCAGACTAAGCCGGGACGGGAGCTGGGAGCTGAGCTGAGCTGGGGGAGAATAATTCCATTATTCCATGCACTGTCTAGGTCATTTAGGTGGTACTAGCTATTTAGTCACTGTCTAAGCAGGTATAGGTGTTACGCTGAAACTTGTGTCCTAAAAGGGAGATATCCTCGACCCCCGCCCGCTCCCGCCAGTCGCACTTTTCACCCGCATGTTTCGCTTAAAGATGACGCAAGCGATGGCTCACGCATGATGCAAGCAGGTCTACGATAATCCCTGTAGGCTGTAATGTGCACTAATTACCCTTTGACCTTTGTGCTGGGCTTCTATCATTCTATCGCTTATACCGCGATTATTTAATCGCGGTATAAGCGCTGCCGCCCTGCTTGCATACCGATAGTGTGTTACCCGATAGCGTATTTTGCAATTTAGATAACAACGCTCAGTGGTATGCTAGGCATGCGGATAATTTTTAAGCTCAATATACCGGACTGTCCCTTTTTCTTTTGGCGGAAATGATCGGGTTCACCCGGAAAACATTATCAGTATCAGATAATCGAAATAGCTCTCAGACTTATCTGTAGCATGCTTGTATGCCATTGGACATTTCTGTGCAATTCTGTTTCGGTTTACAATTTAAAAGCTGAGTTACCAGAACATTGATGGAAACATGCAGGAATAGCATGGTTGGGGAGCCATGTGTCCTTCCGACAGCACGTGGCGGCGGAGCGCGCTCCTCGCCCCGGCGCCAAGGCCGCTGGCGCGCTGCGCCGTTTTCCCCGAGCTGCGGCGCGGGAGGCGGCCACGTGTGTCCGCTGGGCAGCGCTGGCGAGCGGCGCGCCCGTTCTCGGTACGGGCCCGTCGCCGCCGCACTTTCCCCGCTGGTGTGCCGAGCCGAGCGACCGGCGCATCCCCGAGCGCCACTCGCGCGCCGGCTTTCCTGTTTTGGCGCCGTGGCTGCGCGGCGGCCGTGGCGCGGTTATTTCCGCGCCCGGCGCGCCGTCCGCAGACTGGAGGAGTGGCGTCTCCGTCTGTGACGGCCCGATCAGCGCCATGGGGGGAGGCTCAGCGACCAGGCCCTATATACCGACAGCGACAGGCTCAGCGAGATGGCCGAGGTCGGTTCGGAGGGAGTGAGTGCAAATGGCGGCTGGCCGAATCTTTTTACTAGCCCCTGGCTATTAACTTGACAAATGACCATGTGCAGGTGGCTGGACTTCAACACAATAAGATCACGCGAAAGTATGAACTAATGCACATAAGAAGTGATGTTTGATTTGCAGTTTCTTTGGCATGAGGTATTCTTTCACAATGAGAGCTGATCAAACGGTGTTTTTTATCCGAGTTACGTACGTATGTATGCACAGGTGTCGGTGAACGTGAACGTGCTCAATATGACACCATTCGCCTCCGGGACAAAAACACCAAGGACGCGGCATCGAACTGGATTGAGCCAATAATCAGCGCGCTGCTGGACGCATTGTCCGTCTTTGTTCGTCGTTGGATCCGGTTCGTTACTGAGGCGCGCGATCACTATCCAGTGAGGACAAAAAGGCTGGCCGTTCTGTAAACGCGACCTGCGCCGCAGCGCAGTATACTGCGAGCGCCGGCCGACGCGCATCTGCAGTACGCCGTATAGCTGCTCACAGGAAACTCACCGAGCTGGATGACTGCTGCATCCGGCAGAGTACAGTTAGCGGACGGTAACTGGCGAGGAAAATCAGCCAAGGTTTCTTCCCGTAAACAATACCGCGCAAGGACCGGCTAACTGACCAAACAAAGACAGCCTTCATCCAGCCTATAACTGAGAATAGAGTGATTGGAGGAACTCTTCTTACTGCGCCATTCTGCGCTCGCTGTGTTTAGCGAACTCACTAAAAAACGACATGGCTGAAGAAGTTGCAAACAAGCTAAACTTCATCGATTTGGAGCTATATAGCTTTTTTTAGTTCCATCCGAACTAACTAGATAATCAAGTCTGATTTTCTAGGGACGTGGTTTAGTTGCACCTTCGTCATTTTCATAAGCGCGTCATTTGTCAACTTTATATACGACATTTTCCTCAATAACAACACTGACCTTTGGGTGAAAGGCCATTTGAGGCACATGTATACGATGCATGCCTAAACAAACAACCCAAGCTATAGGCCGCGGACACCACAACCAAATGTCACACTGTCGGCGCCAGATCCTTCTCGAACGTGCGGTGGCTTCGCTTCGGACGTTACGAAAGACGTTGACGGCTAGGAGGCGCATGAGGCAAGCAGCGACCTCGAGAGTAGTTAGTCCATTGGAATTCTTGTTCCACCTTGCGCGGCGGAATTTTCCAGGCTCAGCTTTGCCTCTGTATAACAGCAATCGCGCAACCGGCTGCGGACTGGAAATGTCATTGGGAATTACCATGTCAGACGTCAGCACACCAACGTATGTACGTCGAAATAGCTGGCTGCGCCTGACGTGCCAGTGCAAAGAGAGATCAGTTCCACCTGTCATGTCTGAGCTGGATCAGGAGCTGGTTGGCGGGAAGACCCGCGGTCGCCGACTGGCCCGGCCAGGTCACAGCTCTCTCCCGGGGAGACCCCCAGTGACCAGAAGTTTGGGGCCGGGCCGCAGCGCAAGGTCCGCAGCCGGCCTGGCCTCGTCGCCGTGCGGCGGGCCCCCGGCCGACCTCGCGCTGGCCCCCGGCCGACCTCCGTCGCCGGCGGGCTGTCGCTCGTGCTTGGCGCTGCCGCGGCCGCCGGACAAGGCTGCTCCGCGCGACGGGCCTTGACTGGGCTGGGCCGGCGCGGAGACCGGCGACCTTTGGCCGCGGCCAGGACGGCCGGACAGAGGTCAGCATGGCCAGCAGGACGGCCGGACAGAGGTCAGCATGGTCAGCAGGACGGCCGGACAGAGGTCAGCATGGTCAGCAGGACGGCCGGACAGAGGTCAGCATGGTCAGCAGGACGGCCGGACAGAGGTCAGCATGGTCAGCAGGACGGCCGGACAGAGGTCAGCATGGTCAGCAGGACGGCCGGACAGAGGTCAGAATGGTCAGCAGGACGGCCGGACAGAGGTCAGCATGGTCAGCAGGATGGCCGGACAGAGGTCAGAATGGTCAGCAGGACGGCCGGACAGAGGTCAGAATGGTCAGCAGGACGGCCGGACAGAGGTCAGAATGGTCAGCAGGACGGCCGGACAGAGGTCAGAATGGTCAGCAGGACGGCCGGACAGAGGTCAGAATGGTCAGCAGGACGGCCGGACAGAGGTCAGAATGGTCAGCAGGACGGCCGGACAGAGGTCAGATGGTCAGCAGGACGGCTGGCGGCGTCTGCCGGAGCTCCGGGTGGCCAGCAGGTCAGATTCGCCTCCCTGCCCTGTTCACCTGGCGGCACCGACGCCAGACTCTTCCGTCATATCCCGAAGGGCTTATTGGCCGCAGGAAAAAGCGCCTAACGGGCTGCAGCTGAGCCTGTGACGTCAGCGCCAGCACGTGTGACGTCACGGCGTCTTACAGCTGTGGCGTCACAGATGTGAGCGGCGCGGTCTGCCGACGCTCATCTGATGAACTCGGTGACTTGGCGAGACCTTCGCGGCGGCTCAAGCCCTTCACCGGGCGCTCCCGGAACAGACGGCGGCATGGCATGACAGCGGTACCTGGTCGACTGATCCGCCGTCACTGGCGGCCTCTCCGGCCGGCCCGCGTCCCAGATGGACTGGCCGTCCGCCGGCCCGGCCCGGGGATCTCCGGCAGCCGCCAAATATTTAGGCACAGCCGCAGCGTCTCGGAACGGCCAATGTTTACTTTGAGCAGCAGCTGACCTACTAGCTGTTTTAGTGTACTGGCTGTGATCGCTGACGCCATTCGATGCTCGTGATCTCATGTCCACTGGTGCTAGCAAATGTCTTCAAAGCGTCTTCTTCAGCGAACTGTGAAATTGACGTGGGTTGTTGCGCTATCGGAAGATTATCCAGATGGCTGACGGCTCCAGACTGGAGTCGGCGGCGCCGAGTTGACGGAGTGGGCGGCGGCGCTGGCAGCGGTCGCCGCCGGGGGCAGCTGGCCGCTGGCAGGTCGGGCCAGTTGCCGCCGCTGGCAGTGGGCCCGCCGCCGCCCGGTGTCAGACGGCCGGCGGATTCCCAGACAGATGGATGGGCGGCCCTTCCGGCCCGGCCAGCGCCGTGCCAGCGCTCGTGGGCCGTGCCAAGGACTTGGCACCATGGCGGCAGCCCCGCTGGCCCGCGCCGCCCCGCCCTCTGACTACGCGTCACGGCCAGCCAACAGCTCCACCCGCGCGCAGAGCGGGCCGAGAACGCAGTTGGTCCGCCCACACCCCTACATACCCGCGGTCCACCCGCAAGCACTGTCCCACGGCGCCGCGCCGCGCTCCACCCTCCCGCTCGGATCGGGCGGGCCGGTTTGGGAGGGCGGCTCCTCGGCCGGCGATCGCCTCCACGAACTGCCTCCGCCTCCAGCCACGAGCTGCCCCCGCCTCCAGCCAGCCACCCGTGCAGAGACGCGCAGCTTCCAGCCAGCCGCCAACCGCCTCCACATCCAGCGCAGTTCGTCCGCCTCGTCCACTGTCCAGGGACCAGCCCACCTCCACCCGCAGTCCGCCCCGTCCACTGTCGAGGGACCAGCCCACCTCCACCTGCAGTCCGCCCCGTCCACTGTCCAGGGACCAGCCCACCTCCACCCGCAGTCCGCCCCGTCCACTGTCGAGTGACCAGCCCACCTCCACCCGCAGTGCGCCTCGTCCACTGTCGAGGGACCAGCCCACCTCCACCCGCAGTCCGCCCCGTCCACTGTCGAGGGACCAGCCCACCTTCACCCGGGCCGCAGTATGCCCCGTCCACATCGTCCACCAACTCTGTCCTCGGGCCGGAACTCGCCGACCGTATTCGGTCCTGCACCACCAACTTAGCCCCATCGAGTGACGTTGGCCTGGCTTCTCGCCATGAACATAGAGTTTCTCGCTTGGCACATTGCACGTTGAGCCTCTCCGGCATGACGAATCCATCGCAGATGCCAGATAGCCTTCGCTCCTGTAATGTGCGCTGGGACGGGTAGATGTGATCAGTAGCTGGTATATGTTACCAGCCGCGGGTACCGGGGCGGCCGGGCGGCTGGTAGATGTGGTCAGTAGCTGGTATATGTTACCCTCCGCGGGTACCGGGGCGGCCGGGCGGCTGGTAGATGTGGTCAGTAGCTGGTATATGTTACCCTCCGCGGGTACCGGGGCGGCCGGGCGGCTGGTAGATGTGGTCAGTAGCTGGTATATGTTACCAGCCGCGGGTGCCGGGGCGGCCGGTCGGCTGGCAGTAGCTGGTATATGTTACCCTCCGCGGGTACCGGGGCGGCCGGTCGGCTGGCAGTAGCTGGTATATGTTACCGGCCGCGGGTACCGGGGCGGCCGGGCGGCTGGCTCCCGGAGTGGCCGCGCGGCGACTGACAGCCGTGACCTGCAGCCGGACGTCGTTTCGACATGTTCGCGTGAACTGCCCTTTGCCGCGGCCGTGTCCGTCCCATTGATGCGGCGCGGCGCGGCGCGGAGAGGGGAGTGCTGCCCGGTGCCGAGCTCGGCTCGGTGGGACGGCCCCCGCGCCTGTCAGCGAGCCCTGAACTTTGGCCGGCCGAACGGAGCGTGAATATCGCTTCTATCGGCTATGTCAATGCTGCATTACCTAATAATGTCAGGACCACAATCGTTTCAGGAACCAACTTAGGTAACTCTTGACCGGAGGGCCAGTTGAGAACAGTTCATAACAGATGCTGACCCGTAATTCGTACCTAGTTGAAACTCTCAGCATTCCTGGAACATACTTCTCTTTGCATTGACGGGTCAGATCAGGCCAGGTCACGAACCGATGGCCTGTGAGATCAGAAGAGGACCAACCTCCGAGCGACTTCGCTCCATTTGCGTGGGAATCGGTACGAATGAGGTGCTCTGCCGGAGGAGGCGTTTGGGCGCGCACTGCAGGCTCGAGTGGTGACTTAGCGAGCCGAACGGTATCCGAGAACTAGATATCGGTGTACATATGTTCTGAACAAATACATACCGTAGATAAGGCTGTAGGTACTTCCCAACCAAACCGGACCGTCTGCAACAGCCAGTGGCTGCCCTGAGTTTTCTGTGCTATGTAGGCACGTCTGACTGAACGATGTAGTTATTTGTGACTGTGTTACGGGCACACATCGCTCATTTAGTGTTTTTTGGCTCCCGATCTTTATGCGTAGTGTAGGTAGGCATACTGTAGACTTTGGGCACATTGATTGGAAGCATTTTACATATTGAGGGGTAGGTAATCAGTAATCTTGTGAAAGGTATATTACAACAGCTTACCCTCCTATCCGGCCTATTGACGATTTCCCTTGCGTTGACATTTATGTTAGAATCACCTAATTTGATAGCGCGGCAGTCCGCTGTGATATCTGTGGTCTGACGTGGTCCCGAGTTTTCTGCGCTGTTCTGATGTGGGCTGATGTCGCAACATGATCGGGTCATTGTTCACAGGGGCAGGGGGTGGGGGGGGGAGGCAGCCGGTCCGTCTGTGCCCTTATCGCCGTCCCATGACTGCGCGCCGGGCCCGGGTGCGCCTGACCTCTGGCCGGCGGCCGCTCTGACCCTGCACTCTCTGGGGGACCGGGGAGGACAGCACCGAGTGCGTCACAGCCCCCGCCCCGCCGGAACCTCTTCAGACGGCGCCCCATTCCGCGAACGGGCTCTGCAATCCGGCTATCAGGCGGCGGCGCCCGCACAGCCGCCGGGCGGGGCCGGGCGGCCACCCGGCGCCCGCACAGCCGCCGGGCTGGGCCGGGCGGCCACCCGCGCCGGCGCCCGCACAGCCGCCGGCAGATAGCCACCGGGCCGGGCCGGACGGCCACCCAGCGCCCGCCACCGGGCCACAACATCGCGGACAACTCCGCCCACCGACTATGAAAACTCGGCCATCGGAAGTCTCCACAAATACAGAGAGCGGGCTGTGTTATGTCTGGCGGGGCATGGTTTGGCCGAGTTTCGGTCGGCGCGCAGCGGGTGCTCCTGCAGTTGGCTGCCGGCCCGGAGTGGGCGGACCGCCGCCGCATCTCAAACGCTCCACCGGGCGGGGGGGGGGGGGGGTGAAAACGGACACCCCCGGCACCTCAGACGCCGGGGAGATTCCCGGATGAAAAGTCAAAACGTTAAAAGTAAACGGATAAAAAGTCAAAGGACATTAAGTCAACAGACAGAAAGTCAACATCGCAAGAAGTCAAAGGACAAAATGTCAAATGAACAAAAAGTCAACCTGCCAAAAAGTCAACACGCCAGAAGTCAACAAGCTAAAAGTCAACACGCAAGAAGTCAAAAGACATAATGTCAAAGAGACAAAAAGCCGACATGTCAAAAAGTCAACGCGCTAAAAGTCAACACGCTAAAAGTCAACACGCATAAAGTCAACACGCATAAAGTCAACACGCAAAAAGTCAAGACGCTAAAAGTCAACACGCCTAAAAGTCAACACGCTAAAAGTCAACACGCTAAAAGTCAACACGCGAAAGGTCAGCATGCTAAAAGTCAACACGCTAAAAGTCAACATGCTTAAAAGTCAACACGCTAAAAGTCAACACACAAAAAGTCAACAAGCAAATAGTTTATAGGTGCGCGAAAAGTTGATGCGCAAAATGTAGTCAACAGCAAAAAGTAGTCTTCAACAGCAGTCGTTAACTAAGTCGGTATACAAGTACGCCGCAGCCCGCGTCTCCGGTCGGCGACTGACCCGCGCCGGGCCACCTGATCCCCGGCCGCTGCCCGCTGGGCGCCGGCTGCACCGCATAGAGAGTCTCGGCGCGTCCCCGTGCGTGCCCCGACACTACCGATAAGAACGCTCCTACCTATTTTTACTTTGCTTTAACCCTATTAGTGGCAGGCTCCTGGCTACCCCATATTAGTGGCAGGGGGGGCTGTTTACGACCCCCCCTTGATATCTCGAGATCTAACCGGCCGATTTTCAAAATTCAAACGGCATTCGATTTGGCTCAACGAGATCTACATTTCTAAAAAAATAAAATTAAAAAATGTCAATAGGGGGTAGAGGGGGGTAAAAACGGGCAAATTGCAGATACATTTTAGACTGTTTATCACGGCCAGGTTTCTGAACCAATCTTAACGTAACTTTTGCCGATCGATAGAGAATGAACCAGGAATTCACATGGATCCTAAAAATATGCATTTTCAAAAATCATAGGCGGATACAGATCATTGAGATTGGGGGTACACAAAAAGTATAGTAAATAAGGTTTTTGTTGGTACTGTTTCTAAAAAGGGTGGCAATGGTCTTGTTATGTTACAATTTTCTTATGAGAGAACGACTAAAATTGTATTGGTCATGCATAGGCGGTGTCAGGGCACCTATGTTGGGAGGTAAAAGATAACCCCCCTTTTTGGGCGCCTGGATCCGCCTATTATAGCAAAAACGTGTCAAAAGAGGATGCACAATAACTTTGTATATGTTATCACATGATACCTTTCATTCACTGTTCGTAAAACTGGTGCAGCATCGTGATCTTCGCCCAAATGACTCGCTTCACGAATAGGACCCCCAATTCCCAGTGCTCTGGAGCCGCCCCTGGTAAAGTTATGAACTTGAAATTTTCAGGGAATGTGCCCAATTTAGTTTTAGGAAAAGTCAGAAAATTTCAGCATCGTAGCTTCAGCGGTTTCGGAGATATTCCCGAAAAACCTGAGGGGTGGATAAAAACAACCCCCCCCTGCCACTAATAGGGTTAAAAAGTATATTGGGAATGTGAAATTATCTATATAAAGTTGGCGTACTGTGCCTGCTGGTGGCGGGGGGGGGGGCAGTTCCGATAAGGAGACGTAGGGCGGAGGCGAAGATGAAGGAGAGGGATAGTAACTGGTGGCCACAATGCGCTATACTTGTCACCTCTCTTTGGACGTCACAGCTCCGAGGTCCTAAAAAATTGTGTTTTTAGCAATCGCATCTCGATAACTTAATTGACCTATACATTTCGATGAAAATTGGTCACCTTAATTGTATGCAGTCCGTACCTTTCGATGAAAATTGGTCACCTTAATTGTATGCAGTCCGTGAATATTAACAGGTTGTTGTCTGTTGATGCTGATATGAGCGTTCCTTTCAAGGCAGGACAATCCGACAATCACACCATTGCCTCTCGTTCCAACTTCCACCTATTTAAAAGAAATTTGTTTTGTTTTGTTGGGTTAGGCCCTTTCGGTCCAATTAGACCATTTCAGAGCCGGAAGGATGATAGGAATTAGGGGGAGACATTGGTCTGGGCAGGCATCCTAGTGAGTCACCGGGGCTGAGCCCATCCCGAAGGACAGGCCGATCAGCCCCAAGGTACTCACTGCACCCGGCTACGGGGTGCGCTCCCTCGGGAGCAGCGGTGCCGCTCCAGCAGCCCGCATGAGATAAAGTTGCCTGTCCAGCCCGGAGGGGGTTGCGGCGTGGAGGAGAAGGATTTCCGTATCCTGAGGATAGAAGCATGGAACGGTGATTTAACCCTATTAGTGGCAGGGGGGGTTGTTTTTATCCACCCCTCAGGTTTTTCGGGAATATCTCCGAAACCGCTGAAGCTACGATGCTGAAATTTTCTGACTTTTCCTAAAACTAAATTGGGCTTATTCCCTGAAAATTTCAAGTTCATAACTTTACCAGGGGCGGCTCCAGAGCACTGGGAATTGGGGGTCATATTCGTGAAGCGAGTCATTTGGGCGAAGATCACGATGCTGCACCAGTTTTACGAACAGTGAATGTAAGGTATCATGTGATAACATATACAGTTATTGTGCATCCTCTTTTGACACGTTTTTGCTATAATAGGCGGATCCAGGCGTCCAAAAAGGGGGGTTATGTTTTACCTCCCAACATAGGTGCCCTGACACCGCCTATGCATGACCAATACAATTGTAGTCGTTCTCTCATAAGAAAATTGTAACATAACAAGACCATTACCACCCTTTTTAGAAACAGTCCCAACAAAAACCTTATTTACTATACTTTTTGTGTACCCCCAATCTCAATGATCTGTATCCGCCTATGATTTTTGAAAATGCATATTTTTAGGATCCATGTGAATTCCTGGTTCATTCTCTATCGATCGGCAAAAGTTGCGTTAGGATTGGTTCAGAAACCTGGCCGTGATAAACAGTCTAAAATGTATCTGCAATTTGCCCGTTTTTACCCCCCTCTACCCCCCCTGTTGACATTTTTTAATTTTTATTTTTTAGAAATGTAGATCACGTTGAGCGAAATCGAATGCCGTTTGAATTTTGAAAATCGGCCCGTTAGATCTCGAGATATCAAGGGGGGGTCGTAAACAACCCCCCCCCCCTGCCACTAATAGGGGTATACCAGGAGCCTGCCACTAATAGGGTTAAAAGAAACGACGCGCTTTACTATTGTACCAATTGTACCATACAATACGCTTGAACTATAATAAAAGTGTGAAATCGCTAATAGAACCCGTGACGGAATCAATTGATGAGAAACGTCTCCCTACACAATATAGGAAATTTGAACAAGCGAAACTTTTCGTATCGATAACATTCCGGGCTACTATATTTGTTGAAATAATTCCAGTAAACTGCGCCTGGGACAGCCAGTTGTCTCGAAGGATCATGTAACGCTGCCTCATGACAACCTTACGATGCGAGCGAGCTCCCACCTAGCACGTGTCAACGGATGTGTGTCAGATTTCAGCCAAGCATGCCCGTGTGACCAGCTGAGTCGCGGTTGCGGGCCATGGGAATCCCCATCAGTCGTGCAATGGAGGCAGTCTCGCTTCAATGTCCAATGATGCAGGTTATATTGTGCAGCACCCTGCTTAATTGTGTACAGCTGTTTGTAAATGTTATCTCATGTATGTAATGACTGATGATCCAGGTGTCATTGACTTTGTCTCTTTGACTTGTCCTTTTGAGTTTTTGGATTTTGGCTTTTTGTCCTTTGGATTTTTTTCGTAATTTGACTTTATGTTCTGTTGACTTTTCGTCTTTTGACCTTTGTCCTCTTCACTTTTTGTCCTTTTGACTTTTTGTCCCTTTGATTTTTTGTCCTTTTGACTTTTTGGACTTTGACTATGTCTTTTTGACTTTTTGAACTTTTGACTTTTTATTTTGACTTCATGCCCGGTTGACTTGTTGTTTTTTGACTTTTTGTCCTTTTGACTTTCTGTCCTTTTGGTTTTTTGGATTTTGACTTTATGTCCTGTTCACTTTTTGTCTTTCGACTTTTGTTCTTTTTACTTTTTGGCAATTTGACTTTTTGCCGTTTTTACTTTTTGTCTTTTGACCTTATGTCCATTTGACTTTTTGTCTTTTGACTTCTATGCTAGTTGGCTTTTTGTTCATTGACTTTTTGGCAATTTCACTTTTTATCTTTTGACGTTTTATCCTTTTTGACTTTTTGACTTTTGACTTTCCTCTTTGTTGACCTTTTACCTGTTGACTTTGAAGATTTTTGACTTCGTGCTTTTGACGTAATGTCTGTTGACTAATCATCCTTTTACCTTTTATCATTTGACTTTTTGTCCGGAACCCCGCCGGGGAGGGGGGGGGGGGCTGTCCTACGCTCCCGCGCCAGACGCACGGCCCAGCTGCCGCCGGTCCCGGCCGGCCGGCTCGCCATGCAGCTGCTGCAGTGTTGCAGGCACGCGCACCTTGCCGCGGATTTACATAGGTTGCACCTGGCCAATAACGAGCCGTCTGGGACTGCAGATGTGCAGATGTTCGGCGAGGGCAGCAGTGGAACATCTGCCGCTGCCGCTCAAACCGAGAGCGCCATTGTTTCTTTCTCTTCTCGGAGATAGTTCCACTCTGTCCCGGTTTATCTTATTGCATGCTATCCGACTGCATGAAATAGGCTTGCAGAGTAGATGCTGATTTCATTCACATCGAGGTCACGGATCACGTTGTTTTGGGTGCGCACCCGCCGGCATTTCACTGAGCGGCACGCTCGTGTCTGTTCCGGGAGCCTGGTTTACATGGCGTTGCGCCCTGTTGGCGAGACGGCTGATCCGGTGACCTGGCGGTGTCCCCGGTCAACCAGCCGGGCCCGACCGACTGACGGCTTCGCGGGACGCCGCGGCGCCAGAGGAGGCTCCGCGTATCGCGCAGGACGAGAGGGCGGCGACGGCGCGGCGGGGTGACGTCACTTTATTGCACAGGCTCCGCGAACTGTGAGCTGGCTGAAGTGATATAGCTATGACGGTGAGGGGCCTATCACCTCACCATTCTGTAGCAGTGGGTGGCGTCACCAAAGACCACTGATTGGGCGTGGTATTTGGGGCCGTGGGGCCGTGGCGTCTGTCCGGCTCGGTAGCCGGGCTCTCCGACTCTGCGGCCCGTCAGGGGACAGCGGCACCCTGCCGTCAGCAGCCGGTCCGGTGCTCG
Organism: Amphibalanus amphitrite; assembly: GCF_019059575.1. NCBI lineage: Eukaryota > Metazoa > Arthropoda > Thecostraca > Balanomorpha > Balanidae > Amphibalanus > Amphibalanus amphitrite. The sequence continues at coordinate 81,091 of NW_024881702.1, read as the reverse complement.
GTGACCTGAACCGGCCCGCAGCGGCGACCCAAACACAGTCCCCCCCCCCCCCGCCGCCGGGCTCTAAAACACGGCCACGGACCCGGCGTCCGGCGCGAGTCTCTGTTGATATGATACGATATGGCGCGCGTCTCTGTTGACTGGTGTCGCCGCCGCGGCCCGGGTGCGTCCGCTGTGTGTTCTATGGAGTGGCCAGTGTTATGTGGAGTGGTATCGGGGTCAGAGGTGGCACGCTATCGGGGTCAGAGCTGAGCCGCGCACATCACAGACGGCTGACTACATACCACTGGGAACGGACGCCGCCGCCGGCTCGCTATATCAGACGAAACGATCGCTGTCCACTCTCTGTTCGGAAGAAAGGCACTACCACGAACGAAACTCTGGAATTCGGAAGCACCTACTTTCACAACGTCGCCCTAAAACAAGGCTGTCATTTATGAGAACACAATTTTGGCGCTCTTCACTTCATCTTTTTTATGGAACATTTGTATTCATGCCATTTTTTTGCAATGCTTTCTGTCCTCAACTCTCCCCCATTTTGTCCCTCTCCTCTCTTTCCACCCCACTCCTACACTACCTGACCACGCTCTGCGCGCTGCGCGGATGTTTCAGCTGGTCAGTGTGTGTGGAGGCCGTGGCTGGCTCCGTGTCGGGTGGTCGGCCGTCTCTCCTCCCCCTCCTGCGGCCCGGGTCGGGCAGCACACACAGCCCGCTCGCCGAGCCGCCGTCAGCAGCTCGGCCGGTGAGTGGGTGCGGCGGGGGGACCCGCTGACCCGCGGGCCGGCAGTCCCGGCGCCCGGGTCACGCAGTCGGCAGGGGGCGGCTGACGGCTGACACGGCGCCGCGCCCGCCGCCCCGGCCGCGTCAGCAGCCTGTTTGTAAGTACCGCGCCACCGGCCGCCGCCCTCGGCAGTTGCATTGTGTCCGGACACACAGCACGCAGCACACAGCACAGCACAGCACAGCGCGGCGTGCCGGCCGTCACGGCGCTGATCGATCCATCACAAACAGCCGCCCACGCCGCCCACGCCGCCCACGCCGCCCCGATTCCTCGGGCGACCCCGGCCGCTCCGAGCCGCCTGCCTGCGGCTCCGTACTACATATTTAGTGCATAGTGCATGTGCCGTATGGGTGCGCAAACTTTGGCATTGCGTCGTTTCAACAATGCCTTGCGAACTGCATAATGCAGTAATAGAAAAGGTGAACGTGTTTACGTGGAACATTTTCTATTACTACTATTTGATTTTGTGCTTCCATTTAAAAGGAACCAAAGTAAAATTGTGAAGTGAATAGTGAACACATAAATAATGTAGATAGAGCTTTATGATGGGAATTTAAATGGCGCAAACGGTAAAGCAGAAACCATACGATGCCAGTAGCGGCGGAACACCTTCAATTAAGGTGGGGTGGGGGGGGGGGGCTGCGACTTTTGGTCCCATTCTTTCCATGCAACGCCCATAGGGCTAATGTTAAAAAGGCAAAATCAAGGGGGGGGCACGGTGCCCCGTTGCCCCCCCCCCCACCCGTTCCGTCGCCTATGTACGATGCTTTTGAAATTCGTAAGATCGCCCTGATTTGTTCCATGCTTCGTATCATTTACACGTATTGCTTATGTGACATGGGCTCTCAGAAAAGAAGATGCCGAATGTATTTATGCATTGTAGAAGTACCGACTGACACCGATGTTGGGGCTCTCCACTGCGCCGGAGCCCAGCAGTGTGACTGCAGGGCTGAGCGCCGGCCAGTTCTCAGAGAGCCCGGCTTCGCAGAAGGACTGGCCGTGTCGCCGATCGGCAGCCGGTGTCCCTGTTCAGCCGAGCGGCGGACTTCCCCGAGGCCGAGCTCACCGCGTGCTCAGAATCCAACCACACCGGCCGACACCTCCCTCCGCCGGCCGGCAGCTCGACCCCCCCCCCCCCCGCCCCCCTCACGAACCAGCGCTAAAGTTAGTCGCCGCTCCGTCTCCTGAACATGGCACGCTACTCAACTCGTCCGCTGAGCCGCCGTCGTCAACGGAGCTGACCGGTGCAGCCGCCACGGGCTGTCTGTCCCCAGACGCCGGCCGCGCCCCGCCACGCTCGTCGGCGGCCAAAGTTAGCCCGGCTTTTGGCCGGTGACGTCAGGCTGCAGCAGACGCGTGGGAGGAGCGCTCTATTCGCCGCCCCCGCGGGCCCATGGCGCCGCCGCCCGTGCCGGCCGCCGGAGGCGCCGGCGGCAATGGCGGACCGGTGGTTTCCGAGCACCGGTGGTGATTGCTGTTCGCCGCCGCCGCCGCCGCCGCCGCCGCCGCCGTTCGCGAAAGCGTCCGTCTGGCGCGCCCAGCCGCTGTGTTGCGTACTCACGTGAAACGAGCGCGCGTGGCGGCGGCGGCGGCGTTTCCCGGCCGCCGGCGCCGTTCGGTGTCTCCGCGGCGGCGGCGGCGGCCGGCGGCGCGGCGCCACGCCCCTCGAGCACGGCACGCCGCCGCCAGTGCCGCCGGCCCTCTGCAGCCGGCCAGGAATGTCCGGAATGCAGCGCCGGCCCAGGCGGGCGGGGCTCGGACCGGCTGCAGGAGCCGGCTGGGGTGCCGGTCGTGCTGTGCCGGTTCGGGCCTCTGCCGGGCTGGCTGGACCTGGACCGGTGACTGCTGCAGTCCGTAGCCGTTGGCAGTGACATTACCGCTGCTGCACAAGTCGTGATGGCTTAGCGGGGGAGGCTTTGTCCATCAGCCTTGACATTTCACTTACTGTCCAATTCATTTCCCCCACAAAACCGAAAACAAGGAAGTCGTGTCCTCGTGATAACACTAGGAAATGTCATTCACGGTGTCCGTAGCGTTTTGTTTGTTTTGCGGCGCAGTTGATAATCCCCGATACCGTTGGTTGGACCGCAGCGGGGGACAGTCACGATAGGGAACTGTGCAGCGGCCGGCTGCCGACGGGTGCCGCCGCCCTCCGAGCGCCCCTCGCGGCTGGGAGTGGTGGTCGGGCGTCATGTCCTACTGTCAGCGGACCGGAGTGCAGCCAGGTGGGCCGCGCGGGTCGGGTCAGGGCCGCGGCCCCGCTGACGGGCGTCTCGGCTGCCTGTCATGGGAGGCGGGGCGGCGGCGCCGACCCACGCACGCTGCTAGTGCGTGTACTCCCCTGCTGCCCCGCTCCGTCAGGAGCGCACACACTGCACAGGTGCGTGACTGTTGGCCTGTGTCCGCCGCGGCGCGCGCCGCTCCAGCCCACCCACGCGTCCGCTGGGCTATCCGGAACAGACGGCGGCCGGCGCCGGCACGCGGGCGGGCTGAAGGCAGCTGTTTCTCACCGATGTCTGGGCACGATGGCCTTTTTATTTTATAGCTTACTTCAAAGGTATGTTGTCAATTGCAAACCTAGGTGTAGTGGTCAGTGACAATTGGACGGGGTTCGATGCGCCTACTGAATGGTTGGTGTTCCCTTTCGACACTGCCGTCGTGAGGGCCGGCCGGGCGGGCGACGGCGCCAGGTGGTTACATGAGCCCGACTGGAGGTCCGATGGGGGTCAGGCTCTGCCAGCCACCGGTCACTCGGGGTCCGGGCGGCGGTGACCGGGCCGGTCACGGCGCGCTACGCTCTCGGTCCGTGATTATATAACGACGCCTGCCCATTGTGTAACTGTTGCTTCCAACGCGGCCCGCCGTAAACTCGCTATGCGGTGGCGTTTAACCGTGCCTCTTTTCTATAGGTTCATTTTTAAGTAGGTAATTTTGTTTACGAATGTCCAATCCATTATTTCAATTTATGAGCATCATTACGATTTGGATTAGACGGCGTTGCGCGGTAGCAGCACCACTGCGTTGCCGTCCCCGGTGCCCCGCCGCGCCGCGCAGAGGGGTCACAGGGTGGCGCCGGCCGGGCCGCGGCACCCTCAACAGGTCGCCGGGTTCGACGGCCACTTGGACCGCCTCGTAAACGCCTGGCGAACCCGGCGGCCGGCCGTTTCCGCCGCGTCTGCACGGTGCCGCGGTGTGCTGAGTTTGTGGCGGCGCCGGGCCGCGGACCCCACGCACCGGGCGCACCCAGCGCACCCGGCCGCGCCGTGTCCAACGACCGCGCTCCCGCGGCGCCGAGCGCCGAGCAGACCCCTCCCCTGGCCGGCCCAGGGCGGCTGGCGACACGGATTGGGCCATCGAGCCGCGGCGGCCTGCGCGGGCTGCAGAGCGGGGCGGCCCAACTGGGCCATCGACCGGCCATCGACGGCCCGCAGATTGGAGCGGCAGGAAGCGGAGGACGGCTCGAGTGAGCGCGCCCGGCCGCCATCAGACGCCTTCGACCGGCCGCCGCCAGTCGGAAACGGCCCCCGAGCTTCGACCGGATCAGAGAACCTGCAGACCGAGCGTCTGGTGGCCTTAGGCGGCCCTGCAATGCAGCCGCGAGTCGGAACTGAAAGGCGTGACATTTTCCCTCAGACTTCGACGGAATAGGGTGGGAGTATAAGGCTGCAGTCATGGTAATTCACTTTGGAATGTCCGCGATCGTTATATCCATGACAGTTAAAGTTCAGCCGGAACTCGCTCGCACGAGGGCGGCCGGCGGGCGCCCCTCTGCAGGAACTGTTCCCCTCGGCAGGGAGGGGAGGGGAGCAGGGGCGCTCCCCTCCCGGCGGTGCCGTGCAACGCCCTCAGTGACCGGCCGTGCGGGGGCACTGTGCCCTCAGTGACCGGCCGTCCGGGGGCACTGGACTGGACGCGCCGGGGGCACTGGACTGGGCCGTCCGGGGGCACTGGACTGGACGCGCCGGCAGCCGTGTCAGAGTGCGCCGAGCTCCGCCGGCTCCTGAAATAGTCGGCCGCGGCGCGGTCGCCGCCGACACCCGCCCCCATCTATCTGCCTGGCAGCCGGCCGGCCGAGCCGTGGCAGACGAATTTGTTCAGGGCGCGTGCCAAGGCGCCACTGCCCGGCCCGCCGCGCCGCGCACTTTGCCTGGCCTGGGCCACCAAATGAGGTCGGCTCACCAATGTGGCGGCCACTCAAAGGCGCCGATAGATTCCGCAGATAGTGCCAGCGGCGGCTGATTGCCGCCGCGGCGCAGCTGTCAACCTGCGATGTGCCAGTCGTGGCCGGCCCATCAGGAACTTTTGCATCGGTCGATTTTGCTGTTCGCCGAACGGTGCAGGGCACCAGCTGCCATGAAGAGCGATACGTCGCCATTTCACGGCCAATCAGGCGCGAGCTGGTGGTGCACGCCGTCCGGCGGCCACCTGCCGCCCCCGCCGCCGCCGCCGTCCAGCCGCTCTCACCAGCTGCCGCCGGCGCGCGCCGTGAGACGGCCGGCGGGCGCGACAAATGTCGGCACCGACGGCACGGCCGGCCGGCCGTCGGCGGGGCGGGCTAATGGTGGGCAGCGGCGCCCAGGGGGACCATGGATAGAGCACGGCGGCGGCACGTGGGCGGTGGACGCCAGCTGGTGCCGCCGCTCCACCACCGCAGACGGTCGGGCAGCCGAGCTGCTGGGACCGCGGCGCCGCTGAGCTGAGACGGCCGGCCGGGCCGGGTCGCGGAGATGGGTCGGCGATAGTGGGGGCGGCGGCGGCGCGCGCCGGTAAACAGTCGCCGAGCCGGGCCGGAGAGAACTGGGCCAGCGGGCCGGGCCGGCTGGAGGGGCTGTCGGTGACACGAGCCACGCGCCGGGCCACCTGTCGCCCGCCGAGTGGCCAGACGGCGCCGCGCGGCAGCTGAGTGATTACCTCCCGGCCGCCGGAGACCAGGCTGCCGACGCGCAGATGGAGTCGCTTAGGGACCGCTGATTGACTCAAACCACGGGGGAGAGGCTCGTTCCCGACTGTAGTAAAACAATCCGCGGAGAAATATACCGCTGGTGTAGTCATAAACCGCGAGGGGCGGTGGTGCCTGAGAGCGTCAGCTGGCCGAACGGTTCAGGCTTCAATAGATCGGAATATACTGCTGTCACGACTCAAAAACGTGGCATGCTCGTAGCTCAGACCTTGTATCGTCGGGGCCGTCTTACCACGGCCGGGTGGCTGTGGTCCGAACTGGGCGGACAGTGCTGCTGGCGCGCTGGGAAGGTCCGCGCCCCGCAGCACCTGACGGCGTGCTGTCAGCGTGCTGCCCGTGTCTCCCGAGCACGAGCAGTGTGTCGCGAGACGGCGGTCAGTCTCAGACATTACGTCCACCGCCGGCAGCGCTGGCAGCGTGCAGATTGCCGCCCGGGAGGCCTGCCGTGCCCCCCGGACGGAGTGAGGCGCTCACTGCCGGCTGAGACTTGTTCAACTGAGCCGAGCGCCTTTAACCGGCCCCGCCGAGTGGACGCTCATCACTGTAATGAGCTGGACGGATTCCTCTCCGATTGCGTAACGGTTGTCTGGCCTTATTTGCATGCATGCCATGCACAGGCTGCGCGATGGCCTTTGCACTACATTTACAAGTAAGCTATCTCGAATGCGAGTTGTAGTCTGCCGACAGATATGAGTCTCCTGCTGCCGTTTCTGATCTGACCGCCGCTTGTCTGAGTCCTGCTCAGCGCCGAGCGCCGCTGTGGGCCGCTGGGGTCGGCTCGGACCCAGGCGTGGCCGGGTCGCCGCCGCCGACATTAATTCCGGCATCGACCGCGGCGGGGGGGGGGGGGGGAGGGGGCAGCCAGACGCGGCTCCCGGACGGCCGTAATAATGCATGGGCTGGGGCGGCGTCATGAGGTTCCGCAGAGCAGAGCCGCCACGGCCGGCGGGGCGCGGACCGGGAGGCTGGGAGTGGAGCAGCCACTGAACACTGCAGCAACGCCGGAGAGCGAGAGGGAAACGGGTGACACTGCGTCGGAACGGGACAGATGCGAGAGCATAGGAGCCAGGAGGGCCGCTAGACACAGGGAGAGTGCTCCGGATGAAAACACAGGCACACAATCGAGCCCTGTGATTGCAACTTGCAACCTACTGCCAGTTTCAGCTGTTTTTCATCCACCCCGTTTCGGTACGTGTGATGAAGCTGCATAATCTCAGCGACGTGATGCCTAGGCGGTCGGCGCTCCCCTCCCTCAGCTCAGTCAGCCTATACCTGCAGCCGGGCGACCGCCCTCTCAGGTGCGCGCGTCCCTGCGCCGCACAGATGGGAGCACGCCACCCGCCCGTCCGTCCACCCCCGCGCCGCCGTCACACGAGCAGACGCGCCGCGCCGGAAACGCCGCAGCTGTGCGCCACATGCGCCGCGCCGCGCCGGCGGCGAGCCGTGGGGTCGCCGGGGACGGGCGCCGCCGGAAGTCGACACTTGGCGTGGGCCCCGTCAAATGCGACGTGGGTGATGCCATCTGAGTCCGGCCTTGGCTCGTTTCAGCGTTTGCACATCTGTGCACTCCGCAGCAAACAGGCGAAGCGTGTTTGCGAAGCAAAGAAGTGTGTTCAGTTGTGGCGTCAAAAGACGTTTTTAATCTCTGAAGTCACTTGTTTCTTTCGGTTTCTCTCACCCATGGTTGACTTTATCAATTGTTACAGCTACCTGAAAGGCTGATCTAATTGGCTTTCTTCACAATTTATTAATTTGGCACAACGTGAAATATGTGATAAAAGTGAATAATGGTCATAATAATCACGAGCTGAAACAGCGCTCTAGTAGTTCTTCCCAGTGCCTGCGTCAGCGCCTGCGACTCGGCTGTTGTTTGGAGTCGCGGGGAGCGACCAGTTCCGGACCCTGCAGCGTCTAATCCACTCGGCTTCAGGGGAGTCCCGCCCGTCGGCCTCCCTGTTTTGTGGGCTGCTCGTACTCGCCTATCGAGCCGACGGCAAGGGACGTGCTGGAAGCTGCCGCGGTGACTGGCTGTGAAAATTCCCCGCTCAGTCGATTAGCACGGCCCGCAGTCCGCACCTTTCGGCTGAGGGTCCGCGCGGCTGCCTGGGCGGCTCGTGGACCGGCCGCCGCGGAGTACCGCTCGTGGACCGGCCGCCGCGGGGTACACACGCCGCGGGGTAGCGCTCGTGGACCGGCCGCCGCGGGGTACACACGCCGCGGGGTAGCGCTCGTGGACCGGCCGCCGCGGGGTACACACACACGACACGCCGCGGGATAGCGCCGACACCTGCTGCTCGGGGAACTCCGGCCGCGGGGAACTGCCCGGCCGCGGCGCTGCACCGCCCGGGGACTCCCGCCGGTGTGTTTGTGTGTGTACTCCCGAACTGGGCGGTGTCGATGTCGTTGACGGCGGTCAGGTGGCACAGGAGGCGTGAGCGGTGCTAGCTGCTCCTGACGGAGGGGCGCCGCCGACCTCCATTCCCGTCCGGCACTGCGGCTGGGACGCGTCCCCGCGCGGCTCTCGGGTCGGCTCGAGGGCTGGCGGTGCCGCCGCCGCCGCCGCCGCCCATGTCTGGCCCATGGGTCGCGCGGCCGCCGCCGCGCTGCATCGACCGCCGTACTCGGCGGCGCCCCGTTCAGACGTATTGACCCACATGCCGAGGTCGTTGGCTGACGTCACGCCGCCAGCGTCGCAGACGACGGCGACGCGTGCGTCGTGGCGGCGGCGGCTGGATAATGCCGGTGATGGGTGGGGTGGTGGGTGGCGGCGCCGGACGTCCCGGGGAGGGCCCGCTCTCTCTCACTGACTCTCCCAGCGGAGACCGGTTACCGCCGGGCTCACCAGGCCCGCGCAGAGCCGAGAAAGGAGCGGGGTATTTACTGGACGGCGGATGCGTCAGCGACGAGCGCCACGTGTTTTACATTGGATTTATGGTTTCTCGTAGAGCTGCTGCTTGGAATGCGAGATCCGCCGGTGGTCGAATCATGGTTACGGGACGACTGTCGACTACTGCGAAGGGAGCACTGCTGAACTGCGTAGTGGAGTACATAATCAATAAATGAAGCATTACTAAGTGGGACGATTGGCGAGGCGTGGGCTTCTCTCGGTTTGGAAAAGTACGGCAGATTTTTGAACTCAGTGCTGTTTGATGTGCATTGCATAAGGGTTTTGGCTGGCGAATGGTTAGGGGTTTCATGTCACGAGAAAAGGTTGACCTGCCTTTCCACTGTGCTGCTGCGAGGACGTAAGGACAGGAGCCGTCGCCCGGCACCGGGCAGGCGGCGCCGAGGGCAGGCCTCAAATGGCCAAATGGATAACATGCATCGCTGGGAGGTAAGCACGGGAGTGAGCGCTAAGGCCAGAACTAAGCATTCGTCAGTGAATCTGCGATTGAATTAATGAGGCTGTGATGAATGAACATTTTCATGCCTCATACAGCGGTGATTGCAGGTCCAGGTCCAGGTTTATAATTTCTGGCCTGCCGCCGTTTGGCGATTTCGGCGCGGTGGTTGCAGTGTTTTTCTGCTGCAGTTGTTTGGTTTCAGTCCCGTATGGTGCCGTCTGGCGGTAGCTGACGCTTCCCGGAGCGTTAGTCACCCGGTAACTATTTGTATCGCTGGCGTCACGGTTTCGGCTGGCTATTTCTGGGTGCCGGTGTAAGCAGCTCTCGGTGCCTGACTCACGGCCGCGCCGCGTGCCCGTCTCAAGCGGCCTATTTCCGCGCCAGACTTGGGCCGGCCGGCGCGGCGGCGGACCAGCCCAGGCCGTCGGCGGTGCGCTCCGCCAACTGTCCTGGCGAGCGGTGCGCATCATGTGATGACGCCCGTCGGCCCGTCGGCGCTGCTGCCAAGACGCAGCTGCTAAAGGAGCGGCATTTCCGTCCGCGCCGGGCGGCTGGCCCGCCCTGAGCCCACCCCGTCCTCCGACCGCGCGGCCATGGGGGCGGCGGCCGTGACGTCACACTGACGTCACAGACGGTGGCGTGACGTCAGCGCGCCGCCGCCGCGTCCATAAACGCCGCGTCGCCATTCATGCGGTGACGTCAGCGGACGGGCCGGGATCGATGGTCGGGCCGTGCCGTGCTGTAGTGGCGGTGTGTGTGTGTGTGTGTGTGTGTGTTTGGCCCGCGGCGCCGGCCCGGCCGGTGCACGCCCACCTGACCCGGTCAAGGCCGACCGGCCGGTGCTGCCGGGAAACGGTGTCGTGCCGGCGGGCGGCGCGCCCGGTCAGCGGCGTCCGGCATTGATCGCAGGACGACGAGCGGTATGTACACATCTCCGGGAACTGTTGATCCGGGCAGGGATCTGCCCGTGTCAGCGGAAGACGTGATGAGGCGACCGAGCCCCTTGATCCGGGACAACAGCATATGAAAGTGCATCGAAACGGGGAAAGTTGTACACACGTGTACCTAATATCACTATTTGAAAGTGGAATGAAGTCGAACGGGAGTTATTTCGCCCGGATGTGGCGCTGAACAATAATGACAAACTGACGAGTTTCTCTGCGTCGGGTTGAGGTCACCCGCCTGCCACGGAGCTACCAGACACGCAGTTGCTAATTGGGCCCGCACATGCGTGGCTGATTGAGTGTCTCCGCGCGGGGCGGCACGGCGCCGCTGCGGAGCTCTCGGCCGCCACAGTGCTGCGGCCCGCAGGAAGCCGCTGAATGCGCCTCCCATACTGCCCGAGGCGCTGCGCACGCTTCCGGGAACGGGAGAGCGCGGCGGCGGCGGCGGCAAAAAGCGGCTCCGTATCCGGCTCTGATGAGCGGCCGCTGCGTCTGCGGCCGACAGACTGCGGCCGAGCCGGCACCGCGCGCCGTCGGCGGGCCTTATTAGTCGCCCCGGCGGCACCCCCCCCCCCCCCGGCGCCGGGCCGGGCGGGGGGGGGGAGGCACACCGTCGGTACTCGTCGGTATCCTCCGACCGAACCTATTGGTCACTGGCGCCGACCGCCAGCGCAGCTGGAAGCCGCTATTTCTGGAGGCAATACCGTCGGCGTGGAAATAGCATTGTGCCATTGTTAAGCACTCACTCCGCCCAGTGCTATATTTATCTGGGCCTGATATCGCACTGATATCCGACGGTGACTTCTGTTAGTTATCCATGTTCGGTCGAGGCAGAAAAAGTGCGGCGTCGCTCGCCTAAAGGTCACTTGGATCAGTCGAGCATGTCTTTGGCAGGGAACCCACAGGATTATACCGTTTTATTGCGCTGACACGACTTTGGCACGATGCATAGTTTAAAAGTATAGGCACCTTGGAATTCTGGAATTAGCCTGTCTCGCCTGTGTAAGTATAGGAGATGCCATCGGTTCGGACACGTCGGGGAGCTCGGCTCTGTTCGAACCGGCCCAGATACGTCAGGGGAGCGCGGCTGCGTTCGGACCGGGCCGGGGCAGGTCAGCGAGCGCGGCTCGACTCGAAGAGCTCGGCCGGCCATGTCTGTGAGCAGCCGATGTGACCCGGCAGAATGATTATTCGAGCGGCCGCTCGCGGCGGCTGGGAAGTACCGAGCCGGATCCGCCTCCATCGGCCCGGTGACCTCCTCGGTCGGACTGGGGGCCGGCGCCGACCTCGGCCGGCCGAGCAGCGGGCCGCAGACAGCCGGCCGGAGCGCGGCCATGGATTAGGAATACTTCATCCATGGCGCGGCGCTGACGTCACCGGCTGTGCCGCCGGCGGCCGCCGCGCCCACCCGGACGGGCTGCCGTGAGGTGTGGCTCGTGGGACGCCCGTTCCGCGTGCCGGCCGACGTTAAACGGTGCCGACGGCAGCGGCAGGCGGGCGCGCCGACGCGGAACTCGGCGGCTGCGCCTCGGGCGGTGCGGCCCCCGGTTTCGGGGGGGGGGGGGGGCGGACAGGCGCGCTCACAGCTCCGGCAAGGACGGCCGCCGACCCGTCTAGCTCGACACTTCATCATATCGGTAATGGAGAGGCCAAAAGGCTTACATGCCTGCGCTCACACTGACTGGACTAATCAACATTACAACTCACCTGTATGGCGAGGCATGAGCAATGTAGCTTAAAGTACCCATCTAACGCGCAGAAACGCACATTGACCGAGAACGAAACTGTTTTTGAAGTTCTTCGCATCCTGGTCTTATTTGCATGCGGCATTAACCCGCGCCCCGTAGGGGGGGGGGGGGCCGAAACGGCCCCTCACTGTCCTTTTCGGTCGATATCTCCTAAACGGCTGGAGATATCGCCACCAAACTTTCAGGACCCCTTCGGGCATCAATTTTACACATTGTGACAAAAAAAAAAAAAATTCCAGAGGCTATGATAGGTTGGCCACAAATGACGTCAGAGTGACGTCATGTTCTGTCATTTTCGACCGAAAAAAGACCTTCGCGAGAAGACCTGTCAGGACTACAGCTTTGAAGATACAGAAAAATGATCAAGACATAAAAGGTGTAGAATTGACAGGGCTACAAAACTGCTATCTCGAATTTTGAAATTTTTGAGTTTTGACCCCCAAAAATCCAAAAAGCATTTTTTTGGATATATTCGCCAAAAAATCCAAAAAGTTTTTTGAGTTTCGAAAAAAACCGGAATATATGTGATAGTGCCTACCGTCTTCTATCTACATACCAAATTTCAGATCGATACCTCGTTTTTTGGCCAAGTTATAGCGAAAAAACTGTTCAAAAATGATGACGTCAAATTTTCAAACTCAATTTTTGGCAATTCTAGAACTCGTAGAGCAAAACGAAGACCACCATTAGACTCCCCGTGACGAGCTGCATCGAATCGATACCCATTTTATGCAAAAATATCAACTTTGAAATTTGACCTAATTTGACCTGACCTTGACCTGACCTTCACAAAAACGTGACCTAGGCTGGCCCCAAAGGCTGCCTAACCCACATAATCGCATTTGTCATGTAAAATGGACCATAAAACATGTATCACACGACACATTCATATTGTGACCCCCGGTGACCTGACCTCGCTGTGACCTGACCTGGTATCAGTGACCTCAGATAGCAAAGTATGTGTTTGACGAACAATGTATTATCGATGGTTTTCAATAAATTACCAATTTACTCGCTTTCACAGCACATTTCTTGAATTGCCTTTGAACGGTGAAAATCTGACCTTTGACCTGACCTGTGACGTCATCGGTTTGACCTAGGTCAATGAAATTTGGTCACAAGGTAGTTCCCGGGTAGGGCTATCGAACGCCGTTTGAATTTTGAAAATCGGCCGGTAACTTTCCGAGATCTTAGGGGGGGGGCCGAAACGGCCCCCCCCTACGGGTGGTAGGGTCCGCCGGTAGCCCTACGGGGCGCGGGTTAAAGAAGGTAAGTGGTAATACTTGCTACAACATGCCAATATCATCCGCCTGTGGTTTCCTTACCACAGATCTTGGACGTTTCCTTGCCCAGATCGTTTCGTGTCCCTCATTGATATCGGTTTGTCGTTTTCCAGTCGGGTCCGCCTAGCGTAACGATAGCGTGCCGGCGGCGTTTCCGCTCGCCGTTCCCGAATTATCCATTGTGTACCGTCGTTAATCTGGTCACCTGTATCGGCGCTGTGGACCAGCGCTCGATAGTACAGAGCCGACACAGGCCGCGGGGCACACAGCCGGGGCCCTCTGGCCCTCGGTGGCGGGCCGCCGCGCGAACTGGGTCAGCGCGTGCCGGCCGCGCCGGGCTGCAGTGCAGCGGCCAATGCGGCTCGGTCGCGGCGCGAGGTCGTCGGCGGCGTCTCCCCGACGACTTGCATCACTCACGGTGGCGAGGGGTGGCGGATGACCTCACCGGGCCGCGGGCGGCGGCCCAGGTCAGCGGTGGAACCGGCCGCGGCCCGGGACCCGAGGAGGCGCGGCGCCGGCCATACGGTCTCCACACCCGCTCACCCGTCCCCGGGGTGGCGCGGACTCGGCTCCGTTTACTGCAGGCCACACACCCGGCGGCGGGTCACCGGGGCTCGCACCAGCGACCCTACCCGGTCACCGGCGCAGTCGGGGGTCACCGGGGCTCGCCTCAGCGACCCTACCCGGTCACCGGCGCGCAGTCGGGGGTCACCGGGGCTCGCACCAGCGACCCTACCCGGTCACCGGCGCGCAGTCGGGGGTCGCCGAGCGCGCCCGGAGTGCCCGGCGACTGGCGCTGGCCCGCCCGACCTCGGCCGTGCGCCGCCGCCGGAGCTGCAGATTGCCGCAGGCCGGCTCTCATGGCACCGGGCCTGGCGCTGCCGCTTCTGACGACGCTGATGAAGTGGCTGTCGCGTCCGGGCGGGCGGGCGCCATCTACACACCAAAATTCACTCCTCTCAGCTATTACATATGTACTGTGTTCACTGTTCACTGTGGTTACGGATGTTGTCCTCAGCCTCGTTTCGAAATCGTAGTGAAATCACCTAACAACTGGAGCAGGTTTCCATGGTTCGATAATAAGTGGAATTCGGAGCTGCATTACGTAACGCGTTCCACGTAGTGACATCGAAAATCAATCAGGACAATCAAACGTAGCTGTTTCGAATACCGCACAATAGCGGTGACCTTCTGCGGCGGGGCGTTTCATCAGTGCGCTGTCATTTTTCCGTCCGCCTCGCCGCGCCTAACTGCATGTTAGCGCCGGCTCCGGCACGCCCCATGTCATCGGCGGCGCGGCGCGCTAACAGGCTCGCCGTGGGGTCCGTCATCGAGCCGCGCCGGCCGTCAGCGGCGTCACCCGGCGTGGAGCTGAGCCACGCCGCCGCTGACCCGGGCGCGTGCCATCTTCACAGACGGTGGTCGGGAGCTATTTAGGCCGGCCGGCCGGCAGCGGAGGGTGGACGGACGGCGGGCAGCCGTGCAGGAAGATAACAGCGCACAGACTCACTGCAGCGATACTCCTGGCGCGTGTATCTAAGGGTTTCTTTTCTATATTAAACTAACTTTGCAACTGTGTCGCCAGTTAGCTATGGATAGACAGCTGCATCTGTCTAGATAAATAACAAGGGAAATAGAGGTGCGATTTGATGCCGTACATTTCTGTGACACTAATTTTATTTATAGGCTTTGTCGGAAACCCGACGCCTGTCGCGAGTTGGTTGGCTTCTGCCAGTATTTATATCTGTCCGAGAAGCCTTCTGTCTGTGGGAGACAGACACGTCCGCGGCACGTGAGCGGTCTGTCCGTCTGCCGGGGCGGCTCCCCTGCTGACCCGGCACTGACCCGGGGCGTGTGGGAGGTCACAGGTCCGGTCAGGGAGGTCACAGGCCCGGTCAGGGAGGTCACAGCTGCGGTCAGGGAGCTCACAGGTCCGGTCAGGGAGGTCACAGGTCCGGTCAGGGAGGTGGCAGGTCCGGTCAGGGAGGTAGCTCGGTCCGGTCAGGGAGGTCACAGGCCCGGTCAGGGAGGTAGCTCGGGCCGGTCAGGTATGTAGCTCGGGCCGGGAAGGCACACCGGACGCCGAGAGACGGCACCCGGGGGTATCTGGCCAGTCGCGGCTCAGCTGCATCGCTAAAACACGGGGCTCCCTCCGGTCAGCGGCGGGTCGGCGGTCACCCCTCCGGACAGTGCCGCGGCGGGTCGGCAAGCGTTCCCTCCGGAGCTGCAGGCGGCTACCGGTGGACCGAGTGGCCGACTCTGCGGACAGGGTGGCCATGGAGCGCGCCGCGGCGCACGTGGTCGCCCGCTGGACGCCCGTCGGCCCTCTCCCGGCGCACGGGCAGGCCTTGGAGACAGCTCCGCCCGGCGCAGACGGCTGCCGCCGCCGCCGGTTTTCAGCCGCGCACGATGGACCGGCTCCCCTTGACGACGGCCGAAAGTGGGGCAGGTGGCCGGTCGGCGCGGAGGACGGCCCTCGCGAGGTCCAGGGGACGGTCGCCACCTGCCGCCGGCGCCCCTGGACCCGGCCACCACGTGGGTCGCCGCGCCGAGCTGTTGCCACGCGGCGCGAAGAGCGCGCGCCGCCCGGTCAGAGAGGCCTTGGCGAGAGGCGGGCCGGCGCACTGTGCCGCGCAGACAGCTCAGCCAAGGACAGCCGGCACCAATATCGCAGCCTGTTTGCACAGGCGACAATGGAACTCGGCGGGCCTTGGGCGCCGCGCCGTCCGTCCCGCCGCGTCCTCTGAGGCAGCGTCGCCCCGCCGCCGCCTCTGTATTCGTACGTGGCCAGCGATGCGGGATCCACGGCCACACCTGTAAACACCACCAAATTATAACATGGATTTGGGTATGTAGGCGTGGTAGATAACATTGTTGCGTCGCATTCACAAGGATTATGTATATCAGATCACAGGTGGATGGTAAACATGTTATTTAGCTGGTTGATGAGACGGATGTTTAGGATACTGAACGTGGCCACGGTAAATACCTTTTCATTACCAAGTTCTTACCTAACTAATGTTTTTCGTTTTAATATTTAAACCGTGATGAGCTTGGATCAGTTGTTTCCACACATGCGTCCTCCCAAGTCCCAGTGCCATTGGAATAGCTCAGGCATGCGGTATAAACAGCATGTCCCACCTGTGGCATGCGTAAATTTGAATGTCAAATAGTTGCCTGACTGTGAATGAACCACCAACCACCATTTGTAAGTGTTTGAGCAGTATTATTTCATCCAGTGGTTTTTGGGAAGTCTGTGAAGCAGCCCGGACTTTCACACGGCTGTCGCTTGTCGCAGTGTGAATAGGCCAGTGGGAAAGTACCCAAACAGCACGGCTTTCACCTAGACACACCCAAACTGCTTGGGCCTCGCATGTGAGAAGTTCCACCGGTCACATGGCGTATTTTATTCGTACGTGTCCGCAGCTGCGTGCTTCACCAACACTGCCCTCGACCGTTATCGTCACCGGCACCAGCATCGTCGACGTCATTCATCTGTCCATCGGCTCGGCGGCGCCATGCGCTCACGCGCGTCAGGCTAGTGTCACGTGCATCACAAGTGTCACGTGCGGCGGCGTGTCCGTGTTCGCTGGCCGCCCACGTCGGCCGAGCCCCTGACAACACGCCGCGCCGCGCCGCGCCGCCCGCGTCCCGCCCAATATAGCCGCGGCCCGCTCTAACCTCCGCGCGGCATTTCCAGGGTAGAGTACGCCGCGGCTAGTGTTTCGGCTCAGAAATAGCCGCATGGGTAGGCGAGTCGGACGGAATTGCCAGGCGGTAGTCATCAGTGCGTCCTCGGACCAGCGCACGAGTGGCTTTGTTAGGACGGCGCTGTTCCGCTGTCCCACAGCACGTCTATATCAGCTCTGTGAGCGCTGTATGGCTCACGCTGACCCGGGAGTTCAGCGGCGGACGGCCGGACCGACCGTAAGTCGCAGACTGTGACGCATGGGATAGGTCGTGGACTGCGACCTGATAAATAACCGAAAAGCGCGCCGCCCCGGCATGCCAATAAAGCGGGCGATTTACTGCTGTTTGCTCGGGAGTTCACTCGGCCGAGGCGTGACGCGCAAAGTGACGTCATGGTGTCCCCACGCGCGTGATCACGTGACCGTGCGTGACGTGGCGTTCGAGGACACTCTGGAACCGCGTGGAAGGCCAGATCGGCGGGCTGCTGACCGGCCGGCCAGATTCGTGTTACATAACGGCTCCGCGCGGCGCCGGCGGTCTGAATGGGACGGGTGCTGAGCAGGCTGCCAGACGCACCTGTCACTGTCACACCGCTCGTCAGCGGCGCTCGCCGACTGTCGCGCCGACACCGCCGGCCGGCGGCAGTGGCCACCTGAGCGGCCGCGATGCCGCCGGCCGCCCACTACCGCGAGTGGGCGCTGTTCTATTTCTGTGCGCGCGACTCTCGCCGCGAGAGCGCTCTCAGAATAGCCGGCAGACGGTGCGTGGTTACGGAGCGGCGCCTGCGGGCGCGGACCGGCGCGGCGCGCGCGGCGCCGCCCGGCTGCAGCCGCCGCCGCCGCGCCGCCGAGGCGCCCAGCTTGTTTACGAGCCGCGTGCAGCTCGGCGTCGGCCGGCTGTCCGTGCGGACGCGCACCTTCCCGGTTCAAGGCCGGTTGGTGCAGCGCGGCTGGGGAGCATCGATCCCGGCGCGGCCGGCCGGGCGCTGCGGGGGTGGCGCCGGCCCGACACGCAGCACCGCCCGCCGCCCGACCGACGCTCTGATGAAATCTGAAGTGCGTGTGACGCCAGGCACTCGGCTCCAGTTTGTAAACAAACATTCGAAGCGCTGGTCGGGTGTACGGTGCCTGGTCGGCTAATGCGCGCCGGACTCAGGGACACGTCTTCGCTCGCCGTGACCGGGCCCAAACAGAGCCGGCCTTGGCGGCGCAGCGGCCGGAGCTGGCGCGGCCCAGCTGGGCCCAGGTGGACTCCGTGCCGGGGAGTGGCCCGCGTGTCGGCCGGCTCAGTCGGCGGCGCCCGAGTCCATGTCGGACCGGCGCGGGCCCCACAGCCGGCCGGATCCGGCGCCGCGTGGCCTTCCCGCCGCTCACTTTTCTGCGGTATTTCTGTGAACGACCGCTGCAGGCTCCACCGAGGTCAGACGGGTGCAGCCGCGCGGCCCGCGCCCCCGCCCCGCCAAAGCGTGCGTGCGTTGCTACGCGCTGGCCAACTGCGTACCTGGTTACAGAGCGACGCCCGAGGGGTGGACCGGACCTTCACCTGTCTGACCGGTGAACTCCGGCTCCAGTTGCGCGTCGCACATCTGCGGCTGTCATTATTCCCCGCAGCTGGCAAATCCCTGGCACCGAGCCGCTCTCAGCCGCTCAATGAATTACAGCGGACTTGGGCCGGGGCTGCGAGCCGAGTGTCACTGCCAGCATGGCCGGGTGGCTGGTCCGGCTCCGGCGCAACGGCAGCCCCTTCTGTTACTGACTGACCAACAGCTCCAGAGCCGGTCAGAAGTCGGCGGCTGGCGCGCGGACCAAGGGAGGGATTCGACGGACGTCAGCTGGTCACCAGCATCCTCCGCCAGCGACCCGCCGCTGGTTGGAGCTCTGTGAGCGGGGCGGCGAGCTAGTGAGAAGGGCTGTGGGCGTTCAGGGGCTGTGGCGTTCTCAGAAGTCTGCGAGCTGTTTGGAATCAAGAACACTTGCGCACTTGTACAGACACTTGTGTTCTCATCCTTCCATCCTCTAATGCCGCCGCTTGTTGTCGGCACAAAGTCGGCTGTGACGCCGAGCACAGCTGTGAGCCTGCCAGGCATCGAGGTTGAGCTCCGCGAGCTACCAAGCGCCCCGGTCAACGCATTCAGTCCGATCGGGAACACCTAGCCGCCTTCAGTTTCAGCCTCAAAGCATCGATATTGTTTGTTTTCTTTCAGTAACTTCCCGGAAAACAATGGCACCGTGGCGTGGGTACGTTTGCCGGCGTTTGGATCCGTTCGGTGACGCGTCCTCTGTGCCGTCCAGCGTCCTCTGTGCCGGACCGTTGGCGGCGCGAAAGGTCGCAGGGTACGGGGCGCGGCGGCGCTCGTGACCAGCCACATGTTCTACACCGTTCACAAATACCCGGACAAACGTGGGGGAGTCGGAACCGTACTGCCAGCACACGAGCGTTTTGTTCCAGCCCCCAGCTCCCGGCTATAAGTCGCCGGGGCGGCCGCAGAACTCTGATAGGACATATGTTGGTCCGTTTAATTAGCGGTGGCGGCCGCGGCGCGCGGCTGTTTCCTCCGTGTCCCGCTGCGCCGTTCGACCAGTTCTTAGGATCGGGCGGACAGTTGTAAGCCGCTCCCGGTCCGGTCCGAGTCTGGGGCTGGCCCAAAGTAGCCGAGAGCGGGGCTGCATGACATCCCCCTCAACGGGACCCACGACACCCACTGGTGGGACGTCCACCTCCGCGTCCACTGGTGGGACGTCCACCTCCGCGTCCACTGGTGGGACGTCCACCTCCGCGTCCAGTGATGGGACGCGGAGGCCGTGGAGCTGTGTCACGGGGCCGCACCGGACTGACGGGCAGCGACCGCGCCATGGAGGGGCGCTGGCGACTCCAAATCGAAATCCAATTTAAAACGTCTTACTCCTGCGAACGGCATGTCGAAATATCTTGCAAACGAAGCCTGGTCTGCCGGCGCCATATAAAGTTGACCCCTGTGACGGACGTGCCCGGCTCCGGCAGTACAGTTGGCGGGGGTCACCGGAAGCGGTGCCGGCAGAGCCGTCTGCCCGCCCCGTGACCCGGCCGGAGCGCGGCGATCCCCTGAGACAGACACGTGGCGCGTGAGGCGGAGGCGGAGGCCGCCTGTCGGGACCGACAGCGCGCGGCGGTCTGTCTCTCTGGAAAGGTCAGACGCCCAGCGCGCTCCGAGCGGGTCATCGTTCAGACGAGCAGAGAGGGGTGGGGCTGACCAGAGCATAGGTCAGCGGCCCGCCTACCGAAATTCCAGACAGACGCCGCTGACTTTGGCTGGCGTCCTAGGAATTTCGAACCCTGTTCGGTTCATTCCCGGGTGTCGGCTCCCTGCCTCGTCCCTGTGGAATGACTGTTTTCGGTCAGCAGTACAGATGTCACGGACTTGAACTGTATTTGACTGTGTTATCTGTTTCTTCCTCGAATGGGCTGGGCGGTTTGTTTTGCTCGTTTCTGTACTCTCGTTCTAAGAATAGCTTCACATGGCATGTAATCCATCATATCAGTTTTTCTCTGGTCGTTATTGGAGCGGCTGCAAAACAGGGCCGTGTGGGCCTGTGAGCTGTGCGGCTTTCCAGGCGCGGCCGGTCCCATGGTCGCTGTCCCCGCCCTAATTGGGACGATCTGGCCGCCGATATACGGTACTTCTCCGTATCCGCTCCAAGGCTGTCGGCGCGGCTGGGCGCGGCCGCTCGCCGGTCGCGGCCACTTTTCCCGGCAGCATTGTGCAAGGTCCTGTCAGTCACGGCAGCTGGGCCTGCCGCGGGCTGCGCAGCTCGCGCCGCCGCTCGCCGCTGTAAATGGCGCGGCGGCGTCCTTAGCGGGCTGCGGAGCGGGCGGCGGCCGGCCGCGCGTCCGCATGGCCACACGAACGGCGCCAGTGCGTCCGGCTCGGACCGATCGGCGACGGACCGCGCGGTGTCACCGACAGGTGCCGGCCGGAGCGGCCTCGGAGAGGGCGCCTCCCGGGACCGCCACAGTGCCTGGTCGGCCGCTGGCTGGCTGGCTGTCGTCTCTGCCGTGCAGGTCTCCGTTGTAACTGTGTCGGTAGCAAGCGAACACCCTCAGCAATAATGCGCCTCTGCGGGTCACCTGTCCGGACGGCGCCGAGCGGCGATCACCGGGCCGAGTTCGGGCGTCCCTGTTGCTGCCCGGGTCGGCGGCAGTTACCATGTCGACCGCGCCTGTCGATCTGAGGGGGAGTCGCGACCTGTCGGTCAGGTGGGGGGGGGGGGACTGTGGCCGTCAGACGTCACCTGTCAGTCCTCCGGCCCGGCCCCAGGTCCGATCGGACCCCATCGGCCATTAGCAGTGCCAACTGGCAGAATCGTGCCACGGGCGGCCCGGGCCGACTGGAACGACGTTTAGGTGCTGCCTCAAAGGTGCCATTCTGAATCTCTCAGTTACCCAATATTGGACATTTTTGTCAGTCTATTTTAGTTTTCAGGGTAATATGCATTTGTATGTATGTATTGTATAGTATTTACGATCGTGGGCGATCCACACTTGGCGTGGGGATTACTGTCCGGTATACCACGCAGTACTGAGCTGAAGCTCTCCTCCTCTGTCTGTAAAAACTATGCCGGATGTGATATTTTCATTTGTGGCGTATCGTATCGCAGCCGTTTTGCCTCTGAACATCTTTCCGGGTGCCTACATACTACTCCGACCGTTAAATTTGGACGGACTTGCAGTATTGTTCAGCCGGTGTTTGGCGCCGACAGTCGCCATCCCACGCCGCTGAGCAGGTGGCCGTTTGGTTGGCTGTCCGACCGAGCATACAGGCTGTCCGTGGGCATTGTTAGCGCCGTGACGCCGTCCACTGAGCTGACGCCCACGGCCCTGTGTGGTACGGCCCGGCCAGCGGGGGCTGGTGACGCGCGACGTCCCCGTCCGTCCGTACCAACGTCCGCACTCCGTACCATTTCCTCGGGCCGCCCACACCGACAGACCTGGGAACGAACCGGCGGCGGCGGCGGAACGTGTGCCGAACGGCGCCGCTCGTGGCTCCGTTTGAATTCGGCTCCCCGAGAGGCCCTGCAAAGGTGTTTCGCCAGCGAGCGAGCGCAAACGGTCGTGCAGCGGCAGTTGGACGCCATGACGTCGTCTCGCCCTATTTGGACCGAGGAGCAACGGTCGCCGCCGCCGCGCCGCCGAGGATGAGTGCGCTCAGTGTGGGCCCGCTCCGCGGAAAGCTGCGCCGGTGTCGGCGGCGGGAGCACGCGGCGCGCGCCGTGACGTGACGTGACGCCGTCACGTCACGGAGGCCGCCGCCAGACGGGGCATTTCCCACTGGCTGCCGCGCGGCGACCGCCTGGAATTTCCGCCGCCATCCTTCCTGGAGCGGCGGCGTGGGACCGGACCGGACCGGACCACCGAGCACCCTGTCACGGGGTCCGACTCCGGACCACCAAGCACCCTGTCATAGGGGCCGGACCGAACCGTACCACCAAGCACCCTGTCACGGGACCGGACCACCGAGCACCCCGTCCTAGTCATTAAGTTTTAGGGACCTGTTGAAAATGTCTGAACAGGGTTGTAGTCCGAGGAACTTTGATTTCAATGGTTATATTCGCCTAAAAAGGCTGGAGCATAGACTGGAGGTCTACATATGTAGTCGCCAGCGCTCGGCGGTATGTGGTCTTTGGAATGGAATAATAGGAGGGAATGGCGAGACGGATGCCGTTTCGTGCAGAGACATCCATGACTCGATGTCGCTGCTCCGAGCTGCAGCTCCCGAACTTCCAACCGCTCCGAAATAGCCAACTGCTTCCGAAATGGAGCCGGCTCTAAATTGGACTGGCTGATGGGATCGGTCTGTGTGGCCGCCGGTACGCGGTGGCCGCCCACGCCAGGGCCGGCCGGCGGCCCCCTCAGTCGGCACCGACCAGCCCCAGGCCGCCGCGGCAGCCCGCCAGTACATCGGCGACGGACAGGCGGCTGTTCGGCGAACGGCTGATACCGCGCGGCGAACCATAAACGGCAGACGAGAGGGGTCACAGAACAGAGCCGCCCGCCCGGCCGCCGCCGGGGGCAGGCTTCCACGAGACCGTATCGTGACTTGGGCACGTTTTATCGGGCGCGCGTCACACTTCCGCTACATGAGAGTGATGTGATGGCCCCCAATCGGCGGCGATAGACGTAAATCTGTCTGGGTACCGTCGTCATAGCACTAACCCGGCGGTAGGTACAGGGCTGGTAACGATAGCGCTGCTGAACGACTGCGCCTCGGTTTGTTGTGGGTGGTCCGGCTCCGACAGCGCCACTGTGAAAAATGAACGATCGACACGCGAGGGCCGAGGGTGGGCATTTGTCGTATGTTTCGCAGGAGGTTTGTTCGTGGTAAGGTGCGAAAACTTCGTGCCCTCACTGAGAGCACTATGTATATGTTATTTAGGAGCGGCGTTCATTGCCCGGCACCCATGGTGTTGACTGGATGGATATAACTAAGCAATGCGAGTGAAGTATATAGGTAAGTTATGTGCCCGGGTGCTTGGCAACTCGATGTTATTCGCGGCGGGCCAGCTGCCTGTCACTGCCGAGCGGGGAGGAGGGCCGGCGCCGCTGCTGCCATGGCGCCGGCTCTCCCAGGCCCGGCCCGTTGCTAAGCCGTCCGTCTGGCTGTGCGGGCGCGGCCAGACGGTCGCCGCCGCGCCGCCCGGGAATGCGGCCACGCGGCGGCGGGCGGGCGCCGCGGGCGGTGAGCGGCGCCTCCGGTACGCATACCGGCGCCGCCGGCCGGCTCGGCCATTCAGCCGTGTTGTTATGGCGGCGGCGGCGGCGTCTGGCTGGCCGCCATGTCCAGCCACGTGAGCGGCCGGGCGCGCGCAGAGGGCGCCACCGTCCGGCGGCGCGCCAGACAGCGGCGGTCGCCAACCCCGCCGGCCGGCGCGCCCGGGCCCACGTGGTCGCCGGCGCCGGTTGTTGCTCTGGCTGGAAGGTCGTTGCCAGCGCCGAGCGCGGCAGATGGCGACCGAGATGGGGCGGCGGCGGCGGCGGCGGCGGGCCGGGGCAGGTGGTGCCGGCCGGGGGACGCGCGCCGCCGCCCGCCGAGCTCGCGGAGCCGCTCTCACAGGGGAGACGGTCCGCGTCGTCTGAGGGCCGAGCCGATACACTATCGGAGACTGGCGAATGTGAAACGTCTCTGCCACATTAGGCTTGTGGCCTGTGGGGTTTGTGGGGTGGGCGGCTGCTCGAGTTCGAGACGCTGAGACGATTCACAGCTTTTTATTTAATTAAAACCACCTCGGCCTAAGCAGCGTGCCCGGTGCCCACATGTAGGCAGTAAGCTTTTGACTTCCAGCAAGAAGCCAGGGGTATTCACCGTGGACGGTCCTCTAAGCAAACAACTTTTTCTCGAGTCCCCTTCAAAGGCTGATTCCGCCTTGATTCCGTCTCCTTTTCCCTAGGCAGTACCTTTGTTCACAGCCCGCCCTGCAAGCCGCATGTCTGATGGTTGCCAGGTGCAACAATCAACATTATCACAAAATTCATCATTTTCGGATGGATGCCTCAACATCTGCCAAGCAGCTGGACATTTCGTTCCGGACAGAGAGTTGTGGCAGCGGTCGAATGCTGACGCTCAGTTGGAAAACACATCGACGTGTTTGACCGAGAGACCAGACCTATGGGCCTCATGGACCTAATAGGCATGCAATGCTTTAGTGGACCATGTAATGGCTTATGCTGGAAAATAAATACATCAACATTTTGATCCAAACGACCTTATGAAGATCCACTGTAAACACGTCGCGGTAAGGCATTCTAGTGAGCGGCTGCTCTGCCATTGAGAAGTTAATATCCTAAACGTCCTCTGCTGCTCTGCCGATTGCCGTCGAGACGGTCGTTCTGAACGGTCCCTGCAGCTCTGCCATTGAGAGGTCTCTGGGTAAAAATTGCGGTTATCGAAGCGTGCATCTACCCAGAAGAGTTTTCGTGTCAAAATAGTTACGTGACTTTTTAAATGGCTTGTGCAGCCTCCTGCCGTGTTCTTAGGGTTCAGGAACAAGACTATATTATATTTTGTATGAAAGCGAACATGGTCGTACGAAATTACATGATAAACGATTTTCGTCCGGATAAAATCTTCATTGCAAGTGGCAAATGGGCTGACTGTCTTTAAAGCTCACCTAACAGTTTTAATGCGTGTTTTAATGAGCGATTTCAGGTCAATCAGGAACATCCACTCTTGAGTGCTTGGGTTTTCTCGCCTCTCGCGGTATGTGACATTTTCCATTTGTACTCGATATAGTCAGTAGCATCGAACCTCACACCTCTCAATTCGAGGCTAGATGAGATGCACTTGGGCTCAAGTTAACGGTTTAAAAGTACACATAGATGTCACACCCAGCGAGTAGTGGCAGGGACCGGGCAAGCCATGGTCTGAAGAACGACGGGCGACAGCTGGCGATGTCAAAACGTTCCAACTGACAAAACATGACAAATGGTTCCGTTAGGGGCATTCCACGTCAAATCAAACACCGAAATCCGTCATCCCCTTCGATTTTTCTGAAAATTTGTAGGCAGACTGGGCATGGTTCAAAACTGAGTCACGTGTAATATTTTCGAAATTTGATAACGTATCGCCGAGATATAGGCCATCGAATATAGCCAAAAATGCCACACATCATTTTTTTAAATGCTTATAACTCTGGTTCCTTTTCTGGTATCAAAGTGATATTAACAGGGTCTTGTAGGCAATTGATAAGGCTTTGATTTTTAATTATAAAATTGAATTGAAGTGACCTTGAAATGCATTTGACCTTGAATTAAAACAGAAAAATTTAAATAGCAAAAAACACGCCACCTTCGATTTGAGTAATTTTTACATATTATGTCCGTCACAATGTTCCTAACCATCTGTGAAAAAATTGGAGTGGGCCATTCATAACTTTCGCGGCAAACGCCGTTTTCATGCATCAACATCACGCAACCGCGCGTGACCTTGAAAGACAGAGTCAAGACATGCTTGCTTGTGTACACTTTCTGAAATGAATGATTGCTGATTAGTGATATCCCAAACTCTGCGAGAATGGAAATGCATAGTCATCGTAGTCAAGCATTCACGTTCCATTGTAAAAGTGTCTCAGGTAAACGGTATTTTGCGGTGAATTTTGAGCCGTGTGGAAATGCATCATGAAATAAATTCAACGAAAACATTATCACGCAACGATATCTTCACGTCTTTTGATCTTCACTATACGAAAGAACATACATTTTTGAGTATGTATGGGGAATTTCTAGTTAATCCGATAATAAATATGGCAGTTAGAGTCCTGCTAAGAGTGACATGTCGCCGGCTGAGGCGGGATCGGCCGACGCGGGAAACGCAGCAGTCACAATTTCGTGTTTACACGTTCATATTTCAATTGTTTACCAACCTATTTTCAGAATTCTTTCACCATACGAGTAAGATTGCCTGTACATTTCTTAGTCTTCTCACAAAATTTGACGCGAATCGAACGTAATCAGCGGTAAGGAGCGCGATGTAAAGACGGAACCGTTCCGTTCCGTCCCGGCACAGTCTACAATTCAGGCGGCGCGTAGCGGTCGGCGTCGGCCGCCGAGTCGCCGCGTCGCCGCGGCGACAGGATGTTCACTTTACACCGCTATTACTAGAACAGTTGTGAACCGATTTTCTTATTGCTTGCACGATGAGATGTGCAATTCAATTCTGGACAGGTAGCCATAAGTAATTTCGCATCAATATTATGAGATATTGGCGAAAAACAGGAGGGGTGGGGCTAAATTCACTCTTCCCCCTCCACTGCGCGTGCTAACATACGTTTGCATATGTGCCATTTTCTTCAAAACTTATGAATGGCCCACTCTAATTTTTTCACAGGTTGTTAAGAATATGGTAGGCAATAAAATATATGAAAATGAGCTAAATCGAAGGTGGCGTGTTTTTTGCTATTTCAATTTTTGTGCTTAAGAACAGAGTTAAGCAAATTTCAAGGTCATATATTTAATTCGATGCAATTCTAAACAAATGCTTAAGAAATTACCTAAACAGTAAGGTTTATTTCATTCAAATCAAACAAGTACAACCAAAGTTATGGTCGTTCAAAAATATGCAACATTTTGTAAAAATTTGATGCCCTATATTTAGAAGACCTGTGGTCAGAATGTGCAAAAAACATCAATGTAATGTCCGGGGCGACACAGGAACTCGCTCACAAATTTATAACAAAATCGCTGATGGTAAGGTGCAAAACAGCCGATTTTTGTTCGATTTGACGTGGAATGCCCCGTTACATTAACAGTCTTTTATGTTGGGTGTTTTCCTTTGATGACTGATATTTCAACATGAAACGGAGCTAAAAAATGAGCTTTAGCCTTTACAAATATGTATTGCCAACAAAATGTCAACACGCACCACGGCATTTGTGTGTCAGTGTAGCACCGCACTGTAGCACGACGGAAGCGTGCTATAGTAGGTCGTTGACCACGCGGGGATCTCGGTGTTCCGCCGCCCCAGACGTGTCTGGGTGTGGCGGCGAGCCCGGAGCCACAGTGTGGGTCAAAATGTGCCGGGTCTGCCAGCACCTCGGCTGGCCTGCTTAGTGCTTCAGCTATACCTGTCCTACCGCATTCCTCACCCGATACCCATGCGTACATCGGAGAGCCAGCGCTGTTATATAGTGGTGAAACCTGCCACTGAACGGGCTTACGAGTACTGTTGGACTGTTGCATGGCCAGAGGAGGATGTGGCCGACCAGAGGGCACGTGCTGTCTAGGATAATCCGCCAATGGCGGCCAGTTAGCGGCCGCTCTGGTGAGCGGGAGGCGTGCCGTCCCTGGTCTGCCCCGTGCCCCAGCACCGGGGAGGGCGAAGGTGCGGCGGCCCCCGGCCGGCCGTGGCCCCGGCTTTCCGCGGCCAGCGGCCAGCATTTCCGCAGCGGCGGCCGGCTTTCGTGTGGCGCCGGCCCGGTGCACAGCGGCCCGCTGCCGGGTCACCGCGCCGCGCTGCCGCTACCGCTTCCGCGACCAACGACCGCGCCGACCTTGCCGCGCCGGCCGTCCGCACCGGCCGCGCTGCCGCCGTCACCACTCACCGTGACTCGGTGCGGCGACGTCACACCGGTATTTACGGCCTCTCCGCTCTCCGAGAGGAGGCGCTGACAGGTGACCCGGCCCCTCTCCGTTTGTTTGGCCGGGCAAAGTCCACTGGCCGCGCGGCGTCGCACGCCATTCCGATGACATCAGCGCGCGCCGCGCCCCCGTCCACCCGGCCGCGCCGATACCAATACCGATACGGCGCCCGTGACGCCAGTCCGTGATCCGCCGCTCACTTACTATCAACAGGGAATGCCGGCTCTGCGGGGATGCCGCGGCTCTCCGGCGCACCAAAGTGCAAGGCCAGGTCGGTGGCCGGCTGACGGCGGGCGCATGCCTTTCTCCGGTGCGACAGGGGCGATGACTCGCTAACGGCGGAGCGCTACTGCGCAGTGCAGGGCCACAAAGCCAGGTGACTGCTTTCGCCGCCGACAAAGCCCGCGTACCCTGCGACCGCTCCGTCCGAAAGCCTTCCCAGCGGCCGCAGCTGCCGCGCGGCAGATTTGACCACTTTCTCAGAGCTGTCTCCGGCGATTTCGGAAATCAGCCACTGAACCGAGACGCCCGCTCTCCAGACACAAAACGGGGCCGTAAGGCTAAAACCCGGGACACTTGCTGAAAGTCGGTAAATAAATAACAATTACCTAACAGTACCTATATCCATTGTCCTTGATGCTGTTTTTGTGTCATTTTCCAAAAGTAGGTATTTACTGCACCGTTAAGAATAACGACGCAAAACATATCGTATTTCTTCTTTTCATTGTACCAAAGTGAGACATTATTGGCTCTCTTACAAGTCATCGACGACATGGATCATCAAACAGTTTCCGTCTCGTTAAAAACAACACTTGTGGGGGCCGTACCGGACACATGAATTTCATCAGGGCGCGGCTGGCGCCGATTACGAGCCGTTACTGGCGGCGCGGCCAGCTGTGTGTGTCGCCGGGCGCGGGGGCGCGGCCGTGGCGACACGTGTCGGCCGGTCCGTCGACAGACAGCTGCCCCGGCGAGCTGCTGCCGCCGAGCCGGGCCCTCCGGGGCCGCCGGGCCCATGGCGGGGCGATGAACCCGGCGGCGGTGCGCCGCGCCGCCAGACACGCATCGATCAGCGGCCGGCCGGCGAGCGGGCCGGACCGACGGCCCATCAGCCCGGCTCGGGGCGCACCGACGGCCGATCAGCCCGGCTCGGACGGCGGCGCGGCGCGGGCGGGGAGCGAGGCGGACCCGCTGACCGGTCAGCGCGACACGCCGTACCCGCTGACCGCCGCCCGGCGCCCGGCAACGGGCGACAAAGACTGCGGCGGCTCCGGCGCGCTCCCGCGCTCGGAGACGGCCACACAAAGCGGCGCGGACGGAAGGTCGTTCCCGGCCGCAAAAACGGCGCGCCGCGCGAGGCCAGACGCGCGGTGTGAATGGACCGCGGCGCGGCCGGCGGCCGGTGCTGTCTGGCGCGCCCTTTTGTGCGCCGGCTCGGGTGGGCAGGTGGCGGGCCGGCGGACGGGCCGGCGGCCGCTCACACGGCCCACCGGAGATGCCAGCCGGCGGCCGGCATGTCCGCCGGGCCGGCCCGCTTCCTCTGAGCGCGCCGCCAGCCAATGGGCGGCCGCAGCGCGGACGGTTTACTACCTTACTCCAGGCGGCGGGCGGCGCCGCGCGGCCACCGCGCTCCCATTACGCAAAAAGTGGCCTTGACGGTGCCTTTAACCTCGTGCGATCAAGGATTCCCGCCAAAACCGGCCTTAGCGCGGGAGTTCGGGCAGCTGGCGCGTCGGAGGAACTGGCGGGGCACGTGCAAACAAAGAGTGGTCAGATGGGCGGCGGGCGACCCAGAGGGCAGTCCGAGGTCACCCCGCCGCCGCCGCCGCCGCCGGCCGAGCGTGGCACGCACGTGCTGGTTGCTACGCCGGCCGGCTGGACGGACAGCCGCTAACGAATGGCGGCCGGCGCCTCCCGGCCGTCGGACACAGGGCGCCGAACCTCATTTCGAAATGGAGCCGGCGGCGTGGAGGACACGGTCCGGCTGCGGCGACCAGATTCCGGCAATGACGGATCGATCGGCCCGCGGAACGGCCGTGTCCGGAGCACGCACCTGCGTGGCCGCGCAACAGCGGCCCGGCGGCGGCGGTCCGAGCTCGGAGCACGGCTCCAGCCGGGAGACGGGTCCGGCCGGCCCGGCGGAGGCGCCGACCCGTGTCGGCCGCCGCGGCGTGTTGCAACACCCTCCGTCAGCACGTGGTGTGCTGGAGCGCGCCGACCGGACGACCTCGAGTCGGGATCGACGGACGTCGGCGCCGACAGTTCGGCGGAGCCGGCGGGCGGCGGCCGTCAGTCCGGCGCGCCACGTGACGGGCCGGCCGATCGACTGTCCGATTTAGCGCACTGAGGCCGCCGACCGCGCCCGGCAACGGCCGAGCGCGCCGCTCGGGGAGCGGTCCGGCGGCCGTGTCCCCGGCGCCGACAGCCGGGCCAGCGCGGCCGGTCGGCCACACCCGAGCGCCGCTCCTCGGCGAGCGGCTGCCGCGCGTCAACAGGCCAGCGTGGCGGGCGTTTCACAGTTGATCAGGTGTAGGCGTCACACGGCTCAGTTGCCGCCGCGAGGAGCGCCGCCAGCGCGAGGCGCCCATTAGCCGGACCTGAGGCCGCCGCGCAGCCGCCCATTGTGGCCGGTGGCCGGGGCCGGTAGTGCGCCTGCCGGCCGGCCGCTGACTGCCGCCGATGAGGCGTGTCCGGCCCGGCCAGCGGCGCGTCCTGTCCCGAGACACCGGCGGCGCGGCAGCTGCGGCCCGTCACGCGGCGGCGGCGCCGGTCGGCGACCTCGGGACGGCCGCGCCGTCACGGAGCGGCGTCGGCCGGGCCGTCAGCGAAGGCCGCGCGCTGCCGTCTCCCCGCGCCATGACCATGGGCCGAGTGCATGCAGCGCGGCCGACCTTGCCGCGGCGTCCGTCTTTGTGTGGCTGGGCCGGCGGCGGCGGCGGCTGCCGTGCACCCTGCACAGAGAGCGGCGCGGCACCGGTCCGCAGTGAGCGGCGCCGTCAGCGCGGCGGCGGCGCCTCCCGCCGACCGCCGGCCGAGCCTGCGGCCAAAGTCCGCTCAGTGCGCGGGGGGGGGGGGATGCACCGGATGTGTGGTCACCGGCAGTTGATACTGAGACGGATGACCTCACCCAGACAGACCTGTGTGCACAGGCTGTATCAATGTTATACCTTGCACTCCACAAGGACAGCGCTTCGTGGCAGCCGCCGGCACAAGTATGCCGGATAACGGGAGTGGCCTCCTGCATTACGGTAAAGCCCTGGCTGCACGGGTGGGTATCGCGGCGGCCGCGCAGTGGCCGACCAGCCGCTATCGCGAGGACATCGGGCACGCCGCCTTTTTGCTCCACTGGAGGTGTGGGCTCACGGTCCGAGTCGCCGTTTGTTGCCGGCTGCGAACTGTTCCGCGACAGCATTCAGGCGTGATTCCAGCCTTAGAAAAGAGTCACATCAAGGACGAATTCATGCACGCCAAGCTATTTTTGGGCGTTTGTCGATTGGAGCGTCCCCAGTAAAATCGCCTGCCGTTGAGCCGGCGAGACTGCAAGCAGCAGATTTAATCGAATAGGTATATGGTTAAATTATGATCGATTAGGTCATACACTCGCGCCAATGATGTATGGCGTCAGCTGTATGTGACGACGGTGGAGTGTTGGCCCGGCCAGTGAGTGGGGGCCGCTCTCTGTGGCGGCCGTACACGGCGCCCTGCTGGCCAGCGGTGTCGGCTACGACAGACGTTACTGCCGTACATGATACTCCCGGACCGGTGTGTGTGTGTTCGGCGCGCACCGTCAGGACGGCTGAGCGGCCGGCCGTCCGCAGCTGCCGGCCCGGCCCGCGCCGTTCCGCCCGGCTGCCGGCCGTGCCGCGTGGCCTTCTGGGGAGCGTTGCTCTGGTGTTGTGCCGCCGGCGGCTGCGGCGGCTCCGGCGGCGTGCCGACACGCCAGCAGCGGACGCCGGCGCGGCTGACCCCGCCGGCCGCTGCACCCCGCGGCCCGGCCAGGTGGCACCGAGGCCGCTCGGCCGCTTCCGCCCGACCGGCCCCGGAAGCGGCCCCGCGCGTGTCAACGGCCGTCGACAGGGACGACCGACGCGACGGGCGCGTGCTGCCCGACCGTCGGACAGACGCCGCCGGACGGCACGGCCGCGCCGCGCCAGTCCCGCGCCGCCGTAATATTCAAATGAGATGGTTTCGCTGAAGAGTTGAGGCCGCTGCCTTGTGAGAACCAGCCGGCGTCTGAGTGCTTACCGGCGCCCCTGGTATGGCAGAGGAAGCTATATTTAGTTCATGAACTCGCTGCTAATTAGTAGCGCACACGGTAGGGTAGCTGTATGATGCTCCACTGTGCATATACTTATGCAATATGCAGTCTGTGCACTTTTGGACGAGCGTTGGGATTGCAGCGGCCTATATTTTTAGCGGATAAAATGGCAGGTCTCCAATCATAAATGGTCGAGGACTGGGGCAGCTTCATCATCCCGCTCCAAAGCGCTCTAGGCATGCATTTAGGCATATATCGAATGGAGCGGATGAACAGACGCCTTCCATTTTCCACTACGTTTTTATTCGCTGACCTATACCAGTGGTGTATTTTGAAGCTGTGTCAGTGTCCTCCGCTGCGGCGCCGACCATAACAGCGGCACGGCGGCGCCGACCATAACACCAGCTCGGCGGCGCCGACCATAACATCACCACGGCAGAGCACGGCGGCGCCGATGAGTCAGCGCCCGTGCCGATCTACACGGTCCTGCCAGACCGTGTCGGGTTATCACCGACTCGGGGCCGACCGGCGCCGGGCGGGCCGGCCTCTGCAGGCCGCCGAGGACTGGCGACAGGGCGCCGGGGGGAGGGGCGCCCTCAGCGGCTGCCGAGAACTGGTGCGATGGTGACACGGCGGCCGGAGACGCGACCGGCCGGCGCCGGCGGCGCCAACGAGCTCTGTTTATTATGACTGGGGCCGCTGCCCGGTCGGCCGGTCGGCGGGTCCGCCCCTCGACTGTCACTATACAGACACGCGCCGACGCACCCAGGTCGCCGAGAGCCGCCCCCAGAGCCCCGCCGTCACGTGTTTATGTTTGGCCGTGCGCGCGTGCGCCCTGTGCCGAGTGTGACGCGCTGCGGATCGCCCTGGGCGGCCCGTTTGGGGGCACCATCGCACCCTCTCCCGCCGGCTGGTAATTGCTCCACCGGATATGTGCGCAGATCCAACTGGTGTCAGCGGCAACGGTCGGGCTGACATGACCGTAAATGCTGTCAACAAGGCGTCCGTTAGCTCTACTGTGATAGCACTTCAGGTCAATGGCCATTCAGGCCATTCCCAGTGTTTAAGGAACCCATCCTCCGATGCAATGATATACCTACATACGGTACCAGCCACGACGCGTCAGGTGGGCACGGCTGCCTTCATGTCTCCAATTCGGAGAGGCGCCGGTGCATTACGTTCAATACCTATATCCACACTTTTTATGTGGTGCGCCAAAACAAACACCAAACGAATATCAAGGTCTTATGGCTAATGAAATGTGACATTGATGAGCTCTTCCTGGTTGGTGGCTGTCAAAGTTAGTCAAGTTTTACAATGATATATTTGTAGTGAGTCTTCCAAATCATTGCACGCCTATGCTTTTTGCAATGTCTACCGGTCATTGTGAATTGTGGCGTTCTGGGAAGCGATCCGACATAGGAGCGATAAGATCGTCTCGCGGCGCTCCCATGCCCTGTTTGACCGTGTCGTTAACGGCTGGCTCGGTTCCCGGTGGCGGCGGATGCAGCCGTGTCGCGTCAAAACCTGTGCTGTTTGCAGTGGTTCCCACGGCCAGTGAACGGTGCCGGGAGGGCGCCGGGTCCGCGGCACAGTGCGCGTGCGTGTGTGCCGCCACTCCTGCCATTGTCAGTCCGAGGTCGGCCGGCTGACTCATGACAGGACACCATTCAACCAGCAACTGCCACACTCGTCCGGCACAAACCATAACCACGGTCATTCAGCACTCGACCCGTTGCGTAAGCCTACCACGGGCAATACAAAAAATCGCGCTATTGTCGAAAACGAGCATTCGATGCCGGATACTTCCTGTTCGAGAAGGTTTTGGAAGGTAAAATGATTTACATAATCTGTGACATATAAGACGACTATATATCCGACCATATCTGTTCGTGAGAATCGTTCAGTTCACCCGTTCGATGCGGAAATGTTCGTGCGTGCTCGTGATCGTTCACTCGTTCTCGTACTCGTTCACTTTCGTCACCCGGAGGCCCATAAAGTTATTGTTCATATATGAAAAAGTCTATTCTCGATTACTTAGCAAGCGGCTAAAAAAGGGTGAGATACGGCGGTCACAGGTGCAGCGCAATTCGTCGTTCTCGGCACGTCGTTCACGTAAGGCCGCGTCGGCCACGTCGTAACACCGGGCCGTGTCGCGCCGGCGGAGTCGCGTTCGAGACTGTATCTATATATATATATATATATAATATATATATATATATATATATATATATATATATATATATATATATATATATATATATATATATATATATATATATATATATATATATATATATATATATATATATATATATATATATATATATATATATATATATATATATATATATATATATATATATATATATATATATATATATATATATATATATATATATATATATATATATATATATATATATATATATATATATATATATAGTGGTATATAGTGGTCCTTGTCTGTGACTGATCATGTTTAGCGCTTTATCTTACTGGTTAATTTTGTCAACCATAGCACTGATAGATAGGTACATCTTTTTGGTCAACGCGCGTTTAGTGCAGCGCGAGCCAATCGTCAATGCTTTCTCATGAACCTACGGCCTCAGATCCAGATAATAACTGCGAAATTCAAATTCTGAGCCTGCCGGCTGGCGGCCTCGGATGGTCGGCCGGGGGGCAGCCGGGTGGTGGACCTGCGCAGAACACCTGGCGCGCCGCACCGCCTCCACCAGTCACCACCTTCGCGGCCTGGGCCGGCCCCATGGCCTATGGCGGCCGGCGGTGGCGTGCACGGGTCGCGGGCCGACACCCCTTCCCAGGCGTCCCATGCCCTGCAGGGCGGCGCGGCGCGGCGCTCGCCCCGTCGGCCGATACGGCAGCTGCGGTGTGCGGGGGCGGCCGGTGACCGGGGCCGGCCGGTCGGCCCGCTCACAGCCGCCGACCGCCAGCGGCCGGCGCCGGCCGTTCTCACCGCTCCGTGGGTGGACAACCGCAGGAAGGCGTGCAGAAAGCTGCCGCGGCGGCCGGGCGGTGACCGCGGCCGCTGCGCCCCCAGAGGCCCGCGGACGCCGCCCCCAGAGGCCCGCGGACGCCGGCCCGTCAGGAAAGCGGCGGGCGCTCTTCCTGGATGGCCGAAGGCGCGCGGCTGTCGGCCGGCGGGGAGTGCCGTGTCGTGTGGTCGGATTTCCTGGCCGCCCGGCCCCCGCCTCCTGCGCCGCGGACTTTCCACCGCCGGGAGGAAGAGGAAGAGGCCCGAGCTGAGCCGGACGCTGCTCTCCCGGCGGCTTCAGTCCAAAAACCACTGCATCAGCATAATCCCGACAGATGGGGCCAATAGCACGGCGATAGGCCGAAATCGCTCAGACTTTCTCCAGCCAAAAGCGGCAGGTCAGGAGGAAATCCTGCACCGGGCGCACGTCAGCGCCGCGCGAGCTCAGCGCGGACCGCGGCCGGCCTCCGGGTAGCGGTTCGCCGTGAGCTCATGCGGGGTCTTTGTGGCCGCGGCCCGGTTCCGTGTGGCGCTCGCTCTCGGAGGCGGCGGTGGCTGGCGCCGACAGTAGCGCTGACGTGGTGCCGAGGTGTGGCCCCCCTGCACGCTGCACGCTCACACCACAGTGGCTGGCTGACGGGAAAGGCGAGTGGGCCGCCGGTGTGGGTATACGGACAGACAATGCCGGCCATCGACCGTCTACATAGAGGCACATGACATTCGCGGGTGTCCTGAAGGTCAGCGTTTCCACATCCGCATAGATGAGTCACGGAGTTGGAGTACAAGACATCACGGCCATTGTCCCTTCATCGGTACACGGCAGGGTACAGTTACACGCGCCTTCCTCCACACTCTGTGAGGAGGTCTGCCCGCCAGTTTCCCGTGCTGTTCGGGGAACGCCTCATTCACTGTCGCATAGTACCTACGCGCCGCAT
The DNA here is from genome assembly GCF_019059575.1 of Amphibalanus amphitrite. Taxonomy (NCBI): domain Eukaryota; kingdom Metazoa; phylum Arthropoda; class Thecostraca; order Balanomorpha; family Balanidae; genus Amphibalanus; species Amphibalanus amphitrite. Next base: position 45,047 of record NW_024881702.1, on the reverse strand, counting down.
TTTACTACTGTGCTCCAGTTCTGCGGAGCGGCGCTGGTTTCCGGGCCGGGTGGGTGACGGACTCCAGGAAGGCAGGCCTGGCGCTCCCGGGACACGCCGAGTTCCCGGCGCGGCGCGGCGGTGACCCGTATCAATCGGACGTGCCGGCGATCTGTCCCTCCTGACGCCAGGGTCGTGGCGGCCGGCGGCCATCCGGCGGCGGGCCGCGGCCCGGACGTCGGTCGCAGCCGGCTGCATGTGCAGCGCTGCAGCATGGCAGCGGGCCGGCGCCGGAACGGCCGCCTTCCGGTGGCCGCCAGCGCGGCACCGGCCCCACTTCCTCAGCTTAACGAGCTTTTGCAACAGGCCACGCGGTGCGGCCGGCCGGCGCGGCGGTCAGAGCCGGAGACAAGCGGACGGACAGCGGCCGGGCGTCCCCCCAACGGCGGACGCCGGTTTTGCAATAGCACGCTCTCCGGCGTCGGTTCAACAGCACTGCAGAAATGTTGCAAAAGGCTGGCACAGCGTGGCGGACTGACGCACTCAATCAGTAGGGGAGGGAGATCTGGTTTGGGGAAGGATTGTATGAATTACGTAGAACTGAAACGAGTAAATGTTTGACTCTGTACCTTAATGCGGCTGCTTTAACCCTCGCCGGCCGAGGGGGGGGGGCGGGTGCCGCCCCCCCCCCCCCCATAGGGTTTTTTCGCGATAGCTCCGAACACGCTGGCGATAGAGAGCTGAAACTTGGCATACCTGACCTTTGATCCAAGCCGGATCTTTTGACACCAACCGCATTTTTGGGTCAGGTCAGGTCACTGACCTATGACGTCATAAGTGAACCTCTGCACGGTCTTCAGATGTCGCAACTTTGCAACGCCCTCACTGCCAGAGGAGATGTCACAGGGAAATGAAACTTGCAGGATCTAGTATCCATTATGAGTCCCACAACTTGTATATCTCGGATTTTTCCTAAAGGTCATATGAGGTCAGGTCATTTTCGTGACCTCACCATTATAAGTCAATGGGGAAAAATTCAAACTGCTATTCTGGCGCCGGGAACGATCTCCAACTATCTCAAGCACACAGAATCGTGATTTGATGCACTCCTTGCAAGGTTAGATGCGTCACTTTTGCAATGTTGACCTTGCGTGACGTCATTTATGACGTCATCAAGGTCAAATTAGTTTTTCGTCAATAACTCTTGATCAAATTGAGCTAGCGAGTCGGGAAAGGCACCAATGGACTCAGGAAGGCCTGCCGAATCGAATGATATGCGACATGACCTCTTTCGACCAACTTCGTGACCTGGGGGTGCTGACCTGACCTTGACCTGAGGTCAACACCCCAAGTTGACCTGACCCGGACAAAAAGTATATCATTCGACGCGCCTGAGCGAGGCGAACACGATGCTGCCAAAATCGGCGCTCTGCGGCCGTTTTTTGCGAAGTTATTCACCAAAAACTGAACCGTACCCTGGGGCACTTGACCTGACCTCAGAGGTCACCGGTTGACCTAGGACCTTAAAATCGGGTACCAATCTCTGCGTCTCGTAACGGCGCACACGCTCGTTTTTTCCGCGACGCGCTAGCTCCACCAGGGGCGAAACGGCGAGGGGGGGTCGTACCCGCCCCCCCCCCCCTCGGCCGGCGCGTATGTAGAAAACCAATAGGTCCGGCGAGGGTTAATTGGGTCCGTTGTCACAAGCTTGCATGCTGCCGGTTGAGGGAGCGTCAGTATCGACACGAGCGAAGCAGACCCCGTAAGGAGCGTGTCGTAAGACAGTGGCTATCTGTCTGTCCGTTGGCTGGCATGGGGTCAGTGTCCGGAGTGGCACGGCTGTTGACGTCGTTATTGAACGTCGAGCTGTGGCCCTGCAGCTGGCCAAACCAGATGGCCACCTGGAACTCATCCCAGCTGAGCGGACAGTGGTTGCAGAATGAGCGTGCTGCTGGCTCCATATGGACAGAGCTGCGGTCAGTTTGTGTACGAACTCCCCGTGACGCTGTGACCAGCGCTTTGGAAAAGCGAGCGGCAGTTCAGGCCGAGCGGTGCGCTGGCGGCCATGCGCTGTCCACTGGGGGCCGGGAGCGGCGCCGGCCGGCAGTCCGGTGCGCCTGGTAACCGGGGGAGTACGCCGCCGTCCGGCGACTATCGCTGCCGATCCGACCGGCGCCGGCCGCAACCAAAACATGTTTTGCAACCGCGTGCCGTCGGTTACGCCACCGCGCGTCGGCCGGTGCTCTCGTCACCGGCCGTCCGTGCGGCCACCGACCGCCGCCGCCCCTCGCCACCGCCCGGAGGTCACCGCTCGCGGAAACTGGGCGGCTGGAGCGGTGCCAGCCATCGGCACCAGGGCGGTGTCGAGTTGCCGCCGGCACCCCGAGGCAGGCCAAGTTAGGTGGGTGCCACTGCCCCGCGGGCACCGCCGGCACTGACAGCCAATCGACCGGAGAGCCGATATCGGAGAGACACGTCAGCGCCCAGAAGTCTGAGAGGAATGTGAGACTTCATGTAAATATGGTGCGAAAGGTAGGGAGTACCGTAGATTATCAACATGTTTCCGCGGTGCATCAATGCCTGTTGAATGCGCCACCCGGCTCCATTTCCTCTCAAACATGTTGTCTGCATAATTGGACGGATTATGGGCATAACTGGGATGAGGGACGCTGGTTTCGGTGCTGTGGCATGGACTGGCGCTGTTTTTTTTGCGTGCGACCACGCGCTGAACTGCGTTCCTCGATTCTTGGTGACGCCACACAGCCACCACGAGCTGGTGACATAGGGTGGCCGTCCACTGACCAGAATAATTATAATTTAACGAGTTACACGTGGCCCTTGTCCGACGTATGAGCGGCGCACAAAGCCGAGCTGTAACGCGCTTTGTCCGCGCACATTGCCGCCACTCTCAGAGCTGAGGGGCTCCAGACCGATAAGGACCGGGGAGGGCTGCCCGGCGGCGCTCCAAGAGCAGCCGCAGCCGGCAACAGTGCCACAATGGCGCCACCCGTTCGGAGGGCCGACGCGCTCCCCACGCCGCTCTCCATTGGGCTGGCTCCCTGTGCGGCGGGAGCCGCGTGGTCCGCTCCCCGGCCACGTGGGCTGTTGCCATCCGGCGCCGGCGGGCACCCGACGACAGAGCGCTGTCCGCGGCGGAGCGGGCCGCGCAGCCGCCACCGCTCGGCGCACCGGACGTGTACGGGCAGGGTCATGACCCACAGCTCGTGGGAGCGGCGGCCGCCCAGCGCCGCCGCTCATTGGTCGGCGACGCGCGCGAGCGCGCGCGCTGCGCCGGGGTTGGTGTCCGCCGCGGCAGCGACCTTGAGCGGGGCGGCTGAGCGCGGCAGATGGCGCTCGGCAGGTGCCGCCGCCTGGCCAGGTCACCGCCCAAGGTCCGCCGGCCGTCGGCCGCCGCCAGACGGACGCGCCGCCAAGGGTAAATGTCTAGGGGGGTGACTGGACGGGGGCTCGCCGGGATGTGTGTGATGTAATAATGGAGGGGCGACGGCGCGAGGGGAGAACCGTCTGGCGGCTGGCGCAGCCAGACAGGGGGCAAAAAAGCCGACTGGGCCCGTCTGGTCGCACGCACTGGCCGATGGTTACCCATTTCCGCTCAGAGAGTTCGTTGTTTAAACAGCCTTTAGTGGTAAATGTTTTCAGAGTCTGTACTCTATGACATTCATGCTGAGCCAGCAGTTTGCAGCTGGATGTCACACAGCGGAGCGGTTGTGCGCGGCGCGATGGCCGCCGCTGTGCCAGTGAGGCTCAGTTGGGACGCCCTGACGTGTCACCCGGTGTGTGTGTGGGCGCTGTGACTTCCGTCCGCGGCGGCCAGCCCACCTGCTGCCGTGCGCCGCTCCCGCCGGCGGACTTCCGTCGGAACTCGGCCGCGGCATCAGCATGACGCGCCGCCGGCGGCCTGCACCCGGAACCTGAACCGGGCCGGCCGACCGACCTCGGCCGGCCCGGCGACCTTGCTGACACCGCGCCCAACGGCCGGGCGCGGGCGGGTCGACCCCGCGCACCCCGGCCGGGTGAGTCAGTCGCTCCAGGCGCACAGCCGCCGCACCGTCAGATGCGTCTACGCCGACAGGCCGACAGGCTCGCAGACCGACAGGCCATATAACAGACCACATGACCACAGTGTTGTGTCTGCACTTTCAGACTCTGTAGGTTTCCGTCTCCCGTTCGCACACGCCGAGTTCTCAGAGCCACTGTATTGTTCGACCGGGTCAAGGTATACAGGTCTCGCGGGTTTTGGCGGTAGCTTTTGCACCTTAAAAATTTAGTGTACTTCAGGCTATTTCGTCGTCTTTAAGTGTTGAAGATGATATTTAAGTGCTAAGTGTTGAAGCTTTTAAGTGTTGAAGATGCGCTCGACTTGTTGGTTCACAAGCCGGCCATGTAAAATCACCTTGTAAAATCACTTCATCGTAGATCGATTAGTTTCTGAGATATAACCGGAAATGTTAAAGTGCAAAACCTACCTACCGCTTAATCCCGCGAGAGCCGTACAGTTTCAAACACAACACACAGCCGCAGACGTCACTTGCTATTGTCGTGCTCTGCATTTTACGAGAAGCGACGCTGTGCTACGTTTATATAACGTGAAGTTGGCAAATATCACCTATCTTACAGGGTGATTTTTTTTTTAACTGTTAAAAAGTAAACGTCAATGGTGGTCCCTAAATCGAAAAATATTGTGCAAAAAAGCAATGCACGTGATAGATAAATCTGGGACATTTTGTATGGTGTCATGATTTGTCCCTTTTAACCGAAGGCCTCGGCCCCAATGGAGCCTGAAAATGTCCCACCAATCGGGCACGCATGGTCCACCGCCGTTCAGTAAGGAACGACACAAAACGATGATTTTGAAGCATTGAGGGAGTTCGAAGCATACGATCATCAAGGAGATACCTCAGAAAGACGTTAAATAATGCAGGAACAAGCTTGTAGTCATAAATGACCTTCAAACGGTCCATCTGGCGTATGTGCAACCTCTGAAGAATCAGTCTTCAGGGAGAAACAAAAAAAAAAAACAGCGAATCAGACACCACCAGGGCCGCCAGTAGCAAAATCCTCGACCTGCCTTTTCTAGACTTCTAGTTTTTGGACCCAGGTATGGCAGATATAACAAGAAAACATTGGAAATATCTGGCAGAGCTGAAAATGGGTGATATGAGCCTTTTCAGTCCGCCTAATGAGCATGGGAGTCCATGGTACTGTTCAACACGTGCTCAGGTGGGCTGACTCGTGTCGGTGAGAGAGGGGGTAACTTCAAGCACAAGTACCTAAAATACACGATGGACGTTCCTTCACATCGTGTCTGCATGAAATCAAAATGTCCTAGAATGCTCGTCATGCTGGTATATAATTTTACCATATATATTTGCATTTTAACGCCACTAAACCTCATTACTTTTTAACAAGTAAAAAAAAATCACCCTGTAGTTCGGCGATTTTCGATTTGAGGATTTTGATTTGACGAAAATACCCTATCCTAGTTGGGCGATTTTCGTCAACAGACCTTGGATCAGGAATTTTTGCCACCTGTAGGTACATAACCTGGGCTAGTTCAGCAATCACCACGAGAAGGTGAAAATCGCTGAACAATTTGTACAACAGTAAACCTTTTTATACCTAATTTAGGAGGTAGTGCAGTGTGCACGCCTTTCAGTGATAGTGAGGGTGATTTTGTCGGTTCGCCATGTAAGTACAGTCCACAGCAGAAGTAATGTGGGGTTTCAGTCATGGGTATGTTCTGCTTCTGAAGCTTAGGAACGATTTACCAGACTACAATGAAACTTTGAATGTAGCTTATATGTATCGTCACCCTTGCAGCTGCAACTTTAGCTACTGACATCTTCTTTTCGATCACTCCGCATTAAACAATCGCCAGTCAAAGCCAACCGTTGAGATTGGTAAAACCCTGCATTACTTTAGCGGTGGGCTGTGCCTACATATTGAGTTGCGCATTGAATTCACGGTAGGTATGTCTGTCATTCATGTGTGACTCGTCTCGGCGCGAGCCTCGTCAGAGTTGCAGCCTAAATCTTCAGAAGGCAAGTAAAAGTGGCCTGCAGTTCAGCGATCTGCATTAGACAATGGACATGCCTGATGCCTACCTAGATGCAGTGCAGTGCCAACCTCTGGAGCCGCGGCCGGCTGTTCAGGCGAAGTGGCGGGAATCGCTCAACTGCACTTCATCCTCTCATGTCCTATCTTCATGCACATCTATGTTGCTAAAATATTTCTTTTTTTAATGCTTTCCATGCATTGAGACGAGGGCTGGTGTTAGGTGTACCTACTCTACAGCGATTTGTGAATAAGTGTTGCAATTCTTAAACTGCGAGCTTGTCATAATGTTCGTATTCAGTTTGATACAGTTGTTAATGACTAGCTGCTGGTCTTGAGAGTTGAGACACTGCTGCTGATAATTCAGCGCTGAAGCATCAACACACTTCACCTGTCCTGAACGGTGTCTAACATCATCTTTCTGTGCAGTGCATCCTCGCTCTTGGTTTTTCTTGGTTTCTCTTGGTTTCTCTCGTGATTTCATCGTAATTGTTTTTGTTTCCATTGTTCTTGTTGCGCCGTGATTTCGTCTATGTTTGCGAGCGCGCGCGTTTGCGTCCCTCCGGCGGCGGCGGCGGCAATCGGCACCTGCCCATCCCTCTTGCGGTTCTCGACAGGGATCCCTCTTAAAGGTTGAGGCCCACTCGAGACACATAGCTCCACAAACACACTTACACATTAGCGATATAACGTAACGTAATATCAAAGCAAAGGGATTTTTCCTGTGCAATTTGGCAAAAGCGCACAGGTTTTGCCCTCTAAGATAGGCACCAGGTTTTTCTAGTTAGGACTTTCCTGGTGGAACTCACAACACAACAACAGCACACATTACAACACTACCACATTTCAGCATCAAGATTCAGCAGCAAGAAATGTAAGTACTCAAAATCCCTCTCGGCACTGCCACTCTGCCTCTGGCACCCTTTCTGGCTTTCCCTTGCACTTGCTTCCACCGGACGTCACATGAGCCGGGCTAACGTAAACTTTGTTCTTAATATTGCCTTGGGCCGGAATAACATAGCCGGCATTAAAGTAAAGTAAAACGGAAGATCTGGCTAATTGCCAGCTAGTAACTTCCCCCTACCCCGACCAGGGCCTCGGCCTGTCGGGAGCAAAATTCAAAAAAAAAAAAAGCACAATGGAAACATGAAAGCTTTCATCAAAGCGCTTCGGACTAGTAGAATCGGCGCCGGTGATGGATCACTCTGGTGATCACACGGACGTCACGGCCAAACGGCGGCGGCCCGGCCACCTGGTGGTGCCATTAGCGGCGCCGTCCCGTTCCCAGGCGGGCCGCGTGGGACGCGCCGAGACGGCCTACTCCAGCGTACCGCCGGCGCCGCCCTTCGGCCAGCGGGCGCGCAGCGAGAGCTGGCCCGCCGCCAGACACGCACTCTCCCACGCGCCGCCGGCGTGCGTACTACGCACCCCGCCCGTGCTGCCACCTGGCGGCGCGACAGCAAACAACGACCGGAAACGCCGCCAACAACGCCTGATTTTTAGTGACTGATTTTTGGTATGCGACAGTCGACAGACTGCTTGTTTGAGAAGTTCGCTTGCTCAACTCAACTAGCGTATCTTTCTACGACGTCGATTTGAGGAATGCAAAAACCGTTGATCCAGTAGTGTTTTCCGTGAATGGGCGGTGCGGGGCGGCTGGCCGGTCGGCCGTTGCCGCGCGCCGGCCGGCCGGGTCAGCGGAGGTCGGCCGGCGGTCAGTAAACCGTCGTGGGGCGCCGCCGGGTGCCCACGGTGCAGCTGCTGCGCAGTACAGCGTTTTTGCGACGCTCGCGGCGCGGGTCGACGTTTGAAGCGGCGCAGCCGGCGGGTGGCGGTGCGGCTCGAGTGCGGCCCGGCTGCCCAGCTATCTGATGGCGTCCGTCAGCGACCGGTAACCGAGCGGCTCGGCGTGGCAACAGCCGCCGCCGCGCCGGTCGCATTCCTGGCCGGCCCAGTGACACACGGCGGCGTCTGGGCGCGGCTGGCGGGAGGGTGCGCGCTGCGTGTGCTGCCGACAGCCGGCCCGGGCCGCACCGTTACCGCGCGCCGCCCAGGCATGAGGTCCGCGGCGGCGGCGGCGGCGGCGGCGGCGTCACTGACCGGCCCCGCCGGCAGACTCGGCAGGTCATCGCTCCCAGCCGCCGTGGCGCCGTGCGCCGGCCCACGCGCCAGATGAGTACCTTCCCAGAAATGCCGCCAGACGAGCGGCGCAGACCGGCCGACGCACTGTCATGCAGGTCGCTGACCGGGCGCTGCAGACGGACGGGGGCGGCACGCAGACGGGCGGGGAGTCGCGGCGCATAGCCCACCGCCGACCGCTCCCGGCCGGCCGCGCCGATAGCGGCACCCGCGCCCGGCCCCTATCGGCCCGATTAGATAGCAGACGCGCCTGTTTGGACTGCCGCCCTGCACTCGTTCCACTCTCGGATGGGCGTGTGTAACACAGCTGAGCGCGACACAACAAATGCGCCATGCGTGCGCCATGTGTAGCATTGTTCTCTGGTGCTCTGGCAGCGCCGCAGCTGAGCTCGGAGAGCGGGTCGGAGCCGTACCGGTTGTGGCGGCCGCGCCGGTGAGCCGTTATTTGCAGGTGCCGGGCCGGGGAACTGCGCAGAACTGAACCGGCACTGCTCATGGCGCGCCGCATTCTTGAGCAGTGACGGTACGGTAACGGTCGGCCCCAGCCGTTCCCACGCTCACAACTGGAACTTTTTCAGATGTGGGCTGCAGTAGCATGTCGGATTCGGAGTGGGCGATCACTGATAGCGGCGGTCGCCGCCGCCCGGTCCGCTATTCGCCCGCTCTGGGCTGGCCAGCGAGGTCGGCAGACCGTTCACGGCCGGGCCGCGCCGAGGGGAAAGGCCAGCGCGAGTCACGGACCGCGGCCGCCGTGCGCCGGTGAGCGGACGGCGGACGGCGGACGGCGTCCCCACACGGCGGCGCGGCCGCGGGAACCACGTGGTCTCTGGCGGACGTGCCGGCGCGGCGGGGTTGAGGGCCGCGCGGAGCGGTCGTTCGCCCTCGCTGGAGGCGGCCGTTGTTCCGCCCGGCTGGTGCGCGCTCGGCGCTTTTTGCGGCGTCGCGAGGGCCGCCGGACAGCGCCGCTGGATGCGGGGTACGCACATAAAAACTGGGGCACTCAACCGGCGCCGCTCAGGCCGCACTGGAAGGTCGCCGCCCTGCGCATGACTCAGGCAGCCAATCAGAGAGCTTCGCGCGCAAACTGCGCAGTACGCGCCGTGTGACGTCACAGACTGCGGCGCGGCGGGGCAAGAAGTGCGGGCTCGCTCGGGTCTCGGGGTCGGAGATGGATGACGCCCGGCCGGTACGCGGTGGCGGGGCGGCGCGCCGGGAGGGGAATTCCGGGCGCTCTGCAGGGCGGTGGCGAGGCTCGCGTCGTGTTTGTCGATGGCACGACCTGCGCCCGCTCCCGCCGGGAGCAGGGGCGCAGGAGACAGGGGCGTGGCGGACAGGTTTTGGGCAAAATATCCGGGACGGCTGGCCTATGCATGCAGGTTCCCTGTTACCATTCCAGAATGTAATCCTATTTATCTGTGACAGGCTGAGTATCTGTTGATCTTGTCTGGTACGGCAATGGTATAAGGCGAATGGCGCGATCCGCGATCTCACCGTTCCGCAGGCGGCGAGGCCGACGAGCCGTCGCTCACGGTCGGCGGTCCTTCCTGCAGGGCGCCGGCGCTGGCCGCGCGGGGACACCGGCCGACCCGCCCAGACGCCGCCGGCGCGGACTCGGTGCTCCCCCGCCACATCCTGGTGGCGAGGTCAGCGGCCGCGCCCGCCGGCCACCCGCCCCGCCCCGCCCGGCCGCCGCATTCCGTGGTCACGTGACGGCGTCGTGAGGCCGCGCCGCCGGCCTCTCACGGACCGACGCTAACGGGCCGCGCGGCGCGCCGAAGGCCGTCCGTCTGCGACCAATGTCGGCGCGCGGCGCGGCGATGTCGGCGCGCTAACGGTGCCGACGGCAGGCGGCGCCACCGGCCGGCCGCCGCCGCGCGATTCGCCCGCGACACGGTGGAGAAAGGCGCGGCGCGCCGCGGAACGTCCGGCGGGGGCGGACACTGGACTGGCGGGCCGGCGCCGCCTGGCTGCCGACACCGAAGGCCGCCGGTCGGTGTTGATCAAGGCGCCCCGGGTCACACCACTTTCCGCGGGCCGGGCGCTGTTGTGATGGTATCCCAACCGCCGTGCTCAGATCCATTTCCAAATCGAAAACTTTTGGTTAGAGTGACAGCATGTGGCCGTAACAGCTCATTTCGTTAGAAATCGCAATGCTGGATTGTGGAATGTGTGACGGTAACAAACCGCCGCGAATCTCGCAATGAGAAGAGCTTAGTACCGAATCTGCATCCAGCAAAACAATCGCTTTGTGTTGCACTTACGCTTCCCCTCTCCCAAAATCGCCTGTGATGAGTCGCTGCATCACGAAAAATGTCACGAAGTTACGGATATATCCGTGTAAATTTTCAGCGGTTGGCGCAGTGACACCCGCGGTCCGCTAGTTTTGGAGAAATCCCGGTGTCTGCGTAAATACCGCCCTCCGGCCGTGTGACACAGAGTGACCGGCTTTTCCACTGACGTCTGAATGGGCCGAGTCTCGCCTTTGACCTTTGGCAGGGCTCAGTGAAGAGTCTGTGCCAGGCGAGGTCAAGCCTTTTGGCCTGAGTCCGCCGTTTTCGGTCGTCTTCGCCGCTCTCTGAGGGGCTGGCCGGACTGTGTGACCTCCTTTCGATACGATTGGTGGCGCCGCGGGCCGATTACGTAAGGCGGCGGAGTCGGCCGGCCGAGCTGTTTGTGCGGTCGGCCCTCATGGCTGCCCGCAGCCGGGATGGGGCAGACCGGTGTAGCCGACTACATAGACGCTACTCCAGGTATCGTGCCAGATGCAGTGGCCAAGTTATTGCTGCTGGTTTTATTAAAACAAAAATCATCGCATGCTTTTGCTATCAGCACTCGCAAATGCTCCTGAGGGAAAAATAAGACAGAAAACCCATTGACGTATGATGGTCAGTAGAAATGACAACATAGCATGTCCATAATTCTACACGGTACTAGCAGAGCCATATATGTATTGCACAGTGCACACCGTATCACATTCACATGCTCCACAGCCAAGGTAGACAACACCCACTCCGCAGCGGCGTCATGCGAGCCCGTAAATCATGAGGTGCTGTTTGAAGCCCATCACTGCGAGCCACGTGAAAGTATTTATACAAGAAATAGTTACCACCACTGGATGGGTTGCGTGCCCACAAAATTTAGCAACGATGGAGCACCGCGGCACTTAAATAGCTAATACCTGATTGTCGACTATGTCGATTGCGGCCATTCTGCAACCTTATGCAAGCGGCAATCTGTAATAGATTTTGATTGAAAACAATTTAATTATCACTTCGAATGCAGCGATACACTTACGAGTATTCTCTTCAAAGTGGTCGACCGTCGATGAGAGTAGGATCAATCTTTAGTCACCTCCCGGCTAAAGTGCCGAAATAAGGGGGTCTTGGAGGATATAGCAGTTTTGGATTCTGCTATCAGTTTTCTGGTGTTGAAATGCTGCCTCTAACGTACATTCGTTGTGGGTTAGACTTAGAGCTAAGGTAGGACCGAGGGATTAATAGTTGACACTGAACTATGTTGTCCAGGCATTTGCACGTATTGTGCGTAGACTAACAAAATCAGCTAAACAGTTCGCCTTTGCTATTTTCCGACTGTTCGACTGTAGGTGTAAGCCAGACCTATTTAATAAGATTATAGATTTGCTTATGGTTTTCCGATGCCGTCCGTTTCCAATTAATAAGGGCATAAAGCAATCGGCAGGTGTAGTCAGTAGCCAGCCGCGCCCAGCTGGCCGGGTGTATATGTACGGCCGGTCCGCGGCAGAGCAGAGCGGCCGCCGGTCGGCGAGCGGCACCGCTTCCTGCCCGTTACTCGGCGCCATGCACCGTGCGGACCTACTTTCTCGGCCGGCTCCGGCTCCGGCCCCGGCGCTGCCGCCGCCGCTGCGCAGTTTCATTGATGCCTGTCGGCGGCGGCGGCGTGTATCGCGTTACCAGGCGCCGTGGCCGTGCCGGCCGCCGCAGGGCACGCCGACACGCCACCAGAAATCAATCGCGCGTGCGTCACCGACGGCGCCGCGTACTCGCCTGACGTCAGCGCCGCCGGGGCAACCGTCATCACAGTGGGCGCGCGGCCGTCGCCACCCAAACAGAGCCGTCAACCGGGCCGCGGCGGCCGCGGCGTGGCGGTGCAAGCCGCGCCACATCCGGGTACCGCCGGCCCATGACGGCCATTGCATAACGTTGGAAAGCGCCGCTCTATATTCGTCGGCGACGAAATGCTGCGGAGAAAAATGGGGCCCAATGGGACATGGGGTTTGGGGTAGTGATGGCCGGCGACCAGCCAATGAAACCTATAGCCCAAAGCTGGCGCAGATGACAATAGAGCTCAGACAGACCAACCTCGTCTCAGCGGCCTTCCTTCCCTTGCATCCGACGGGATAGTCGCATTGCTTACGTTGTCACTATTTTCTTTTTCTCAATGAATATCTATTATAGGGAGTAGGTTCGTTATGTGTCTTCAGTCTTGTGTGGCGTCTGTTGTGTTTTCTTTCTACGAGTAGACCGTAAAACATTGTTCGTAGGCTGTAGGCATGTATGAATATCACGTTGCTTTGCCAAGATCAAAGGAGTTATTCTGAATGTATTTCCTCTCTCATTTTGCTTGTCAAGGCAGCTCAGTCAGTGTCGTTACAGAATCGAATTAATTTAATAAAAAATAGGTAAATATCGGATGCACTTCAATCAGTGCTTTTCATAACCCTTTTTGCAAGTTTTGCCTGAAGTATTCCGTTGTTGTGCAGTGCCTATAATATCACGCACTAGAAACGCAGTAAGTGCTTGGAATAGCCGTGTGTGATGTAGAGGCAGGTATGCATGTTTCACGAGTCGGTCGCATTTCGTACCCTTCGCGAAATATCCGGAAAAAACCGTGTGCCTCCTCCTTCAAAGGAGTTTATCCGTTCACAAAATAATTAGGGCTCTGTTATAGATCAGCATGCCAGCGAAAGTGACTGAGTAGATGTCAGGTACTTACATACCATGGCAATCAACGATCAATGGTGCGCGCTGCGGCCCGTCTGCCGCGCAGCCCCGCGTGGTGTTAGGTTTATGTGCGTGGCTGCGGTCGCCGAGACCAGGCGGGTGCGCCGCCGTGTACTGCGGGCCGCGGCGCGCCTACCCTTGCAGGCGGCAGCGCGACGGCCGGGAGCTCCCTGTCAGGGAAAATGCCAGCCAGAGCCGGCCGGCCGAGGGAGAGTCTGTCACGCCGACCACACCTCCGCTGAATGGAGAGAGGGCGGAATTCGGAAACGGAAAACGATGGTATCGTATCACGGACAGACACGAGCGCCCTGGCACGACTGTTCGAGGCTTCATACGACCGAGTAAATATCCCGAACGGTATGAAATGGCCACTTAACTTGCCACTTGGCACGAATCGAAGTAATGTTCATTTTTGTACATTTTGTACCTATTTGTGTCAGTGATGAACGCAAGCTTTCTTCCTAATAAATGCGGACATGTTACAGTTATATTCTTGTACCTAATCTTGACGATTTCCGTTTGATATTTTGTGGCTTCAGATTACGGCCGCGTTTGTTTGCTAGTGCTGTCTGCCAGACGGAGCGGTTTTTCGGCCCCCACTGCTCCCGACTTCCGCTGGTCGTTTGCCTCCGAGTGTGTGTTTGGCGGCGCGCGCAGGCGCCTCTCTCCCTCTCTAGGTCCGGGCCTGCTGCGAGCAGCAGCTCCGGCTCTCGCCGACCAGACGCCATGCCGGGCCGGCCAGTCCGTGGCATTTCCGAGTGCCAGTCCGGCTAACGGTCGCCGGACTGGCCCCGGTCTCAGGCCGCCCGCCGTTCCCGTTCTCAGCTCACTGAACAGGGGCGGGAATCTGATCACACCGTGTGGGTGACCCCCCAAAGACAAACTGGGTCGTCAAGAGGTTATTCCTTGCCTCCCCCTGACCCGTGTCCCTATGCTCCTGTGGCCGCTGAATCTTTCCAAGTTTGGGGGCTCGGCGGGGCGGAATGCGGTCGGGCGGGTCAGGAGTGAGCGGTCTGAGTCAGCGGCCGTGCCGCACGGACCGCCGTGCCCACAGCCGTGCTCGCCGACCGCTGCAGACGTGCCGCACATTCTTTCCCAGGAGGGCGCGCGGCCGGTCCCACGGCCGGGCGAGCCTGGACCGGGCACCGCCAGGGGCCGCCAGCCGGCGGCGGCTGACCTGACCTCGCTCCAGCCGCGCGGCCGGCTGACAGCGCGCTGACGTAACGTGCGTCACGGTGGGGAGCTGCGTCTGACGTGCACGCTGGCCCTGCTAACGTTGCGTCACGGCGCCGGCCTCCCGAACAATGTCGCTCGCCGGGTGACATTGCATTTACCCTGCCAAACGTGCAGCGAGACGCCCAACGGCCCGGCCTCTGTGACTGTGAGGACGGCAATGACGTAACGAGCGCCCTTGTTTGTTCTTGCACCGGATTTAGAAATGTCGCTCAAGTCGTGCGCGGCGCGCGCACTGCAATGTCTCAGTCAGCGTGTGGCGATGGGGCCCGGATTAGCAGCTGGCTTTGTTGGCGCTGCAGCGACTGGCGGAGTTAGAAGGGCCGCCGGCCGCGCTCTCAGGGCCAACTACGCCACCCTGCACCCGGATCTGTGTCCTGGGGGCTCCAGCGGGGTCCGCCGGGCGCGGCGACGGGGAACGGACGCGTGGGGTGGCACCGGTACGGGCCGAGGCGGCGGATCGCCCAGCTACAGCGGCTGCTGGTCCGGTCACCAGCCGTCGGCCCCGGCCCCGGCCGGTCTTGGCCGTTCCTCGAACCAGCGAAACCCGGTAAAAAGCCGGCGAGCTGGCCGTTGGGAGGCGGCGAGGGCGAGGGACGACGGGCGGCGCCCGGAGACGACTGGTCCGCCGCGGACTGCCCCCGACTCACCGACCGACGCGGGCCGGCACCACCCGGTCAGCGGCGCGGCGGGCTGTGCTCGGCCAGCACCGGGCGCCAGCACTGCCAGCAGCCGTCGGCGCCGCCCGGGCACCGCTGAGCAGCTGATCACCGATCAGTCACACACGGCTCAGTCAGCCGAGGCCGCCTGTGCACGCTGCACAAGGCCGCGGCCGTCGCAAACCTGAATATGTTTACCGGCAGCCCACACAAGGCAATCAAAGCATTCCATACAAATTGGCAGGGACGACAGGCTGCAATAATTGAAATCGATTCGCAATGTCAGCTGATCTTTCGAGCAAACCATTAACCCGCGCGGGGCTGGGGTCTCCAGCCGAACGCGCGGGGCTGGGGGGGGGGAGGGGGGGGGGGGGGTAAATTTTACCCCCCCTGTTATCTCCCGAACTAATGGTCCGATTTGGAAAATTCAAACGCCAATCGAAAGCTCTCACCACGAACTACTAAAAACATGTACTTAATTTAAAGTTTGAGGTCAAGGTCAAGGTCAGGTCAAGGGTACAAATTGCAAGTTTCTACAGTATCGGCCTTGCACCGTAGTTGCCGAAGAATGGAGTCATGGACTGAGACTGATCGCCCAAAACGTGTTCTTAGGCTACCAAGACAATATTCGTTGCATACAATATCATTCAGAGGTCAAGGTCAAGGTCAGGTCAGGTCAGGTCAGGTCACCAAAAAACAAAATATAGAAAAGGGCATGTGCGACACATGTTTTATGGGTCATTTTACTCATAGAATTCAATAGGCACACTCAATAAGTGATATGGACCACCTTTGGATGAATTTCAGGTCGAGGTCAGGTCAAGGTCAGGTCAAGTGAGGTCAAATTTTGAAGTTGGTTGTTAAGGCCTAAAAACGTGTCTATCTGATGCAGTTTTTCACGGCGAATCGAATGGTGCTATTTTTGTTTCCGTAGGAGGTCTAGAACTTCCAAAAAAGTCATTTTTCAAAAATTTTGTGTGTCGTGACGTCATAAAATTTTGAATAACTCCCACATTTTTGAACCGATTCTTCTAAAATTTGGTATGTAGGTGCACATAGACCACTTCTCTGACATATATTCCGGTTTTTTTTGATAGACTCAAAATTTTGGATTTTATAATGATTTTCCCAAAAAAATCAGTTTTTTGAAAAAATTTAGGCCAAAATCCAAAATTTTCAAAAAACCGAGATAGCCATTTGATAGACAAAGTAAAATTACGTATAACCTTTTTTGTTACGTCTTGATTCCTTTAAAAATGAAGATGTTAGCGGCGTTTGAACTTTTGCCGTTTTTGAGGCGAAAATGGCGAACATGACGTCACTAAAACGTCAATTTCTCAAAAATTTTCCGACGGATTTCGCTCAAATTTTCAGGGAAGGTGTCAAATTGATGTAAGAAAAGGTACTGAAAGTTTGGCGGCGCTGCGCGCCGCCGTTTTTGAGATATCGCAAAAATTCGTGAGGGGGGGTAAAATTTACCCCCCCCCAGCCCCGCGCGGGTTAACGCATTGTTTTCACACCCAAGCGGTGCATTTGCTGTGTGAACAATAAATATAGCTGGTCTTATTTTTTCAACATTATACGACATAGAGTAATGGCAGTTTTGGTGTCGTTTCCTGTCACACTGTATGCAGTTCTTTGTGTTCCTCTACTGACTTGGTACTTTTCAGAACGTCTAGTTAGTGTTCCGTGCTGCGCAGTAACGGCAACGCTTTTTGTATCATTTCTACTAAATTAAAGCAAATGAGAGGACTGGGTGCAGTTTTGAAGGCTTGGTTTTGAAGTTTTGAAGTGTTTGGTGTTTTATCAAAGGCTCAAGTAACAGTGTCGCCGGTGAATGACGTGACTTGTGACTTGTGATGGCGTCGTTCTCTATGCCGTGGGTAACTGAAGTTCGGCGTTTGACGCCCACGCTTGGACTCATTCAGCAGATTCGGCGCTGCTACTGGTCTCTCCGACACTCCCGAGGGCAGTGCACATATGAAAGTACTGCTCCCGATTCAATCAACGACCGAGTGGAGAGTGCGCTCACTTTCATTGTCCGCGGCCGGCTCGACCTTTGTTGGAATTCAGATGTTCGTGGCACAATGGAACAAATTGCAGGAGAGAAGGTCGTCAGGCCAATCTTGCATGGGTCGTTTCAGGCTTCAGCTTAGCACACGAGCATGCTCACCTTGGTGAATACACATAGAGATTTGTGTCAATGCTCTCCATCACGGGCCGCAATAATCTCTACACGACGTGACGCGCTCGATACAGCCGGCGACCTCGACTAGCCAACAGGGACCGCGTCTGATAGCCGCGGGGGCGGGACGCACACGAAGGTCTCACCCAGGTGCGTCTGCGTGCACCACTCGAGCCGGGGCAGCAGAGAGCGGCTCGTCTGGCGGCCGGGCTGGGGTCGGGAGGTGCGCGGGCAATCCTGCCAACACACCCGATAGCGCGCAGGCGGCCCTGTCTGCCGTCTGCTCGGCCGCAGGTGATACCATCTGGCCGGGTTTGGCGCCGCTCGGCACTGGGTACCCCGGCCCTGTTCCTGGGCGACTCGGTCGCCGGAGACACGCGGTTCGCAGAACGGCCGCTCGGCTCGGCGGCTCCGGCGGCGGCGACTTTCCAATCAGCCGGGCCGGGGCGGACGGACGGTGCCGCCGGGCTCAGCCGGCTTCACCCGGTAACAGGACGGGCCGCCGAACTTCCCCCCCGGACAGGGACGTGACCGGGATTAAACGTGGACGGACCGGAACGCACAGCGACGTGGGATGACGGGGCCAAGCAGGTTCAGCTGCTGACCGCCTCCGCTGGCGTGGGGATAGGGCGCGGCAGAGAATCCGTCTCGTACGCTGGGCGGGCGGAGTGAACCCTTCTTCACACCATTCGACTACTATCTTTATGCTGAGTCGGGAAGAAGTTAAATATCGAGACCATATTCTTATCTCAGCATTTAACACACATGTTCGTGGAGCATGGAGCAGGTACGAAACTTGGGGTAACGATGACGTCGTTTTGAACGTAGGTAAGTTTATAGTTGAGCAGTGATCCTAATTGATTGCCAATTGTTTCTCGTGATCATCTACGTACATAAGATTAGAGAAGTAACTGAATCCGATCGCCATTTAAGAGCCACCAGAAGCCGGGCACATACCGCAGTTTATTCTCAGCCGCTGGGGCCCTATTTTAGCTCCCAGTCCTCTCGCACCATCACGTGCGGGATTTTTCCCCCACATTCCGGCGGCTCGGCGTGGTTTGGCCGGTGGGCCGTGTCCCGTTCGGACCCCTCTCCATCTCTGAGCGGCGCCGTGACGCACGCGCTCGGTGACCGGTGACGTCACGGCGGCGTCTGCTGTTCACACCTGTCCCGTGACCGGCGCTCTATTTCGGGCCGGGCCGGGGCGACACTCGGGTGGCGGCCGACGGCGACCTTGGCCGGCGGCCGTCTCTGCGGCCGGGAGGGCGGGTGTGGCGGCGGGCGCCGTCTCTCCGGCCGGGCGGGGTGTGGCGCTGACCACCGGTCCGGGCCGGCAGTGTGCCCCCGGCGGACCGCTGCTCTGACGGACCGCCGCCGTCCGACCGCCACCGACCGGCCGGCGCCGCTCTCAGAGCCGGCCCCCGGCTATAGATATCTCCATTACCAGGACCGTCTGGTCCGCGGAGATAACGGCTCGGATGACGTCAGCCGGGCAATACCTAACCTATGTAGCCGTTTGTTAAACGCGTCCTACCCACTCACTGGCGACTTGCCAACCGTACGTCCTTTAGCCGGGATCGTGATCGCCCCATCTACCACATCTCGTTTTGATGTCGATTGAAGGCTATTGTGGCTGGCTAGCTGGCAACCTTATCGTGAACTGGGAACATTACTCTATGTCGATTAGCCGCTCATTGTCAGACACGTACCCGATGGCAGGGCATTAGGCGCGGTCAGGTCGGGAAATAGACCATGCCCGAACGATCACCTCATCTTCGGGCGGAGGTGAGGGCGCGCGGGGCCTGCATGCCGATGAAGCTGCTTGCACCGTGATTCCCAGACCTGTTTTCCTTTCACATGCGATATTTCTCTATCCACAAGCTCTGTAGATCACTATAGGTCGGGGTTACGTTCATGCTCGATGCATAGACGGCAGTATATGGGAGGCCATTCCATTGCATTTGCTGGCTCTATGGGAACGGACGGCACTGATTTGACGACCTAATCACGCTCGCCAACCATCCTCCATGAAAGTCACGTATGGACAATCAGCTCTGCAGCACCCACGGCGGGCACCAGTGGACGTCGGGCGGGAGGGAGGGACGGACGCACCAGTGGACGGCGGGAGGGACGGACGGACGCACCAGTGGACGGCGGGAGGGAGGGACGGACGCACCAGTGGACGGCGGGAGGGACGGCGGGAGGGACGGACGCACCAGTGGACGGCGGGAGGGAGGGACTGGCGCACCAGTGGACGGCGGGAGGGAGGGACGGACGCAACAGTGGACGGCGGGAGGAGGGACGGACGCACCAGTGGACGGCGGGAGGAGGGACGGACGCACCAGTGGACGGCGGGAGGGACGGCGACCGGCCCCGGTCGTACCGGGGATTCCGATCCGGCCCTGTTCCCCGGCGCGATCCACTCCACTCATCGCGCTCGTCGGGGCGCTGTCAGCTGTGGCTCCACCGACCAGGTCTGGGGCCGCGGCGCAATGCCGGCCTTCCGCGGCGGCCGGTGCTAGCGCCGCACCCGGGCCGCCCTCCGGTTCTCGGTACTTAGATACCTCCTCTAGCGCCGCCGCAGACCAAAACTGGCACGTGTCTGCGCTCGGAGAGTCTATCTGCCCAAGGCAGAGGGGAAGTTTGCAGGCGCGGTTGGACTGGCCGGTGGCACGGTGACGCTGTGCCGTCTCCGCTCTGCGTGTGTACTGTGTAGTGTGTACTGACTGTCACACATTGTGCTGGGCCGCGGCCGGGTGGGCAGACGCGGCCCCCACCCCTGCCCTGCCCTAACCGCACCTGTAACCGCTGCCGACCTCTGACCTTTGACGGCGTGCAGCTGGGGCGTGGTGCGGCCCGAGCGAACACCCCTGCTCCTCTGACGTGGGCGGGGAGGGGTCCCCCGGCCGACGGAGATCCGGCTCCCGGCCATCCCCCACATCACTAAGCGGCCACCGACAACCAGCCGATGGTGCACCGGGTCCCGGCTGTGTGCGACCCGGCGCCGACCCTCCCATTGACGCACATATGTATGTAAGGCCGTGCGTGTCACGTCACCTGTTACCGCTGTTGTCACCGCTGTGACCTTTACCAGGGACCGGGGTCGGCGGTTGTAACTCGTCCTTCAATCGCTTTTCATGTTCAAAATTGATATTTTGTAATGTGTGGTGTTGTGAAGTGATTTGCTGCCGCTGGGCCCATTACCTAGCTGTGACAAAACAAATAATTATAATATGAATGAACCATATTATTATTTATAGCGTTGTGTCGAGCCGACCGACTTAGTCTGCGAAATCATAATATCATGAGTTTTGCTTTTACTTGCTAAGATCACGCCTTCATGTTTTAAGCTCAACAACCATGGTATCATATAGATCTACTAAAAATTATCCGTTTTTCCACGGGCATTGATTTTGCTTAAAGGGACCCTCCCACCTTAACATTAGATTTGAGTTGAGATAGCCAAAATGGGGTCCCTGGCTCACAATTACCGGTTTCGGCACTCACAACATCGAGAAATGCCTTAAATCGGAAATATTGAATTTCAAAATTGCAGCATTTTGATTCAGAGGGGCTAATGCTTAGGAATACCCCTCTGAATGTGTGACGTCAGCGCAGATATCTAACGATTTTTAAATGTTTGACTAAAACGTTTTGTAGCACGTGGTGGTATATGCTATTTGCGCGCAACATCTGCCGCAAACGCCGCACTTCTAAAATAAAGTCGCTAGAAACAGCGGAGATCCCAAAAAAGTAAACAAAAGTAAAAGTCTAATATCTTGAAAACCGGTGGATATTTTTCGGTGAAATTTGGTAGATATTCGTTTTCGCTCTTTCTGAACCGAGCGACATCACTTTCATGCCAATTCATAAACTTTTTTGAAGGTGGGAGGGTCCCTTTAAATGTTGTTAGGGGTCGTCTATTCGCAAAAGAAATCCGTCTAACTTTTTTGAGAAGCCCGGTATTTTAATGTGACGGTTTAGCGTGTTGTAATATGTCATATGCTTGGTTGGTATGAACCTCAATGGCTTCGTTGTGAATAAAAATAAAATCACGAAGCTTGCTCGTGTTGACTTCTTTTTTGTTGACCGCTTTTTTTCTTCAAGTATCTACCTATCAGCTTTTACTCGGTTATACCTTTTTTATAAATTTAGCTCGAATGTTTGAATGGACGGATTGACAGAGCCGGAGCCTACGCTAAGCAGAGCTGGTTGCGTAGACCCCGACCCCTACTGTCCGATCGCGCAATTCCGGGTAACGGGAGAATTTAGATGCCAAAGTTTAACGTGCCCCTCAAAGCCGGACACGGCCTGTTCCACTCAACTGACTTCAACTGGCTGCCGCTGCTCCCACCAACCGCAGACCATCCCCGTCAGGAGTCTCAAACGACTCGAACCCGGGCTCTCACTACCGGGAGTTCAGCGCTCTACCAACTGAGCTACGGGACAGGCTACCTAATTCCTGAAGCGGACATTCCTGATTCCGTGAATGAATTAATTGTTGCATTGCCGCTTGGTCGGTCTTTGAAAACTTTTCTAACCGTTCCGCTCACAAATAGGTAACTGTGGCAGTGTGCTGGAATTGAGCCGTTTTCCCCACCCCTGGCGCCATCTGTTGGTCACCGTCGGCGCCGCGGCAGCCTGCAGTGCCGTCAGCGGCCCGACGCGGTACACGGGAGCTCCAGAGCGCCGCGGGCCGGCGCCTCTGAGGTCTGCTCACCGTCCACCGCTGTCTCCGCCCCCCCCCCCTCCCACTCCCATCCCATCCAGGCTGTGTCCTGCAACCTCTGCTGTCTCCCGGCTGCCCGTCTAATTCTTGTCCCCGTCCGCCCCGGAGGCTCTGCGACTGCATCCCCCGGACTCTGCGACTGCATCCCTCCGGACTCTGCGACTGCATCCCCCGGACTCTGCGACTGCATCCCTCCGGACTCTGCGACTGCATCCCCCGGACCCTGCGACTGCATCCCCCCTCCGGACTCTGCGACTGCATCCCTCCGGACTCTGCGACTGCATCCCCCCTCCGGACTCTGCGACTGCATCCCTCCGGACTCTGCGACCGCATCCCCTCGGACTCTGCGACTGCATCCCCCCGGACTCCGATCGAATACGAACAGTCAGTGACTGCGGAGTCAGGGCTGAAAAAGCATCTTCTTAGACATCAGCACCGGCCGCCAATGCGACTGAGCCGGACCCAGCCGGCGGCAGCTCCGGCTGGGCCCGCCCGGTGTCCCTGTGCCCAGCGGCAGCTCCGACCGTGTTTGTCCGTCCGGCGTTCCTCCAGTCCAGACCTCTGCGTCACGCTGAGTCGGAGCTGGCTGAGTCCGAGGCCGCGTCTGTCGGCGTCACGTCCCGCGAGAGATGTGCGCCCTCACGGTCGGCCACGTCGCGTGACTATGTAGTTCCCCGGCCGGCACAGGACAGGACAGGGCCGCCGGTCTCCCGGGACCTCAAACGGCCCTCCCCGCCGGGTGTGGGGGGGGGGGGGGCGACCGACTCGGAGACGGCGGGTAGTCTGTGACACATCGGTCAAACAGCCAGGCACAGCAGAGCACAGCCAGGTAATTCAAGTGTGCGGCCGGGTCAGATGTGTAGTGTGCACAGGCACACATATGAAATCCGCATAGTAAAAACTGTCCGGTCAACATTGGAATTCCGGATAAGGAACACTAATGCCGGTATCTTTATTCTCAGATGCCGTTTGAATCCAGCCATAGAATCCCTCCAAGTATCATATGCTTACATACAGTACACACGAATGAGTTAGGCACTGACACGGGCCAACTCTGAGCACACACTTGCTCAAGGCACCGAGTAACGGTGCGGGGGGCCAGCCGGCGGATTTCGTAAGAGCGCCGCTCAGCAAAGCTGGACAGGTTTTCCGTTATGGCCGGGCGACCTTCAGGTTGGGAAAGGACCGCTGAGCGGTCGTCATGGCCGCCGGTGCCGCTGCAGATAACGCCGTCTGATTGGGAGCTTAGTTAAAACCCCCAGAGAATGTCACTCAGATCGTCAATGTGCTTCCAACGAATACAGCTTATAATCAGACTTAAGAGGATTTTATCCTTTTTAAGACCGGCAAACGGATCGCATAAGAATAAACTATTGAGAAACAATGTTTTGGATAGCGTCGTATTTACGTCTACCACTAACGACAAAGGGTAAGGCAAACAAAGAACAACTGTTGTTCTTTGTTTGCCCTTCAGAAATACCCTTCACCTTTCGACTTCCAGAAATAACAACAATTAAATAGTAATATAATGAAAAAGAACAACGTTAGACGAATTGCACATTGC
The DNA here is from genome assembly GCF_019059575.1 of Amphibalanus amphitrite. Taxonomy (NCBI): domain Eukaryota; kingdom Metazoa; phylum Arthropoda; class Thecostraca; order Balanomorpha; family Balanidae; genus Amphibalanus; species Amphibalanus amphitrite. The sequence goes on along the minus strand of NW_024881702.1, from coordinate 21,502 downwards.
GCAATATTCTGAATGTTTTTTTCTCTCTGTTTCGTAAGTTGGTGTTTTACTTTGTAACGTGTTACGAATATAGCTCAAACTGCCAGGCAAACAGCTTCGCGGGCCTAGTAGTGACGCAAAAGTAGCAGCTCCCTTGTTTTGCTGTTAAGTTTTTGATGAAGTTTTGCCTAATTATGACTGAAGTCAACACGGTATACGGCCAGTGGGTATACCTACGAGTATGCCTATTTGTAGTTTGCACATGTTTCAATGAGTGAATTATGGAACGTCCGCTATCTCGATCATAGGTAGGCATAATAAGCCTTTGACTGCTGTTCACCTGCTGTCAATTTTGTCATCATCGTATTTTGTTATGCCTATTATGAATGCACCTAATTTGATCGTGCCCTTTCTAATCAGTCGCTTTTCTTGCATTCCGTTCAAGTCGAAACTATGAGTGACGTCACATTGCCGTCGAATAAAGACATCGCCGTTATGTAAGCAGTGTCGCATGTAGTGCAGGTATACAATGAAGCACGGGCAGTGTGACGGATATTGTTGGCCGCTATCGGGAGGCCGTGCACAGCACTCTATGGACATCGCAGCCAAATCGCAACCGCACTGCCAAATCATCATCCTGTTACTTTCGAGCTCGGTGCGGCCTTTCCAGATAAGTGGCGAATGGCTTGCAGTGGATGCAACTTTGCAGATAAGTGGCGAATGGCTTGCTGTGGATGCAACTGGGCACAGGGCCCACGCCGCTGGTTTTCTAAACACGGCCTCGGGTGGGCGACCTTGGTTCGCATGTTGCTGACAGAGCGAAAACGTCTTGACGCAATCATCCTCCAACATATCGCCCGTTTACATCACGATCCCGACTGCAACATTGTCGTATGGCTGCAGTGCCACAGGGCGTTTCGCATTTGGGAAAGTTCTCCCTCTCTCCCTCTCTCTCTCTCCCCCCCCTCTCTCTCTCTCTCTCCCTCCCAACTCCCATCCCCCTCCGATCTGGAGCACCAGTTGCCTGCATGGACCCCGGTGCTCGGTGCCACGGGGCCGGGCTGACCGGGGCGGCGCGGGTCGGCGGTGGGCGGCGCGTTACCGGGCCACTGGGTGAAGTGTTTGGTGCGGCCGATATTAGTCGGGGCCGCGCACTGGTGCCTTGCAGGGAATGTCATGGCCGGCCTTGTGCCCATTACGCGTCTCCGGCGGCCCTAACGGGGCCGGCCGGCTCACGGCGGGCCGTTGCAAAACAGCGCCGACCTCCGGCCGTGACGCAAACCTGGCCTGCATTGCAGCCGCAGCCGCACGAAGGCCGTGACAATCGGGCCGTCCGGCGTCATCCGCCGCGCCGCGCCGCACGCCGTGACAGGCACGCGGAGAAACGCCAGGCGCGACCGCTGTACCGGCAGCTGGCTGTTGGAGCTCGTCTTCAGCACCTATCCGAATCTCCCCCCTCTCTCTCTCTCTCTCCCTCTCTCTCTCTCTCTCTCCCCTCTCTCTCTCTCTCTCTCTCTCTCTCTCTCTCTCTCTCTCTCCCGTCTGGTGTGCCGCTGTGGCCCCCTCCCCAGCTGGGTACACCGTCGCCGCTCTCTCCGTCCGGCTCTCGGAATGCCTTTCACCTGCTGTCGGCGTCGGCGGCGTCGGCTGTGCACAGCCGCTCCCTGCCGCCGCTCACGAACCCGCCACAGTGGCCAGGTCACACCCATGGCCCAGTTTGACCTGTCAGACGACCACCGGGCCGGACCCCGCGACCTGGGACCGCGGGCTGGCAGCCCAGGGCAGCCCCGGCGACACGCGCACCGGCCTGCAGGCCGCGGCAGTCCGTTGGCGTCCGTCGGCGACCGCTGCCGGCGCCGATGACACCCACTTGCCGCAAACGGCGGGCGGAAAAAGGACCGGGCTAGGCGGCGTTTTCAGCAGGGAAGCTTTCGTGTTTGGGTCGCGCGATGCTTGTGGTATTTGAGTGCAGCATGATATCACGCCCGATGCTTGTTTTCCTTGGCATTGCTCGAACCATCGTCCTTCACATTTTTCAGCCGTGGAAGGACGCTGGCCGTAAGCGGGAAGTGTGGATGATCTCAGACGGGTGACAGATCAGGTTCGGTGGCGTGTAGCGCCGCGCTGCGGTGTCGGTGGCCGTGGAAGGACGGCCGTCGCTCCCGGCCGGCCGGCGTTCTCACGGTTAGCTCGACCGTGACGGCCGGCCAGGGACACGGTCGGCGCGCCCACATCCGCGTCCAGTGCCGAGAACGGCGGCCGGCCGGCCCGCGGACCGGTCCGGGACCGCTGCACCGTGTAGGTGTATTTACAGGGCCGGCCGGCCCCCCGACCGGACCCGCTATGTGCGGGGGCGGCGCTGCACGCCGGCCGTCACGGCGCCGCGGCGGCCCTGTGGCCAAAGGACGCCGGCGGCCCTGTCGCCAAAGGGCGCCGGCCCGCCGCCGTATCTCTCGCCGATCGGAGCCAGCGGGATTTTTGTGGCGCCGTACCGTTCTGATAACATTTTGTCAAATGTCAGGTGGTGGGTAAGCCCGGGCCGCGGTCGGCTGGACGGATTTGCGGGCACTCGGCGTCGGTTGATGGTGTCGACAGCCGACAGCCGTGTGCGGCGAACGGCCGCGAACGGGACGGGGCCGGGCAGCGGACATGAGCCGCGCTGACCAGTCGGTCCGCTGCGCGGCCTTGCAAGGACACGGAAGGGCGCTCTAGGTAGAAAGGGCCGGTGGACATGCATTGTGTAGGCCAATTGCACACGACGAGTGCAAACTGTAAGAGGCGGCGTCCAAACCATGGCATTGGACCGTGCAAAGTTATGCATGCGGCGTTTGAGCAGTTTCTTAAGACACACCTCTTATGGCACACCACTCCTCTTATTATGATAGATAATCGTGTTCACGACGGGCTATCTGGCGAATGCATCTATTTTGACCAAATCTACACCAAATCTCTTTTACGATAAATATATTCATATCTTTAATCTATTTCAGTGTTTTCATCGAAAATTATGTCTGATAATTTGAAAAGAATGAGTTTTTTTTTCTGTGCAACCCAAACTGACAACGTTTAGGAAACACACTGAACCAAATTTGACCAGCTCTGCACCAAATCTGCACCTAATCTGCACCAAATGTGTACAGATGGCCGTCGTGAAAATGACTAATGTATGCATTAAGGTTTCTTGGGCTAAATTTTTCGACACAAATGCGAGCCTCAAAGTTCCAACAGCTTGAAGCCGTTGTGCCATGCGGTAACCGATCGGTTTGAGAGTTGAAATGGAAAGCTATAGTGGAGCACACGCACCATGAGCCGACTGTACCGATTGATGGGAAATTCCGTGTGTGTTCAGCGCCATCAGCAGCCATATATGACAACATTTCATGTTTAAATGAGACCTTAACCCGCGCCCTGCTGGGGGTCCTGGATTTCCACGCCCTGCTGGGGGGGGGGGGTGTTTGAACACCCCCCCTTCTAACTCGGCTCCTGGGCCACGTAGCGATACGCGGAAGGCGGCGTTCGAAAGAGCGTCAAAAATAATGAGGAAATCACTTCGGTCAATTTTTTGGTCAGGTCAAAGGTCAGGTCACCAGAGGTCATTGAAGGCAAAATTTCGCCGATTTCCAGGTCGAATGTCGACAATTTCCAAGAAGCCAACGCATAACTCGGGAACCAATAGAGCTACAGCGCCGCGGAAAAGCGCATTCGATAGCCCTATTAACGCCCTTTCTGAGTAATTCTCTCAGATTTGACCTAACGTCAACGGTTTTGCCTGCAGGGGGCAAAAATTGCAAAAATAGCCGATTTTTTCGGAAACAGTTTTTCTGCAATAACTTTTGACCCAAGCCATGTACGAGCTTACTTTTACCGGCATCGTGTTCCTCTCGTCAAGACGCATCGAATGAACTATAACTTGACCTTGAAAGGTCAACTTGAAAATTTGACCTCAGGTCAAGGTCATGACCTGACCGGAAAGGGTCATGTTGCATATCAGTCGATCCGTATCGTCGAGCTGAACACATCTAAGGCGTTTTCATCGCTCTAGCATGCCTCTATCAAAAGTTATTTGCGAAAAACTGTTAGATACCATCCGTGACCTAAGATGACCTCAGGGCATAAACAGGGGTCACGGACACCATTTTCATGTTCAGTGTGTCTAAACCACTTGTAATGTAGTGTTTGAGAGTATTTATAATGTCTTTCGTCCAAAGGAGGCGCATTTCAATTTTCTCCCATTGACTTATAATGGGGAGGTCGCAAAATTGACCTGACCTTAGGTCATCGATATCAAAATTCTGAGATTAACATTTTGTACATGCTATTGCTCTTAGCAATCGCTGAAAGTTTCAAAGCGATCGGTCACTCGGTGTAGCTATGACAGACATTGAAACTTTTTATGAGGTGAGGTCACTTCAAGTGACCTGGTGACCTGACCTTGAATGACCTTGGTCTGAAATTTGCACAACATGTGTAGAATTGATGTATGATAAGGTGTACCAAAAACGGCGGCGCTCCGCGCCGCCGTTTTTGAGATATTCGCGAAAAACCACAAGGGGGGGTGTTCAAACACCCCCCCAGCAGGGCGCGGGTTAACATGCATTGAAAATGGTGACAGTCGTATAATAAGCTTGGCTCATTAGTTATTTCAAGCATTCAAGGGGCTTGCATAATGATAAGATAGTTTGCCTAGCTAAAATTCAAATGAATGCACTTATGTTTTTAGATATGTATCAAATATGCTTTCCTTTCACCTAGATCTCATGCTTAGTGTATGTAGTGTGCGCTCATTATTGTGCTACGTCGTTGCCTGCTTATATTACCCATAATCGAGCTCGAAGACAGTGAGATTGTTTTTTCATTTGGCAGCGAAGTTGAGTGGTTTCATCCAATTGCTCATGCGACTTTCAAAGGGTGCCTGATTGCCAGTTTTGTGCTGTGCGTCTGGAAATAAGAATGCTGCAGACTGCACGTTAGAATCTGAAGAGCCTGTTGGCGCCAGTATGTAGAAGGTGCAGTGTGATTTTCTGGCCGATATCTGGAGGTGACGCGGGCGGCGGGCGGCTGCTGCTGCTCGGACCGTCCTTCTCGCCGTTCCGTGACCCCGTTCGCAGGGAGGCCGTGGGGCGCCGCGCCGGCCCGGCCCGGTCAGGGTCAGGCGGACCCCTTCCCGCTTCCGTGGCCGGTCGTTGGACCAGTGACCTCCGACCAGCCAGTTTCCGTCGGAGCGGCTGCGTTCGGCCTCGCACGGACCCGGCGCGGTATTGGCGAGGTCGGTCAGGTGGCGCAGTGCCGGTGTCCCGGGGTCGGTCAGGTGGCCAGTGACGGTGTCCCGGGGTCGGTCAGGTGGCGCAGTGCCGGTGTCCCGGGGTCGGTCATTGGTAATGGTGGGACAGTGCTCCGGGGCTAGTCTCCGAATGGTGGACGTGTCAGCCCCGTGTTTCAGAGTCCTGGGGCAGGTCTGTATACACGGGTCGGTCCCGCGCTTCAGTCGGTCCTCAGAGTCGGTCGGTCAGCGGCGCCGGCGGCGGCGGCGCGGTGCTCTGGCAGCCGATCGGCCGCGCCGCTGGACGTCTGTACATGGTAGGTCGTGACTGACGGCATGGTGGCGTCAGCTGGCCGCTCGCCGTCCAACTGGGTCACTTTTTGGGCCACCGCTGGCCGGGCCGGGCCGGGCCGACCCGCCACGGCCGTGAAAGCGTGACCGCACACAGAGGGGCGCCGGCGGGCCGACCTTGTGACCCGGGAAAAGTAGCCGCGCCGCCAAGGCCGGTCGCGGCCGGCCCTGGCCGACCGGCGCACCTCTTTCACCAGACGGCGCAGCCACCCGGTCGCCATGACAACCGACCGTTAGGCGGCGCGTCTCTGGCGGCTCGGTATGCAGCCAAGGCCGGCACAGCAGCGCGGCGCAGCTCGGCGGAGCCCGCCGCCGGCCTCATGAAATCGAGGCGAGGAATCCCCGGCGTCCTGCGTAACGGACCGGTCTCTGAGTGAAGCGGTGTGAACGGATCGTAACGTAACGGAGTGGAACATCAAACAGTTGGCCCCGTCCACTGAGAGAGCAGTGGGTTTGTCATCCAGGAAATGTCGTCAGGCGGCCGGTACGTGGCGCCGGTGGCGACATACCCTAAATATTCTCCGGCTGTAGCTGTTCAGAGCCGGGCCGTGACACCGTTTTCAGTAGTCGTCTATACTGCGCAGCAGGCTCCAAGCAGGTTAGGACGGGGAACTGGGCGCGGACACCATGCCCTGTGTCGGCGTCTGGTGGTCGCACCCGGTGTCCGCTCCCTGTGCTCCCTGTGCTATCCGCGCCCGTGTCGGCGGCTTGCACCCGTTCTCAGTATAGGCCGCCAGCGCCACACCTTGGGTACCTACCCGCGGCGTGTGCGGCGGAGACAGGTGCGGGCAGGGCCGCGCCGACCGGGCAGCGCGGACCATCCCCGGCCGCCGGTTACATCAGCGTCCGTGCAGGACGGACCACAGTGTATGGACGGACGGGCGCATATGGAGCGGGCCGTGTGCCGCGCCAGGGGCCACACGTGGCGGCGCCGGACGGGCCACGTCACCGTCCACCGGCCGGACGGGCCGTGGTCGGCGGTGGCACCCGGATACGGCAGTCACACCGGCCGAGCGGCGCCGGCCGAGCGGTGAAAGGTGCCCGGAAAAACGCGCCGCCACGCCGACACACCGTTAGACGAGCCGACCGAGACGGCGACATGGGCGAGCCATTCGGACACCTCGGCCCCAGAAACGGCACCTCGGACCCGGAGACGGGCTAGGCCGCGCCGGCCGGCTGACTCATCGGCCGGGCACGCCGCGCGCCGGCCATTTACCAGGCGGCCGCTTAGTCATCGGCCTTGCTGCCGAGCAGGTGCTCGCATTCCTGACGTGTTGTGTGTAAACAGGTGCGTCCAGCGCCCGCCTATTTATATGCGCCGACTTGTTATATGCTCATCTTGTCAATTGTCATCAGGCTGCCGCGGCGCCACGTTCCTGTCCTCACGACCCGACCGGCTGCTGTGTGGCCCCGCGGCCGGCCGCCCGCTGCGCTCGGTCGAGCTGCGCCTCGGGTCGGGTCAGGCCAGCTCAGCTGGTGACGCGTCCCGGTAACCAGGTCGGCTGACGTGTTGCCGACACAGCTCGCCACCTCCTCCGCTCGGCCTGACGTCAGCCCGGCCGCCGCGGAGTCACCGGGCCGCCGCCGGCCGCTGGTGGTGCCTGGCGCGGCGGCTGACCGGCGGCAGCTCTCGGTCCGTGAGGCGGCGGAGCCTGCGCGCTCCGACTCTGGGCCGGGCCTCCTCTGCCGGACCGGAGGCGGTCTGGCTGGAATGCAGGCAGAGGTCACGTGCCGGTCTTTGTGTCCATAGCCGTCCGAGCCGAGCTGGCCGGAGTCACAAAGGACGCCAGTGCAACGCTCCCGCGGCCCGTCCCGGCCCCTCGGCCGCCTCCGGCTCCGCAGACCACTGTGATGAGCAGTTCCCCTATCGCGCTGATTCGCCTTCGGCTGGGATGTGCATTAAAACATTGGAAATCAAGTGAATATTAATTGTTAAGCGAATAACGAGACATTATTCGGTAAAACAGACAGATGCTGGCAATGCCGAAATGTGGGACTGTGGGGGCGGAGACAGTTCGTCGAACAAGGAGAGCCTGGGACGGAACAAGTTTATATTCACATATCACATACATATACCTAACTAACCAGTTGTCGCTGCTCTACAGAGGAGCCGTCACTATCCATCTTGCTGGTTTTTGAAATCAAAATCCAGTGAATATTGACTAATTACGCGTCTTTCAAGGTCGTTCCGTTTAAACAGTTTGTATATTCTTGTCAATTTGTCATATTACACAATACCTACCTCGATGAGACCTCAGGCCAGTTTTAGTTTTTACCAACAGAAAAGACAGCTGCGCTGTCATTTTTTTTTTTTTTGCATTAAAGTCGTCCCTCATTTCGCCAGCTACACGAAGAAATAACTGCTGATGTTAAAAACACCACCCTCCCAACTGAAATGTCTAGATCAGCCAACCTTTAAACGATGTTTTCACATCAGTAGTTGATTGTTCGCGTGGTTGATTTTAAACCGGTGGGTCACTGCATGAAAAAAAACTACCAGCACTCAGCAGCCGGCGATTTTCTGTTGCAAAATCTGACCTCTGAACCTTGAACTTAGTTTCATATTTTTTGTTGTTGCTGAATGATTCGTTTGCCCAAATTTGTATAGCTTGGTCCCACTGCTCGGAAAGTTAGCCCGAGTTTCACTGGTCTGTCGTTTATTTAGACGTTCCTGCTTTTACGGATTTCTGTCGTTTATTTAGACGTTACTGCTTTTACGGATTAAACCCTGCTGTCTGCCGTCACATTGTTTCGTCATTACCCACATGATCGAAACATTTGACTCTGTTTAATGAGCCGCTTAAATAAATATGCGTGAGGACGGATGTTGGTTGACTTTTATTCCCGTCTTGAGTTGAGATCTTAGCTTCCTAACGCTGCCGAGCAGTTCAAAGGAAGACTTTTAATCGTTTGCTTCGTGGAATCAAGGTATCACTCGCCTCTCCTCTCAAAGACTCCATTCTGAATAAGGCCTGTGAATGAGGCAGGAGTATTTTAATGGAACTTGTTGCTGAATTGGGTTACAGCCTGGCCGCAGGATTATCAAGGCCCGGTAGTACCGGTGGTGTGTGTCCGCCAGGTCCTTCTGGATGCTCCGAGCGACCTGCAGTCCGTAGGTGAGGTGCTGAGGCCGCTCCCTCCGCCCTCACCGGTCTGCAGCGCAGCGAGCGGTGAGGGCTTCATTAAATGTGTGCGGCCGACCGGGCCCGGCGATAAATAAAACCGTTTCCGCCTCATCGGCCGACTGCCTAACGAGCAGCACTGCGGCGATGCCATACCTCCGTGAACGACTCCGGCCCCGCCATCGGATCCATTCACTCTCCTGAGCTGGTGAGACCATTCTCAGAAAATAGTTTACAAGGAGGAAAATCTGTTCGCGCTGCTGTGTGACCTTCACCAGGTCTCTTCTCCCTCTCGCAATGCATTACCTGCATTCCTTGACCCATATGCCCACCTATTGCAGACCAGCGTCATAAGGCGTTAAGACAATGCCACATAGCGGCAGCCCAGCCCTGTCAAAAATAGACAGACGCCCTTCTCTTCGAGAAGGCCTTGTGAAACGATAGCGTCACGCACGGATCAAGTACGTCAGCGCGGTGCGTAACCAAGGCCGATGTCGACGATCCGCGGTCGGTTTGACGCACACGATATTGTGCACCGAGCCGTCGAGCGACCTCGAAGGCCGCAGCCGAGCCGTGCACGCATCTAGGGCTGAGCGTGGCGCGCGCTCGCCGCTGCATCATCGCATCGCCGCCAACGAGCCCGCCGACAATGGCGCCCCGTCACGAGCCTCCAATGCCGCCCGAGCCCGCGGCCCGTCCTTTGCCGGCCGCCGCGGTGCGTCGTCCCTCGCCGTGACCGGTCGTCTGAGGTTCTCTTTGTGGGCGCGCTGGCCAGCCCTTTGTCTGTGGCTGCGGCTGCACATGACTCCATTGTGGTTGGGGTTCTGGGAGCCACGGGGCGGACTGCGCAGCAGTGAGCGCGGCGCGGCGCCGAGCCTGGGTGCGGCGGCTGTTTACTAACACGGCAGGTCGCCGGGCCCGAGGTCAGCCGGTCGGCCAGCGCCGCAGCAAGGCCGCTCGGTGCACGCGCCCGGCGGCTGCGCACCTGGCGACCGGCTCCGCAGCGCGGCCCGACCACACGGCCCGCCCGACCTAGCTGCCGGCGCGGCGGGCACGGCGCTGCGGGCAGGGACGTGACCTGACCGGCCGCGGGCCCCAGGCGGCGGGCACGGCACAGGCAGAGTGACAGAGGAGGTCGATGAGCATTGAGCTTGTAAAGCTGCTGCTCTGTGAATAGCTGGACTTGACAGAGAGCGCGAGAGCGAGAACGAGAGAGAGAGAGAGAGAGAGAGAGAGAGAGAGAGAGAGAGAGAGAGAGAGAGAGAGAGAGAGAGAGAGAGAGAGAGAGAGAGAGAGAGAGAGAGAGAGAGAGAGAGAGAGAGAGAGAGAGGCAGAGGCAGAGGGAGGGGACGGTGCCGGCGGTCTGTCTGGTGCCGGCGCACCTGCCGGCAGCTGTTGCGGAGATGTCGTAGGTGTCGATCTGTGGGGCGGGTGCGTCGGTGGCCTCCCGGCCCCGTTTGCAGTGTGTAGGTGTCGGTGTGTGGGCCGGGTGCGTCGCTAACATCGATCGACGCGGCGCGGCGTGGGCGGCCCGCCGGAGCGGCTGTGGGTGCGCTCTCGGCGGGCCGGCCCCGACCCGCTGACCGCCGCCGCTACCGACGGCTCTCTCCGTCCCGCGGCGGCGCGGTCACGAGCGGCCGCCCGGGCCACCAGACAGCCTTGAGCGCTGCGGGCGGCGTACGGTACCGGCGTGCCGGCCGGCCGCGCCCACCCACACGACGCTAAAAACGGTCCGGCCGCGCCCCCGACACGACCGGCCGTGGGAACGGCCGGCGCGCGCTGCCTTTCACCGTGCCGAGACACGTCGGCGCACGCACAGGCTCGCAGCCGCTCTAACTGCGCGCCTGCGACTGTTCGAAGCGGGCCCGCCCCACCGGAGCCCCAGAGCTGACCCACAGCGGCGGCCACCGGGCCGGCGGGCGGCAGTGGCACCCAATTCGAATGCATGACTTTCACGGCAAAGAGCGGCACTAACCCTGACCATGTCCAGAACGTATTGCCGCTTCTTTGCTAAGCGGCGGCGGCGGCGGCGGCGGCGGCGGCGGCGGCAGCTTTCACCGACTCGGCGGGCCATGTGCGCAGTTGGCTCTGCCGGCCCGCTGCCGCCGACACCACCGTTACTGGCACGGCGCTTTGCGAAAGAAGACCGACCAGTCACCGCGCTAGAAAACGGGACTGGCTGCGGGCCGGCGGCTCTCCGCTCGGCCCGAGCTCGGCCGACGGTGCACCTAGCCAGATCGGTCGGACCGTCGGATGTCGGGGACTATGAGCCGGACCCCGTCCTATACCGGGTGTCCCAAAAGTAAGGTCATGATTTAAAACTTAAATATCTCGAGAAGTAAGAGTGCGAATCACTTCCAATTTTAACACGTGCAAGGTACATCCATAAAATTATTTTCTTGCATGCTTAAACCATTTTTGATCATAACTACACCGAGCAGTAGGCATAAAACTGAGAAGGTCGAAATTCAACTCTTAGAGAGGGTCCGTCATTAAAACAAAGGGTAAATACCGCCCAGTTTTCGGCCCTAAGCAGACCCTATCAGCTCGCCCTATCTCTAAACTCATGCATAGTTTCGCCTCAACCGGTAAAACGTCAGAAAAAAGGTATAATGTACGCACAGGGCATGTATACTTAGCCACCTGTGCTTCGAGGTCCTGAGGACGACAGCGGGAATCGGGTGACAATAAATCAAGAGAGGTGGCCGAGAGTCCTCCCAGTGGTTCTTCCGCTCGTCGCAACGCAGCTGTGCCGACACCATCAGCCAGCAGTGGTTTCAGCAGGATGGAGACTATGCTTGCACCGTCCTGATTAGATCATGCATTGTCTCCGAGAGTGGATGTGAGATCCCGTAATTTTCAGTCAGGGCAACGCCATTGAATGGCCTCCGCGGTCACCTGACGTTACACCTTCATATTTTTATTTTCTGGATACACAACAGAAAGATTGTCTTTTAGGACAACCCAACGAGCCGGGAAGAACTAAAGGATGATCCCTTCGAGCAAACATAGGCGGCATCTCACCAGAGAATCGCTCCAGAATAGTGGAGGAAGTCAAACGTAGTCTATTCATGCACGCGGCCCGAAATGGTAGCCATGTAGAAAAGCAGCAAATGTGGGGCTACGAGCCAATGTATTGACTCATATGTATGTCAGAATAAAATTTTATAAAATGCTCTTTCATATGATGTCCTATTTATATCTATCCATCGCGTATTTTTGGCAGTGTGGCCAAAACAAATGATGACCTTACTTTTGGGACACCCTGTAAATGCCGCAAATGATCGGACGGACCACCGGACGTCGCGGACTACAGGGCTGCGTCCTGTAAATGCCGTAAATGGAGTGGGCAGCACTGGCTGAAGCTCAGTCAGGTATATTAGAAGGGTCTGAATTCTGAATAACAGGAAAAATCCTCATATAGTTACCTTCAAATGCAAAATGGTTCTGAAGAGTTTGATTCTGTCGTTAATTGATGTTTTCAGGAATCGTTTCGCTGACTCGCATGCGTGTTTGCAATTCCGTGTATCAAGTATCATAATGCATATTACCAGATGTTGTAAATAGGGAACTTTATATGGTACGGTACAGAATTGGGCCCGGGGAGCATTGTCGGACCATCGGAGGACCTCAGTAGAGCGCGTCGGGGACGATGGGTGAACCGTTGGAGACCGCAGGGAGGCCATGGACACTGGACAGTCTAAGCCGGAACTGATTCTGTCGGTGCAGCCGCACCCACGCGGCGGCCGCGCCAGTGATCGTCGCCGCCGCGCCGGAAGCGCCGCGTTGCGCCATGCGCCCGGCGGCCGTGACTCTGCGGCGTCACATGGATGCAACGGCGCGACCTAAATATCGCGTTACTGCGCAGCGGCGCGGCGGCCGGGGCCGGGCCAAGGGGAAAGTCGCGCGCGGTCGGCCCCGCGGCGCCGGGTCACGCCGGCCGACGGCGCAGTAGGCACGGCCCGCCGCCGCGCCGCCAGGGAAGCGCCGTCACGGAGCACTCGGTCACGCCGCCGCCGCCGACTGTGTCTCAACACGACCCAGACCAGAAGGAGCGGCGCGGATTTCGCGTTGCGCCACGGCACGGCGCGCGGTCGATTCCAGGCCAGGGCCGCGGCCCGGCCCGGCCCGGCCCGGGGAGCGGGGAGGTGCCGGAGAGAGGACGCCAGGCACTGCCGCCGCCGGAGTCACACATATTCCAAATTCCGGGATGGGTGGACTTTAGCGTATTTCGTCTTTCGGTGGACTTGAAAACTACGCATGCTGGGAGGATGACTTTTAGATGGCAGCACACGTCAGGTAGGTAGCAAGAAAATATCAACTGGCCGCTGTCCTATGCCGGTTAGTTTTGATGTGGTAGCCGGTCGAATTTGGGTGCAAAAAAGCGTTTCGGTGGACTGTACTTTTAGGTGGACATATTTTTTTTTGTCTTGAGATAACGGTATAAGTGGACATTTTTTTTTTGCTTTGAAATGTAGTGCATAGGTGGACGTACATTTTTGTTTTTAAATTGCACTTTAAGTTGACATATTTTTTACGTGCTTTATTACAAGCGAGCCAGCGGAGCGAGCGAAGCAAGCTTTCGTAGAATGGCGGAAAATTCTGAGTACCTATGAGCAACTTGGCAATGTATTTCAATGCGTCAACGACCAACGTTGAAGTGTACTACACGTGCGCACGTGGAGGGTGCCGCTTCCAGATCTCAGGAACGGCTGGACCGATTGTGCTCAGATTTGATACACCGATAGCGACCGGTTGGCAGGGTGCCGTGCAAAAGTCAGTTGGAAATACCCCCACTCAGTTTCGCACTTGCAGGGCTCATCCTTTTGCTCGCTCGCGTATCGCCCCGAAAGGCGTCTTACTGGTTCATTAACCCGCTCGGCGTTTTCACGCCCCCCCCCCCCCCCCAGGTTTTCGCTGACATCTCAAAAACGGTTTGGTACAGCTTATTATACGTCTTTTCCGTACAGGCTTTGAAAATTTTAGCTCCAGGTCATCAAAGGTCAGGTCACCAGGTCAAGTTAAGTGACCCAACCCCCGAAAATAAATTCAAACACGCGCCCTGACCATAAGATACACGGCCCCACGGCCCCAGAGTTGGGGGGGGGGGGCAAGCTGCCCCTACTGCCCCCTCCCCGGTTCCCGCGCCTATGTTTGAGGTCACATTATTCATCATTCGACGCGTCTTGATGAGAGAAATGCAATGGTGTTTGAAATGTAGACGGGTCCCGCCTCGCCAACCCGGCTCCGACACACAACCTTCACAGACGAGCTTGTATTCCACAACCGCCGCTCGCGCCGGCCAACCAGGACTCTCTGAACATGCGAGCGACAACAAACCGAAGAGACATCGGAAATTAAGGTACTAGGGCTGCAACTAAACAGAAAATAAAGGAACAGCGCCGTAAGTTATTATGACAATATAAAATAAATACTTAAGTGACGTGAATTAATCAGATATAAAATCGGACAAGTGACATCGCAGAAAACAATAAGAAACAGAAGAGAAGCCGGTACGAAATCAAACGGTGCGAATAAATCGACCGACTATACCCGACCCTCTTAACGAAAAGAAGCGAACATCGGCAACAAGCAACATTAAATTCGGAGATAGCACATATCAAAAGGCAGAAGGCGACGCAACACAACGGCGCGTGGCACTCCGTCCGAGCGCGGCACTCAGGCCACGGCAGTGAGCGGCACTCATGGCAGAGCGCAGCAATCACCACGCTGCGCGCGGCAGCCACCGTCCGAATACGGCACGCTCAACAGCGCGGCGCGCGGCACCCACCGCGTACGCAGCGCTCGGCAAAATCACTGCACAGTGCGCGGCGCCATCACTGCAGCGCACGGCATCGCGCAGGTCGCGGCACCCTCGCCGCGGCCACGATCACGGGACCACGGAGGGCCCAGCCACGGGAAGCACGGCCGCAGAGCACGACCGCAGAGCACGGCCGCAGAGCACGGCCGCTGGCAGCTCGGCCGCGGAGCTCAGCAGCGGGCAGCTTGGCCGCAGACGTCGCAACCGTGGAGCACGGCCGCGGACAGCACAGCCACGACAAAACTGTGAACAGAACGCATGAAAATAACCATGTCCTTTAGCACCGCTCAGCACTCCATTGAGACCACGCTGGACAGATTCGCCGATTTGAGGCGCTGGATGGCTGCATGCCATGTCGATCGGCGCGTTCCGTCAACAGAACAGCCAGACGGGCGTCCCCAACCAGCTTGCCACGACATTACTAAACAATTCGCCAGCAACGACCACAGCAAAATCGCAGTAAAAATTATCAGTTAGCAGCTGATCACGCGGCTCACATCACAAACGATGCACGATGAACACATATTTACAAAGACCTTAATTAGGGACAGAATCGGTTAGGCGGTCTCGACGCTCTCTCAGAGCACTGCAGGGCCGGCACCGGAGCTACTGACCTCTGTGCGTCGGTAGACACAGCAGCAGCTTGCCAGCCAGGAACCTCCCGGGCAGCGTCGACCACGCCAGACGGCGCAGGACTCGCCGGAGGAAACTCGTCGCCGGCGGGGTCGGCGGGAGCCGCGAATCGTTCGGCCCCCAATGGCGAGACCGCGACATGTACGAGTCGCCGCCCAGCGCCGCATACCGCGGCGGCGACGGAGACCGCGGACACGGCGGCTGTGCGCCATCGTCAGAGCCGGGCGACATCACTGCAGATCTGGGGACTGACGTGTCCGGGGCCGCGACTGGCGGCCCCGTCTGGGGTGCGCGTGGGCAACGACGGGCCGTATGGTTGCCCGTGTCAGTCATGAACACGTGACTCGGAGATAAGGTGAGGCGGGTATGGCGCTCAGCGCAGCCTTCGTCGGCTAAATGTGGACGCCATTCGACTACTGCGCCGCCATCGTCGGACTTACGCTGCGACACCCTGCTCGCCTGGGCCTACTTCCCTCCACTGGGACTGCTGGTGAAACAGCTAACCGGTGTTTAGTCAGTCAGTTCAGAGTCAGCCACTCGCCAAGGAGCTCTAACTCGCAACAACTACTCGCACTCCCATTACGAGAGGCGCAGTTCTGATTCGTGGTCGGTTCGTGGTCGTCAGGAATATCTACAAGCATCGTGCACGTGCGGCTCTTTTTCAGACGGCCAGTTCGTATATCGGAACTTAACGTTCAAAACAAGATATGTACTCCGTAACGGGAATGGTATATATGAACATCACAAATAGCACATAGCAATGCCAGTGACAAACATCTCTGGGCAAGCCGGTTTCGCGGAAACTCAAACCAGTGGCGGCATTCCGGTGACATCGCCGGACCTCGGTGCGGCAATGAACAATCAGTGACAATGGCCAACAATCAGTGACAATGGCCCGGCGCGGCCGTCCATTCGGCCAGCCACGCGGCTCCTCCCTACCTCCCTCAGATCGGCCGGCCTGGCCTGGTCCGGAGGGATGGGCGGGCGGCGCCCTCGGTCCACCTGTCCGTCACCGGAGCGTCAGGGCAGCGCGGCCAATTGAACGCTACGCCGGTGTCGCCGCGTTGGCCGAAAATCCATCACACTTGTGGCGTGTGCCAGTCGTCCGTAGCGGCGCGGCGGCCGACTCGCACGGCGGCGGCCGGGGCCGGCGGCGGCCCCGTCCGTTTAACGGAAAGTTACGCGAAACACTAATGCTAAAAACGGAGGAATCAGTGCAGAGCTTGCCATTCGCATTCTTGCACCACTGCTGGGTCAATGTGCATGCCTGTGAATCAAGAGATATAATATCAACGTTTGTTCCAGAACACATCTTTCCATTCATGTAGAACGGATCATAGAGGTCTTATATACATAGAGATGCCCTGACGCTTATTATCCTGCCGTTTCATTGGAGGAATTCAAGTTAGGGAATGTGAGCTGAAACATCGTGCGAGCTTGATTTCACGACTTTTAACTGACAAATTTAGCTTTACTTTGGATTTATTTCCCCGAAGGAGGTTTCCGAAAACGAAATAGGGTACGACTTTACTGAAATATTTTGACGACAGTGATGGTCGATGACCTTTGAACATCTCATTTTACTCGTTTTCTACCAAGGAGAATGCTGATACCATCGATCACGAGTGTAAAGCAGTCAGACGGCAGAAAATAAAGTGTTTCGACATTGGATGGGCATCTTCATGTAGATAAAATATCTATGGAACGAATGACTTAGAGATAATGCAGGCAATTACACCAGAACAAGAGACACAAAGTAAACAAGCTGATAATTATTCACTGGACCCACCAACGATAAATTCACAACCAGATTGACTAACCAGTCACACTAACGCCTTGACATACCTAGAATGTACTGTACATTGCAACCCGGGTCACATTTTGTTATACGATCTACAAGTTCCGATGATGAAGTTCGTTCAGCATGTGAATTCAACTACGCAATTTAACCCTCGCCCGCACATGCCACTTTCCCATCCTAGAACGCACATGGGGGGGGGGGGGGTTGCCACCCCCGCGCCATTTCGTTCCTGCTGGAGATAGAGCTTCGCGGTAAAGACTAAAAAGATTTTTTTGGGAAGAGACGAATCCAATGATACACAGTTTTACCTTCTCAGGTCAGTCAGTGACCTTCCAGGTCAGGTCAAACAAAAAATGTTGCTGTTTGGGGTCACCGTTGGATATCAAGTGCGCTGCTTATCATATACCGATGACGCTGACGTATTGTGGTGCCAAGCCAGCAAGAACCTCTTTGTTACACTATCCGACTAGGTTTTGGCTGGCTGAGGCCATTTCAGGTCAAGTTAGGTCAAGGTCACTGATATGTGTTTGTATGTCTGTGGGTTTGTGTGTCTGTACAACCTAGGTCATCTAAAAACATTGCGTTTTAGGCAAGCTGAATTTACTTTTCGTGAAGTTCTTTGACTGTATTTTTGGTAAATGTTCGAGAGAAAACGTACTGTGCCGTGGAGGAGACGGCAGCGATCGGCGGGCTCAGCCGAGCCTCGCCGCCCACGTGGTGTACTGGGGCCCGCGTGGTCATCTGGGGCACATGTGTGCGATGACCGGCCCGACGCGCCGGGCCGGCCGCCGCCGGCCGGCTCGGCAGTTCGCGACGCGACGACGACGGCGACGCGGCTCCGCCGGCGCAACGGCGACGGCGTCGTACGATACGATTAACGTGCATTGTGTGGTGAATATTCAAGAAATAGACATTCACCAAAGAACTCTTTTGGTCCTCCAGTTAATGAAACGATTCGATCAGATACGCAATTATTAGTGAACTCGACGATTACACGAACACTTTGGTCTGCCGTGCTGGATCAGAGTGAACGATCACGATTCACACGAACATTTTGGTCCTCCGGGCCGGATGTATGTGAACTAGTGAGTGAATGGACGTACAGTCCGGACGCGAGTGCAGTGAAGGAGTGATGTCAGACGCAAAATCCGACGCGAAATCGAACGCCAGGTCGGACGCAAGGGCGGTCGCACAGTGTGACGCGAAATCTACGCGCAGCTCGCGGACATGCCATACCCGCAGCGAGACCTTCGGCAGCGCAGCGTCGTCCACCATCAGCGCAGCCCGCCGCCGAGCCGCGCTGAGCAAACTCGCAGCGGAGCAGGGCCAGCGAGCGGCCGCAGCAAAGGTGGAGCTGGCACGGCAAGAGGCGGAGACGCAGGCGGAGCGGGCGCGTCGCGAGGCGGAGACGCAGGCGGAGCGGGCACGGCAGGAGGCGGAGACGCAGGCGGAGCGGGCGCGGTAAGAGGCGGAACTGGCACGACAGCGGGCAGCTCTCGAAGCTCAACAGCTCGCCGACGAAGCGGAACGCCGTCAGCTGGAGCTGGAGCTGCTCGAGGAGGAGGAGTATGATCACCAGCCATCTGCCGTCGACCGTCAGGCTCTAGCTCGGCCTGCTGCCGCAGCTCCAAGTGAGCCAGCCGCCCAGCTGCGTGAGCCGCTGCAGCCGGGTGACAGGTCCTCACGCACCCGGGACTGGGTGGAGCAGTCCTCCCAGTACGGACAACTGGTGAGCGCGCAGCCATACGACGACCGTCACCAGCAGGAAGCACGACGTCCGCTACAGCCCGTGAGACAGCAAACGACTCCACAGCTGCCTCGAGTGACCCTGGATAAGTTCAGCGGCTCCGCTCTGGAATGGCCGAGATGGATCGCGCTGTTCAGGGCTCTAGTGCACGATCGAGACGACCTGACTGACGTCGAGCGCCTGACCTATCTCCAGGCTCATCTCACCGGGCCGGCCAAGGAATCAGTGCGCGGTATGTTGTGCGACTCTTCTCTGTACGGTGAGGCTATGCGTGAGCTAGAGGAGGAGTTCGGTGACCCTGCACGGGTCATTCACGCGACGATGAAAAAACTGCTCGATTCGCGGCCGGTGAAAGATGGTGATATGTCGGCTGTGACAGAGCTGTCACGTGACCTTCGCACCGCGGTTCGTGTGCTACAGTGCCTTCACTACGACGCGGACATCTCGGCTGCCACCAATGTAACAGCCGTGATCTCCAAGCTTCCTGCTGCGCTGGCTTTGAAATGGGGCGAGCACTCTGTGCACAACGGACTCGTCCGCCCCACGCTCCCCGACCTGGACAGCTGGCTGCGCGGCTACGTGGCTGCTGGGCGTGCGTCCCTGACCCTGACGGGCCACCAGCAATCCAAGGCCGAGGTCAACAGTGGGGAGAGCCGGCAGCGGCGTGTTTACGCGACTGCGCTAGCGCCGGCCGCGCCCCGAGAGGTCGTAAAACAGAAAATTAGTGCAATAAAGGCAGCGCCGGTCGCGAGTGAGGACGCATGTGTATTCTGTCAGGG
The DNA here is from genome assembly GCF_019059575.1 of Amphibalanus amphitrite. Lineage (NCBI taxonomy): Eukaryota > Metazoa > Arthropoda > Thecostraca > Balanomorpha > Balanidae > Amphibalanus > Amphibalanus amphitrite. The sequence goes on along the minus strand of NW_024881702.1, from coordinate 2,009 downwards.
GACACACGTCGTAGAGCGCTGTGACAGGTTCCTACAGCTGACAGCGAGCGAGAGAGCAGAGGTTGCCGGTTGTAACGGACTCTGCTTCAATTGTCTCGCGCGAGGTCACATCAGCGCCGCGTGCCCGTCCGGTACAAACTGTGGACACGAGAACTGTGGAAAACGTCACCACACGCTTCTGCACAACGGAGGCCGTGTGTTTCCACGGCGCAGTGCTGCCGGCAGCGCGCCGTCACCAGTGAAACATGTCGGCACTGCGGTGGTCGAGCCACCCTGTAAGGTGCTGCTGCAGACACTGCCGATAACGGTGCATGGTCCTGCTGGGCGCTGCACGACCCACGCGCTTCTCGACCTCGGGAGCCAGGTAACGCTGGTGACCGAAGGCCTGAGCGACCGTCTCGGCATCTCTGGACCCATTGACAGTTCGGTCCTGAGTACCATAAACGGAAGTGAAACTCAGATCATGCCGTGTGTCCTTCGTGATCGAGCCTGTCAGCAGCGGTGGCACACGTCACGAAATACGGAACGCCCAAACGACGCCGACGCTGAGTGTGTCAAATCACGCCATGGACTGGTCACGGGAGAAGGGCAAATGGCCTCATCTCGCTGACCTGGATCTGCCGAGTGCGACTCGAGGTCCAGTAGAAGTACTTCTGGGCGCTGACGTCATAGAACTGATCGTGGCACGTGAGGTGATCGACGGACCACCGGGTGCGCCGTGCGCCGTGAGAACACTGCTCGGCTGGACGGTCACCGGCCGCGCGCCGTACCAGAACCTGCCAGTCAACAAGGACGTGCACCATATCCGTGTCAGCGAGGAAACCCAGGACGCTTCGGAAGTGACTCGATGGCAAAACGTGCCAGGGTCACTGAACTCATCGAACATAGGCAGCCGAGGCTGCTCGGTGGCTGAGGTGGCACCGGGCGAAGAGTGGGGCCAAGGTCGCGCCGTCCTGTCGCGCCGTCCTCAGGACCGGCCCGCCGCGCCGCCCCGCCCGACAGAGCGCCCGAGAGACGAGGAAACGCCGAAATGAAGCACCAGCCTGCGTCATCAGGGAGCTGAGCCGGCCATAAACCCCAGCCGGTTCTCATCGTGGCTCAGGCTGCTGCGTGTGACAGCGTGGGTGCGCAGGTTCGCTTACAACAGCCGCAGCCGGGCAGCAGCTGATCGGCGGACGGGACCGCTGACTGCTGAAGAGCTGAGAGAAGCTGAGCGCGTCTGGCTGCTCAGCACACAGGCCGAGCATTTCGGCGATGATATCGCCGCTCTCCAGCACGGAAGGCGGCTTCCCCCGAACAGCCGCTGCACCGGCTTAACCCCTTCCTGGACTCGAGCGGCCTCTAAGAGTCGGGGGCCAGCTGCGCCACGCTCGCTAGACTCAAGTCACACGGGTGATTCTACCTGCACGCGGAGAATCACTCGGCTGCTAGTCACCGATCGACACAAGAAGCTCTCCCATTCTGGCGCAGCCACGTTTTGACTCACCTGCGGCACCAATCTGGGTCATCAGTTGGCAGGGCCGCTGCGGACGGGTACACCTGCCTGCATGCCGTGCCGGAACGGTACAGCCCGCAGCGCCGACGCCGACGATGACCTACAGCACTTCCAAGTGGGCAAGCCGGCCCCGGGCCGCACCTCCGGACGCTCACCACACGGTGTTAAGTGACGCGCAGAGACCGCAGACGTGCAGCTCGACGAATTAGCGCTGGTGAACAAGGACAACCTGCCTCGCGGGCACTGGCTATTGGAGCGTATGGTGACCGTGTTCCTGGCGCCGACAGCCGAGTGCAGGTGGTCAAAGTGTTAGTGGCCACCGCCACTGGTCGTAAATTCGGAATAGGCGGTCGGTCTCTGGTCTCTGCCGTCTCGAGCGCGACGGTGACGGACAGTAAATGGACTCAGAGTGGTAATGTGCGCGTTGTGAGACGACTGAGGTGAGTCGTTTACGACCCCTCTGTGCCGCCGGGCGAGTAGTGTCGGAGTCTGGCCATCTATTAGTGTTTACCTG